>NC_080836.1:75511992-76136992 GCF_030435755.1 Ochotona princeps
CCCTCCCCCTTCACTTATTGGAAACTGGTCGTACTTCAGAGCCCTTCTACAACCACTTAACACCAGCATCCATCTCTTGCCACACCAGCTACTTTGTGCTGTTAGCTCTCAACGACCGCAAATCAGAGAGCATGGAGAGCAATCTCTCCAGTCCGCTCTCTGGAACTGTAGTAAGATACAGATGCCCTACAAGCAGTTGGCCCCTGGTGGAAAAGCCCAGTAATACAGGATCCTAGGCCAGCCCAGGCTCAGTCCACCTTCCAGTGTCCCTCAGACATCAGTGACTGACTCAGTTGTTTAGCCACTTAGACAGGAGTTTACCTCTCATTCCTGTGTATTCTTGTCACATCAAAATAGAGTGAAGAATACGAGTGCTTCATTATTTTTCTTTCACATAGCAAAGATGTCCTGTTGTAAATACCTTGGATATGACAATTGAATGTGTACATGGAGTTCCTGCTCCCACTGAGCTCACACTCAAGGCAGGGAAGCAGAGAATCAACCGAAGACAAATAAATGCACACCATCATATCGGACAATTTCCTCATTATCATCTAAATGAAGTTTGGATTTCTTTCTGTCATGAACTATGCGAAATGAAACCAACCACAGTAGTTGCAGTGGTACTTGTGACTCCACAACTAGAATTCACAGGTATCTTCATGTGGCATTACGTTTGCCACAGGTCTCTAGAAATGTTGCTAGCTCATCACCACTTCAAAATTACTGTAGTTATAGCTTTATTACAGAGAAGCACATATACAGAGGCTTTGATACGTTTGTGGCAAACTTGCATTACCTCTTAATATTACTGTCTCATAAATAGGGGTTTTGGTGTCCAAATCAGCTGTATTTCAATATCAATCATTTCCCTTATATGTTTCATTTCATGAACTTTAACACACTGTTCTGAGCAGGACCCCTTAACTTCCCCATGCTGCCAAAGTGGTCTATGTACCAAAAACTGGAGAGCCGTGTAGGCCTTCATTCCAAAGGCCAGAGTGAGCTGGTGGAAGATTTTAGGCAGGAGTGTGTCATGATCTGACATCTACTCCTAACTCCATCAGTGACTGTGCTACATGGCTTATAAATTTTCATATTAAATAACTTTGCTGTTTTATAAGAACACTGAGGCTTGAGGTCAAACTTGACTTGGTCAGAGTTAGATTCTCAGGGAATATGGAGGAGCAGGGTGTGTAGTTCTAAAGCCTGTGCTCTTCCACACATTCCTGCTTTTCAGGGTTTCCACCAACACGCCCTCAGGGTCCAAAGGAATAAACTGTTACCACCAGTCTCTGGGTGCTTGGTCAAAACCAGCTTCTACAAGCATGCGATTTCTTTGGCATTGTATGTGTTATCTTAAACACTAAGGCAAAACAGTTTTATCAGTTATATTCCATATATTGCATTTTTAAAAGATTTATTTATTTTTATTGGAAAGGCAGATGGATTCCCAAGAGATTTCACACCCCAAGTGGTAGCGACAGCTGGAGCTGAGCTGATTTGAAACCGGGAGCCAGGCACTTCTGGGTCTCCCATGCAGGTGCAAGGTCTCAAGGCCTTGGGCCAACCTCCACTGCTTTCCCAGGCCACAAGCAGGCAGCTAGATGGGAAATGGAGCAGCTGGGACATTAACCAGTACCCATGTGGTATCCCAGCAGTTGCAAAGCAAGAGGTTAGCCACTAGGCCACTGCACTGGAACTCATGTATTATTTTAATACGCAGCTGCTTAGCTTATTGACCATTGAGTAACCAGCAGCAAAAAGATGTGCCCTGGTGTCCTGACTTCACATCCATTGTGACTCACAGTCCTATACTCCAGTGAGAAAAACTGTTTCCTGGTTATAGAAGATTGAGGAAAGAATTGCATAATTCCTAAAGCTCTGGGCTTCTGGGAAGGAAAAGTATTTCAAGAATCAGACTCCTAGTAAGTGATTCCTGCATAAAGCATGCCTGATGTGCAAACCAGTGTGGTAGGCTCTGCAGTCAGCAATAGATTTTCTTGTTTCAAAGATGTGGCACCAGTCCCATAAAGCGAGATAAACATATAAACGACAAAGGTTCAGCATGAAGTCCCCTCTCGTGAATTTAGGCACAGAATTCATTGAATTTGCTGTGAGTACTGTCAGACACCCATGCGAAGAGCAGCAGTAAATGGTGTTTCCCATTGCATTTCAGCAACGCATCACAGTGTTGGCAGTATTTTGAAAGAGGGTGATATAAGGCTGTAAATATTATCAATCTGCATGACAATAGAAGTAGAGCTCTTCTAACTCAGTTAGTGAATTCCATCTTTCTGTGTCAAAAGGTTAATATAATTCTCAACTCAACAATATAAATCATAATAAACAACTGAAAATTCTGAGCATTTATAATTTTCCGTTGATTTATTTCAGTATACTTACTTCCTTTAGTTATTAGCTCTTATGGCCTTTTTATGATTAGTTTGTTTCTCAGTTTGTCACACAGAGCGATGACATTTCAGTTCTGAAAATTAAGAATAATAACAACTATTACATCTTAAATTACAAGCTTCTCAACAT
Source organism: Ochotona princeps (assembly GCF_030435755.1). Classification (NCBI taxonomy): domain Eukaryota; kingdom Metazoa; phylum Chordata; class Mammalia; order Lagomorpha; family Ochotonidae; genus Ochotona; species Ochotona princeps. The sequence goes on from NC_080836.1 coordinate 75,514,537, forward strand.
CGAACACCATGTCCGCATAGTATTTTTATATAACATCTAGTCAAGCACTAGAGGGAACTAAATAATAGAAGTCTTGCCATGAAATGAGCTCGTCAGTTATTTTCACAGGATCCGAACTCGGATTAATTCAATACCAGTAGATGTTTTGGGTAAGAAATATTTCTGCCTTCATGCAGCTGTTTGTCCAAAGGAGGAGCTAATAATATAAGGATAATACAATGGGCACTTTCTGTGGCTGCTTCAAAATATCTTTTTGTTGTTGGATTGTAACTATAAGGATTTGAATTAGAAATATAGTTGGTGTCAAAGTTGAAGTTCTTCAGCATGACATGCATCTGTTTTCTTTGATGGACATTCTCAGTGTGTTCTCATCAAGTGCTGTCTCTCCATTGCATTGCCTTCAGTCCAGCCACCCTAACCTTGAATTTGTCCCCTTCCATGCTTTTGTAAAGGCAGCTTAATCTGCCTGAGACATCTTCCTCAGAGACATGACTCTTGCTCACCTTCCTTTGAGGAACCCTTTTTACTCATCTCCTTTCTCTGTCTCCCTACACTGTCTGAATCGTTTATCATTCCTGTATGCTCTGTTTGGAACTTCAGTTGGGTTCTCTGCCCACTGCATTGTTAATCCCATGCTGTGCAATTGCTAGCTGTTTCTGTTGTCTCTTCAAGTGAAACTATGTATTTCTTTAGGACTGGGTCTAAATTGGTTTTGGGCTTGGAACATAATTGACCCCAGTCATTGTGTCAATGAATGGATAGGGAATGAATGAACATACCTGTTTCAGCAATTAAGTTCTTTAGAGACTGCATTTCCCATTCACTATATTTCGCAAAATCTTAAGCCTTCTTAAAAAATGAAATGTAGGTTAATGGAAATGTCATCCCATTTTAGTACTCATTTTGCTATTAAAGCATCTTTTAAATTATTTCTAAAACCAGAAACTTTGCTTTCTTAGGATGACTACTAGTGGTTCTGCAGAAAGGTAGCATCTTTTTATGATACTGTGCCATGATCTCAGGTAAATAACAAGTGATGTTCTTGGTTAGTAACCCAGTCATTTCCTGCTACACCAAAATAATATAAGTAGAAGAAAAATCTTCAAATTTCATTTTGTTAAGGTGAGTTACCAAAACTAAATCTTTATGCTTGTTAGGGATCCTGTATTTAGAGCATGATTTACTTTTTGCAACTCTTTTCTAAATAATGTATTTTTGAGAAATTTATTACTAGACTCTCATAGATGAGTTCACTGTATGAGATTATTAGGTTACTTCTTAAATTAAAATTGGAAACCAGGCTAAATTGATACACAAATTTCTAAATGTAATTTTCAACTGAGTAAGACAGTGTTATTAGAACTGATAGGGAGATTTTTCTTCATCAGATTTCTTTCATATTTTATTATTCATGGTAAACAGAATATAATCCAGCAAACTTAGTGATGGAAAGTAAAGGAAATCCTTGTTTACAAAATGATGCTTTTGTTTGCTTGATAACTTGTTACAGGGTGATAAATAATACCGATAGATGATTCCTATGGCACTGTGAGGAACCCAGTATCCTAAGGAAATCTCCTTTCATGAGTGAGGTTGTAGATAAAGTATGGAGTTTGGAGATAGAAGGCACAGGTTATTAGGTCCCCGGTTGCCAGCTGAGCAGCCTAGAGCCAGTCCCTGAACTTTTCTGAATCTCAGTCTCCCAATCTGTAAATTGAACATGATAATAACACCTACTTCACAAAGTCATCAGATATAATAATCAATATAACTTCAACACAACAAATGGCTAAATACTAAAATGAAATAGACACGAGACAGCTGAATGGTACCTTATAGCCATTTTAAGGTATATAGCAGCTGGTCCTGTGTATGAACTAAAATTGAAATGTCAATGAGATAATCATAGGTTGTGGTTAAGAACTTGCTTCTTTTTTTTTTGTTTTGTTTTGTTTTTTTTAACATACTGGTTACGCAAAACCTTGTCAATTCCATAATGTTACAAATTGCTGTTAATGTTATATTGAGAGTCTTAATTGACTGGGATGATATGCTACCAGCTCTGACTTTGGACCAGAAATGGTCTCCCCAACAAACTGTTCAACCCATCTGGACAATGAGTAGCTGGACTCTATGCTGGGTATATGTTTGCAAGGAAAGAATCTTGATGGAATTTGAACTGTAATACTGCATCAAGGTGGAGGAATCCACCAGGGGGGAGGGGCGTGGGGAGGGGTGGGGGGATTCCCAGAGCATATGAAACTGTCACATAATGCATAATAATTAATAAAAAAATTAAAAAAAAAATAATCAATATAAAACTGCTTTATGGCCTCTAATAACGTAAACTATAAAGGATCTGGATGAGCCCATCTGTTTGTTTTTAAAGTTTCAAAAATAGAAAGGGGCTCTTGTGAACATTTTTGTTTGGAACTTGAATATAAATAAGCATACAATCAAGATAAGAAGGAAAAAACAAAAAGCCCAGATAAGCAAAAGAACACAAAAGTGGACATGACTTTCTCAACTTTTATAGCACTTGCTGAGCTTCACAAAAAATAATTGAGACTAGATGAGATGATGATATGGGATTGGGAAATAGCTTTGTCTATAGTCTCATTGCTGAGCTGTGCCACTTACTGTGAATAGCTTTTAGAGCTGTTCAAGTTATAGAGGTAAATTGGGTTATAAGCAATAATCATATAAAGTCATTGAAAGGAAGGAGGAGGAACAGAAAGGAGGAAGAGACTCTCTTTTCCACATTGGGTACAGAGAGGTGTCATTGTCAACCTTTCTGCAGATGACCTAAAGTCCACATCAGGTGGGCAGGTGCCTAATTACTTCATAATACATACATTCTTTTATCATTTATTTCCTATAACTGCCTTGAGCTAGGTTCTAAAAAGCATGGGGATAGAGCTCAGATCTCTTTGTGAGGGGGATTGTGGTCAGCAGGATGCCAACATTTGATTAAAGAGACTTCAACAGGATCAGAGAGAACGTGGAAGAAAGCCCGCATCATGTATCTTTAAAATATTGACTCTGTTTAGTAAAGAACCCATTTCATGGGATTTGGAATAAGTTTTAATGGCATACAATTGTGACAAAAGGCCAAAGCATGCAAACTTTGGGAAATTTTTTTCATTTTATTATTTTACAGGAGTGTTTTAAGTTCATTTAGCCCAACTCTAGGATTCAAACAGCCAGAACACAAACCACTCAGCTTTCAGATTACACTGCAGACAAGTCCTTGTCTCCTAGGAAAGGGTCATTAAGTTTCCCTTTCAAGGGAAGGAGAAACATTGACGATAGTTATTGCCTAATGCTTATGTACAGAATGGCTGCTGTTGTTGCTTGGCAACTAGAAGAGATTTGACAAGGAGTCTAGGGGAACTGAATGAATAAATGGAAATGTCAGCATCAGTTTCAGGGGATAAGAAGAAATTTACTATTGCAGGATTAGCATCGCATTGCTTTTTCCAAGTTACATGATTGGAATTTACAGTGTTTCTGTTCTGATTTTCCTCTCCTCGTCCGCCTTCCAGCCCTTCATTGTAGCCCTTTTGCACTGTGACTGAGAGGCATATAGAAGATAGATGGTTAATGCTAAAGAGCATAAGAGCGTGTTAAGAAAGAAATTCTTCAGCAGCAGGAAAGATAACCTTTGTTTGCAATCCCTTGGAATTTATAGGTACTTCACCTACATTCTAGTTATTTCTCACAATGATCCTTCATATTAAATTATCCAATTTTTGCAGATAAAAAATGACAAGGCTGCAATGATAGTTTTCTTCTCTTTTGACCTTGCACACTGAAAATCTGGTTCAGATAGACGATAGGTTGAGCACTATAAAAATACACTGATTATGTTATTATTAAAATCACTTTTTCTGTTAGGCCATTTTCCCACAATGTAACCATAAGCTCCCTATAAGCAAAAACTTTGTGTACTTGATAGATCCTGTAATAGTAATACATAGACTTTACAATCCTAAAATATTTTCTAATTAATCAATATTTTGTTAAGTTGCCTAAGATTCTGTCATGTTAATTCTCAGGCTATAGGGAGAAAGGAAAAAGGAGAAGATAGTGGAATACGTTTCCTTACATTTAGGCAAGTACCAGAATGACAGTAGTGAAAAGGTAGGTATAATTAGAAAAAAATGTGTATATGTATTTTTTGTTTGAGGCCTCTGAAAAGAAGACGCCAGGTTGAGCTTGGATTAGATGTCATACAATGGGGTACTTTTAGAGCATAAAGGGGAGAAAGCATAAGAGCTTCAGACTTTCCTACAGGCCTGCCATCTTTGAAAGGAGAGAAGAAAGCAAAGTCAGCAAAAAGAGTCTTGAACTTGCACTGCAGTGTTCAGAAACTTCTGGCAAGCTGGGAGGAAGTGTTCAGGCCCACTTTGCCCACTCCTGCACCCCAATGACTTGATTGCTGACAGGGAACATCCCAGGAGGAGTGTGGCTGAGGACAACATGCGCTGGAGCACCCAAAGGGGTGCATCTGGATGCTCAGCCAACTGTCAGTCACCTGCTTCCCACAGCAGAGCTCCACAGCTCCTGCAAGACCCAAGAGCAACAAGCAAAAGAAATTGAAATGCCTATGCTGAAATTCAGTCATCACAGAAAATCATGAAATTTTTAAAAAGAATGAATAGAAGCTTGAGGACCACTGTTCTTAAAATAATCAGCAAATTAAAATGTGAATTCTAGAATTTCCCTTCCCTTAAGAAGCTCGGCCACACTGTCCTAGCAATGAGTCTTCTCAATTTCTAAGGTTATCAATGAGTTAATAATCTTATTTTCTATTAGAGATACATTCTATGTCTAGCCACATTTGAATTAGCAAAGGAACATTCTTCAGAAAATTGTGTGTCCTTTGGTACATTTTGTCAACTTTGTAGGCTTCGATGTTGTCATCTTCCAGATGAGAGGATGTAGATGATTTCCACCGTTCTTGTCACCTGTAACATGGATGGTTCCATAATCCTTCCCACATCACTGGAACAGTGAAAGACCAGGGAAGAACGCTGTGCCACCCATCAGAAAATATGCTCAGGCTTAATCCCATACAGAGTAGCTACCTCTTTTACATACACAGCACATAACCTTTCTAGCCCAGTTTCTTATGAAATAACAGACTTGAATTAAGTCACCTTTCAATCATCCAATGCCATTCTGTGTTGTGACTTTCAAAACTCTACTTCTCAAATTAAATAATTGTTCATAAAATTTGTCTTGAATTGACAAATAAGGATTAGTTACATTTCTTAATGTCTGAATACTTGACATGAAACCTACCCCTTCAACAAGTGTGTTAAGTGCACATTTCAGTATTGGTAACTATAGACACCTTGCTTCTCAAATTTGCTTTTCTAGTATAAATGAAACTTTGAACCCATCAAATAGCAGCTTTCTGTCTTCCCTCTTGAATCCCTGGAAGCTAACCTTGTATCCTCTGTTTTGTTTGATGATTTTACATACTTGATAGAAGTGGACTTCTGCATTTGCTGCCCTGTGACCAGCTGGTTTCACTTAGCTTGTGTCTTCAAGGTTCACCCAAGCAGCAGTATGTTGTTGTCTGCGACAGGATTCTGTTTCCATAAGGCTAAATTAATTTCCACCATCCGTATATGCATTTTCTCCATCCACTCATCTCTTGGTCAGTGATTGCTAGTGCTTTTTGTTTTAATTTTTGTTGGCTTAAGTTCTAATCTTAGCTGTCCAACTAAGGAAAAATGCACAAACTTGTTTTATTGCTGTTTTTGTTGTTGTTGTTATTTGCTTGCTTGTTTGCTTTTCTTCTGAAGGCAGTAAAAAGGAAAAACAAACATACAGAGCTTAGATAATCATTAACAAAACAAGATTTGGTTACTCAGATGACTACTCTAAGATGTAAGTCAGTATGCCTTGTAAAATGCTCATACCCATTAAAATTTTTTTTTAATGCCATGTAGATTAGCAGATAAATTCCCTTTAAGAGGAGGGAATGTGTTTCTAGTTTCCCTGCTGTTTGGATCGTCTGATTCCTCTGCAGCTCTGTGAAGAAATATTCAAGGTTAAAATAGACTAGAGATTAGCTTTACCCCCTCATTTTGATATTGACTACAGAATGATTAACTTCTTTACCTTAGTGATGGTTAAAGGGGTATAATGAGTTACTCCTTTTTTGGTACTCTTTATCTGAAAATTAACAAGAGTGAATATAAATTAGGGGAAAAAATACAAGAATAGATGTCAAACTGGGTGGGCTTCTGAGCTAGCTGAGAAACTCAAAGGAAAAAGTGGTCCTGCTGCTCTGTTACAAGTTGGCAGGCTTGCACCAGAGATCCAAACCATGATACAAACAGTGTAGCTGCTTCTAATGTCACGGGGCTGGGAGGAAGCCCAGGAGACCAGCTGAAAAATCCCTGGGGTTACACAAAGATAGAGACGGAGATGTCCAGGGAGCCCCAGGCTACACCAGAATTACTGTCCCCTCTCCGTCTGAATGCCACAATGCTCCCAGCCAGACTTCACCATTTCACAAAAGATAGTGAAAAATGATAGATTGTTGTTCTAAGCTGCCAAATTGTGGCTACTTGTTAGACAGCATAGGTAACTGAAATGCCCCCTGAAGGAGAAAAAAACAATCAATTTTGCTGCACTAAATGGAAAACTATCCTGAACTAGAACTGGTATTTTTGCAATTACATTTCCTAAGTAACACAGAAATGAAAATAAGCAGGCAGTATACTGAGCTGATTAGGTATTAGGTGAGCAGCTTATAGCTTTAAATAAATCTTCTTTCCTTTTGCTTATCTGCTATCCCTTAGTTGGCTGAGCTTTTACTGTATCACACAAACATGGCGCTCAATTTTGGAAAGATCTTAGAATCAATAGTAATATCGAATCCCAGTTTTGGTATCTGGTGAGGCCTGAGTATAGGTTTGTTTTTAAACCTTGCCAGATGATTCCAGTTTGTAGCCAGAGTTTAGACTCATTGGATGCTGACAGTGTCCAAGTCTCCATCCCTGGCTCAGCTCTTGCCTGGGGCTCCAGGTTTGTAAATTCAGCTTTCCATGTATCCGCATGTGGCTATTACACAGGCACCTTCAGGTGGAGAGCTCCATTGTGATTCCCTTCTGGGGAAATGACCCCATCAGCCACATAGATGCTCACGCCAGCAGCCAGGGTGATCACATGCCTTTGTCTTCCTCATTCCTCGTATCTTGTTAAACACAAGTCAATTACTTCCTTTCAAGTAATTCTCTACACTACTCCATCTTGATCCCTCAGTAGCTGGTGTCTGTTTGAGCTCCAATCACCCGCAAAGGTAGAGCAACCTTCTTAAATACTATCATCACACTCCTCCCCTGAGTAAACACTCCAGTGCCTTGCTTTTAAAACAGAGCTTAAAATGACAAGAGCTTGCAGGACTTTGCCCACTGTTGCCCAGTGTATTTTGCTTCAGCTGCACTTCCAGTCCTCTTCCTTTTGATACTTGATGCTTCCATAATCCTGGGCCTGTATCTTTTGAGCATGCCTCTAGTCACTAGGCCTTATCCATTCATATGTATTGGATGGGCTTCCTAGAGTTCTTTGCTTGTTTTCCCTTCCCCTCTGTTGACTTAGCACTACTCATCCTTTATTCTCAATTTAAACTAACTTCAGTTCCCAGAGGGGTTTCTCTCACTCTGCAGGTTAGGATTGGCCACCATGCTAAGACATCACTTCCTTGGTCACACATATGAAGCATCTGCTTTCCAGGTATGTAGTGTGTCTGTCACTACCTATTATCCAACTGCCGAGGCTGTGACTTTATGACAGACTGGATGAATGACTAGACATGTGAATGTGAATTAAAAGATTCATATCAGTACTGAGGGAAATTCCTGAGTCAGCCCTGGCCTATACAAAATTCAATCCAATAAATCTTCTAAGATGTAGAACATGTCAACTGATTTTAAATGTAACAACAAAACTGGAAGGAATAGCTAATGCATTCACTGCTTGTGTTTGCAAAATGCAAGGTTCCGAAAGATAACAACTGGCTAGAGTGATGTGTCAGAGCTTACCTATTGAAACATCGTATTGATGAATATAAAATTGTACCCATGTGTCCTGGCTGTTGCACTAGTACAGGGTAGGAGTCCCTTATCACAGAAACTCCTAGGAGAGTTAATAGCAAAATGAAGCCTGCTTGAATCAGTGATTGTCATGGCTCCTAAGATTGTGAGTGCTGTCTTAGACTCCTTTAATAGACAAACAGGGACCCCACCAAAGCAGATTCAGGCCTCACAATTCTCTGCTGTAATCCAGCCTCCTCTAGAACAATGTGCTTCATTCACAGAACCACATTTTAACAGGATACACACAGGAGAGGTTGGCCAGATGGTGAAAGCTTGGGAATTATAACAGCTTATGAAAAATTGCTGAAGAGCATATGTTTACTCCATAAAGATGGAATTCTGGGGAACACTTCAGTTCTTTGGAAAAAGTGAAGATTTAGTCTGTAACGAAAGGACTATACAAACACATCAGAAGAAAGTAGTAGAACTAAGGGCGGCCATGTCTGGCATTCCCTTTTTGGCCATGTCCTTCTTACCATTAATCTCTCTTCCCTCACTCCCTTTACTTCTGTTCTTTGTTCTCAACACAATCTCCCATCCCTTTGCCTCTTACTAGTCTCCCAAAACATCCTCTTACAGCACATGCCTTCATCAGCAACCTTCGTGACACTCAGCCCGCTTGCCCGGCACCCTGGGATCTGCTACAGCTACGTTTCTTACAGCTCATGTCCTTGGATCCTCCTTCCCCTGCTCTTGCCTCTGCCTTGTTAACAGCTGTGGGGAAAGCCAGGCCACCTGGTTCTGTGACAGATACATGCTATCTAGCATTGGGGACTTTCAGACTGCTCAACATTCATCCATTCATGTAGGTCATTCTCTGGCATCTCTACACATTTCTCCACTGCTTACACACCATAACAGACTAAAACTATAATTCAGAGGGATGATTTCCATAAATTTACCCCTTCACAATCTCAAATACCTTCACTGTCCCCTTCTTCTCTCTTATCTTCCTTCCCCAGGATTCTGATAAAGACAGAGTCTGCCCTCCAAAGCTTGCTTTTCCACATGGATTTTGGTGCTGTTTTCTCTCATTTCCTTTGGGACCTTCTTTAATAGATTGACCTCTTTCTGCTCTCCTGATTCTTTCTCAGTGCTGACTTCTTCACCCATCAATGAATTTCATCAAGCACCTGGGAATTAACAGTGATTTCTTAAAGAGGGATTGGAGAGGCAGCAGTTGTGGTATAGCCTGCATATCATATATGCACCAGTTCAAGTCCCTGCTGTTCCATTTTCAAACCTGCTCCGTGCTTATGGCCTGAGAAAAGCAGAAAATGGCCCAAGTCCTGCACCCATGTGGGAGACTCAGTTAAAGCTCCTGGCCTGGGTAAGCCCTGGCCATTGTTGTCACTTGAAAAGTGAATCAGCAGATGGAAAATTCTCTCTCTCTCTCTCTCTCTCTCTCTCTCTCTATATATATATATATATATATATATATATATACACACATGTATGTATGTATATATGGCATTTATTTGTATTTATTTATATTCTATTTATATAATATATAAATCTACATTTATTTATTTATTTATTTACATATATATAAAATGTACACACACATGTGTGTGTGCGTGTGCATCTCCCTCTAACTCTGACTTTCAAATAAATATTTTTTTTTTAAAAAAATGGGTTGGAAAGAGGGGAAGCAGAGCCAGAAAATCCAAGCAGTCTTTTTGTAGTCCAGATGAAATACAAAGGGGATGCAAGAATGGAGAACAGTGAGAGTCAGAAGACTTACTATCAGAATGATTCACATTCATTATTTGTATGACTTGGCCTTGCTTTCCTTACTGTTTGGTCAGCTGCTCAGGGCAAGGATTGAGTCAGCTTCCTCTCACTTTCCCCGCACAAAAATCTCGGTTGAAGAAGTGAGCAGCTAGAATTTCACCAAATCACCGGGAGGAGGCTGCCAGCTGCAAACTTGATCTCTCTGTTTTTTTTTTTTTTTTCTCAGAGAAGAGTTGGTGGGATAAAACTAGACATCTGCGTTTTAGGAGGAAGAAGAGAGGAGACATTTGTTCCTCCAAGTGTGGTCCATTGTCACTGTGTGCCATGTAGCCTCCCTTGGGTTAATTTCCCATTGGTGCAGTAATAAATCACCAGAAGCTTAGCAACTTAAAACAACATGAATTTATTATCTGGCAGTCCTAAAAGTCAGAAGTCCAAATCTGGCTTCCTAGGCTGCAGGGTGTCAGCAGAGCTGCATTCCTAGGGCCTTTAGGGGCCAATGATTTTCTTGCCTTTCCAGTTTCTAAAACCTCTCTGCATTCTCTGCTCCTGGCCCCTCTCCATCTTGAAACCAAGCAGTGACCTGTGACTCTTTTCTGTCTTCCTCCGTTTATGAAGATCATTGTGATTGTATTAGGTCCACTGAGAGAATCCTAGGTTATGTCCCCATCTCAGGTCAGCTGGTTAACCACCTTAATTTCAACTGTAAACTCAGTTTTTCCTTGTAACCCAACATAGTCATAGATCCTCGGGCATTTGGGTCTGAACATCACTGGGGGCCCATTATTGTGAACAAGCAGCATCTACATCACCCCAGAGCCTATTAGAAATACAGAATCTCAAGATCTGACTCCAAGCCTCTAATTTGCATTCTAATCAGATTCCTAGGTGATTTTAGTACATGTTAAAGTTTGAGAAGCCGTAACTCCACTTTAAGCTTCCTATGATTCTATGAAAACCACATTTTTTCCATCTTCAAAATCTTCATTATTCCTTCTAATCCTGTTTTCTGCCAAAAAAAAAAAAAAAGAAGTTAATTTTGATTTGTGCCCCTAGTGTTAATTCCCAAAAACTCGGCCAAGTAGAACATGACAACACCTCATGCATATTTTTTGCTGGCAGGAAGTAGAAGTTAGAAAAGGCAATTAAATTAAAGCATTATCCATGATACAGAGGTACTGGTCTGCAAAGAGTATTTTCTTCCCCCAAGAAGATTCATAGGAGTACTGCCTTCATTAGTGTAGAGATAATATTAGTGACCCAGCAAGTGAAGCAAAACATACCCAGATGAGCTGTTTTTAAGGCAACTTCGGATGGTTCAGTATTCAAGAAATACGACTTAAACTGATTATAAAATTTCCTTCAAAGTTGTAAGAATGCCAAACCCATAAATAGCCCTGGTTCTCGGTTGTGTAAAGGAGGTTGGTGGCTGTTTGGCTGTTTCCTAACGATTGGTGATAGGATTAAGCTCGCCTGAAGATTACAGTCCCTCAAAGCCAGAGCCAGCCAGAAGCTGTACCTGGAACACAGGAGACACTCCAGACATTCTGTGCTCAAAACCATCAAGCTTTCTAGTAGTGGATAATACTTTATACTGAATTATACTGAGATGTACTGAAAACCAAGTGGATTAAAAATATGAAATATATTAATGATCATTTATGAGATTTTCTGCTTCCTTTCATTCAACCATTGATTTCTCTGTTCAACAAATACTTATGAATTATGTACTGTCTGCCATCTGCTGTTCTACACCCTGTGGATGTCAAGATAATGAATGCTCCATGTCCCTTGAGCTCACATGCTGGTGGGGCAAATAGTCTCTTGATGAAAATAATTGTGGGGAAACTCATGGGCCTCTCTTTGACCTGTTTTTCATGTTCTAACTGTTGTTATCTTTTAAGATCTTCCTTTTTTTTCTCCCTTTGCCATTTGGGTCATTTGGCTGTGACTCTTGCATCTAATGTTGCTGCTTGGTTTACATTAGATTAGCTACTTGTGCTAGATTAGAAAAGGAAACCCTATCAAATTACTACAGGGAAAAAAAGGTTATTAAAAAATGCTGGAAAGATCTCATGAGATTTCAGGAAGCTAAAGAGGCAGGAAGAAAGATAACTGCAAGACGAGCCCCTCACCAGCTCCATCCTGCAGGGTATCTACCTTCTCGTTGACTAATTCAAACTCCCAAAGCAGAGAATCAGATTGGTCTAATTGATCTTTTCAAGCCACTTCTAATCATTGTGGTTCATTGTCACTGTAGCCTGATTTCTTCCTTCACAACACTCATTTAGGTAAGCTGCAATTATAGACAGTCCCAACTCCCAGTGGTCCACGTGGGATTTTTGACTTTACGATAATGTGCAGGCCTACCTATACAACCATTCTGTTTCTGTTTTCAGTACAGTATTCAATAAGTAACATGAAACATTCAGCAATTTTTATAAAATACACTTTGTGTCGGATGATTTTGCTCCATGATATAGTAAGTGTACTGAGTATGTATAAAATCAGCTAGAATAAGCTGTGAGTCCAGTCGGTTGGGTGCATTAAATGCATTTTCAACTTGAACTTTTCTCAACTTAATGTAACGTTCGTCACATGGTAACCTGCATATAGTTTAATCTATCTGTTTACAGGTGTTTCCTTTTCTAAATTTGGCCGTGGTCAGACCAAGTATCTGTTTTGTTACTGTTCTACGCAGTCTGCAGTGTTCTACCTAATTGTAGTAGGAATTTATTGTGTAAATGAAAGAATAAAAGGGGATGGGGCTCGGCAGCGTGGCCTAGTGGCTAAGGTCCTTGCCTTGATCCCATATGGCCGCTGGTTCTAATCCCGGCAGCTCTACTTCCTCTCTATCTCTCCTCCTCTCAGTATATCTGACTTTGTAATAAAATTAAAAATAAATCTTTAAAAAAAAAAAAGAATAAAAGGGGATGAAAGCACATGTTATCCAGACTAATGATGGCTTCCTAGGATACCAGTGAGATTGTGGGAGAGAGAGGGACAGTCCTTGATGCACTGATCGTCAGTGAAGCTGTGGACAATTTGTGCAAGTAGACAAGTATACAAGATCTTTCCCAAGTCAGTCTTGATCACATACTCTAGCCACATGTTCTTTCCATTTCAGAACCACACCTGAAAAGACCCTTCTGTGTGGCTCACTGTAAATGCCCCACTTTTTCTTTTGGAAATTTATTGGGCAGCTAATGTATGCCAGATTCCTTATCTAGCACTTCATGTGCATCATCACCTTCCATGTTAACAGAGACACCAGCAGGTAATAACCACATTTTACAACCACAGAAGAAAGTTTCAGAGATTTAAGTAGTTCACTCAAGGTCATGTAGGTAGTGTGTAGCAGAGCCAAGATTAGAACATGGATTTGCTGAGTTCTAGAGCTCCTTCTATGGCATTTGGCACTCTCAAAGTCTTCTCCCCTACTCAGGAAAACTTAATGACTCCCTTCTCTGTAGAACCACAGTATCTTTTTCATAAAGGCAGGTCAGCGTTTATGGCATGCTTCTATTATAAATGTTCCCTAACTACACTGCTAGACTGCGCTTCCTTGGGACAGAACTGTATCTGATTCTTTTTCATATTCCCAGTGCCTGTCACTTAGTCGGGGACCAACCAGTTTCTTTCTGCTAACTGAGTTTTGTGAAGATAGACAAGCAGTTTCTCTGTGTATTTTTCTTTCAAATTTTTAAAACCCCACCATTTTTGAGTACTTTATATAGAAGTAAAATTATAGAAATGGAAAAATCTCATAACAGTTCTTCCAATCTGATATTGAAGTTTAAGTAATAAGTATACTTACATATTCTCACTACCCATATCATGCTTAGGTCACATCATAGTCAATGAGATCACTAGCCCATCATCTCCAAGTCGCTAGCCGGCACTTATCCGCGGATACTGTGACAAGGCCCAGCTGGCCTGCACTTGTTCTGGCTCTTGCATGTGCCAGCAGATGTGGTGGCTTGGCCTAGCCCAGCTCTTTCACAAACCCAACTCACATGCTGGCTGACGGGTGGATAAGTGCCGAGACTGGATACAGATCGTGTCAGACTAGAATACAGTATCCCCTTTAATGTGCAAAAATCCAGGGCTGGGAATGGGCCTGGTAGGGAAACTATGGTCAGTCTTCTGTTGGGCTGCAGTTCCTGTCAGTGAACAAGAGAGCCAGGGCTGGGCAGGCCAAGCTGGACAAGGTGGTAGCACTTGTTGGCACTTGTGGTCTGATTCATTGTTGTGGGTTGGGGTGAGCTAAGCTATAGGTGTGCTTGAGATCCAGATGGAATGTGGGATGGACCAGACCAGCGTGTTGCACATACCAGCATGCATAGAAACTAGGATTGGAGGCAAGACTAGTTGGGGTCACTGGGGGTCACCCAGATTAGGCTGTAGTTCCACTGGTATGTGTAAGGGCTGGGTTTGTGGTCAGCTGGGTTCTAGGGCACCGAACCCATTGGTTTGCGTAAGAGATTGTGCTGGAGACAGAATTGACCAAGCAGTTGCAATTGCCAGTGTGTGTAGGCTGATGTAGGTGATGGACTGAGCCAGACCCCAGAAAAGCTGGCATATATAGGAGTCAGGTCTGGCATCACCCCAGGTGAGGTTTCTTAGAGGAACCCCCAATTGAACTGCTAGACTCAAAATTCCAACCACATAGCAAATCACAAGATCTGTGGTCTGGCCTTGGAATGCATGTATTAAGACTGGGCCGCCTTAGTTGCTGATGCCTGTGCAGTGGACAGCATGCCCAGATACACCCAGATAACAGCCAGCTCATTTAGGCCTGCAGAGGACATCAAGTGTTAGTTATTTAAAAAGATTTGGAGAGTTCTAGTTCATACAATATTACGATATTATCCCGATATTATTACGCGCAGCTAATTCCCACAACCTGGTTCTTTACCGTGAGCTGAAACACCAGACGCAACGAGGTATCTTAGGAGGTTTATTTCAACAGGGCAGGAACGGGTAGAGGTGGTGAAAGTCCGGAGGAGAAAAAGGGAAGGGGAGAGAGAGAGAGAAGAGCGGGGTAAGAGAGGGAGGGATAAGAGCCGGGAAAAAAGAGAGAGCCGTACCTGGGGGAGCCTTTTTGTCGGCCAGGTATAGGGGGTGGGGATTGGGAGGGATTGAGGCCAGGCCCCCAGGGGATTGGCGCCTGCAGGTGAATGCCTAGGGATGATTGGCAAGTGGGCGGAGTTGGGGAAGGGGCTGGAAGATTGGGAGGTGGGATTCAGGTGGACAGCCAGGTTACATCCAATTGGTGGATAGCTAGGCCGGCGCGAACTTCCTGAGCTGTGAGGAAGAAGGAATGGCGCCGGGTCCAGGGAGGGATATTGGAATAACTCCTTACATCAAGTACCATGTCAGAAGATAGGGGGCAAAACAGGTTAAACAAGTCTCCTGGCCAACCTTTGGCAGCATGTCTTGGTAAGTGAATACACTGGGATGGACTATGTCAGCCAAAAGACCTTGGAAAGATTTTCTCAACCTGGGAGTATCAAAACCAACAACGTCTCAGAGCTATTGAAACCACTCAAGCTATACCCTCAGAATATTCTTCTCCACATCGGTGTTTCTAGGATGATGTCAATGGCTGTCCCCTCTTCCTCAGGTACCGATGTAATTTGGCAACTGGAAGCAACTCCCTTCACTTTCCTTCCTCCCCTCCACCCAACCCCATACAGGAGAAAAAGGGAAAAAAATTGGAAGCATGTGCCCCACCCACCTTCCCCCATGCCTGCACCCCTCCCTCATCCTAATCAATGGGCAAACATCCTTCTCAACTATGTAAACAACATCAAAAGCAAAATAGTTTTTAAAAACAGACAAGTCCAAATAGTAACAAACAAGCAAACAACAAATTGGTATACTGTCATCCATATAAAATCTTAATTATATCAATATGTAAAACTCTCAATAAAGGGAGAAATCTGAAATAACAACAACACAAAAATCACACAGAGAACCAAGAGGCCTGTTCATTCTTCCTGTCCGGCTCACTTGCTCGCACAATGTGTCTTAAAGATGTATTTATTTTTCTTGAAAGAGTTACAAAGAGAGAAGGAGAGACACAGAGAGATCTTCAATCCACTGGTTCACTCCCCTAGTGGTCACAATGGCTAGAGCTTTGCTGATCCAAAACAGGGAGCTAGGAGCTTTCTTCTAGGTCTCCCACATGGATGCAGGGGACCAAGGCCTGCTGCTTTTCCAAGCCATGAAAAAGGAACTAGATAAGAACTGCAGCAACCAGAACTTGAACTGGCTTCCGTATGGGATGCCAGTGCCACAAGTGGAGGACTAGTGCACTACACCACCTCATCAGCCCCTGATATGTGTCTCTTTATAAAGTCATGGTAAGTGACTCTGCCCTAGCAACCTTAAGCAATCCCATCATTTTAAGAGATCCAGCCTAATAGACCAAATCCCACCCCTAATCCATCAACCATTAACATCAATCTATTAACCATTAACTTCAGACCTTGGAATGTAAATCACTTCATTTTGTTAAGTCCTTATGGAAGGGAGAAAGGTCTTCAGAAAGTTTATGGAGAATGCATATCATGAAAAAACCTGTGCATGAGTTTGAAATGTTTTGCAATAAAATAAAATTACTTTTGAATTTCATTTTTTTGTCCACAAACATTTTGAAATCTGCTCGTATTTTAGGAAGAACGCCAGCCTCAGAATGGATTTGCATGGAAGACAGTGGAGGCAGAAAAAGCAGTTATTTTATGTTTATTTGGCAGAGCTGGGTTTTTGCTGATTACACAGCTGTGTAGGTGGATTGAAAACTTTGATCAGAATCACTTTTGAAAGTCAGACACAGTTTACATGACTCATCAGTAAGCCATGAAGAATTTCTAAGGAGTCATCACATGCAAGCTCAGAAATGCACAGTGTGAAGGAGGAAATCTGTTCACAGCTCTTCAACCAGACAATTCAGGTGCAGGGGAGATAGCCTGATGTGGGAAGCTGAAACCAAGCAGCATCCATGCAAATCATACTACCTGCTGCTCAGTGCAGGTGAAATGCCAGCAGGCTGGGTCTGACAGAGTAGGACAGAGCCTGCAGAGCCAGATAGGAGGACCAGGCAGGGGATTCAGAATTAAAATGCTCAGAAGGAACCTGCAAAACAACTTTTCAAATGACGAATTGAATTGGCCCAACCAGATTTAAATTAGTAGAAACAAAGCAGGGGAATGTGATTTTGGGGGGAAGGTAAAGCAGTTGCTAAATGAACCACTAACTGGCTGTCTTTATTATCACCCAACAGCCTGAACAGCTGCTGGCAGACACCTATGGACCACTGCGTTGATGGCATGCCAGCCCTTTTGGGATGCAATCAAGGGCAGCTTCACACAGTGAGCTTAGGTGCAAAGCTGCAGCAGCGGGCACACCAGCTGGGGCTGTGGCAGTGGAGGAAATGGCTGTGCGTGTGTTTATGAAAAAGCGCCAGAAACAGCCTCTGCAGAGCAGCCACTGCGGGCGTGAATTTTATGAGTTCTCCATATGCAAACTACCATTAGTCACGCTTTGATTGATCCATCCCTCCTGGAGCTTTGGTCCTCAGAAGCTTTATTTCCAAATGCAGTGGCTATCTCAGCTTAACCTCACTGTGCCACTGCCCGGTAATCCGTGCTGCATATTTAAGGTTGCTTCATAATGAAGTCTTTTTTACCCTAAAATGTGTAAGCTCCCTGTGTGTCTACTGAATTATAAATACTGACACAGTGAGCTTCCTGTGTTTTTAATGGCAACTGTGACCACACATGGTTTGTCTATCTTTCTCCAAGACATTTCATAGGAAAATTAATGTGGTGAACTTATAAATAGCAAAGGTTTGGAAACAGTACTGCTCTCTTCATGTTAACTGAGCTCCATGATTAAAGCAAAAACAGAGATTGACCTAGAAATGCACTGTAACTCAACATTACTTGAGACCCTAGAAGAGACATAAACTGGCTTTCTTTTTTCTTTTTGTCGTTTCTATAAAACTTGAAATACTTGTCTCAGTTATCTTCCTTTGGGAGTTAAATCCAATATCCAAAATTAGATTTGTTATCAGATATGTTATTGACAGTTTTCTAAGGATGCATTCAAGGCTAAGACATTAAAAAACAATAAGTAGAGAAAATGTTTTCTATACACATCAGACCATGGGATTTTTTTGTTTTTTTCTTTCACTGGAGGACATGAAAGAATAATGGAAACATTGAAAAGGGATGCATCTATCCAAGCAGTGATATATAATGTGTTCTGCCTTACTATAATAAAAACATTGTATTTTGCAGGAGAAGAGATTGGAAGCACAAAGAACAATTACTTTATTCCATGAATCTGAATCTCTACTGTCCACACAATTGTGTGTGTGGACTGAAAACTTTGGTCTAATGTAGCTGTAATACAGTTAATGTAATTAATATCCAAGTGTTTTATTATTTAGAAGGGCATACCCAATATGGCCATAATGATGGTGATGATTATAAAATTTAAACCAGGGTGGGCTTGAAATGTTCCTGAGGGTTACAGTTTGTAGTAATGATCACACCGTGTGGGATGCGTTCCTTCCTTCCTTCCCTATTGCGTGCCTGGGTCTGAATCCCAGCTCTACTTCAGATTCCAGTTTCCTGGGAGGCAGGAGGTGGAGCTCAAATGGTTAAGTCTCTGCAACCCACATAGGCAGCCTGGCCTGAGTCCTGGGTTCCCAGTTTCATCCTGGCACAACCTCAACATTTGTGGGTATTGAGGGAGTAAACAAATGAGAGAACGCACTCTCTCTCTCTCTGCCTTCAGAATAAGTAAATCATGGTAGAATTTCATGCTTTTTAATGACTGAGTGCTATTCTATGGAGTTGATGTACCAGTTTCTTTATCTAGTCCTCCTTCGATGGGCATCTAGGTTGTTTCCATATCTTGCTATTGTGGATTTGTTGCAATGAATATAGGGATACAAGTTGCTTTCTCATGTGTATGTGTCACTTCTTTTGGACATATTCCCGGGAGGGGGATTGTTTAGGGAAAAAAGCTAGAAGGTGAGGAGGAGGAAAAAGAAAAACTTTCCAGCACAATGATTGAATGATAAAAAAACAGCTTAACATAAGAATAGTTCAGAGGCGTTTTCACAGGTTTTATGCATACCTTTGGAAACCTTAAGACTCAGGCTGACTGGTACTGTGGGTCCACTCCCCAAATGGCCACAACAGTCAGAGCTAGAAGGGACTGAAGCCAGGACATTCTTTGAATACAGTGGCCCAAGGACTTGGACCATCTTCCGTTGCTTTCCCAGGCCATCAGCAGGGATGCTACATAGGAAATGGAGCAATCAGGGCTCGACCTGGTGCCTATGTGGTATGCCAGCACCAGAGGTGGAGGTGTTTAGCCTGCTCCCCCACCCTCTGCCTTCCTCCACACTCCTTCCTCAGTGCCTTGCTCCTCACTCAGTTTCCCTGTAATCCAAATGCTTTGCCATCACTTCTCACTCATTGATTTTAATTCCATCTTCCAAATCTTGGAATATCTATATCAGGTCAAGTCTGTCATATGATTTTCTAGCACATATATGTCATTTATAAGTACATATTAATGTGTATGATTATCTGATCAGTGTATTTTATACCTCTTTGGTTTCCAAATTCCACAAAATTTGGGGTTTTATCACACAATAGACATTGAAAAAATATTCACCTAGTTAGAGTTTTAAAGAAGGCACATTGGCTTGGTGCATTGGCTCAGTGGCTAAATATTTGCTTTGTAAGTGCTAGGATCCAATATAGGTACCAGTTCATGTCCCAGCTACTCCATTTTCCATCCAGCTCCCTGTTTGTGGCCTGAGAAAACAGTAGAGGATGTCCCAAAGCCTTGGGATCCTGCACTCATGTGGGTACCCAGAAGCTCCTGGCTCTTTGCTTCAGATTGGCTCAGCTTTGGCCATTGTAGCCACTTGGGGAGTGAACCAGCAAATGGAAGATCTTTCTGTTTCTCTTTCTCTCTCTAAATATGTTTTTCTAATAAAAATAAATAAATCTTTAAAAAATCAAAAAGAAGGTACAAATAAAAAGTGAGAAAGAACATGAATTTGAGGACTTTTTAATGGAGAAAAAAACCCTAAAAATCTATAAAATAAAAAATAAAATAATCAAAGGAATTTTGAGTCACAAATATCCAAATATATGTATATTGCTTGGGTCCTGATCAGACTCAGATATTTGGCTTTTAATGTCAAGATTTGAACCAACTTTCTAATCTGCAATGTCAGGCCTTCTATAAATCATACAACATGTGCTATTTTCTCATTATAAGTAAATATTCTTAAATACAGATCTATATAAAATAGGCTGCTTATTTTCTGATATAATCAGGAGATAAATTATACAGCTCAATTAAATGCTGTAGTGAGTAGTATCACATTTCACATACCATGTCCATATAATCCATATTGCATAAATCCAATTATACTAAACTGTATTTAACTCTAAAACTCTCTGGTCATAATGTAACTAGATGAAAACATATAAAGATTTTACAGTGCTTTATCAGTCTCTTACCTTTGAACCATGCAACATTGAAGAATTTGTTAGTAGCAGCTGCAGTAATCCCTTTGGCAGAAAACTGGATAGAATAGGTTTTGCTCAAGTAGGTAGAACATCTGGTAGTAATTGCAAGTCTGTGAGATAAAGGTCAGTTAATTGTAAGAATGAATATATGCTAAATTTGATTAAAGAAATGCACATGGTTCATTAAACATCAAGTTTAATCTTAACCTTTCGAAGCTCTTTGCTTATATATGGATTTACTGTTACTGCTTATAAGTGTATTGTTTTCAGACATGTGTTTGAAAGCATTTTATGCGTCATGCCTAAGATCATCATTTCACAAATACAGTACCCTGCGTTTACATGTGTTGATAAACATGACTGTTTCCACTGTGCAGATAGGCGCGCAAAGGCAGGAAGCTAACCCTGTCCATTTTCTAAGAGAGCCCATGAGCCAGTGGTAGGAAAGGCAGAGACAGGAAAGAATTTTGTGTTCCTCCCAGAAAGTATCTTGTGTGCATCTGTAGGCTTGGGGAAGGGCAGATGGCAAACCCAGAGTTGGCTTTCACACTTGCTGCCAGAGTTCTCACAAGGAGGTCTTTGTGGAAATGTGCACATCAGTGAAGAGTAGGAGTCAAGGTGATGACCAGGATGACTTCTCAGGGGTTGAAATGCCTTGACTTTGGCAACAAAGTCGATTCATTGGCTTTACAGGACCTTTTGACTGTTGTGTGAAAGATTCATAGATAAGAAATATGTAAGATACTTACTTTTCTTTTTCCTTTACAGATCTATGCAGTTAGATCAGTGGTTCCCAACAAAAGCAATAATGAAATAGTGCTGGTGCTACAACAGTTTGATTTTAATGTGGATAAAGCTGTCCAAGCCTTTGTAGATGGTGAGTATAGAGTGTCTCCTGAAGCTGAAGATGTTAGAATGAAATACTTCATACATACTCCATGTGTTTTTTTTTTCCTTAAGCAAACTAAATATCACTGGTACGTTAGTTCTCATAAAGATTAACTGTTAAAAACACATGAACATAACAAAAGCAGCACTTGGAAGTTCTTTTTCCCTCATTAGAAAAAAGAAGTAGTATGGATGATTTCCAAAGGACACCAATTATAATGCTACTGATTTCATTGCCAGCTATTCCACGTTGTTATTATACATGTCCTTTATCTGATGCTGCATGTGACTGCAGGGTAATATATTTTGTTCCTGACCTGGAAAGCTGCTCATCTCTTCAACAGTGTAAATTCTGTTTGGCTTTATAATTCTATTCCCTGAACGTAAGGTTTATGTACTCTAAGAACACTGGTTTTATTCTTCAGTATCCTTAGTTTATGATTTTTAGATTGCCTAATGATTCAGAATGCCAGTTCATCTTATTTATCTTGACAACCTTTTTGTTGTCTAAAAAGTTACGTTTAGATAGTCTGTTGTTAGTGATATTGCAGAATCTACACTCTCAGCAATTATGTTTAACCTAATAATGTTACGAGTTAAAAGTTGTAGGTTTCCTTTAAAGAATGAGAAAACTTTCCTCTCCTAATCAAATTAAACAATTTCAAGTTTTAAACAAAGACTGCTATCTGTCTTTTGTAATCTTAGGTCTTCTGTCCTGGTGTTCATTTTTATTTTGTAAGTAGGGAATAACTAAAGATAATCTGACAAATAAGGACAGGAAGGAGCTGTCCTCACATTTCGCAGTTGCATCTTATTTACACTTTGTCAAGGACAGTTTGATTTATTTATTTGCCAAGCAGTAGAATAATTCCCTTGGTTTTCTCCAGGAATAACTGCATTTCAGGGCAACATCTTGGAACCTTAGCATCATGCTCACATTCCTGGTATCAGCATTCTGGGTTAGCATCCTAATTTAACTAACAGGTGATTATCATTCAAAAAAGACCTCCAATCAGAATCCAGCATTGTTCTTCCCTGATTCATAGATTAGCAGATAAGAATCTTTAGTCAAAAGAAATAAATAGTAGAGAGCCCAATATTAATCTGACTTTGCAGTATTAGGTACAGTTTGTATCAAACTTTTTTTGGAAATAGGGACAGCCTAGCTCAAGATAAATCCTATTTCAACGTTTTCTTGCCAACATCACTTGCATGGGGGAGAAAAAGCTCTAGGAAAGGAAAAGGGCTGTCAGCTCCATTCCTCAGTTATCCCTCCTGCGTTCTCTATCAGGAAGGTTTTGATTTGGGTGATGGTGATGGGGTGGCCTCAGATGTCTCTGGGTTCAAACAGAGCACCTTCTTGGCCCTCCTGAGCATTTCACTTGTCACTGTGAAAATGTCATTAAATAAATAAATAAACAAACAAATAAATAAAAACTTTACTGATTACTGAAAAACTTATTGTGGTTGTAAAACATGAATCAAAAATATTTCTTAAGGTCAGTTACTGAAAGCACTGTTTTTAAGTTGCTTCAGAAATTCAAAGAAGCTTCAAATATAATTCAAACTTAATAAATGCTTATTTCAAAATCCTCTGCAAGTGTGGGTTTCTCTTTCAAAGTTATACTTTATAAGCTCATTGTCCATGTTACAAATAGAATTTATGTCAAAACTTGAAAACTAGAGGGTCGATTGGATATTACAGCTGCACAAAACAATAAACATAACTTCTGATTAAAAAGGATAATGTTTGTTATTTTTAAAACTTGATTTTACTTAGAAAACTAAAGTTTAACTGAAAGTAAAAATAACCCTAATGATTATTAACCACTGGAGAGACTAAAAAGCCTGATGAAAGTGACTTATTGAAGTTCTTCAAAAGGAAAAGGCTGTAAAACATTAATTCTCTGGGAAACCCTAAGAAAGGCCAGTGCAGTTAATAAAGAGTCTGAATTGTGCTTGCTTTTAGATGTGCAGTCTTATTATTTCAAGTACATCGTTTCAAATGCATGCAACAAATTGAATCTTGGAATAGATAGGAATAATTAACTTGGTTAAACTTTAGCCCAAATGATGTGGCTTATCTAAAATAGACAGTAGACAATAATTGGGACTGTACTAATTTGAAAAATTTGTATATGAATGTCTAAAGTTTATCTTTGTTTAAGCAAGGCACTCCTTATAGAGAGCTATTAGTGTAATAAGATTGTGAGAAAGGCTTAAAATTGGTAAAAGAACATATTGAAGAGCTCTAGTTTCTTTTACAAGTACCTATTTATATGCCAATTGATGTACTTATTGAAATTACCTTCAGCATAGTTGTAATGAATGAATGAACTTTGTTAGACTACGTAGTAGAAACATTGAATGTAGCTGCCTAGTGCTAACTTATTTCCTTAAATATAAATCAAGTTAGACTTGTCCTCTGAGTCAGTGGACATGGGATGGAGGGAAAGGGATGGAGGGAACCTAGGACCCACCTTTATAATTTAATGAACTTCTTCTGTTTCAGTGTAAAAGTCTTGTTAAGAATGCATCCCATTCCTATTACCAGTAGGAAGAAGTAATATCCCAGAAGCTGTCTTCCTCATCCCACTACAAGTTTTTAACATAGTGAATCAAGGCAAAAAAGAAGGGATAGCCACCCAAAAAGCTGTAGTTTGTATGGTTAATAATAATCAGAATCTCATTTAGTTCAGCATATCATAGACATTTTTACTCATATATCAAACAGCATAATTTTAATTCTACCTATGGCAACAAAGCCGTCAGAAAATTCTGAAGATAGATTTCATTTTCCCTAAGACAATATAATGATAAAAAAAATAACCTTCATGGAGTAGAGCTTAATATTTTGATAAAACCAAGATCATGCAGTAAATTAAATGAAAATCTGGGAAATAAGACATGGAAGTGGCATTTTTATTAAGGCAGGGTGTATCAAAACAAATGAAAAAGCAAAAAGAAAAGAAATTACTACCAAAATGGAAAGACAGAGATGAATTATGTGTGTTGCTTTATTTTGTGAATATTTGTTGAAGATTCTTTATCTTTATCTAGGGAGTGCAATTCAAGTTCTAAAAGAATGGAATATGACAGGAAAAAAGAAGGTAAGATTAACATTGGCTATAAATTACTCAATCTTCAATCAAAGCCTTCATGCTTATCATTTTAACAAGGCTGCCAACTTTACGCTTTTTTTAAATATGTTAATATGCCTACCCAGAAAACGTCCAGATTTCCTGACTTTCTTAAACTACCAGCCTCTCTCTTTCTGTTTCTTTCTCTCACCCTTAATTTCTATTCACTGTTTTTAACCACCAAGTGTACTTAAGACAGCCCTCAGTTGTTTTGATTTTTAAGTATTAAGGGGAGCCCAGCCTGCAATTTAAAAGGATTCAAGGTATTAACTTGCCTGAACATATCCTGTAATACAAAGAAAAGAAAAAATGCAGAGCATTTAAGAGACTTTGAAAAGCTCTCACTGTATTTTCACATGTTTTTTTTTTTTTTTTTTTTCATATGGAAGAAGGTATCCACAGCTTCCAGGACCAGCCTTTTCGTGCTGAATTTTAAGGTGAATGTTTAACGAAAGAAGAAAAAACAGCCTGTCTCGCCAGGCCTAGTGGGTCCAGGGCCTTCCTGAGTGCTGGCCTCCCTGAGACAGAGGGAGGAGGCTGTGCTCTCTGGGATACAGATTAGCCTGCCCTCTGGTCTGGACCCAGAGGGACTCCCAGAAGCCCATGCGGCGTGTCTCTTCTGCTCTTCTATGTAACCAGGCCTTCCCACAGCTGCCATGTCCCTGCCAGATCCTGTTCACCAGCCTACCCCTGTCCCTGAAGGCAGAACTCTGGACTGGGAAACATGTTGGGAAGAAACAAGAAGCCACTGTAACTGTCTATAGAATCCCAAGATGACTGAAATGACTTAGAGTCGACTTTGCCCTATCTCTCCCAGTTCCACAAAGAGGAAGAATTAGGAGATATTTCTATAACCTTTGGATGCCACCATCTCTGGTGAGCTCTCCTCGACTTTAATCAAAGCTCCCAGGTTTCTGTGTGGTGAAATTGATTTGCCTGTGAGGGGAAGGCAGTATTTATACTTGCAGGGGAACTGTGCGGACATGAGCCTTGGGGTCTGAAATTCTCTGATGTGTGATAGTAAGCAGTAGCCACACACACAATTCATGGCTAAGCGTCCCCCCTCAGAGGAAAACTGTGTGCATCCTCAGCTCTGGAGACATGGAGCTTGGAAACCTGAACTTGCTGGGGGTGTTGTGTGGTGCTGGGGGCCCCTGGGCCTTTCCTACACCCAGGACAGTGGTGCGGATGGTTGTGGTTTCCAAGGAAAAGAAAAGGAGGAGGGAGGAGGATCAACAGGAGGAAGCAGTTTCTTTTTATTTCTTTGATGAATATGTTTGAAGAACAAAGTCAGATTGATATTTAGTTGGTACTCACCAATTCAGCAGGTGGGACAGGCTCTTCCTGGAGGGCTAGCCTTCTGTATCCACTGAGGCCTACTGCATACTGATTGTTAAGTACACTTGAATGTCAACTGGACACAAAACTGAACTCAGGTACCACATGCAACATGGTTAGCAACGTCTCTCCGAGCTGTTGTGCACAGTAAGCCTCTGTACCTGTAGATTCTACAGTCTCAGGCTCAACCAATACTGTACTGAAAATGCAGTGAGGCCTACAGTGAATGTGTCTGTCCTGAACATGTATAGCCTTTTCTCCCTTGTCATTACTGCTTAAATGTACAATATAGTAACTATTTACAGAGTCTTTATACTTTATTAAGTATTTTAAGTAATCTAGAGATGATTTAAAACATACCAGATGAAGTGCATAGGTTCAGCACAAGGGACTTTGGTTACCCTTAAGAATACTTGAACTAATTCCCTGTAGACACCAAAGGACAACTACAGGTTCACCATCAGGTGTTTAGGAGTTGTATAGGATATGTTGTGGCATTGCGACCTAAAAACTTGCAGTTGTGTTTAAAAAGGGCAGAGGGCAGTTATGTGAGTTCAAAGTAAACCAAATGAAACCTTGTAATAGTGTGCCACCAGCAGCCGAGTCCAGCCATTCAAGAAAGGGTCAGTTTGCGATTATTTTGCAACAATGGTCTGTTTCAGTTTCAATCTTGTGAAAGTATTCGAGGATACTGGAGCTTCCTGGACAGTGACAGGAGTTAAGGAAGTCTCCTGGTTGGCTGGGCCTGTGTCAGAGACCTAGCCTGGACAATGGGGACTGGCATTCCTCAACTCACAAGAAAGAATTGTACCATTTTTTTTACTAGTGCTCTCATCCCCCCAAAATGGGAAGAGTGTCCTCCTCACCTGCCCCTACCTCATCACTACGTTAAGAATCAAGAGTCTTCTCCAAGCGCCAGAGAATTCATGTTATTCCAAAGCTGTTATTATGAATGATACTGCTATTCAAATATATGTGGTGCCACAAGTTGCTCAAATATTATGTTCATTGCTATTATTTTCCTTTCTTTTTAATATATGTGCATTATTATTATTATTAGAAAAGCAAATTTACAGAGGGAAGGTGAGACCAAAAGATCTGTCTGTTGGTTCACTCCCCATGTGGCCACAACAGCCGGAGCTGAGCTGATACGAAGGCAGGAGCCAGGAGCTTCTTCCGGGTCTCTCACACAGGTGCAGGGTCCCAAGGCCCTGGACCATCCTCTGCTGGTTTCCCAGGCTACAAGGCAGGGACCTGAAAGGGAAGTGGAGCTGCTGGGGCATGAATGGGCGCCCATATGGGATTCCGGCGGATGTGAGGTGAGGATTTAGCCACTAGGCTATCACGCTGGGCCCTATTGTTTTCCTCTTAATCAAACTATTTTTGTTTACTAATTATGAGGTAAAAGCTGAGATGACCTGTTGTAGGAAGAAGGCATTTAAATCAATTTGGGTGGTTGATAAAGATGTAAGTGTTCTTATGCATTTGGTAAGAAATGCCAAGAGCCATTTAGGAGATATTATTATATTTTCATTTCTCATATTTACCTTCTATTTCAAGGGTGGGTCCAAGCTAAAGAATATTATTTTCTTATTTGTTTCTTATTCTAGAACAATAAAAGGAAAAGAAGCAAATCCAAGCAGCATCAAAACAACAAGGATGCCAAGGACAAGGCAGAGAGGCCGGAGGCAGGGGCCCTGCCGCCACAGCCCCCTCAGGTACAGAATGGCCACCTGAACGGCTGTGAGAAGGACAGCTCGTCCACTGATTCTGCCAGTGAGAAACCTGCCCTTGTTCCTCGGGAGAAGAAGATCTCCATCCTCGAGGAGCCTTCCAAGGTCCTTCGAGGGGTCACAGGTCAGTAATTCTTAAGGAGAGTTGTTTGGAGAAGAAATAGAAGACGATACTTCAGAGGGCGTTCCGTCGGGGCAGACAAGGCCCCTGTGGTATTGCTGGGGCTGAGGAGTGCGTCTGCTTCAGTGTGTGAGGGTTTAGTCAGTCTTCCTGAAGCCAAGGTTGGGGCAGGGGTGACAGGGCAGGGGCAAGACAAGGAGGCTGAAGAATCAGTGTTGCTGCATCCCTAGACGGAGTCAGAGGGTTCTTTTTATACCAGAAAGACGTTTTTCTGGTGTATTTGGATCATCGTGGAAATGGAGATTCTAGTTTCGAGAAATATTCTTTCATAGGCACGTTTGCTAGAATCCACTTGGAGAAAGAGAAGAATAATTGGTAACAAAGTGTTATTAAATATTTACATTTAGGTAAAGGAGTCCACACTGTGTTAACTTGCACTGCTTTACATGATATGATGAAATGTAGTTTTCCATAATGAAAGCAGGGATTTTCCATACTGCCTGACTCAGAGCATCATTTTATAGCAAATTCTAAAATAAAATGTAGAGATAGTATAAATACGAACCTAAATTTGAATTAATTAAATGCAATAGTAACTAAAATTGGAAGCTTAATGAAGTGGCCAGTTAGAAGAAGTAAGGGTGTACTCAAAAGAAATCAAGTCAGCTAAATATTGTAGATACCATTACCGTGTATTTGACATGCGAAGCAAGAACTTAGCAAGTATATACATGGAATCAAACTGCAATATCATAACTGTATGATTGTCCATGTGGCTTTCCACATTTTGAAAAATTTTGTCAAGTTCTGAACACCAGAAAATACCATCTTCCCTCAATTTATACAGAAGGTAAATCCTGAAAACTTAAATAAATCCTAGAACTCCAGCGAAGTGGTATAGGATTACATAATCATATGCACACATACACATAAACAGTCATTCACAAGGGCAGGAAACTTCGGGACACGGGTAATTCTTTGTTACACAGGACATGACTGTAAATCATTCAGCACATACAACCATTTTGATAAAGTTATAAAATGCTTTATCTTATGTTAAGGATGCTTTTCAGTAGGCAATAGATACCTCAGTGAGAACCATTACATCACTTGATTTCTTAAAGTTTTAGTTCTCTTTATAAAATCCTGAATTGATTAAATCTGTGGCTTTGGCAACTCCTCTTAAATTCACAGCGCTAGCTACCACAATACATTCAAACAAGGATTGAGGGAATCATGTTCTGATATCTTTGAAGAGAAGGCTGTGGGCGCCCTAGTGAGAAAGGATTTAGGAAGGGGAGTGGTGGATCCGACCGAGTGGTTCAGAAGATGTCAAGGGGACAGCAGGTATTGAGGGACTTGTAGATACGCAGTGGTAGAAAGGATGTGGAAGCTTAGAGGAAATTACTCAGTCCCTCACCTGTTGCACATCCACAGTACATAAAGCAGTGCTTTCCTCAGACTAACATTAAGTAAGCAAAGCATCGTCCCCACTTAGGGAGGGTTCAGTCTATCCCAGAAGGCAGAGGTGCAAACAGCACATCGCATGGGAACACGTATTGTATCATGGAGGCGTTAAGTAACTGACATGTTTTTCATTTTTTTTTAATTGCCAAGTAGTATTCCATAGTGTAGATGAACCACAGTTTCTTTATCCAGTCCTCTGTTGATGGGCATTTAGGTTGCTTCCAAGTTGTTGCGATTGTTGATTGTGCTGCTATAAACATTGGGGTGCATGTTGCTTTGTTGTATAACAAATCTTTTGGATATATCCCTAGACGTGGTGTTACTGGGTCGTATGGTGGGTGAATTTTTAATTGCCTAAGTGTTCTCCATACTGATTTCCATAGTGGCCTGCATTCACTTTGTGGCCAAATGGGCCAAACTAGAGACCATAATGCTAAGGGAAATGAGCCAATCCAAAAAGGTCAGATATCATATCTTTGCTCTAATATAATATAATATGATGTCAAATCTAGAGATATCATATGTGAATCTTACTTTGTGTTAATCAGTGTTACTTCATACTTACTTATACCTAATGTAACAAGAACTTGTGGTATAATTCATTAATTAACCATCCACAAGAGGTAGATTGTTGATAACCACCTGTAATTGTCAGTGTCCACATATAACTGTTATTGGTACGGCCCATAAACAACGAAAGCCTAATCCTCACTGTGCCTGTATTAGGGGGCCAGGATACAAGAATTAACCTACAATGAAAAGTTATTCTTCTACATGGCTGGGAGATATTCCAGTGGTTGCCTGATGGACTTGGGAAAATTCACAATGGACACACATGATTCTAGAGAGAACAAAGGGGAGGGGAAGGGAGTTGGGGAAAGGGAGGGGAGAGCCCACCGCCAACTAAATTGTATCAAAAAACAATAAAAATTATTTTAAAAAAGTAACTGACATGCTGTAAAACTCTCTAGTAACTTCTTAAATTGCTCCCAAAGCACTAATTTTCTTCTGGAAACGCGTTTTCTAACAACTCCATTAATTGCCCCGCAATTCAAATCTTCCTTATTTAGAACAGGTTTCTTAAAACCAAACAATGACAACAGAAGTAACCTGTTTCATTGTTGATCCAAATTCTCTAAGAATCTTTTAATTCAATTTAG
This sequence comes from Ochotona princeps, assembly GCF_030435755.1. Lineage (NCBI taxonomy): Eukaryota > Metazoa > Chordata > Mammalia > Lagomorpha > Ochotonidae > Ochotona > Ochotona princeps. The sequence goes on from NC_080836.1 coordinate 75,544,803, forward strand.
CCAACAGTTTTGAGAATGTTTTGATTTATCATCAGGACAGGAGGAAGAAATTAAATAATCAAGCAGCAGATTCCCAACTTTACTTGCTATTGCTTTCGCATGAATTACTTTCAAAATCTAATTACTCAAGTTGCTGTTTTGGTATCAGTCATCAACTAAAAGCCTAGCACATGTATTTGTTCATTTACTTATAATTTATATCCTTTTCTTAACACAATTTCAATAACTGTATTAAGTATATGATGTCAGAGCAAATGTACTATAGAAGTGCCTCCCTTCACAGTGGATAGATGCCAGGAAAGCTAAGTGCCACCCAGGGACCTTCTTTGTACAAAGGGGCTTTTGCAAACTTCAAGCTACAACTTGTGTAAAGAATCTCTTTATCTTGCAGTCTTCCCAGTCTCCCTTTGTAAGTTTAGCATGGAGGCATTGAAGCATATTTGCATTATTTGTTAATGTCACTGGTTCATCACAAACCTGTGCTTTGTGTAAATTTTTCTGTTAAGGAATCAATGACAGCAATGGAAAGTTACTAGATGTATTTGCAAAAGAAAGGGACTCTGATTGGCTGTCACCTTTACCAGTAGGTTTTGGGATCACAGATTTTAAACTGGATTTTTTAGCTACTTAGGTTTTTCCCTTAAAGATGATAAAGGGTCATTCAGGAAGTTGACACAAAACTGTCAAATGACTGTAAAGCGTTTGTTCAGTTTGTCAGAAATACCAGAATGTGTAAGAGGCCTGGAACACTCTGCACCCCATTTTGAGTAGAATGTGGGAACTAGGAAAACTGAGAGGGAGCCTTTAATCCTGACCTTCTGTCTTTGTGGTTGAGGAGACCAAGACTTCCAGATGGAAAAGCTGAAGAGAACAGGCCCTCTTCATCCCTCTGTAGTTTTCAGAAGCTGACTCTAATCCACATAATTTTATGCAAGCAATGGAGGGTTACAGCTAAAACCATGGGCTCCTTAACTCCTTAGAAAAAAAAAGTATAATTGAAAAATTAGAAAAAATAATATTGCTAAAGCCATATGGTGATATTCTGTAGCTGAGTGAGTTCACAGTAGGAGTCTGAATAGAATCTCCGGGCCACCAGTGGTGGAGCATTTATCAGGCTCTCCAGTAATGAAGGTGGCTCGGCAATGTCTGAGCACATGGCCCCGCTGGGCAGGAGGCTGCGAACATGTGCAGTGCATGTTTTATCTTTTTATAACACCTTGACATTCAAGATCTCTCTTTTGAAAAGTCTTAAACAGAATCATTTTCTGGTAGGGGAAAAGTTCGCTTTAAGATATATGCAGGTGGCTCAGGGGTGTTGGTGTGACTTCCTACATGAAAAATAACCACTCAGAGCATCGTCATTTCAGGCAGTAAATATAGCACTGTCAAATGGGACAATGCCGTGTGTCAGCATATAGCTTAGAAGTTTGGGAGTATGTTTTAAGCCCAAGAGTAGGGTTTTTTTTCTTATATTTCAGAATTTTTAATAACAACTCAAATTAGATCTTTCTTTACATAATCCAATCAAAAGCATCGTGGATTCACATAAAAAGTCAGGCAAAGAAGACATTGAGATTCATTTTTACCAAAACTAGTGCCAACAATAATATTTTTTCCTAAGTCCCCATCTAAATGGCTGAAGCACTTTATGACCCTAGAGTTTAGTTTTCCCAGGTGCTCTTCCTGTGTTGTGTTTCAAGAGGCTCATATTGCTAAAATGTGCCAAATGCTGTCCTTGCAGTTAGCCAAAATAAGAATGCAAATTCCTTTATGATCTTCCACTGTGGATGCAGTTCCTACTGAATGGGAGAGGAGCTGGATTGGGAAAAGGCCACCGATGGCTACGTTGGGATCAACTTTGGAGCAGGACTCTGGCTTGTCTTCAGCAACTCTTGCTGGCCCCAGCAACTTTGGTTTTAATTCCCTCGTCCTGGGAAAGCTGATCTGTTCCCTACTCTTTGTCTCAAGTCAGAAGGCCCCATTCTGTGTTCACTGACCTGCAAAAGCCAAACCTCAAAGTCTGCCCTGAATTACAGGAAGCAAGAGCTCTGTCATTTCTCCCTTTGCAATGCAGATTCTAGGTTTTGGCATGGAATTGCTCTCTCATTCTCAAAGTGAAATGAACCAAATAGAAGAGAAAGGGTCCTGTGATTTCTAACGTATTGGTTTCTTGTCCCTCATTTGTGCTTCCTGTAACAATACAAACAGCCCACCACTGTGTCGCAGTGTATTATGGTCTGAGGTTCCCCTCAGGGAACTCTAAGCAGTTTTTTGCATGTTGCTGTTGGTCCTACCCTCAAGATTATCTCCATGCTTCTCTAAGCCCTATATTGGGCCAGAGGATTAGAAAGATCAACAAGAGGAAAGCAGCTAGCTTAGAACTTCCAGTGTGTATACTCGAGGATTTGAGCAGCGCCAGTTCTTAAATGGAAGCAATATAATATCATGGGGAAGAACAGGGCTTTAACTGCGGGCAAGTTGGGATTCACATCACCTCTTCATTTACCAGGTGTGTAGCCCTGGACAAGTGTGTCAGCTTCTTCATTTGCAAACTAGAAAATGTAGTTCTATTTGACTAGATTATGGCAGGCTGCAAGAGAGATACATAAATTGATTACCACAGCATCGGAGGCAAAGCAAACTGTTCCATCACTTATTTATCTATTAAGTAAATATTTTTAAGCATCTAATATGTGCCAGGAATTCTCCTAGAAGAAATGAACAGACAACAGCTTCTGCTAACTGGCAGTTTACATTCTTAGGGAGAAGACGGGGATAAGCCAGAATAACAGCCAAAGTTACCAAGCTAATTATAGATTATGGCAAGTGTTGTGAAAGCAGTTTGGCATTGTAGGAGAGAGATGGATGGGGGTGCACACCATCTTCAGATGAGTTTGTAATGTGATGCAAGCACTTAACAAAGAGTTCAATCTGAGATGTGGGGTGCTTCAGGTCAGGGTCTCCCAGGGCGTGTGAGGTCCTGGTAGCCTGAATAACGCCTTGATCTTACTTAGTACCTTAGCAGAAGCCTTTGTAGAATTCTAACTGTAGGTTTTGCTGTGTATTTTTTTTTTGAAAGAAAGATACAATAGTGACATTTCATTTGCCTTTCCCACTTATCTCTGATATAAAACACTGCTATGCAAACAGATTCCCTTTTTTTTAAGATTTATTTTATTTTATTGGAAAGGCAGACTTACAGAGAAAAAGGAGAGAAAGAGGGAAAAAGATCTTCCGTCCATTGATTCACCCCCCACATGGCTGCAACAGCCGGAGCTGAGCCAATCTGAAGCCAGGAGCCAGGAGTTTCTTCTGGGTCTCCCACACGGGTACAGGGTCCCAAAGCCTTGGGCCATCCTCCACTACTTTCCAGGCCACAAGCAGGGAGCTGGATGGGAAGTAGAGCAGCCAGGATTAGAACCGGCACCCATATGGGATCCTGGCACATACAAGGTGAGGACTTTTACCATTAGGCTGTCACGCTGGGCCATACACATTATTAAAGTTGGTATTTCTAAACTGACAGTTGCCATTCTCAGTCCTCTTTTGTCATTATCTTAGCATCCAGATACTTGGTGTGAACTCCCATTTGTAGCTGTGTGTTAGTGTTGCACATTCTCAGCCTCAGCTTCAAGCACCCTGTGTAAGAACTGCACAGGGCACATGGAGAACATTTTCCATTGCCTAGAGCTCTGCTTCTCTCTCTCTCTCTCTCTCTCTCTCTCTCTCTCTCTCTCTCTCTCTCTCTCTCTCTTTGTGTGTGTGTGTGTAGAAGGTGTGAAAAAGCAGAAAGAGATGGAGACAGACATCGGGTGTAGTGACCTGAGGGAACAGGAAACAGTCTTTGAGGTGTTCTCTGTCACCCATGTAGAATGAAATCTTGAGCCCTCTTCCTTCTCTTTCTCATCTGAAAGTCACTTCTGCAACTGTGTAGCACAATACAAAAATACCTGTGAGTACCATCCACTCTGTGTTGTGGCAATTTCAGTTAGAGTTCATTAAATGGGATACATTTCAGGTAAACATTAAAAGGTTTTTTTTTTCTTTCTGGCTTTTTTTTTTTAAAGATTTATTATTATTGGAAAGCCGGATATACAGAGAGGAGGAGAGACAGAGAAGAAGATCTTCCGTCTGATGATTCACTCCCCAAGTGAGCCGCAACGGGCCGATGCGCGCCGATCTGAAGCCGGGAACCTGGAGCCTCTTCCAGGTCCCCCAGGCGGGTGCAGGGTCCCAAAGCTTTGGGCCATCCTTGACTGCTTTCCCAGGCCACAAGCAGGGAGCTGGATGGGAAGTGGAGCTGCTGGGATTAGAACCGGCGCCCATATGGGATCCCGGGGCGTTCAAGGCGAGGACCTTTAGTCGCTAGGCCACGCTGCCGGGCCCTCTTTCTGGCTTTTTTAAAACAACTATTATTTAAATGTCTCTAGTGAAATGCAATGAAAATAAAACCATGTTTTAGGCAAATAAGATTAGGTAATGTACCTACCTGTGTCATTGTCAGCTTAGTCCATTGACTTTATTATCTTTTAATAGAAATACATGAAAAGGGTATTGAAGCCATACTATCTCTGCACTGAGGAATCATGGCCAACAAAGGAAGTAAGCGCTTGGAGAAGCCCCACTTGTTGACTGTGAGGTTCTGACCTCATCGGAGATGTGTGGCTCCCAAGGACATGCAACCTGTGCTAGGGCCGACATTCACTAGGGCATGAACTAGGCTGTCTTAGGAAACACCTGCCATTGCCAGAGGGACAGAGTGACTGCTGGGGCAGGGAGAAGCACATGGCAGGAGCTCACAGTTGGAACCCCTTGGCATGACTGCTATCACCTGTGGTGAATATCAACAAGTCAGTGTTAGCCCAGATGAGCAGAATATTATACAGATCGCCTTGCTGGCCCACTTTATTGCTCTCTGCTGAAAAGCTAGTTAGCTGACTGGAGAGAATTATTTACAGAGTGCTGCACCAGTGTCATGAAACAGAGCACCAAAGGCTAGATTCGAGCCAGGAGGCAAGAACTCGACATGCAACACACAGGACTCCTCCATGCCTGCAACGTAATTCCCCACCACTCTATGGCCAGCTGCTTCAGGAGGCGTCAGGTGACATTGCTCAGGTCTCAGCCTGGATGTTACTTCCATGGGGAGTTTCTTCTCTGGGTGCTTAGGTCAGATAGTCCTCTTACAGTTTCAGCACACAGTGTGATTTTCTTCTGTAACATGTACCACGGTTACGGTTGTACATTTGATCATCCTTTGAAGCTGTAAGTTCTGCAACGATAGGAACCATGTCTGCCTCTGATTGCCATTGTATTTTTGGTACCTACAGCAGTAACAAGTACCCAACCAAGCAAACCTTCCTCTATTGGATTATTAGTGATACAATATGCAAGGAAATATAGCTTAAGCAAATTTTAAGTTACTATGTTATTAGTGAAGATAATTATGACGTGCATTTCCAGGTTCAAACTGGCTTTATCTAATTGGGGAAATTTCTGAAATGCAATATAGTTTAAGTAAAAAAGAAAGCACTCCTACCACCTCAGAGCAACTGCTGTTGAATTTTATTATGGAATTTTTCAAATGTACAAATATTCCTTTTTATGAAACATAGCAAATTATTTTGAGTCTTATGTAACATGACATGAACATATCAATCGGTAGCCTTTAAAATAACATTTTAATGGCTACATTGTGGTTTTATGTATTTTTATAAATTATTATTTCCATGTTACATTTTTAAATAATCTTATAGTGAATACCTCTTCCACATAAATCTCAACAACTATGTTACTGCCTCAGCATTTATTCTTTTAAGTAGAATTACTGGATTAAAAAGGTATGCCTTTTTTTTTAAGATTTATTTATTTTTATTGGAAAGTCAGATATACAAAGAGAAGGAGAGACAGAGAGGAAGATCTTCCATACGATGGTTCACTCCCCAAATGGCCGCAATGGCTGGAGCTGAGCCAATCCAAAGCCAGGAGCCTGGAGCCTCTTCCAGGTCTCCCACACGGGTGCAGGGTCCCAAAGCTTGGGCTGTCCTCGACTGCTTTCCCAGGCCACAAGCAGGGAGCTGGATGGGAAGTGGAGCTGCCGGAATCGGTGCCCATATGGGATCCTGGCACGTTCAAGGCGAGGACTTTAAACACTACGTTATCGTGCCGGGCCCAAAAAGGTATGCATTTAAAAAAAATTTTTTATATTGTTGTTCAGAAGGTTTGTATCAATGTTATTGTTTCTGTGTGTAAAACCTATTAATAAGGAGATGAAACCTCTTTAAGAAGCTCAATTTACATTTACATTTTTCCTTTGTAAATACTTGAGAACACTAAGATCAATTATGAAAGAACTCCCAGTGATTTTATTATGTTTTCATAAAACAACTTTCATATTCACGTAAGTAAGAATAGTAACATACTTTATATAATACAGGCTTCAGGAATTATACAGATAACTGTAAGAACAAATTTATTCCTTGCTACTTTATCTTTTTTCTAGTAGAACTTTTTTTTCAATATATAAGTTAATCATGGTCAGATCATACATTTTACTGAAACCGCATGAATAACAGGAAACCGTGGATCATAACTCAATGAATAAAACAATTTTAGAACTATTGTGTGTAATGCATTCTTGAAAGTTAGATTTGAATTTTTTGCATAATTCCTTCAGTGTACTTATAAGTGTATCAAGCTATCATTAAAAAGTGAAAATTGATTGTGAGTTTTCAAAGCCTTTCAAATTGGAATACATGCATGTCTACAACATATTATGAAAATCTTTGACTGGAAGCACACACATTTCTCCCAAGAGGAAGCTTTGTTTTCCTTGCTGCTATTAACAAAACAACCAGCACAGTTCTTGCTGAGATGTGTAAAATAAATTACATCAAGGACAAGTAAAATATACAAGTTGTTACAAAAATTTGGTGACTAGAAAATTCATAACTCTCAGTGTTGACAATAGTTTGATGTGAAAATAATTGCGCACACTGCAACTGGGTGTAAATGGTCAATTTAGCTCAAAAATAATTTGGTAGAGCTGATCAAAGAATTTTTCAGGGAAAAGAAAGAGATAGGTTTCTATTTTTATTGTCACATTTAGTATTCAGTAAATTATAATAAAAGAATTTTAAAATGTGGAAATCCATAATGATATTAAAAAAATGGACAAGATGGCATCAGTTTCCAGATAGGAAAAGTAAGTGAGAAAAAATTGACTGATGTGTTAAAGAGTAGGCGGAAACTGGAGAAGCTCCATACTCCAAGAATCAGATAGGATGGATGGCGAGGGTAAAGGCAAATGTGTTAGTCAACTTTTTGTAGCCATAATAAGCACCTGAGAAAACCTCCTTGGGTAGGATGAAGGTATATTCCTGCTCACAGTTTAAGGGTTCAGAGTCAGAGATCAATCATGCCACATCTGTTCCCAATTTGCCCGGGCTGAGGATGGCAATGCCAGAGTGTGTGGAGGAGCAATCACATAACAATCCAGGTAACAGGGAGAGCAGGTGAGGCTGGTGCAGGCTGATATAACTAACCCTCTCTTGAGAACTACCTTCCAGTGGCCCACCCACAATGACCTGACGATTTCCCACTAGACTCACCTTGTAGACCTTGTAATTCTATCAAGCTCCTGCCTTCTCTAATTAACTACTGGTATAACAATTTGGGATTATGCCTTTAACAGACGAACTTTTGATGGATGCCCAAACTAATATCCAAACCATAGCTGTAAGCTTAAGATGACAAATATAAAGAAGGGAAATTAGATGAAGACATTTCAAGGAATAGTGTACCGTCACCTTATCACCCCTGCCAGTCACCTGGCTTATCCTCTCAGATGCCCACATTTCAAGGAAAAGGGGGAAAGGAATGGAGAGTGTTCTAGTATTTTAATGACCTATTAGAAGAGAAACCACATGTCTAAGAAACATTTGCAATAGGAATACAATAGCAACCTTAAACTATTTCACAAAATGGAAAGGAATGCTTCCCGTTTTATGAAGCCAGCATTATTCCTTAATAAGACACGATAAAGTCATTGCAAGAAACAGAATTGAAGGGGAAAAAAGGTATTTTTTTGTGAATTAAAAACCAAAATCCCTGTCAAAACACTAGTAAAGGACAGTGTGTAAATGAAGAAATTCCTTACAGATGTCACTATTATGTCTATAGAAAATTTTTTTTAAAAAAAGATTCGTTTATTTTTATTGCAAAGACAGATCAGACTTGTGGAGAGAAGGAAAGACAGAAACATCCTCCACCTGCTGTTTAACTCCCCAAGTGGTCACAATGACTAGAGCTGAGCTGATCCAGGAGCCAGATCCTTCTTCCGGGTCTCCTACAGCAGTGCAGGGTCCCAAGGCTTTGGGCGGTCATTGACTGCTTTCCCAGGCCACAAGAAGGGAGCTAGAAGGGAAGCAGAACAGCCGGAGCACAAACCAGTGTCCGTATGGGATCTTGACACTTAAAAAGCTGGGATTTAGCCACTGAGCCATCATGCCAGGCCCAACTGTAGAAAATCTTAAGAAATCTACTCCAATAAATAAAGAAATAAAGAAATAAAGAAATAAACAAAACTCTCATAATAAAAAAAATTATGAAATGGGCTATTATTGAATTGTAGAAATGGGCTATTATTGAATTGAAAATGTAAAAACTGTTATAAACAGTAACATAAAAGTCTGAAATACCTGGGCATATATTTGAATGAAAATAAAGAACACTAAAAAAACGTAACATAGGGCCCAGCGCAATGGCCTGGCAGCTAAAGGCCTCGTCTTGCATATGCCTGGATCCCATATGGTCACTAATTTGTGTCCCAGTATCCCTGCTTCCCATCCGGCTCCCTGCTTGTGGCCTGGCAAGGGGCAGTCCAGAATGGCCCAAGTCCTTGGGAGATCAGAAGGAGGCTCCTGGCGCCTGGCTTCAGATTGGCTCAGCTGCGGTCATTGCAGTCACTTGGAGAGTGAAGCAACAGATAGAAGATCTCACTCTCTGTCTCTTCTCTCTTTTTTACCTGACTTTCCAATAAAATAAAAATAAATCTTAAAAAAAACCTTAATGCTGAGATAATTTGAAGAAAATGTAAATAAATATCGTGGTATGTCATGTTCAATGATGGAAAGATTCAGCATTGCTAAGATAACATCTATCTTTAAATTGCTTTCCAGATAGAACACAAATCCATTCAAACTCCCATTAGATTTGCTGAAATACACCAGCTGATTCATTATGTTGAAGGGCAAAGCATCTAGCATCATCAAAACAATCAAAAGAAGAGCAAATTTGTAGGACATTACTTGATCTTAAAATCTCAACTGAACTTGAGCTGTGGTTATGCAACAAGGTGGAGGAATCCACCATGGTGGGAGGGTTTGGGGAGGGGTGGGGAGAACCCAAGTATCTATGTAACTGTGTCACATAATACAATGTAATTACTGAAGTTAAATAATAAATAATTTAAAAAAAAAAAAAAAAAAAAAAAAAGAAAGTTCCGGCCTTAAACAGTTAAAAAAAAAAAAAAAAAACAAAACTCATTTCATAGTTAGAGTAAGCAAAAGAGTTTGGTGGTACTGTGAGAACAAACCATTATAGAATAGAGTGCAAACATAGACCCTCACGTAGTCGACCGATCTTCAACAAAGATGCCAATTAAATGGGAAAATCAATTCAGATTTGCTATATGATCATCTTATATTAAATTTTCACATTAGTTATTAAGGACAGAGAGGCTGTGACTCATTCATCTCCTGTGAAGAAGTCTCATTAATCTCCTTGGGCATTCTATTTGTGTCCATTGAGTTCAGTTAAAACTAGTACAATACTCAGGAAGTTATATACCATGTATCTGGAATTTGATGTATTTATAAAATAAAAGAAAGACTCATGACAGTTCAATTGAAAAAATACGTTTCTAAGAGCCACATTTAGATACATTAGCAAGGATTTAATAGAAATATATACAATTTTATTGAAGTATGGGCATATTTTCTAGAGTTAACTTTTCCTCCCAAGATGTGACTACTTTGCTTAAAGTATTTAATGAATGTTAGATAAAGACACAGCCAGAGACCCATGTCATACTAGGCTTCCTAACTCTTAGAAGAGCCTTGGGCATAGAAAGTACTGAGGAAATGCTAATTCACTTATTCATTTATCCAGTGTTTCTCATGTACCCACCAAGTATTAAGCATATAATAATAAAGAAGCCACATTTTACTCTTTTTTTTTAAAGATTTATCCGTTTTTATTATAGCCAGATATACAGAGAGGAGGAGAGACAGAGAGGAAGATCTTCCATCCGATGATTCACTCCCCAAGTGAGACGCAACGGGCTGATGGGTGCCGATCCGATGCCAGGAACCTGGAACCTCTTCCAGGTCTCCCACGCGGGTGCAGGGTCCCAATGCATTGGGCCGTCCTTGACTGCTTTCCCAGGCCGCAGCAGGGAGCTGGATGGGAAGTGGAGCTGCCGGGATTAGAACCGGCGCCCATATGGGATCCCGGGGTGTTGAAGGCGAGGATTTTAGCCGCTAGGCCACGCCGCCGGGCCCAATCTTTAAGACTTCACTAAAACAAATACTCACTTATTCTAGAATATAAATAATTAGTGATTGGGCTCGGCAGCGTGGCCTAGTGGCTAAGGCCCTCGCCTTGATCCCATATGGCCGCTGGTTCTAATCCCGGCAGCTCCACTTCCTCTCTCTCTCTCCTCCTCTCAGTATATCTGACTTTGTAATAAAAATAAAAAAAAAAATCTAAAAAAAAAAAAAATAATAATTAGTGATTGCACATTGTAGACCACTAATCATATGTTGTTTATAGTTTATTATTAGTGCCATCCAATAGAAACTTAATGCATATATAATATATATTGTATCTAAAACTATATTTCCTGGTAGCTACATTTAAAAATAAATGTAGGGCCCAGCGGCGTGGCCTAGCAGCATAAAGTCCTCGCCTTCAACGCCCCGGGATCCCATATGGGCGCCAGTTCTAATCCTGGCAGCTCTGCTTCCCATCCAGCTCCCTGCTTGTGGCCTAGGAAAGCAGTCAAGGACGGCCCAATGCTTTGGGACCCTGCACCCGTGTGGGAGACCTGGAAGAGGCTCCTGGTTCCCAGCTTCGGATCGGCGCACACCGGCCGTTGCGTCTCACTTGGGGAGTGAATCATCGGACAGAAGATCTTCCTCTCTGTCTCTCTTCCTCTCTGTATATATGGCTTTCCAATAAAAATGAATAAATCTTAAAATAAATAAATAAAAATAAATGTAAACAGGTAAAGGAAATTGGGCAATACATTTTATCTAATTTATATGCAAAGTATTGTTTCAACATACAGTCAATTCTCTTCAGACTATTAAAGAAATATTTTAAAACATTTAATCACTAAGTTTTTAATATTGAGTATATAATTTTACACTTACAGCATGCCTCAGTTTGGGCAAGCCCTATTTCCAGTATTCAGTAGCCACATATGGCTAGTTGTCACCTCATTAGATGTTGAAGACTTATGTGAATTAAACCCTTTCAGCTACGATGTATTGAAATTTACAAGTGGATTCCATACCTGATACTGTTGCTGATATTAGAAGAAATTAAGTATATCTAAGCAAAAGCTCTATTCCTTGTTAGAAGTATTGGTATTTGTGATCAGGAAGCATCTAATTTTGTCATAGGTGTAGAACACCACACAAATTTTCATTTGAAAGAGTTCCAGGGTTTCATTGTATTTAGTAACAGATTTGAATAGCTAGTATGCAAATATATCAAAGTGGCCTTGGAGAATTTCAGACATTTTTGGTAATCAGTGATGCAACCAATAATGAGACAACTTTGCAGGATCCACCCAAAATACTGCTTCTTAAATTTCTCAATAAATGTCTGTTGGATGCGTGATGAAATGAATCCACAACACACTTACCAATTTCCTGATGCATAAACAAAATAGTTCTAGCTCTAAGCTAACTAGTTCATGCTCGTTTGCATGTTTGTCTTCTGTTTAAAATTCATTTGCCTTCTAATAGAATAATTTCCCCTCTATTTAAAGGTCGTTACTTCCATTAGACCATAATATAAATCCCCTTATTTTCAAGATTATGACAAATTTATTACACTATGCACAAAGAGCTGTGTTTTAGCTTCTCAATTCATAGTATCTAATCAAGATTCAATCTCAACTGTGATTTAGAGGGGAAATGAGTTTAGAACAGCTTGGAATTAATCATCCTTGTAACTTAAACCTGTAAATTCATCATAATGTGGGAAGTACCACCTATGTCCACTCCAACAGGATGACCCAGGAGTCAGAATGCTAGCCCATGAATGAATCAGAGGAGAAGAATTTCTGGAATTTCCATGTATACTAAGTACCAAGGGAAACTCATCTCACACTTCATTTTTTACCACTCCTGCCTTTTAGTAAAACTTCATCTTAGTGTAACTGAAGAAAACGTCACATGCTAGCATTTAAATCTGTTTATTAATGGGAAAAACAGTGGTTTCAGTTTTTATTCACTTGTTTACTACCTTGATGAACGTTTCATTGTGTGCCATAATTATTCTTAAAGTAAATTTTTATGATTCAACCCATGAAAGGTATGTTGTGCTTTCTTTAAATAAAGATTGGAAAGATAGATTCAACTAGTCAAATTACATTTATCCTAAATGGACTAACATCTAAAATCAAATTGACTATATTATATTTGTCTGCACATTTCCCTGGTGTAATATCTAGGATGTATGTGACAGTGTCTGGAAGAGTGTTTTGTATTTGTCCTGTTTTGTTCTGTGAAATAATTTAAAGTGTGTAAGTATACTTTAATTCAGTCATAATTCTACAAGTACTGGGATGTCAAAAAATGAATTGAACTTGATATCTGCCCTTGAGAAAGCCATGAGAAAACAGGAGTGAGAGGCAGACATGACGCCATGAGTCAAAATGTAATGTCATGAGTTTGTATGAAGCACCAGCCAGGTAGGGAGAAGCAGGGTGAAAAGGAGCCTGGGCTTCGTGTAGATGGCATTCCTCTGCTTGAGTTCTAGTCAGAGAACTAATCCCATGCTCACACTGTCACCCAGGATGGAGAGAAAACCAGAACATGTGTCTCCTGGATACAGACTATTGCCTTCCTACTAAATTCAGCTGTCTCCAGGCACCCGGCCTTCCAAAACAAATTGGCAAAGCAAAAGCACGTTGGCCTCTCCCTTTTTTTCACACCAGGCTCTCTGGTAGTAAAATATTAAGGATAATACATTTCCTTTTCAGACCACCTAAGGTGCCATTTAATTCACTTCAGCAACGGCTACATAGGAACCTGCCTTTAAAAGATGCTGAAAGCTACATACTGCTAATTTATTGCCACACCTATTAAAGCTTCAGAGAGAACCTGACTCCCTGGCTTTTAAATATAGTTGGGCTATTATGACGGTGTTTCCTGATTTAAACCCTCCATATATTAGATGAAATGATTATAGTAACTGTTGTGACTTCATTCTTGCCCCGTCTCCAATCATTCTTCTGCCTTCATTAATTCAGAATAAGATATCAAGACATTAATGTAGCGCGCAGATATGGGAGGGCTCTATCTTCATAGCGTCAATACTCAATATGAAGCCACACTTGAAAATGTGCCTAATCATTTAAAAAAGGAAAATAAAAGCAGACATGCTCAGTACTTTGCTGGACAGTTAAAGGTGAGAAAACTAGGCCCTGAAATAGTGTGATTCACCGTGGGTCATTCTGCAAACGGTTGCAAGACTCAAAATACATGCCCGGATCTTCTGGCTCTGAACACAATGCTCTTTCTAGTAGAACCTCTAATCTCCTGGGGATTCTTTTACAGCAGTTTCTAGAGTGCTTTTTAGCAAAAGACATTGTTGCCAACACATAAACAAAAACAAAAATCTTGGCTTCTGCCATCACTTTATCATCGCTGTGTTTAGTTTATCACTTCACGGTCATTATCTGGTGTTCTCTTACAGAAGGCAACAGACTACTACAACAGAAACTATCCCTAGATGGCAACCCTAAACCTATATACGGAACAGCAGAGAGGTCAGATGGCCTACAGTGGTCAGCTGAGCAGCCTTGTAACCCAAGCAAGCCTAAGGCCAAAACATCTCCTGTTAAGTCCAATGCCCCTACAGCTCATCTTGAAATAAAGCCAGATGAGTTGGCAAAGAAAAGAGGTAAAGTTATTTCTTTTGCACAGATGATTCAATATATTTTACACACACAGAAAAGTGCCCGAATAACAGCACTTTCCAAAAGATGCTGCCTAGTGAAGAAAATGAGCATGCAATTGTATTTATTTTTGTGACCTACATAGATTGAAAGGCAGATGTGACTTCCATGTTACTCATAGTCTTGATTACTTAAATGAAATTGTATCTACTGTCTCTGCCCTTCTGTGGCTTTTCTGATCTCAGTTGTCATAAACTTGCACCATCAATATTTTCAATCCTAATACTTTAAAAAACATGTTCATCATAAAAGCCCTTTAAGAAATGTGGATGCTGAAAGAATGCATGTTTCTCTGGTACCAGGTTCTTGACTTGAATGAAGATGAGTCTAGAGGCTATTGTATCTTATTCAAATGTGATCTTGACATGTAAATTCAGTCTGCATTAGAACCTCCAGACAATGTAACTCTGAAAAAGGGGGATCTATACCTGGTGCATTAGAATTTTATTATTTTTTTAAGCTTTGTTATATTTGACTCATAAGTAGTATTAAAAGTGAAAGGGAATGAATCACTCCCTTTCTGATTCTCAGATGATTAAATTATATTCTTCTCATTTAGCATCCCTTGTTTCTGATTTCTTGGGGTTTGGTGTGATATCCTTTCCCGCTCTCCTGGAGGGGAGATATTTTTTGCTTCTAAGAAACATGACCTGATTGGGATAAGGCCAATCTTCTGAATTTGCTGTACACTCTGTGTAAACCCGAGTGATGGTTCCAGGCAAGGTGGGCTCCCATGGAGCTTCTGTAAGAGCTGCTGCTGAAATGACAGGCCTGGCTGATGGGGCCAGAGCCAGCACACCTGACAAAAAGGTCCCCTTCTCTCCCTACCTCATCTGTACCTCACCCGTCCCTGGGTCATTTTCCTCTTCCATAAGACATGCTGGTTTTTACCCTCACAGAGTGGTGTTTATAGAGACCACCAAAGACAGCACAGTCGGTCTTTGGATGTATCAAATGCTGAGACTCTGCAGTTTGTGATAGAACACCAAGATGAGAGCCTCTTCCTAAAACGTGTCCCTCAATAGCTTGCCCAGAAACCCACCCAAATGGTGAAATCACAGCAGGCTCTGAGCCTATTTGAAGTATCCACGGTGGGTTATTTTGAGAAAGAAAAGATGAATTCTGCCCTCCTCTCTGGTTTGTTTATTTGTTTGGTTAATTGCTTTGTTTTGTGGTTTACCTCAAGTAAAATATAAAATATAAAATGCACAACTTACCATTTTTTTTTCTTGACATCAATTTTAGGCCCAAATATTGAGAAATCAGTGAAGGATTTACAACGCTGCACCGTTTCTCTAACAAGATACCGTGTTATGATCAAAGAAGAAGTGGACAGTTCCGTAAAGAAGATCAAAGCTGCCTTTGCTGAGTTACACAACTGGTGAGTAGTTCAGTTTTGGAACTCTAAGTGTATGAGCCCAGAGAACTTCTGGTAAGTAAGAACATCAAGTGGACAAGGCTGTGTATTTAATTCACAGTCATCACCAAGCAGTTCCCTAGTAGATTTCTTTTAAATAAGTTTTGAAGCACATGTCTGGGAAATTATTCCTCTGGGTAAGAATAAAATGAAACCTAATAACAGTTCATTCGAGTTTCAAGTTGACACAAAGATGTTAAGAATGAATAGAACAAAACCTCAAAAAAATAATTTTATTTACAAATCCAGGAAAGGCCAATATCATGAATTCTACTAAGAAAACAAAATGCTTCCAGCATCATCACAGTGGGTCCAGCACGATGACTTAATGGCTAAATCCTCACCTTATACATACTGGGATTCCCATATGGGCACCAGTTCATGTCCCGGCTGATCCACTTCCCATCCAGCTCTCTGCTTGTGGCCTGGGAAAGCAGTCGAGGATGCCCCAAAGCCTTGGGACCCTACACCCACGTGGGAGACCTGCAAAAAGCTTCTGGCTCCTGGCTTCAGATGAGCTAAGCTCTGACCATTGTAGCCATTTCAGGAATGAACCAACAGATGCAAGTTCTGTCCTTCTCTCCATAAGACTGTTCTGTCTTTCAAGTAAAATAATTAAATATTTTTTAAAAATCTATTTAACAAAAGGAAACAAATGCACTTAGCATTAAGAAATGATGCATCAACGCAGTTTTGGTCCTGTCCTTGTCCTGCCCTGCAGTTGCTATTGATGGGAAGACATTTCTTTGAGTCTTCATTTCTTATGCCCACAAAATGGAGTATGTGTTAGTAAAAGTTACTATTGATAGAAAAATGTTCTCAGTATATCAGGACTCTCAGTTTCAAGTTATAGAAACCCAAATCACACTACTTAAAAAGAAAAAGATATTTCTGAAAATTATATAAGACTCCTTCATGCAAATTTATTTCTAAATACAAAATGTATTGTCAGTACTCAGTGTCTGTCTATCTGTCTCTCTCATCCTCTCTCAACTTGGACTTACTCTTAATTCTTCTTCTGCGTCAGCAAAGAAGATCTCCCTTACAGCTCCAGGCTTCCTGTAGCACTGAGATCTGGGAGAAGGCTTGGTTCCAAGAAGCTGTAGCAGAAGTCCAAAGGCTAATTCTCATTGGCTGCACTAGATTGCATATTTAAACAATCACAGTAGCAAGAGGAACAGCCTTCCTGCTAAATAGGCCAGAGTCCTGTGAACCCTGCCTCAACCCCAGGGGTGGAGTTGAATAATTAGGATCTTCCACAAGAAAATCCGGGTACTGACATGAAAAGGAAGAAAACCAAAGAAAACACATCCATGTTTTCATGTAGCAGGGTCCCCTTAACTCATTGGCCTCCTGAAATTCTAAAATTTGATCACATTTCCCACAAATTCCCTGTTCCAAGTCCTTGCTTTGACACTGATGTGCTTTTTCACAAAAATTGTAGAGTTGTATAAAACTAAGGATTACACTTCACACTAACCTAATCTAAAATTCATGAGTTTAAAACCATCTGCTACATATGAGATTCTAAGGGTGCAGGGACTTGAAAGAAGTGTTTATCATTCAGCCTTTCAAAGAGCTTTGTTTTAAAAGATTCATTTTGGGCCCGGCGACGTGGCCTAGCGGCTAAAAGTCCTCGCCTTGAACGTCCCGGGATCCCATATGGGCGCCGGTTCTAATCCCGGCAGCTCCACTTCCCATCCAGCTCCCTGCTTGTGGCCTGGGAAAGCAGTCGAGGATGGCCCAAAGCTTTGGGACTCTGCACCCGCGTGGGAGACCTGGAAGAGGTTCCTGGTTCCCGGCATCGGATCGGTGCGCACCAGCCCGTTGCGGCTCACTTGGGGAGTGAATCATCAGACAGAAGATCTTCGTCTCTGTCTCTCCTCCTCTCTGTATATCTGACTTTGTAATAAACTGAATAAATCTTTTTTAAAAAAAGATTCATTTTATTTATTTGAAATGCAAAGCTAAAGAGGGAGAGACAGAGAAAAATCTTTCATACTTTGGTTCACTCCCCAAATGGTAAAAACTGGAGGCATAGGGCTAGGCTGGAGCCAGGAGCCAGGAGACTCAGTCTCCCAAATGGGTGCAGGGGCCCAATCCTCTGCTGCTTTCCCAGGCCATTGATAAGGAGCTGGATCAAAATGAAGCATCAGATGGAAACCAGCCCCAATATGGGATGCTAGCACCACAGGAAGTGGCTTTGCTTGTTATGCCACAGCACCAGCCCCCAAAGATCTTCTGAGAAGAGAAGTAATTACAAATTACACATACACACACACACCTGGTATGGCATCTATACCTCACTGTTTAATTAAGTATTAATCTAACCAGCTGTTCCAGGCATTTCCAGGAAAGTATTATTATTATTATTGTTATTGTTATTGTTAATATCATCATCATCATCATCATCAAGTTAATGTGACTTTTCCAGTCTGTCTTTTAAGTAAGTCACCTTGATACTTCTAAATGTTCCCAACTTGCAGGCCTGTTCTCCAGTGCTGGAGCCCACACACACCTTCTCTCTGAAAGGCTATCTAGTCAATGTCTGAGCATTACAGCATGGGATCCCTGTATAATGCCTCAGTTGTGTGAAAGCCAGCACTGATAACGCAAACCCAGCAGGCCAGGCTTGACTGGAGGGGATCACAGTTTGCCTGAAAGCATCTGAAAGCATCAGTGCTGCTCAGAGCAAAACCTCTGCCTTATCATTTTGCATGGCGTCGTAGGCTGAACCCTTCCTCTCAGCATCTCTGTGTGATACCTGGAACTCTCATACTAATTGACCCAGTGTGGCAATGACCTCCAACTACCTCTCCCTCCTCCAGCTGCCTGGAGTACTTTTTATTTTATTTTATTTCGCTTCTTAGTAAAATGAGCATCCCATAGGTCATGGCATCTTGAGATTTATAGCAGATTCTCTGAGCACTCTACTCTTCAAGAGCTGAAAGCACAAAGCCAGGAAAGTCAGCACCCGCCAAAGCGATGTGGCTTTTCCCTGCTGGTAATTCACACTGCACTTTAGGCTGATGGGAGAGATTGCTTCTAAAGGAGCTCTGCCAGGCATTGCTGCTGCTGCTGCTGTTGCTTAGAAGTCACCTACTTAACAAAATGACACTTTTCCTCCCAATGGAAGGAGAACAAAATTTAGAACAGCCATTCTCTGTGTGCCATAGCTATAAAATGAGCAAATACTAGCGCGTGTTTTCTGGTCTAACTTCTAATTAAAATGATCCCACAGTAATTGCATAAGTGGCAACTTAAAAATAAAACCAAAGTACTTTCTTTTGTCAACGATTTATTTGCATGTATTTCTGCCAAATAGAAAAATGTTGTTTCTCTTCCAGATAAGCCAACTATTAGGCCAACATGTTGATGTGCTTATAGGAAGTATCCCTCTTATTTTCTAAGTGGACGAAAGAAAAGATTTTAGGCATCATGGCGCTTCTGAAAATTATCAGGTTTACAGAACAGAAGAGAATGGCTTAGAAGTTTAAAAGAAAAATGAAGCCTTCCTATAGATAGTAAAACCATGTACTCTAAGCATCAGAGCTTTGAATGTCAAACTCTTCATTGAGTATAGTTCTGACCTTGTATAACACCATAAGGCATGTTTAGATGTGGAGTATATAGGACAGATCCCATACTTTTCCAAAGGAGCAAAGGTCCTGTGGCAGACACTAACTGATGTGGCACTCGGTGAAGTGGACCCAGAGGTTCCTTGCCAGTGCCTTACTTTGGGGCCATCAGATCTCTTAACTCCATAGCAGGGGTTGGACGTAGCTTAGAAATAGATAGAAACTCTCAAACAAGAAATTCTAAATATTTACTCTGCTATGGAAGTGCCAGTTTGAGGACATGTGTCCTTACTTGACTAAATTCCACCAAAAAAAAAAAAAAAAAAAAACCCTGCTGGAAATCATGGGAATGCTGATTTTGAGAGGCTGGGAGAAAACAGTTGTTTGTACATGCTTATTGCCAAGTGAGAGCACATTGGGGTTAAATGAGCTGAATGCTTATCCTTCAGTTTTGAAGAAAACCATTAAGTAGCTCATATATAAAATTAAAGATGGCATTTAACCAAGACAGAGTTCCATAGGGCTCAGTGACCATAACAGAGCGTTCTCATTTTCCCAGATGCATCTGGGGATCTGAGAAAAGAACAAAGATGACAGTATGCTCCCACAACGGGTCCTAACAGGAAATAAATTTGGCAACATGAGATGAAAAGTCACATTGGGAGCTAACATGAAACAGCTGGTCCTTTCCCATATGGTTGGCATCCTACCACAACTGGAAAATATTCATCCTTGGACTCTTAGTTGCCAGATCTCATTGCTTTATGTGCAGACAAGTCAAGCTTCTTGTCACAAATCTGTGTGTGTTTGTGTGTGCGTGTGTGTGTGTGTTTCCATGTTGATCATGAAGGCTTACAAATAAACAGTAGATTGTTAAATTCAATAAATATCGAGGAAGGAGAATAATACTTGAGAGTTGTGCCATATGCTGGGGGAGAACATATTTTAAGATAGAGATGTAAAAATTCTGGTAGGTATGATTGTCATTTCAGCATGTGATCAAAAGCTGTCTCAGGAAAATGGGGGCCAGAGAGGACAGTCCCTTCAGGTTGCTTTGCTTTGGGTTAGGAAAAGAAAATCTGTCAAAGCTTGCATTCTGTATAAAGGGGCCACAAGCGGTCCTAGTCTTTCTGTTGATTTTTTTTTTTCCTATTACAGACCAGAAGGCCTGACCACACGGAATTTAAAAGTATTTCAGAAGTTTCTGCTGTCCTAACCCATGAACCACTGCCTGCTTTTCCTATATCCTCTCCTCCTCTACATCATTTCCTTGTTCATACACAGAACAAGCCTGCTACTGCTGCCCACAGGAAGGGCTGCTCACCACCACACCTCCGTCAAGCCTGGAGCTTGCCAAGGAGTCTCTATCCCCGGTCTTTACCGCCTTTTAACCAGTGAATCATATTTGTCTTGTTTAACAGATAACTTCATCCTTTTGATGATGTGGCTTCCTTTTCAAAGCCACATATTTGCATGTTAACAAGTGCTCTGTTGACACTTTTTCCCTTAGCCAAAAGAATAACTCAAAGTGAGAATTTCAGGCTGAAAGGAAAACTATTTTGAGATAAGTGTATCTTCTGGCATCCCTCGAATCCCTCTCATCTGCTGCCGAAACCCTATTGGTAGCCAAGCAAAACCCTGCCAGAGTATCAAGATGGCTGCACACACAGGCCAGATAGCATCACTGTGACATTTGAAATACACTGTCCTTTTCCTAGGCACCAGCTTGGGAAGGCCTCCCAAGTGAGAAATTGCCAATGGGACTGTTGTGATCAGAACAACATAGGCGGCAGTTCTCAGCTTGCTGCTCCTTGAATGGCCAGTTAAAACAGAATGCTTGAAGCATATGTCTGGGAGGTCCTTTAGTAGGAGTCCAGTGAGACTTGCTTCTTCACTTTTGTGGGTTTGTCACACAGTTGGGTGATTGCTATATTGGTTGAATGGTGGCTGGTTGCTCCCCCTCTAATCTCCAAACTTTTAGCCACTGTGCTGACACCCAGCCTTGCAGGTAGTTTCAGGAGCCAGCTGTTTCTGTGCCCTTTGAGCCTGTCTTTGTTCTCTGTCTGAATAACTTTAAGATTGACTCAGAGCTAATGCTTGTAAATTGGCATTTACTTCTTTCCATGCCAGACTATCTAAATATACACTGTAATTAAAATCTCTGAGAACTCTGGAGGCCATTCCTTGCTTTGATGCCACCCACAGAAATACTGATTTCACTTGTCTCCCAGGGTCCCAAATATAGATTTTAAAAGTAAAAAATGCCTTTGTGATTAGAAACACTGAGTGAAAGTGAATGAACCTGCCATGTGTGATCTGCATGGGACCAGAGTGATGATTCTCAACTGGATGCACTTGCCACCCCCCCACTTCAGGAAGGCAGTTGGTCTGGAAATAGATGTGGTTATCAAAGATGCAAAAAAAAGGGAGTGCTACTGAATTCCAAGAAGTAAGCAGAGATGCCACAGAACATCCTAGAACACACAAAAGAGCTCCTCACCTCTTCTTCCTTCCCATGTGCTTGTGACAAAAGAATTGTCTGGCCCGGGCTGTCAGCAGTGCTGAGGCTTCCTGGGTGAGGCCCAGATGGAAGGATTGTGCTAGTACTGTGGCTCATCCTGCTGCAGCTTGTTGAGGAGAAGACAGAGACCCCTCCCTCATTTGATAATTCTACGCCCCAAAACCAGACCAATGGGCCTTCTCTTTTCATATCAATCCATACTGCTTGAAACAAAACCTTTCAGCTGCACATTTTAAAGGTCACATTGCATGTTTGTTGCCTTGAGACCAGAAAAACAATTATATTGTTATGTGGGAAATTGAGGGCTTTGCTTATTGTTATGGGTGTTTTTTGTCCGTTTTTTATTATAGAATTCAACTTAGTCTTTAGAAGAAAATGGGAAAATTAAGAACTGAAGTTTGTAGCTGATGATAGGCACTCACTTTCACTAGCCATTCTGTCTCTACCTGAATCTTTTTCTCATTTTTCAGTAAAACCAAAATATCACAGTTGAAGCTAGGATTAAGGTGAAGCTCCATGGCATGCAGAGTTAAAGGCACCAGGGAATTGTCCCATTAAGCAGCTGTTTAGGGGTTATTACTCTTTGGCTTCAGTAAGGCAGCGATTTTGCCTGGTGTTCCTGGGCCTTGGTGGCTGATGCCCAGCTCTTCTAATGCCAGCAACATAGTCAGGTGTACCAGCCTTCATGCCACTGAAACTGCATGAAACAGAATGCCTTTTTGCATAGCTTATGGTGAGTGGTGATTGGCTAAATAAATACTTAAAAGCCATTCAATAGCCTTTTTAAAATTAGGAGTATCATTGTAATTGTTGTGTGACTTTTTACATGTTAGTGGGGAGGTATAGGAAAAAATACAGAGTGAAACAGGCCCTAGAATCATAGTAGATGGTGTAATAGGAAGCAAATGTGATTTTTTTTTTTAGTTCAGTTGCATGGAGGGTGCTGATAGAGTAACGAATAAGAGATTCCATTGTAAAAGCCCATGTGGCCAAAATCACAAGCATTCCTAGTATACACAGGACAGGAGGGATCTGCAGCAGCTGCACAGTCATAAAAAGATGCTTTTCCATGCCACTCAGCAAGACCTGTTTATAATGGAATTAGCAGTAGAAGAGCCTGTCTCGGAGCCTCTTCAGCCATCTGGCATTGGTACATAACAGTTTCATGACATGTTCAGTTCCCTCGTTAATGATCAGGAATGTGTTAACACTGAATTTTTAAAAAGAATTATTTATTGGTACATTTGAAAGACAAAGTTACAAAGAAAGAGAAAAAGAGATCTTTCAACCACCTGTTCACTCCCACAATGGCCACAACAGCTAGACGTGGGCCACTATGCTGAAGCCAAGAACCTGGAACTCCATCCAGATTTCATATATGGGTGTCAAGGCCCAAGCACTTGGACCATCTTCCACTGCTAACTTGGGCATAGTAGCAGGGAGCCAGACTGGAAGTAGAACCAGCTCCAAACTAACACCCATACGGGATGCTGGCATCGCAGGCAGTGATGTGACTTGCTGCACTACAATGCCAGCCCCAACACTTTTGCCCTCGCTTTCAACTAAACATGTAATGAAGATAGAAACCATCTTAGTACTGTATTCTTGGATTTTGTTCATATATATTTATATATGTGCATATACATTTATCAAGAGTTAGATGTGTTTATTAGTTCTTCATAAATATAATGAAAGCTTTCTATGCCCTGCTTCTCTGTGAAGAAATACATTCTTCCCAATGATCAAAACCTGTACAGAAAAGACTTTATAACTATCCCCTTTCACTCACCAAAGGGTGTTTCCCAGTGGCCCTCTGCTTGTGATTTGTGCAAAGGAAATTCAACAAACTGGTTCCTCCTCCCCAGGAGGAGTATTACTATTCTTATGCCAGAATACTAAAAGAACCCACAGTATGAGGATGCACATACACTTGCAAAGGATATACGAGATTATAATGCAAGAGGCTAATAAATATATTGTTGTCTCAGGAGAGTTATATGTATGGGGTGTGCTGCTGTCTAGCTAGCAAATTGCCCAAAATGACTCCTTTTCCTCACTCTGCACCAGTCCAATAAACAGAAATAAGCTGCAGGATCCTTTCTGAAACTTTTGCAAAGGACAAATACCACATGACTTGGACACACTCAAGGTCCCTGTGGCTCTGAATGGAGGCAAACCCCTGTGGTACAGTATATTTTCCATCTTTCCTCATTTGTGAATGTGTGTCATGCTAAATAGATGTTACTTGCTGTTTGGAGGTGAAAGCTTCTCTTTGCCTATTTTCTTTCCTCCCTGAGGTTTCTCTTTGCATTACATGTTTCCCCAGGGTCACTGCCAAAAACTGAATAAATCAGTTGACATGAAAGAAGAGCAGATTGATAAGCAAAGAAAGTTGTAAACTGGCCGTTTGAGGTTGGATGCAGTCCCCCAGGAAGCTGGCATAAATAGCATCTCATCTTAACAGCCTTCCTGAGCCACATGTGGATTACCCCCATGCGTTATGTCAGCTGCACACTTGGCATTGGAAGTCAGCTTTGCTTCCACTGCAGACTTCTTTGAAGAATAATAGACCCAGCAGAACTAAAGACAAGAAATCTTAAACATCTAAAAAGATTTCTGAATCTTTGCACAAAATAAAGGCTGCCAGTCAGCCAGCCTGGTAACTTCTTCCTGAAAAGCAATCATTTGTTTTTATCGCAGAGCAGAACCACCCAAGGAAATTAAGCCTATGGTTCTGTCTATACATTTCTGTGAGGTACTGGCGCGTAGACTTTAATTATTTTTCATTTATTGGAGAATTCATTTCCACTGAAGAAAAATAAGATGAATTTGTTCTTACATCTTAGTATAAATACAAAATACTTTGTAATATTTTTAAATGAAATATCCTAGATCACTATTTCAGAGTGTGTCTTGGAGCTTATTTGCCTTTATTAGAGTGGTACTGAGCGAGACCAAGGAGTCATTTTGGGCAACTTGTCAGCTAAGATGGCAACAAGTCCTAGGCAAAGGGCATATCTGAAGTTGATAGAAGAGAATTCCTCCCATGTGTACTACACTATTCTATCAGTGACTGCAAGCTGCTGATTCCTACTGGGCTATATTCTAGTAAAAGTCGCATCTTTCAAGGTTGATTAACCACTTAATTGGGAGGCACTGGGTGCAATTAGAAATCTCATCTTCACATATGTTAGCTCTGACGCTGATTGGATGTCTTCTTAGCTGTGAAACAGGGGTGCTGTTGTCCTTTTTTAAGGGGCTTTGTGAGAACTCACATAGAGGACAGTGCATTTTTTCAGAGCAGTCTAGAAAATCACTAGCCTGGCCCTCGACAGCTATTCATTTGAGGTTGATTCTCTTCCCTTGCAGAACAGAACAGCGTTCAGGAAATTTCTTTTCTTCCACACCAAGGCACTAGGAAGAAGTTACCCCTCTCCACTTTCCATTTGTTGAGTGTACTATGTGTCAGATCCCAGATATGAACTATGGAGTTGCCATCACATTTACTGTTTAATGCTTCATGAAAACAGAAGCAAAGGGATCTCTTGATTCTAAACGACTGCAGCTGTTCTTTCCC
This sequence comes from Ochotona princeps, assembly GCF_030435755.1. Lineage (NCBI taxonomy): Eukaryota > Metazoa > Chordata > Mammalia > Lagomorpha > Ochotonidae > Ochotona > Ochotona princeps. Next base: position 75,570,150 of record NC_080836.1, read on the forward strand.
CTTTCATGTCTTTACCCAACCTCTCCCTTCCCCTATCTTTGCTCACCCATTTTGTGGATAGATAAGTGTATCCAGGCTGGCACCTCTCAAACTTCTGTGTGACGAGAGCATCTGGGTCCTTCCCAGAGATTCTGGAAGTGCTGGAGACTAAGGCTCAGTCTTTAATGAGTACAGTGAGTATGACTGTTAGTGATAGGAGGACCCCAGTAAGAAATGCTGCAAAAAACACTGAGGAGAAAGGAAGACTCCTGGAAAACCCAAGGTACAGTGGTGCAGACAGAAACAGCCTGTGATGTACTGTTAGAAGTGCTGCAGTGGAGCCATGTGTGGGGTGGGGCAGGGGAGGAACCCTGGCTGGGTGGTTCAGAAGAAGTCCCTGGCAAGACTTAGCCAGAGGGAGGCAGAAGAAAGAAGATAGCTGTATAGGGCTGGCATTGTGGCATATGGATGAAACTGCCACTGTGAGGTTGGCATCCATATTGGCACCAGTTTGAGTCCTAGCTATACCACTTCTGGTACTGCTAATGCACCTCGGGAAGCAGCAAAAGATAGCCTGAGTGCTTTGGGCCCTGCACCCACAGGAGAGACCCGGAAGAAGCTCCCAGATCTGGGCTTTGGTCTAGCCCAGTCCCAACCTTGCAGCCATTTGGAAGTGAATGAAATACTGATTCTCATTCTCTCTCTCTCTCTCTTCTCTCTCTTTCTCCCTCTCCCACCCCCCACTTTCATCTCTCCTCTCCTTCTGTACCTTGCCTCGCAAATAAATAAATATTCTTTAAAAATTAAAGGCATGTTATAGGAAACAGCATGAAGAACCAGAAGCATGAAATTCCCAAGTGAACTTTGAACAAATCAGGAGATGCATTCACACATTATGTCTGTGGACTACTATTAATCCACCATATATCAAAGATTAGGAAAGTCTACTTTTTATAATAGATACTAAGTACATAGAGTTCATTGGTGCCCCAAATTGGGGAGCTCCTGGATTAGGGTAGGTCAGTACTGGGAGAGGTGGCATCACATAGGACAAACAGGTACAGGTAAGCATGTATCCTACCCTTTTCCCATGAGAGCCCAGGAAGTCAGCAATACTGGAAGCAAGGAGCCTTTGAGGTCAGGCCTGGTGGCCTGGGGTTGGATGTGAATCAGAACTCCTGATCCTTTTTGTGTCACTTTAGCCTCTTCCAGTGTTTGTTTATTCCTGTTCATCACCCACGATGGCTCCTGCACAGTTATCCAGCTCCCTGCCCAGTTTTTCTTTTTTTGTAGGGAATATAACAGTGTCCTGAGTAGTTGTCTCTATTTTGTGAATGAGACAAAGATTTTTTTCCTTATTTTGTGTTAGCTTGAAATTTGGTTTATTTTATCATGCTTTCTATATTTTCCAATTTTTTAAAGCAGATGTAAAATGAAGTTATAGTTGGTAGACTAATGTTAGCCAGTTGTATGACACCCTTGTATGATCAGTTATCACCCACAGAAGGAGCAGATTGCCTTCCCCATCCATGGGTGTAGCTTTGGCTTAAGTGTCAGTTTAAATCACATTATTTTTATAGAAACAGAAATATAGTTCCTTTCCCTTAATAATGGTGTCCATGCAAAGACATAAAATTAAGCAATACTCAGCAAAGGTAAGAAATTAGCAAAATCATATGTGAAATTCTAAAGGGAAGTCTATGAGGAAAGTAGATTTTTCACTTGAACTATTTGTGCTTTAAGTGTTATATGTAGACTTTGCAGGATTTTGCAAGTCTGTCTTCTCAGAAGTTCCAAGCAGAAAAAGGAATTTCCTTTCTTTTTAAAGTTAACTAAGTCCCTTTTGAGGAACTCCAGAATTCTCTGACTGTTGGGAGTTAGTCCATATGCTAAATCTGCGTGTGCCTTATTCCACAAATGCACCTCAGACAGTATGATGAAATATTCATTAGCTGTGGTTTCAAATCACTGAATGGTTCCACTATAAAATATGCAGACTAAGAGATACTACAGTGTATTACCTCTGATCAAAGAAGTAGAAAAGAATAAGCTCAGCCTGATTGGCAAATTGAGCATGCTCGTTGACTTCCATTGACATATTTTTCCTTTGCTTTGCAGATTGAGCTCAATTCCATGCTTAGAGGCAGCGCTAGCTCTTCTCTGGGATAGTCATGATTAGCAGGCAGCTTTACAATGAGGAGGTAACTTGCTGAAAGCCTGTGTCCCAAATTCAGGTCACATTCTGTAGATGGGACAAATGAACAGCCAATTCTTCAGAATGAGCCCATGGGTAAATCAGTCATGGTGCAAGTGAACAGGAGCTGGGAAGCAATGTCTCTATGAGGGCTGCAAAAGAAATAGTTATGTGGGAAGGAAAGCAAGTGGAGTCACAGGAGCTGAGCGTGTGGTGACCCTGGTAGCATGATGTAGGTGATAGCACAAGACAGGGAGAGGGGCTTGGAACAGAAACAAGCAAAGCACGAGCACCGTTGCAGTTAGCGCTACAGTCCTGCTGGCCCTGAGGACAGAGACCCACATCCAATCCTGCCACAGGTGTGGCCCTCCCTTCAGGAAGGCAGCTTTGGTGACAGCTACAACAGTTGAGAAATGGCTGCTGAAGCCTTTGGGTTTTTCCTCTACATGTTCTAAGATTCCCTGGAATACCTGAGGGGTAAAATGGAAATGCTACACATGGAACACAGTAGATGACACCTTATGTATATAGAAGCTTTTCTGCCCTCCATGTGGCAGGCAAAACCATCCGTGCAGGAGTGAAAACATGCCCAATGCATAATCTCTGTGGACAGTATAGACACCTCTTCCTTTAGGCCCACCTGCAAAGGACAGGTGGCTCAAGGCCCACCCAAGCAGCCATGGACACCAGCAAGCTGTCAGGAGCCAAAGGGCATTCCTCTAAGCTGCCCTCACAATTCTCACTCCTATGCAGACACAAGGAGCAGAAGCTATGGACAAACAGGGCAAGGGAATGATTATACACCGTGTTTCCTATCTAGGAAGGAAATACAGTCTATGTGAGGAAGCTTATCACAAATATGTATGCATTATGCTATTTGGTAGAGCTTTCACAAAGGCTAAAACATTTCTATTAGCATTCATTAGACTCACCTCTCATGCCTCTCATGGTAGTTTCCACCTCCTCTGCCTCTACATTAGAACTGTCCATGCAGATTCTCCTACAGCCTGCTCATCCTACAGTGCCCTGCACCTGCCTGTCTCTTCACTGAGGTTCCCAGCCTCCTTTGTTGGCTTGGTGGTTGATGAGTTTCAGAAGCTATCATGGAAGCCATTTATCCACAAGGAAGTCCAGAAGCACAATTGTCTGGGATCAGATGGTTGTTGGCAACTCCTCTCATAGCAGTCTCCCTCAAGCCAGCACATCGTAGAATGTGGCTTTATTTTAACTCTTTGACCACTTATTCTGGCTATGACTGTATATGGATTTCCTTAAATTTGCTCAGAAGTCCTGTCCTCACTCCTCAGTACCTATCAGCAGGTTCTGCTCCCCAGCTTCCCAGCCACTAATGATTCTGGGGCTGCCTCCCTCTCATAGGAGCTCCATATTTGAAGAGCCCTGAGCCTGACATAGCTCCTCCAATTTCCCCACGAAAGTGGGCACTCACTGTCTTTGTCTCCTCATTTACAGCTGAATTTTTCACTGAGCAAAAAATGACCCATTTGCTCCCGCGAAGGAGCCCTTTGGATTCATTTTTTATTATTGTTTTTGTGCATCTTCTGTAGGAAGGAATCAAGACGGGAGACACTTTCTATAAAATGACACTATCTCTGTGATTAATTATAGATCCACTGTAAAGGCTTTGCCGTGTAATCTTCTCATACCTTATTGCTTTCACAATGAAAGTGTTTTTATGGGCAACAAAATAAAAGTTTATGATCCAGGTAGTTTAGATTAAATGAGATGTGTTTTTGAAAGGATACAGGGCATGTCTGAACCATGGGCAGTCAGCATGGATTTCTGTAGCACTTGTTTGTTGTGTCTTGGATATAAGCCAGTTGAAGAATTCTTCCTGTATTACTGGTAAGTATCTCTGTTGGTCAACAAAAATATTCAATGCTTAGAATTTCTGAGGACCAGTAGAAGAAGCACAAATCCCAGACATTAAACCAACCTCATTTGCAACCGGAGTCATCAATTATCTGTTTGGATTCTAAGCCAAACCCTCCTGGTACATTTTATTATTCATAAGTTTATTTCTCAAATAATTAGATTCTGCAAATGACCAACATTACAGAAATGTGTACATGATCATGGTCTATGCAAACTCTGCACCAGTTAGGTTTCATTACAGTCACACAATACAAAAGGAATTATTTTCTTCCCTTATGTCTGTTGCTGTCAAGCAACCACAGAATCTGAGATGTGAAAGTTGAGCAACTCTTTTATAAAACTCAGTCAGAGATCCCTAAAGAGGTGATTCAGGAACCACCCAAAGCAAAACAGTTAAATGATGAAGAGAAACAAGGTAGTGGCTGGGGAATGGAGGGGATTATTTTCTTCCAGGCAGAAAAAAGGGTATGTGTTAAGGCCCTGTGGCCAGGAAACTGCAGCACCTGTACTTCCTCAGGTGTCAAAAAGCTTCAATGGCACCATTATGGTAAGGTAATGGGCTTGACCTACAAGTGGCTAGCCCATGGTGAGCAGAAAGCAGCTCTCACTGTGAGGCAACGAAGAGTTGATCCCTGTGTAGACAACTGTGCCCAGAAAGCAGGCATGTGCCCTGTTTTCCCAGTTGGATTGGAGATCATGGCACTATGTGTGGTTCTCCCATGCCCACCCCCGATGCTGGCACTATCCCCTCAAAGGGGGCACCCTCCTCGTTCCACCCCAGGCTCCCTGGCTTCCTGCCACCTACCGGCTCGCTTTGCCCAGCAGCACTTGAGTGTGTGTGTCTGGCCTTGCAGCACTTGCAGGTGGCACTGGTGAAATTACAGAGCTGGCTGTCATTCATAGGCCTTGTGGGGGCTTTAGAGAGATCTCATACCTGGTCTCTCCTAAGCCTTCCTGTAGCTGGCCCTTAGCTTGATGCAAAACTGGCTACTTGTTGTCTGACTGCCCACCCCAGGACAGACCAGAGAGACTGCCAACTACTCCATCCTCCACATGCACTTTCCACAGTTCCTCTTCCCTCTCACAAGCAAAGCACAGGGAACCCTCAGGTCTTCCAGATTGAATTCCTGAGGGAAAGTTAGGTTCATCAGCCTCAGGCCAGCCCTGACCTTGCTTTACTTCCGTTCAACAGTCCAGCAAGGAGTCCTGACTCAGCAGAGTTCACTGGCTTTCCTGCAGTGCACATGGGACTGGAAGGCAGTCACACACTGAGTGCGTGCTGGAATCCTTACAATGCTGAGGATGTTCTTCCTTTCTAGATATATACAAAGGAATGGAACATGGTCCGTTGCTACCTTCACAGGCTTTTTCACATCCCCAAATGCGTGTCTTAAGCAGATTAACCATTTTTTTGTGTAGACTTTCATCCCTCTTGACGCTGGCCCAGAGGTCCTGAACTGACCATTCAATGAATACCTACCTCTGCTTAGTAAGGCATCAATATAGGCATATGTTTTATACTCCAGGTGTCCATCGTACACTGGGCACAAAATTATATTAACAAATTTAATCAGCAAAAAATGTCACCATGTTGGTGCAGATAAACAACTTAGCAGATTGCTCTCCCCAGCCCTGTGTCCTTTCCCAGCAGAAACTGCAGGAGTCTCAGCCTCCATGGAGAGGCTTTGCCTGGGAGGTCGGGAAGTGAGGAAGGTGGGAGACTGTGGGGCTGTCCTGGTGCTCCCACTGCAGTCTGCACCTGTCTCACCCACTACTCACCTGATATCCTGCCAATCTTATGTCAAGTGCATGTGCTTCCCTTAGTTGTGTTGTATGCATGCTCCTGAAATGTGGGGACTTGATTTAGAAGCCTTCCAGTTGGATGTGGGAAAAACAATCCGGATTTCTTCAGCCATCATTACTTTCTCTCTCTCACTCTCCCTCTGCCTCTGCCTTTGTTCTCCTATTTCCCCTACAGGTTCCCTTCCATCCTTCTCAGCTCTCCCCCAACTATCTTATGTTCCATGATGAAAGTTTCTAAAGTTGTATTCCTGGTCCTCAACCCCTGGCCTGGTACACACCAAGTATTCAGCAAATAGTGGTCAGAAGAGTCAATGTTCCTCCTGCTCTCTGAAGGCTTGTTCTGCAGAGGTGACCCAAACCTTGTGCAGCCCTGCCTCGTTCCACCATTGAAGAAAACAAAGCACAGGCTACCAAAAATTATCAGATGCCCTACAGCTGCACCATCACATAACCCCCAAATCAGCTGAGGCTGCCCAGCCCCTGGATTCTGATTGTGTTTCCTGCATGCTTGCTTCATGTGCTGTAGAAGGCCAAAGACCCTCTGAGGTTTGTGCCTGTTCTGGGGATGAGAACCAGTTTCGTTTACCTGGGCCCAATCTGCCTTTAGACTATTGTCCCTTGTCTTTTGAGTCTCACAGATTTGCAACCCATCCACTTTCCCATTTTCCATGTGGGTGTACTCCCAACAACCTTCCAGGCATCCACAGCAGCATAAGCCTTCTGAGCAAGCTCCAAGCATTCAGCTTATAAAGGAGACACTGGCACTATTGGGGATCCTTCCAGGATTCTTCACCCCACACAGCCCTTACCATTTGCTCACATCTCTGTCTTCTGTCCTCTCTTCTGTGTAGGATGAAAGTTCAAACTATTTGCTCAGGCAAAGTAGCTTAACCATATATTTGTAGCTAGGGTTCCTCTCAGTCTTTAGGTTCTCACCTTAGCTGCATAGTGTTTGTCTTCCTAAATGAAAATCAGGTGCCTTAAAAAGTTGTAAGAAACAAGAACAAGTAGTAAACATCTCCCTCTATTCTGGCTCCATTTGTGAACTTGACAGAGAAACTAAATACACCTTGTACTTGTTAAAGTACAAAGCCTGTGGACTCAGGAAACATTCCATACAATTACCAAATGCATACGTGTGTGTGTGACAGAGAGAGATCTCTGGAAAGAAAATCAATAAACGTGTTTCACTGGAGACCCTCCTTCAAGGAGGTATATTTGGAATAAAGACTTCCTTCTTACTGCACACCCGTCAGTATATACTTAAAACTCATTGACATCATAGTTATGTAATGTCAATAAGTAAGGTACAGGTGCCCTGATATGCTGGTTATATCGCAATGATCATATTCTGTGACCTTAAGTAACATGCGTCATGGGGATAGCTGACATTGTGTGCAGTTGATGGACTAGGCTCCGAGCCCAGTTCTGGAGAATTTGTCATTCGAGTACACATTAGTTCTTGCCACTAGGATTTCCTGTTTGGAAAGGGTTGCATTCTTTGTGCACAGTTCTTACTGCCCAAGTGTTCAGGTTATATTATCTAGTAGAGGAACCCCAACAATGCTATCAGTTTATCCTAGCAACCACTTCTTACCTGGAAAAGATTCTGAAGATGAAATACATTTTAAAAGACATTTAAAGAGCATCTCATGGGACCATCTAAGCAGTAATAAGGAGAACTGTGTTGTATCGAAGCACATTCAATAGATGATTATTAATCAGTACCAACAAAAATGAGTGTCTCATTCATTACGTGTAGACAATACTGAGGAACCAACAACCATTGTGAAAACTGATAAATAGGAGAATTAAGCATTTATCTAGCTTTATCTATGCAAACTTACTTCATAATAAGCAAACTGTAAAGAAGGGTTACTCTTTCTGCAAGTATTTCAGTATAAAAATGAAATGATGTAACTTGAATATCCCTACTTTTCAAACTCTGTTGATGTAGGCAGTGATTATCAATGGTTAATACCATAAAAACAGACAGGTCCCTTATATTTCTCATAAATGTTTTAGATATTGTATTGATGAGTCTCTGACTTAACTTTTTCAGAAGGAATTCTTTATATTGTATATTTCCTTCAGTACACATAAAATACACCACACGTAAATTATTCCTTCTGAAAAAATCCTGATTCCCATATCAAAAAATAAATTTGTAGGAAATACAAAAGGAATGAGTTAAGTAATACAACAGAGATATAACTAAGAAAATTCAGATCTTAGACAAGTTTTCAGAACAATCAACCTGCTTCCTTCAAATAAGTTGCAAAGGGGATAAGGAAACAGATGAGTTGGAGTCCACAGCTTAACACAGATGTAAGAGACTACAAAATGGTTGCAATGAAAAGGTCTTGTTTGGCTCCTGGTTTAAACAAGCTGTTAACATTTATGGTGATAACATTAAATTATTGTCAATATTTTAGATACAATTTTTAAATGATTATGGACCTTCAAAGCTCTTACATTGTAGAAATAGGAGTAAGTATTGAATTATTTGTGATGAAAATGAAAATAAAATGAGCATCTGACATCTGTTGTGCTTGTGTAGAGAGGATATATAAAGAATTGATAATGGTGTGTTGCTTCAGGGAGGGGAGTTGGACAGACAATTATTGTGTAGGTAGTACCTTTTTCAAAAACCTAACCTCCCAAATAAATGAAATATGATAAGGGAAAGGTCATTATATCCTCTAAATGCTTATTCGAGAGGCCAAGTGAGACAGCCCCCTATTATACAGCAGACGGATGGGCTGACCCACACCATGTTTCTCAGAACAGGATGGTCCCAGGGCCATCTGCACCAGAATCAGGCCCTACTCCTCTCTCCCAGCCAGAGGCTGCAAGAGGAGCAGAGATGATTGAGGACCTCTGTCCCTGATAAACTGTCAGCTTTTTGAATACTCGTGACATTGGTTTGGAACTTCAGATTGTATAGGTCAAAAATAGCCTCTAATTTAAATTCAAAGCAGTACTGGTCTGAAAGTGTAAAGACCTCTTTTTTAGTTGTTGTCGGCAAGCGATTTACTCAGCAGATATCACTGTGTAAGTCTAAGGAACAGCCCTCCCATGTTGCCTTGGTTTAAGAAAGATAGAGTGTGCTGCTGCCATTAGAATATAGAAATATTTGTGTTAATTTTGTATTTTGTTTAATTAAAATAATGTCTTTTATTTCCAGTGTTTATTAGAAGTTATCTGACTAAGCGTTCTTTGATTTTGTTTTTTCTCCCACTAGCATCATTGATAAAGAAGTGTCACTAATGGCAGAGATGGATAAAGTTAAAGAAGAAGCCAGTAAGTAGACATATGGTTATTAGATTATAAGCCTTCCAAACAGAAGCAACAAAATGGGCAAACTAATACTGATATCAGATTCTAAGAGGGCCTGAAAATTTACACTGAAGAGTTGCATGAACTTTTGTAACTTAAGGCAAGTCTCTTAGTCCCTGGAAACCCCTACTATGTCATCTGGCAGAGGGCAATGTCATAACACTCACATTAGAGTTGAGGGCATAGCAGAATAAACTTCCAATAAATAACAGGTGTCAGTTGGATAGGTTCATCTCCAAGGCAACTTTTGTGCACATGAAGAGTTTTAGTCATAGTTATGGTATTGAATTCGGTGTTAATTTAAGACATGAGTTTTTAAGCCTTCACATCTTACCTAAGGGATCTTCAAAACGCTCATAGAAATGCATATTACAAAAAAACTGTAGGTAGATTTCAAAATAAGTTTGCACCAAGATGAACATTTAAAATGTTTTTGTTTGTTTTCACTTAATTTGGGAAACAGAGAGAGGAAGGGGTCTGGGAAAATCCCGGAGCCCAGAACTCAATCTGAGTGTTCCCAGTACTTGAGCCATCGCCTGCTGCCTTCCTAGCATGCATTAGCAGGAAGCTGCATCAGAAGCCGAAGAGCCGGGACTGGAATTATGCACTTCAGTGTACGGTGCGAGTGCCGCAAGTGGCATCTTAACTACTCCACCAAATACCCCCCTAAACTTATCATCTAATTCCACGGTTCCCCGAAAACTTGTTGAGATTCTTTCGTAAATTTTGCTGTCTTACTTACAGGCATTTTCAGTTATTCTTTTTAAGCTTTAATCAACTCAAGTTTGTCAGTTTCTCTTAAAATATCAGTTCCATTTTAAGCTTAGTTATTTAAATTTCCTTCAACATACTGAATTACATGCATGAACTTTATGTATCTGATTCAAGTACTTCAGATGCCTGACAAGGCAAGCTGACATACCTAAGAAGCAAAGTATTCCTAAGCTTTTAAGTAACTCAATAAGGTTAATAATTGAAACTTAAAGATGTACTAAATGAAGTTTTCTTGAAACACCCCGATTCTGCTACAGACTTGGTCCAATATACTTATATTTGCCATATTAAACCATTAGAGAAATCAATTTCATGTTTTAAATTGAAATCACAAGTTAGACTATGTAATGCTCAAAGTTCTCTAAAAAGTAAGTACACTTAAGCCGTCTTGATCATTGTAAAACTTTTCCTATATTTAACACAAAATGTTAATATTCAAGGTTTAAATTTTTTTCTAGTCTTTGTACTCTTTTCATTGAGGTAAAACTGCTCAGTTAATAGTAGAATAGATTTGCCATTTTAAATGGGTGGAGCTTCATGGGTTGGAACTGTCAGAGAAAACTAAATAATCAGATTTAACATCCAGCCACAAGCAAGCATTAGAAGCCCTGTCTTATTATTAAACTCAGTTCCTTATGTTAATGTAATCCCAAAGACCATATTTTTTAATCTGGAATTTAGTTTTACAATTTTTATTTTCTTCGTCCTTACCTAAATTTCAACTCATGAGTTGGGTAAATGGCATCAGTGGTTCCAGCCAAGTTCTAACTACATCTTTTTGTCATGTATAGACATCAGTGTCTTTATTTCTGCCAGGATGAAAGATCAGACCAGATGTTCCCTTCTTTTTTATATTCTTGTCTAGACGTTGGTCACAATTCAATCATTGTTGTATGGAAATTCTCCTTGCTTTTGTTACACAATTCTAAATCATTTTAAACATCATTTTAGAATCTAAAATACAGCAAATTTTATTAAATGAAACTAATGTGATCCAGAGTGAATCTAGATATTTTAGTAGTTATGCAATGCCTTTTATTGTGAAATTATTTATTCTCAATGTTATTTGTTGATTTATTTATTATAAGTAGACTACACTCCTATTGGGATTTTTCCCTGTTTGTCATGGATATCTCATTTCACTTTCTTATTGTAATGATAGAAATGCTGACCATCAACACAGACCTTACTAATGCCTTAGAATCCACACCGAAAGTCCCTAGCACATCTCTTTCTCATAAGGTCACACAAATTCTCTGATTTCTTATACACATCATTCCTTCTTGGGATAATATCGTAAGTTTTAAAACCTGTGGAATTTGTAGTTTCTCTGGAGACCATTCCTACTTCTAAAATTCAATCAATAAGCATTTATATACCAAGTACTGTTAGTGACCAGAATAACCAGCAAACAGATAAAAGAATGATGGAGCCTGCACTCAGCATGTTTTGGAGCTAGCCAGACCTTCTAGATGGGTTGCCAGGATTTGTTATGCTTTGTCAAGTGGTGCTGAAGGCCCTGGCTTTGGTACAGCCTGGGAACCCAGGGCAGCCAGTTTGCCTGCCTGCCCGCCTGCCCGCCTGCCCGCCTGCCTTGGAAGCACGTAGAACTGAGTGCATATCCAGCTTCCATCCACTCACTGGCTTTGTGACCTTAAGTCATTTTGTGTACTTCTCAAAGCCGGAGATTCTATCTCAGAAAAGAGTGAATAATAGTAGTGGGTATCTCAAATAGTTATTGAAAAGACAAAAGGAGAGAATAAATGTCGGGCATTTAGCACAATGTCTGACATGATCCATTCATAAAAAATTCAAAGTTCTTGTTAGTCATCAGGTTAGTCCATTCTCGTACACAATCAGGAAATAGAGGTGAGAAGGGTTGAGCTTCATCTCTCAGATGACATGCTTGCATCAGTTAGACATCTTCCCTATCATTACAAGCCTGGAATGTCTCCCCACTAGGCATAGAACTATCTCTACAATGGCTATCTTGAACTCACTTCTCTGTGATATCAGGAGTGTTTTTCCTAGTTTCCATTCCCTATACATTGTATAAACCAGGCTTCCTGATTACAACATAAACACCTGTATTCCTCATGGCACCTAACACAATGCTGAGAAAGCTGTAAGTACTTCCTAAGCATTTGTTAAAAAGTTTATTTGTCATCAATTCAGTATCCATAGAGTTTGGAATCCAGTAAAGGTGAACACTAGTGAAATGGCAAGAAGTATATGCTTGATGAGTGTTTCTCCCCTTACCAATAGCATATTTGAGTGTACTGTAAAACAACTCACAGGTGCCATTCTATTTAGCTCTCAAAAGCCCTACTACATTTTCCAGATGGAGAAACTAAGCATGTTGTAATACTGGCTAGGGCCTCCTGCTTCATCTGTAAATCCAGGGAGCCAAAGGACATGTTCTTGGTTTGCCATGTTTACCAATAGTGTAAGCCACAGATATAAGTAGGATACAAAATTCACAAGAAATAAAGGATTTCAAAGAATTTTTGTGCTTAAAAAGACACTTGGGCTCCAGCTCCTGACCCATCCCACGTCCTATGATTTTGGGTACAGCTTTTGCACCCAAATTTCAAGAACTTTGTGGAAAAGGATACATTTAAGTGCTAGCATCATGACACAGAAAGTTAAGCCAACGTTTGTGATGTACCCAAGGGCGCAGTTAACTGGGCCACAGCCACCCACATGGAAGACCCAGGTGGAGTTCCCAGCTCCTGGCTTCAGCCTGGCCTAGACCTATCTGTTGTAGCCATTTGAGAAATGATTCAGTGGATAGAGGGTGTCTCTCTTTCTCTCTCACCCTCTCCATCTCTGAATCCCTCTTCCTGTCTCTCTATCATTCTGCTTCTCAAATAAATAAGTAAATCTCAGGAAAAAAAAGGTAATTTTGGTGCAAAAAAAATTTGAAATCTGTGCATATGAGGAGTTCTCAAAGAATTCATGGAGAATGACAAGACTACACATGTATGTCTAAACTTTTTGCACCCAAATGAACTTAATCTTTTAATTTCAATTTCCATGAATTTTTTGAAATATCCTCCTACTAAAGAGTTTTCTATGGTTTGGATAATAGAAGCAAGTTTCCAATGTCATCTAAAAACTTGTAATATATCTTGAGAAAATGAATTCAAGCAAGCCACAGACTGCTTATAAATGTGGATGGATAATATTAATTAAGTCCTAAATACAGTGAAAACTAAGCTGTATGGGACTGTCTCCCTCTGCAAATCCCTAAAAGGATGGTGCCTTCCAAATATATTGAGTTTTCTATTTTAAATGAGAGGATCAGTGAGTCTTAGGTCTCACCTGGTTCATTTCTGCTTTCTGCTTCTGTGACTGATGTTTTTGAGGTGAAAATGTTCACCTCCAGAAAATATTGGCTTGAGATTTTTTTTAAGTCTCAGGCTTTTTCATAATGATGATGGAAGGCTTTGAAATGTTAATGAGACTATATGTAAAATGCATCAAAAACTTGCTGATGCAGTGTTCGTGGCCATGCACGTTTCCATGAATGTAAACTCAGAATGTGTTAGTGATGTAGCCACCTACATTCCTATTTTAGAGCCCATTTATTATCTACTTTTACGAAGTTTTTGTTTGGTATGAATGCCCAAGTTCTGCTTAATCAAAATGAACAGTGACCCCAAATTGTCACCAGTCCCACAAATAACCCAATAAGAAAAGTCAAATCTGTGTTAACTGTGCAGTCACAGAACCCTCTCCTAACTGCTTTGGCAAATCTGGGCCCTGTTCAGAGCTTATTTTCTCTTAATTGACAAGGTAAAACACCTTACTCCAACTTCCTACTCAAGAATCATTTTCCCTTCTGCAGACTTTAGACCCATTCTCAGGTTGAACCATAATGACAAATAACCAATCAAAAAAGAGTACTAAACAGTCTTCACTGATCCCTGTAGACAAAGAACTTCTGTTCATCTTTAGATATTACTTTCTTTAAAAATTTTTATTTTATTTTTGTCTGAAAGACAATGTTACAGTTTTAGAAAAGGAGAAAGGGAAAGCTTTCATCTGCTGGTTCACTCCCTGAGCGGCCCCAACAGCCAAAACTCAGCTGGTCCAAAGCTGGGAGCCAGGAGCTTCTTCCAGGTCTCCCTTGTGGGTACAGGGGCCCAAGGACTCAAGCCATCCTTCACTGCTTTCCCAGGCCATATGCAGGAAGCTGGATCAGAAACAGTGTAACCAGGACTCAAGTGGGCACCCCCATGGGATGCCAGTGGCAAAGGTGGAAGCTTAACCTACTATGCCATGGCACCAACCCCTTTAGATAATCCTCGCAAGTGGCTGATTTATTCATCCAGTGAATCCTTTACTCAGCAAGCATATGGGGCACCTCCTCTATACTAGGCAGTAGGTGCATGACCACAAAAAGCTGCAAAATTCAGTTTGTACTGTAACTGCGCAGGTGATCAGAGATACTTAGGGATCCCAGCAGATAACATTATTGTGCTAAGCAGGTAGGTGAAGACCACGGCACAGTGGTCAACTACGATCATTCAAAAGAGCAGTAGCTCCTAAGTTTTACTCAGTTACTCCCATGTAGAAATGCTGGCCAACTTTAGCCAGAAATTCCATTTTTTTAAGATTAATTTATCTTAATGGAAGGGTGGATTTACAAAGAGAAGGGGAGATAAAGATCTTCCATCTGCTGTTTCACTGCCCAGATAGCCGCAACAGCTAGAACGGAGATGATCCAGAGGCAGGGGCCAGGAGCTTCTTTCAGATCTCCCACGTGGGTGCAAGATCCCAAGACTCTGGGCCGTGCTCTGCTGTTTTCCCATGCCATAAGCAGGGAGCTATATCGAAAGAGTAGCCCAGGCCATGAGTCAGAACCCATGTGGGATGCCAGTGCTTGTAGGCAGAGGATTAATGGACTGAGCCATTGTGCCAGCCCCAGAAATTCCATCGGTTTAAGAGACACCAGAAATCAAGCTTCCAGATGAAAGCATTAAAGTTTTAATTGTGAGTAATTATTTCATGAAAGTAATGTGTGGAACACACATCTAACCAAGTAATGGGCCTCTTTAGTGACCTGTTCCAAAGGGTAACCTGAGATGTCCTTTCTTAATGCAGTCTGCATGTGGATGACCATTCCTTTTGCTCCCCTCATCAGCAGCGTGCGTTTCACTTACTCCTGTGCTAACATCAATCATTTTCTTGCCATCAACACACAAAGATAAAAGCTTGGTCTGTCTGAAGAGTGGACTGTGGCTTGCAGAAATTTTTAATTCTTAGCTGATTATGTGCTGCTTCGGGGGCTTTTGAAATGACTTTTTTAATGTTATCTGTTAAGGGCTCTTGAAATCATAAATTATATTGTTCTGGCCAAATGAATCAGCTGGTTTGTGTTCAAAAGCCAGAAATGGAAAGCATGGGTCAGCTTGCATTTCACCTTAGATGAGTTCCTCTTAAGCCTCAAAATGCCTTTTCAGAGACGGTTCACATGTGACTTAAATCAGACCTCTCCAGGTCTGTCATCTGAAAAGTCAGATTTAAGTCTTTTTTTTTAAAAAAAAATGATTTATTTTTTTTTATTGGAAAGTCAGATATACAGAAAGGAGAGACAGAGAGGAAGATCTTCTCTCTGTTGATTCACTCTCCACGTGGCTACAATGGCCAGAGCTGCACCGATCCAAAAATCAAGATCCAAGAGCTTTCTCCAGGTCTCCCACATGGGTGCAGGATCCCAAGGTTTTGGGCCGTCCTCAACTGCTTTCCCAGGTCATAAGCAGGGAGCTGGAAGGGAAGTGGAGTGGCCAGGAGTAGGACCAGCACCCATATGGGTTCCCGGCACATGCAAGGCGAGGACTTTAGCCACTAGGCTACTGCGCCAGGCCCAGAAAAGCCAGACTTAAGTCCTACTCTGTCTGGGTGTTTGTTCTCACTGCTTCTGAGCTCTGTAAACTTTTGGGAAACTCAGACACACAAGTTAAACTACATCTGTTTGAATCTTTAATTCAGCTGACAGTTGTGTGAAAAAGCGGTGCCAAAGAACTCCCCGGTGACTCCTCCACATTTACAGATGTTAAAGGGCACATGCAAACCCAGTGCAAGCTGGCTTGGCTCACCGTTGACATTTATCCACTGAGGACTCCTACGACAGAGACATAAGACACTCAGTTCTGAAACTTCTATCTGTCTGCAAACTGCAGACAAATCTGCAGAGGCACATTACAGCTTAGAAAAATAAAACCTGATAAATACTTATATGTCCAACTCCAACAACACAGCCATCTGCCCCAGAAAAGCACATGTTACACTTCAGAAGGCCTACTGCCATTAGAATGTAATAGTCCTGTACATATAACAGAAGCATGGGTGTACTAAGTGGACAACTTGTCTTTGCGGTGTCATTCAGGTGGGATTTGATGTACCTTTTTTTTTTTTCAAAGATAACTATTCTGAGTAGCTCACAAGTTGAAGAGCCCAAGTGGGATCAGATGCCAGAGGTAAATATTAAGAAGCAAAGCAGCATGTCAGTATGCAGTGGGTCAGAAGAGACTGTGTTGGTTTAGGGATTTCTGGATAAAGACAGTAGGAAATGGGTCATTGACACTGGATACCAAGGGTGAGCCCACTCTGCTGACTACCTCAGTCAAGGTACAACAAAGCAATCGCTCTGTGGGGTAAGGTTTGATGCCAAGAAATTAGGCCAATTGACATTTTTCAATCTCTAGCCTTAACATCTTATTCCTTCTTATTTGGCAGTGGAAATCCTGACTGCTCGTCAGAAGAAAGCAGAAGAACTAAAGAGACTTGCTGATCTAGCCAGTCAGATGGCAGAGATGCAGCTGGCCGAACTCAGGGCAGAAATTAAGGTCAGTTCTGAAACATCACAGCCCGAAGCCAAAACCAGGGCTTAGATCCCTGGGATGGCCATTTGGCAGCGCCAGGGCACTGCTCTCTGAGGCCCTCCTGTCCTGCACGCAGCTCCCTTTCACAGGGTTGGAGAGTGAATCCAAAAGGATGAAGTACCACCTATTGCTGTATTTAAGTATAATTTGGTGAGAAGGGATATATTTTACAAAGAAAAGATACAAACTGTCTTCTTAGCCAATAGAGACTTGCCCAAATAAAGTGTCCATATGATTTTCGCACTATGTAATTTATGTGTATAAACACACACACAAGCACATATGTAATAGGAACAATATACCAATGAGGATTATAAAGTGGCAGTCTGTGTTGGTTTCTTTCCTACCCTTGTTTGAGGCACAGGTACCTTTTTACTAAGAATACTACCTGCAAATGTGTACTTACTAGATTTCTTCCATGGCAAGCAATAGAAACTGACCCTGGAAAATCCCCCAAAAACAAATATTTGGAAGTGAGTGTAGCTCCCCAAAGCAGTATGACCTGAAGACCAGTCTACAACTAGGTAGCAAGCAGGAGGACTTGCACTGTCCAGGACTCCTGAGTAGTCTCAAGGGGTCATCAGCCCTTACACTCCTCTGCTTGATTCCAGTCCCTAACAGAAAGGCTCTGACTGGCCTCCACTTAGATCGCATCCGTCATTTGGCCAGAAGAGACTGTACCTGTCAAACTCACCAGGAACTGTGGGTCTTAGAAACTGCACCAGGGTAGTAGTTACCAGGAGGGGAAGTGGTTACCAGGACGAGAACAAAAATGATCACACTTGTGAAGTTTACAAATTCCCCTTATCCTCCTCTTTCTCTCTCACACACACAGAGACACAGACATGCATGCACACACCCACTCCACCCACTTCCAGGAAACTAGTTTCGAGATACAGCTGCTGCGAGCTTTACAAATAAAGCTTACTGTTCATCAAAATATAGAACTGGTTGAATATGATACAAAGTGGCAAGTGAATTTCTGGTCTCCTTCACCCCAGCTAAGCCAGAAGGGAACTCATGTGCAGAGGGCTCCTCTGTGGGTACAAGATGCTGTAGAGGTGTTCTCTCTCCTCGCCTGCTCTGGCCTTTCTGGCCTCCCACTCAGTGCATAGCAATGTCTATAACTTACCTTTCTATCCCTACTTTTTCCAGCCTTCTCCTCCACCCTATATCCAAAGTTTTATGCCAAAAGCAAATCTGCTTTCCACTAGTCTGTCTTTCAGCAGACATGCCACAACTGAACTTATTTTTTTTCTTGGTTTATTTTATTTATTTGAAAGAAAGACAAAAAGTGAGAGAGAGAGAAGTCTCATTTACTGGTTTAGTCCCCAGATGCTACAACATGGACCAGATTGCTAAGATCTCCATGTCTCCCATGACCAGCAGGGACCTATGTACTAGAGCAACAGCTGCTCCCTCCCAGGGTGTCCATTAGCAGGACCCCTGAATCCGGAGCAGGGCCCAGACTTGAACCCAGGATGTTGGCATTCATAGTAAGCCACTTAGCCACTACGCCAAGCACTCACCCCTCCAATGTACATCAAATCAGCCATCTCTTCCTACAATAATCTCAGCTGCTTAGAGTGAAAGATTGAAAATTGCTAACTTCCTGGCCTATTAAAGCAACTCATTTCTGCCTGTCAAAATCTGGGCAGTAGCACAAGCTTTAAGAGGCAAATAGTCCAGTTCCAAAACGTTCTAGTTCTCTGGCCTTGCGTAAAGTACACATTGTCTTAGGTTCTTGGACCCTCAATTCCCCTATCTGTAAAACATGGTCATAATAGTACTGATTTCAAAATAATACAACTAGGTGAAATGAGATTATCTGTTAAGAATTTGTTTTTTTGTTTTAGCTCACATGTTCCCTCTTGTATAACTCTTACTTTGTTTCCCTCAACAGGGAATTATTTATTCCTTTTCTGTGATTTCAAAAGCATCAGCCACACTCTACCTTGTATTGTATTTAATGGTATCTGGTTTCCTTACCATGTGACAAACTCCCTGGTAAACTTGAGGAGGCCCTGAGTCATAGCTATTTCTGCATTTCTCACTCTGTCATCACACACAGATCTTAACTTTAAATTGAATTTTAAATGAATTGAAAAATAATCTCTTCACCACTTCCTTGAAGAGCACTTGAAATTCCATCATTGAAGATAATGTTTCTTAGATACTAATGGCTTTTTGGACATCCTAGTTCCCTATTAAAATAGAGGGGGCGGGGTACGAGTGTTTGGTCTAGCAATTAAGATACAGACTGGGAGGCCCACATCCCATAAAAATCCAGGCTGGGCTCCTCGTTCTAGTTTCCTGCTTCCTGCTAAAGTATACCCTGGGAAGCAGCACAAGTAGTAGTTGGGTTCCTGCCACCCTAGCCGGAAGTCCAAATGGAGTCCCAGGCCCCAGCCCAATCCTTGGAGGCATTTGCAGAGTAAATCAAACAGATGGAAGCTTACTCTTTCAAATAAAAACACAGAGCTGAGTATTTAGGAAGGAAAACAGGTTCCTCTTGTGGTTAATACTCTTGCAGGCCCTCGGTCAAACTAGGAAGAACCTAGTTGGCCACACTGCAACCCAGAAAATTCTTCTAGGGGTAAGACACTGAAAGGTTCAATAATTGGTGAGTCCAGGTACACGTTTTGCCTAGGTCAGAGTTTCTTCCTAAGCCCAGGCTTAGGAAGACTAGGAGACCAGGCTGTCTCATATTCCAAGAACAGGAAGGTTATCATGATCCAGGTGGAACAGAACAGGGTCTGACTAGACCCGTCCCCACCATCAGCACCATCCGTGGGCCCTGGGAGGGCAGGGAGAATGAACCTGTGGAGCTCTGGGTCTTTGCCATATTATAGGCCTCCTCCTTCACTTCTCTCTCCTACAGCACTTTGTCAGTGAGCGTAAATACGATGAAGAGCTGGGGAAAGCTGCCCGGTTCTCCTGTGACATCGAACAGCTGAAGGCCCAAATCATGCTTTGCGGAGAAAGTGAGTTTGGCTAATTCCGTGTGCGTGAGTGCGGTGCTGTTTGGAGCGGATATGGCAGATGTCAGGTGTGCAGGCCCCTGGCGGTCTGGAGGGAGATCTAGAGATGTCATGATGCAAGTCAACAGAAATGTCAGGATTTGAACTTAAGGCTTCTCAAATGCCACTGCCCACCAGCAAATCCCCAGGATTTCCTCAGCGAAACAGAGCAGGGAGCTGGCTCATCCCTCCTGCACTCTCCTCCCGGGCACCGCCAGATAGGCTACTTCCCTCACTTCCAAGAGCCCAGCTCCTACGGAGACCCTCGTAAGTCCAGAACAACTAGCCAACTCTGTGGCAGAGCTGAGCAGCAATGCCCTCAGCCGCAGCCCTGCGGCCTCTGAGTTGAGATGATAAAAGACTTCGCTCTCACCATTCACTTTAGCCATGTTCCCGATTAGTCCTTAATTAGAGCAGCTAATGGGCAACCAAATTGGCTGTCACTCTTTTCCTCTACTCTAGCCCACCCACAAGGGGTGCTCTCTAGGGGCTTTGATGGAGGAAGGACGAGCAATTGTTTATTATTTATTATCTATGTATTATTATTGCTGATTACTGATCGTTTATTCAACCATGAGCAATGTCACTAGCCCTCTAATCCAGTTTTTGACCATTAAAATGATGGTGCTGTGAGCCTGCCTGCTCATGTATCTCTGGTGGTTGTCTGATTTTTCTGACTGCACTGTCTTTTTTTTTTTTTAAAGATTTATTTTATTTTTATTACAAAGTCAGATATACTGAGAGGAGCAGAGATAGAGAGGAAGTGGAACTGCCGGGATTAGAACCAGCGGCCATATGGGATCAAGGCGAGGACCTTAGCCACTAGGCCACGCTGCCGAGCCCTGCATTGTCTTTTACTGTATTTCTGCCCCACCCCCCCCAGCAACCCCAGGAGCCTCTTTCCTCTTGAAAGGATCCCCCTGCTCCCCATTTTCCACTCCCAGCCCCTGCCTCATTTCAACAAAGGCAAACAGTCGGATTCATAGCCAGGAAGGTCAAGGCCCACCTTCATCTTCCCCAGCAGGACACTGCAGCTGAATGGGGCTCTGTGGGGTGGGAAGGCTCCCCTGGGCGGTGTAGGTGCCACCTAATGGGAGAAGCATCCCTCAGCAAATTGCAGGTGCCCCATGAAACCCAGCCTCACATGTCAGAAAGGAGAATCCTCGCAAAGACCTTTCCTTTTTGGCTTTGTTGAGAGCCCACAGCTGCTGAACCGGAAATAGTGGTCCTTGAGCTGCAGGAAATAATAGCCCCATGAAACCGCATCTGTGAGCAGAGGAGCCACTGCAGCCCCCCAGTCGTGTTTGGACAGCACTCCCCCCAACCTGCCCCAGGTCCTTGTTGCACCTGGCAGATAAGATGACGGGACTGGAGATATGCCCTGTCCTTTTCATTTCCAACATTCTGTGAGCCCTGTTCATCACCTCTAATCCTCTAGCATAACCCTGGGATTAAGTCTGATCCAACAAAGGCAGCAGAGAAAATTGCTTTTAAAAATGGGTGACAATTTTAAGATTCAAAGAAAGGTCTTGCTGTCCAGCCTGACAGTCAAATTCTAGTGAGCTCCGAGAGAGAAAGTCACGGCTTTATCCTTGAGTTGATTCCCTCTGGCCCCGACAAAGCATAATCACACAGAAATCATCCTGTCAGGAACCACCACTTTTAATCCCAGCGGGAAGGGAAAGAATACAGGTTTGGACAGACCTGCCAGAGCCCTGAGCCCTGGCGGGGTGCTGTGCCATCAGCCTGTCTTCCCTGGAGCATCGCAAGTGGTGCAGGTCTGTGCAGAAGCTTCTGAAAATGGCTGATAAACAGCTCGGTAAAGCAGCTCTCAGGGGACAGAATGTATGTGTTAGGTGCCAGCAGAACTGGCTGCATGCTGGAGGGCAGACCTGGCGTCTGCCATCCCTGCCTTCCCAACACACCGCCTTGCCCAGCTCTGCCACCCCAACTAGGCTGTGACAAGGGCAGCGAGAATGGGCTTGGTCATCTACAACAGAGTGTTGGAGGACAACACACAAAAGAGAAAACCTAAGGTTTTCCCTCTGTCTTCCCTTGGCAGCTCTTAACCAAGAATTATGTCCAAGTTGGTCAATTTATGCCTTATGTCTTAGAAAGGTCTCCCAAGCTGGAGGCTGACGCCATGCTCACAGGTCAGTGATTGGCACAGGAGAGATGTGGCGGTCTCTAACAGAAGGTGTGCCTTCACTTTGTCTTAAATACCTTTTTAAATGTTCCTAAAGAACTCCCAGCAGCTCCTCCCTCTCCTGGCTGCAGCTGTCCCTGACAGCACACCCTTTGTTGTTGCAGTTACCCACCCAAAGAACAACTACTCCTCAAGGACCCCCTGCAGCTCCCTGCTGCCTCTGCTGAATGCACACCCAGCATCCTCGGGAAAACAGAGCAACTTTCCCCGAAAATCGTCCAATCACAACAAGCCCTCCGAGGGCAAAGCAGCAAACCCAAAAATGGCTAGCAGTCTCCCCAGCACCGCCGAGCCCTCTCAGCAGCCCGCACCAGCTAACAAGCAGGTAAGCCATCCTGGGATCTGACAGCTGCTGCTCACTGGACTGAGCCCTCTGGGCTTCCCTCCATCCCAGCCTCCAGCATCACTCTCTGGCCCCATGGGCACTTGCTATGCAGTGAGCCCTGCATTAGTAGGTCCTGCTAAAGGTGGCGGCCCTTGTCCTGTCCTCAGCTACAACCATCACCGACACCCCATTGTCAGCCCACATGGGAAAGATACGCACACGGACACAGGAGGAACATTCAGGACCTGCCACCAAGATCATTGATGAAATGAAACCTAGCACTTGATTTTTAGGATCGCTTAATTCTCACTTTTTAAAAAAACTTTATTTATTTAGGCCCAGCACAGTAGCCTAGTAGCTAACATCCTTCCCCTGCATGCACGGGGATCCCATATGGGCACCAGTTCATATCGCTGCTATCCTGTTACCCATCCAGCTCCCTGCTTGTGGCATAGGAGAGCAGCAGAGGCTGGCCCAAAGCCTTCGGCGTCTGCACCCATTTGGGAGACCTGGAAGAAGCCCCTGGCTCCTGGCTTCAGATCAGCTCAGCTCCAACCATTGTGGCCACGTGGGGAGTGAACCAGCGGAGGGAAGATATTTATCTCTGTCTCTCCTTCTCTCTATAAATCTTGACTTTCCAAGTAAAAAACTAAGCAAATATTTTTAAATTTTTTTTATTTGAAAGACAGTTTATAAAGTAAGGATTTTTTTAAAATTTTTATTTGAATGGCAGTTTTACAGAGAAGGAGAAAGAGAGAGAAAAGGTCTTCCCTCCACTGGTTCACTCCCCAGATTGCCACAATAGCTACAGCTGAGCTGATCCGAAGTCATGAGCTTCTTCACAGACTCCCACGTGGGTGCAGAGGCCCACTGCTTTCCCAAGTCATAAGCAGAGAGCTATATTGGAAGTAGAGCAGCCGGAACACAAATTGCCACCCATATGGGATGCTGGCACCACAGGGTGGAGGATTAGCCTGTTGAACCACTTCACCAGCCCACCTCACTTATGCTTTGATAATCAAGCCAGAAGTTAGAATTGTGGCATATCCTATTAAACTGCTACCTATAGCACCAGCATCCGCCTTGGAGCACTGGTTTCAAGTCCTGCATATGAAAGACCCAGATGGTGTTCCTGGCCCCAGTATTTGCAGCCATGAGAAGAGTTGAGCAAGTAGACACTCTCTTTCTCTGTCTCCCTCTCTCTCTCTGTCACTTTTGCCTTCTTGGGAAATAAACAACTAGGGTATAATTTTCTAAAAAATCTTAACAAGAGGCGGCCAAAGTTAGTGTAGCTTTTTCTTCTCTCAGAATATCAATAAACAGGATACATTTCACAGTGGCAGAATGCATTCTTACCCACTGTGATGTGGAAATGCAAGGTTCCCAGAGGCCATCTTGCTGCTCTCTGCTGATTTGCTGCTGCACCTTTAAGAGGTGACTTCCTCCTTCAGGTTAGAGTGACAAGAAATGCTGTTGGCTGGTAGAGCATATGGGCTTGTTGTAAAGACACCTTTAAAGCTTTCCAAGAGAGCTCTGGAGTTTCTTTCTTGTTGGCTCAACTGGTTAACCCTCCACCTCCAAGCATGGTATCCCACATGGTGGGATGCACCGCTTCTGATCCAGCTGCCTGTTAATGACCCAGACTGCAGTAGAGGATGGCCCAGATGCTTTGGCTCCCGCACCCACATAGGAGACCCAAAAGAAATCCCTAGCTTCCAACTTTGGACTGCTCCAACTCCAGCCATGGTTGCCATTGGGAAAGTGAACTAGTGGATAGATGACTCTTCTATTTCTCTCTGTGTCTGTAACTCTGCCTTTCAAATACATAAAATAAATCCTGAAAAAAAAAGCAGTCCAAATTACCTGTCATCTCTGTAAATGCTTTTTCAGCTCACTATTTCTTTAGCGTTTAAAGAGACAGCTCATGTAAGTGGACATGCGCTTGCTTCCAGACATCACAGACCCAGGCACTGCACTTTACAGTAACCCCGCCAGGGCTTCCCCAGCACCCCCTCCAAAATGAGGAGTTGGTGAAACCAAGGGGATATGGCCACCCATTATCTGTCCCTTCCCTTTGGAAACATGCTCAGAGCACTCAAAATCCAGGAATTCCGTGTTCAGACAGTTCCACAGCTGCTCTCAGGGCCTGTCTGTGCCACTTCCCTGGATACACCATCTGGAGGGGAGACCGTATCACTAGTTTACACACTCACAGGTCCAAGTTGTGACTTGGTGGGAGTAAAGCTTAGGTATGGGGACCAAAGTGTCCACATTCATGAGGACCAAGGCTTCTCGCAATGCGGGATGCAGCCAGAGGTAGGAAGAGACAAGATTCAGATTATGATATGTGGGGCCTGAGCTTGGACTCTTACCCTTGGCCCTGAGTTAATACAGGCTGATCTACCCTAAAGTCAGTACAAATTAAGAACATTATCTATTTGTAACTCATAAAATGACAGGCCCTGATATTTTAACAGTTCTGTATTCATGTCACAAGCTATTTATGCATCTTGGCAGGAGACAGTGCATAAAGTGGGAATGGGTTTACCATTTGCCACCTGTAAATCTTGGGCACATCCCTTAAATTTACTATTATCTTCATTTACAAAGTGAAGCCAATAACAGCAACTGTCTTACAGGGTGGCTGTGACAACAAATGAGAAGGTGCCAAGGCGCGGTGCTTAGTGCCTGGCACACTGTAGTCACCGGAAGTGTTGGCTAGCATTGACCTCAGAGAACTCAGAACTCTTTGCCTTGTTTAGGACTCACAAGCAGAATTCATTGCCCCTTACTCCTTCTCTGTGTCCTAGCTGCCGATTTCTTGAAGGAATGATTTTTCAGTTTGTTGGCTTAAAACTGCAAAAAATTTAAAGAACTAGTTACCTCTGTGGGAATATCTGTTACCTCCCCATCCTTCCAAGAGCTACCTGATACCCTTCTCATCTGTATTTGCTCAAAAGAGTAGTTTTTATTATTATTGTAATTATTTATTTGTATTGGAAAGGCAGATTTACAAAGAGGAAAAGAGACAGAAAAATCTTTCATCTGCTGGTTTAATCCCCAAGTGGCTACAATGGCCAGAGCTGAATCAATCTGAAGCCAGGCGCCAGGAATCTCCTCCAGTTCTCCCAAGCAAGTGCAGGGTCCCAAGGCTTTGAGCCATCCTCTGCTGCTTTCCCAGGCATAATCAGGGAGCCAGATGGGAAGCGGAGCAGCTGGAACATGAACTGGTGCTCATGTAAGTCCCAGCACTTGCAAAAAAAGGATTAGCTAATTAAGCCATCGTGTCATGCCCAAGAGAATATTTCTGATTAATGATATTTGTTTTCAAACACATACAAAACTGTTTTTGAGAAGAAAAAAAATCACAGAATGTTTCTTTTTTTCTTCATATTTGTAACTAGAATCCATATACACAGTGAATAGGGAAGGTTCCAAGCTGTCAGCATTGAGACACCTCGCTCAGGCCATGTTACATCTCATTTGGCTGTGTTTTATTGGCCTAGCTTGGAACTGTCTTATTTTCTATAATCTCTCAGCATCAGTAATGTTCCCACAGTTCCATATACAAGACATCCAATGCTAAGGGTAAGGGTTCCTGGCCACGTGACCCCGTTGACATGGTGTCATATTCTTCTGCTAACCTGTGACTTAGAACTTTGGCTTCCCTGATGTCATCTATGGATGTCACTTGTTGCTTGTT
This sequence comes from Ochotona princeps, assembly GCF_030435755.1. Taxonomy (NCBI): domain Eukaryota; kingdom Metazoa; phylum Chordata; class Mammalia; order Lagomorpha; family Ochotonidae; genus Ochotona; species Ochotona princeps. Next base: position 75,596,276 of record NC_080836.1, read on the forward strand.
CAGCTCTAATCCCTCTCTCTTTTCTTTCTCGGTAGAATGGGTCTTCCAGCCAAAGACGAAGATTTAATCCCCAATATCATAACAACAGGCTAAACGGGCCTGCCAAGTCCCAGAGTGGCGGGAATGAGGTGGATTCCATGACCAAGGGCACCAGCAGGCACGAACACCGGAGACAGCTGCACACTGGCTTCCGTCCGAAAAACAAAGGCGGCGCCAAAAACCAAGAGGCTCCCTTGGGGACAAAGGCCCCAGAGGCTCCAGGCCATCCTGAAAAGCCCAGACGGAGGCAGCACCCCGCAGACAGCTCGGAGGCCCGGCCTTTCCGAGGAAACGTTGGGAGGGTTTCCCAGTGCAACCTCTGCCCCACAAGAATAGAAGTCTCCTCAGACACCACGGTTCTCTCCGTGCCAGCCGTGACGCTGGTGGCCTGAGGCCGGAGAACAAAGAGCAGTTCCACTCCGTTTTGGTTCCCTGCCCGAGGTGCTGACCCAATTCGCTGCCAAAAGAGAGTCCATCGGAATTATACAGACCCTGTGTGGTGGTGTCATCCTCTCATACTCATTTTTACTAATTCTAAATAATCAGCTCTAGCTTGCTTCATAACCTTCATGGCTTTGCTTGATCTGTTGATGCTTTTTCTCATGGAGACTTTGCAGCATTTTAGCCAGGCAGTATTTACTCCTTTGTTAGGAAAATCAAGGTGTGGCTCAAGATCAGAGGCTCAGGTGGCAGCCCGTGTTGTAGCAGGATGTCAGTCCGTTGATCGTTGTTAGCGAGTTCACGTTGAAAACAATATTCCTGATGATCAGACAAACATGATCTGCTAAAGACACGTGTGCTTTTGTAGAATTTAACATCTGGTGTTTTTCTGAAAAAATATATATATATACATATATTGCTTTATTTGAAACAAATTAAAATATGCTGCATTTGACTCCTGGCTTGTTTTGTTTCTTGATGCCTCTCTTATTATTGAATGTTCTGTGTCATACTTTCAAGAAAGCCTCAGTGGCTAGAGATTGTGGCCCAAAGCTCTATCCAATACTGTGAATTTTAGGACAAGTTTCTGAAAAACTAATGCCCTTCAGGAAGTGGGCCTTTAGCAGTTACAATGCCCACGTTCTGTATCAGGATGCCTGGGTTGGACAGCCAGCCCTTTTTCATGTGTCTGGCTCCCTGCTGATGCAGCCCCCGTGGAGGTAGCAGTGATGGCTTCAGTCACTGGATTGCAGCCATGCACATGGGAGAGCTAAACTGAGCTCTCAGCTCCAAACTTTGGCCCCAAGCCCAGCCCTGACTGTTGCGGGTTTTTGAGGTCCAACACAGCAAATGGGTTTTCTCTCTATCTCTCTCCTCAAATGAATACAAATTCAAAAAAGAACTATGCCCCTTCAATTCCATTACACATAGATGGGGATGCATATCCGAGTCCTCGCGGCATTAGAAACCTTGGTAACAGGTGGTAAAAAAAACAACAAAGTAAACAACTTTGTAAATGCTCTGACATAGTGGCTGAAGAGTCCAGCATCAAAGGATGTCTTGTGTCCAGTTAGTCAGGGCTCCAGCTCCTCCCATCTTCCTTGGGCTAGCTAACATGATATTCAGATTCAAGGAGGTGGGAAAGGCCCTCCAAATCCTTAAACCCTTATCAGTCTCTCCCTGCTAGGTAGAGAAGAGAATCTCGAGCTGGCTTCCACATGTCTTTCTCTAAAGGCTTTACATACCACGGCTTCCAGGCCTATCCCTAAACCCATCATCTAGTGGGGCAGGCAGAGAATGGGGCATACTAATTAGCATAGACTGATTAGACAGCGCCTACCCACGGGGTGAGGGTATGGCCAGCTTCCCAGAAGTGCCACCCTATCCCAGGAAGAAGGAGTGAGGCTCTGAATGCCCCAGACACCGAGTTGTCCCTGTCTCTGCCCACAGGCCAGGTCTGTCTGGGTACACCACCACACTTACACACGCACTGCAGAGCACTGGCTATTTTTTTCAAGTGCAAAGGCTGCTTTTCCAAGCCACATGAACTTTTTTTTCTGGCAACTCAGGTTCGCCGGTTCTTTTCTGCCGAGCAGCTGAGCCTGTAAGCCATGCAAGCATCCGTTTGTTCTTTTGCCAAGGGCAGGAGGATGTTTGCTTTGTCCATAGCGCTTTCTGAGGTCTCTGAGTGTACCCAGAGATTTAATAGGCATTCAAAACGTTAAGTCACATTCCAGGAAGGAAGGAAGAGTTGTCCCTTCAAATAAGAAAGATAAACGTTCAGGACTGCAATTTCTGTTTACCCTGTCTGAGACCTTGCATTTATATCTTTTAAGACAGGAAGACTTCGTACAGTTTTTGTGTAGCAAGATTTTGCTCACCGCTGAAAAATGTCAGCTGCAGTATGACAGCTTTAAAGATGAATCCAACAGTACTCGCCACAGGGCGAGAGGTCTGGATTGTCTGGGTCATTGGTGACCCTGGCTCTGTCACAGTGGACCGGCCACTCTGACCCCTGACTCCTTGCCCCATGTCACTCGCAGGGCTCAAGGCTCAAACACATTCCTTAGTACATAGAAACACTCCAGCTCCCTGACAAGAAGCAAAAGAATGCAGAAAAGTGTTCAGACCCAGTTATATTTTTCATACGTATGCCCTTCTTGTAGATTCTGAACACGTGAACATTACTAATTTGCATTTTTCGAAACAGTGATTTCAACAGCACTGATGCCAGGCTGTTTAAATTCTGTTATGAATTTTCCTCCATTGGGATGGAACCAGTGGTGGGATCCCAGAGGTCTGGATCGTATTCTGCCACTCCTTTAAACTGTATTAACCTCCGTTCAAGAGCTACCAGTGCTCTGATCTCTGCTTAATGCACAACAGTCAGAAGGATGGATTTTTTTCCATTTAAGCCTTTCTCTAGTACAGTTAAAGCAGCTTAACATCCATGAAGATCAAATAACTTCAAAACTCATCGACACTGGATCACATAGGTCTTCCACTGAGACACCACCTGTGAAACCCAAATCTCCTTGTTGGATTCCAAATGGCATTTCACATGTACATTTCTTTCACTTCATGCTCTCGCCATACCCCAGCTCTGTCCTGCAGAGCCTGTCCTCCAGGGACTGGATGTCACATGGCACAGACAGCTAAAGCCAGCCGCTGTGGAAGCTAGAGAAACTAGCAATGCAGCCTGTCTGTTTTCAAGTTCACTTCCATTCTGCTGGCACCAGAAAAAGGATTCTAATTGAATGTTCACAGGGAAGCAATTCCAATTGAGGGTCATGGGGAGAGTTACCCGACTAAAAGCTTTTTTGCTCAAGTAAGAGGCTTGGGACTTCTGACTCAGAGCCCAAGATGAAACCTTGATTTTCATTTCTCCAGAGCAGGGAGCAAGAGCCTGCACTGTTCTTTCCCTAGGCCAGTTCAGAAGGGGACATGACAGATTGGCTGGTCCAGGACTTAGTGGAGAGGAGCCTGAATTCCACAGCGCTGTCCAGGAAGAGATGACCTTGCCCTTGGTTACTGTATTCACCGCTGCCTGTTTAGAGTGCCCTCATGTGTCCAGAGATGGTAACACACTTCTCACAGCACCCTTTTTCTAAGCAGCCCTGCTTCTGAGGCCATACCAAAAATTCAGGCTTGTATGGGATAAGACTCCAGATTGCCCCAGGTTCCAAAAAAGGAACTGAAAGAGAGTCAATCCGTGTTTCTTAAGTAAACTCCAAACAGCCAAAGATAAAAGAAAAACCGGCTAACAGACCGTTCTAGTATTTCCCCAAAAGCACAGAAATATTTTAATAGTTCTAATTCTGTGAGAAACATTACAAAGATTTTCTGATTCCCAGTCGTTTCTCTTGTTACTTACTAAGAATTTAAAGCAAAATTTAAAAAGGTATTTTGCTCTTTTTTCCAAAAAGTCTAAGAGAGTTTGCTAATTTCAATGTTCAAAGGAGCAGGTCCACAATTTTTAGAGGTGCATTAGCTAACCTGAGCGCGAGCCTCATTTTGGCACACACACGTGTCCCGCCCTGGCAGTCTGGAGCGAGTCATCCCAGCCGCAACCCACACTTGGTTGCTCTTCCCTCTCAAAGGTCTTACACATGTTTCTGGATTCACTTGAAGAAGCCTTCATTTATGAACTTCACTTCTTTCCAGAGCCACAAGAGTACTCCTGGTGCTAAACACAAGTTCCAGTTTCACAAGAGAAATTGTCACTCATGACAACTAAAGAAAGCATGTTTGAGACACTATGTAGATTTCTAGCAGGAAAAAAAAAAGGATGCATTATCTTTAACAATGACCAAAAAACTTTTATAGCAAATAAGCATGAAAGTATTTCTTGCCAAAAAAAAAAAAAAACCAGAAAACTGAGCCTGGCATTATGGCATACGGGTTAAGCCTCTACCTGCAATGCCGATATCTCATGTTGGTGCCTATTCAAGACTTGGTTGCCCTGCTTCCAGTCCATCTCCCTGCTGACACACCTGGGAAAACAACCAAGGATGGCCCAAGTGCTTGAACCCTGTACTCACGTGGGATCTGGAAGAGGTTCCTGGTTCCTGACTTCTGGCACGGGTCCAGTCCAGACCTGGCCTTCACAGCCATTTGGGGAAGAGACCCACCAGACAGAAGATCTCTCTCCGTCTTTCCCTCTCTGTGACTCTGCCTTTCAAACGGATAAATAAACCTTTAAACGAATAAGAAAGCTATGTTTTTTTTTTTAAACTGGGACATTTAAGTTTGAGTTACATTGAACCATTCTTAGTCTTTTGAAAGAACACTTTCTGCTAATTACCATCATCATATAACAAGTGAGCCAATAACATCATCACCCTCTGCCAACACCTCATATAGACTGGCTACTCACTAAATACAGTTTGGAAGAGAAAGAAAGTATGAGTGATCAGTTCCGAGAGCTCCTGCAAATTTTGGAATCTGAATGACTTTTACAATAATGAATAATTCAATAAGATAATTGAAACTCTGGGAAAAAGGGGCAGAGCCACCTGGACTCCAGTCTGGGCTCCACCCTCTGCTGGTTGTGTAAACTTGGGAGCACTTCCAATATCTCATTACCTTGGTTTCTCCATGGTGAGATGGGGCTAGTAACTGCCTACATTGCACGGTTGTTATAAGCATTAAATGAGTTCATATTTGCAAAGTCCTTGGAATACTGGCTGACACTTCAGGTGGGCTCCAGGCAAGCAACAGTGACCACAGAGTAATCTGCACATGGGGAAGACAGATGTGTAGTATCATAAGAACAAAGGACCAGCTTCCAATGGGCAAGAGATCTGGTTACAGGAAGAGATGACAGTGAATAGTCACCACCAGCTATGGGTGTAGCGAAGGAAGGAACAAGTTAGGAAGAGCCCCACCCCTCCCAAGGCTGAGGCTTAGACCTTGGTGGGCAGGTGGCCAAATCAGGCCACTGTGATGCTACAGGCCGGGGCAGGTGAGCAGGCAGCCACCCACAGAGCCCTCACCTGCTGGGATGCCACTGGACATGCTGGGGAGGCAGCTGAGGCACATGCCAACTCACCAAGAAACCATCCTTAGGGACGCTGCAGAATTACCTGGGGGAGCTGCCAGAGGGACACACTGAACTGGAAGCTGCAGGAAGCAGTACTGACTGAGGGCAAAGGTCACCAGAAAGTTCCAGATCTGGACCACTTACTGCAGGACCCACACTTGACCAGGAAGAGAAGCCCCTTTCTCCGGCCACCAGTGTGCCACCAGGAACCTCAGGCCAGCTGGCCTGAAAAGAAATGTTTCCTCAAGCAGGCCAGGCCAGTGAACATTGAGTTTGGGAAGTCAGAGAATCCTCTAGTCCAGTTCCCATTATAATAATGAAACACCTGAGACAGGCTACTTTATTGGCTCATGGCTCTGGAAGAGAACAATCTAGGAGCCTCTTTGGGTGATACTCTTTTCCCTGGCAGAGTCCCGAGGTAGCATGTAACATCACATACCAAGAGACCAACAGCACATGTGTGTAGGTATGCATATCTGGTCTTCCTCCCTTTAGGAAGCACCAGGTTTCAATCACGAGGGCATAGCAATTTTACCTGATCGTAATCAATTCTCAAGGGACCCATTTGTAAACATGGTAGATTACATTTCTATTTTTTCAATGCCTCATAATGAGGATCAAAATGACAACATGTGAAGCTGGAGGGGGTGGGGCGCGGAGGGAGATGTGTGGGGGAGGGGAGGGAGCAGGGGGAGAGGTGTGCGGGTGGGAGGTACTCAGACCATAACCAAGCCTTAGCAGACACAATGGCTTGGTAGTTCATTCTTAGAGAGCATGTGATGAATATGCCAATTAGCTATGCGGCACGTGGATGCTGCCTAGCTCATCAGCGGGGGTGAAAACAGGAAACTCCTATAACCGGCACAGCTAAGGCATCCGGATTTTGGAGTAAAATGACGTAGATGTGGGTGCTGGCTTGGACTCCTCGGCAGCTTAGCTAACTCTTCTGTGCTTCAGTCCCTCCATGTGTCAAACATGGGTGATAACAGCACGCTCATGTCCTGAAGTTAGCCTAACATGTACGTTACTAACATTAACAAAATTAGGAGAATGCATCTTAGCTTTTCTTAGGTAGCCACTTGGTCAAAACAACAGAAATACCAGAAACAGATTGGGACTCCAAAGGGTGGTTTTGGGTTGTTTTTGTTTTTCCCACTGGTGGATTAGGGACTTCCTTCCTTTGGTGTTGCCCCCTCTCAGGCCACAGCACCACTTCCTTCAGGCTGATTGTCAGCTCAGTGTTCCCTCCCTAAAAGCAAAGGCAGTCCAGTTCTTTGCTCAGGCTAAGAAACTCAACAGCAGCAGTAGCTCCCAAATGACATTTAGAAAAATTTGAAGATATTTTTACTGTTAAACAGCCTATTGTACCTGATACAATCGCAATAAACGAGCCTGCAATCCTAAATATCAGCAGTGCCGCCAGTGAGAACCCCTGCTCCAGAGGTGCTGTAGTTAATACATCACCTAAAAAGCATGTAGGAAGTGCTAGGAGATGGGCTTTAATAGAAGGGATATTTAGGTTGTGAGGACTTCAACACTCAAGAATGGATTAATGGGCCCAGCACGGTAGCCTAGCGGCTGAAGTCCTCACCTTGAACATGCCAGGATCCCATGTGGGTGCCTGTTCTGGTCTTGGTAGCCCCACTTCCCATCCAGAACCCTGCTTGTGGCCTGGGAAAGCAGTCGAGGATGGCCCAAAGCCTTGGGACCCTCTGCCTTAATGAGACCCCAAAGTGGCTCCTGGCTTCGGATTGGCTCAGCTCTGGCCATTGCGGCCACTTGAGGAGTGAAGTATCGGACAGAAGATCTTCCTCTCTGGCTCTTCTCTCTGTATATCTGACTTTCCAATAAAAATAAATAAATCTTTTTAAAAATGCATTAATGCCAATTATAAAAAGGCTTGTGATTGGGTCTCCAATCTCTCCCTTTATTATACTCACTTCCTTCCACCAGGGGGTGATGTAGCAAGAAAGCCCTCGCCACATGCCGGACCCTTCATGGACTTTCCCTGCTTCTAGAACTATAAGGAATAGTTTCTGTTCTTTATAAACTACTCAGGTTTTATGTCCTAGCAACACAAAAACAGACTACAATAAGAGGGTCCAGGGGATTTGGAGAAAGAAAACAGAGATGAAGTAGACAAGTAAGTACATTTTGCTTCCTCCAGCTGTGCTGGAGGCAGGACTGGTTCAGCCCAGGTGATCGGTTCCAGACTGCCCAACCCACATGAAGACCCAAATGTACAATTTCTTATGTCCTATGGCTGCCAATGTCATCCACACAGAAACTGAGTCCTCAGGTCTTCCGAAGGAAGAAGTCACAGGATGAATTCCTGAAAGAGCTGCTATGGAAGCAGATATGCCCAACATTTGGACAAATCCTGGCAGAAGAAAGTAGTACATGCTGCTCCCCAACTACAGCCAGTACGCCCCCTCTTCCCACCCTGTGCTCTTTGCCTCAAGCAAATTTCACTTCTAAGTCCCAGGCCCCAATTTCATACCTGGAGCTCAGCAGGCTTTCCCTGAGGTAATGAGGCTTTTGAGGGAAGAGGGGCCCAAAAAAGTAAATGACAAACAAGAGAAGAACATGATAGAATGACAAGCCGTTAACTAAACAATAAGGTAACATACTGACTTGACAGTTTCCATAAAATTCTATCTGTCTTAGCTACAGCGTCCATCAGAAACCGCCTAGCTGGCAAACGGGGACTCTAGGGCTGTCTGAAGGTGACACACGTGATCCAAGGAAAAGCAGCTTCTCTGTCACAATGCAAACCATGTGTATCTCATGAGGCTGACAGGACTCCGGTGGAAGTGGCCCTTGGGAGGCCACATCACCCACCAAATTCCATGGATATGAAATTCTGGGAACAGCTGGAAATAAATACTGTTTTCCTGTTGGCTATTCAGAATGTTTCTCTTTTTTGGCTGTACTACATGCTTGAAATCTTGCAGACCAACTTCAGTCTTCAACAAAGAACCATTCATCCACATTCCGTGAAGAATCCACCAGTTGTTGACAAGCACTCGGGGGAATTTCAGCACATGGGAAATGGGAAAATGACAGCATTTTCCCTAATTTAAAGGTTCCCAATTAACCAACGAATAAACAAATGTAAATTAATTCTAAATACTTTTTGTGTGCTAAAGAAGTTCTTTTGTTTCATTCTATCAGTTTCATGCTTTCTCTTCAGTGTCTAAGCAACATTTCACCAAATATAGATTAAAGCTATTCAAAGGGATGGCAGATATACCGCAATCTTTTATAAAGCAAGTTTGTAGTCATATAAATGTCACCTTTCTTCCCTTCACAGAATCTTTGTGCACATTCAAAATGCCATGTAAAACATTTTGAATGCAGAAATATTTTAGGGACAATGTCTTAGGAAAGATCACATATGTCTCTGTGTTAATTTCATCTTTAAAATTGAGGTATTATATTTCCTGCCTTTGTCTATACCTACAATGCTGTTGAGAACATGGGTGGCAGAATGTTGAACTTGCAACTGTTGCTGGAGGACTATACTGCTGTAATAATATGAGGGGATGGAGGAGGGACAGGAGGGAATCCCTATACTACAAAACTGCATCATAGAAAATAATAAGTGGCCAAATGGGCCCAACTGGAAACCATAATGCTAAGGGAAATGAGTCAATCCCAAAAGGTTAGATACCACATGTTTGCCTTAATTTAAGATGAAATGATGTCAATATGTAAAATAGTACCTGTAAAATGTAATATTATCTCAACCTCATGTGGTTAAGAACTTGTATTTTTTTTAACATATTGGTTACCCAATACTCTGTCCACTAATTCCATAACATTATAAATTGTTGCTGATGTTATGTTGGGGCTTTTAATTGATCGGGATGACACTCTACTGGCTCTACCTTCAGACCAGAGATGGTCTCCCCAAGAAGCTGTTGAACTTATCTGGACAATAAGATGCTGGACTCTATGCTTGGTATATGCTTGCAATGAAAGGATCTCAACTGAATTGAACTGTGGCAATGCACCAAGGTGGAGGAATCCACCATGGGGGGAGGGTTTGGGGAGGGGTGGGGGGAATCCCAGTACCTATAAAACTGTGTCACATAATGCAATGTAATAAAAAATAATGAAAATAATTTAAACAACAAAAATAAGAGATCTAACCATTAATATCAGAATAATCAATTTTTTAAATTTGAAACATTACTGGACACTAATTACAGTAGGTTGATGAGACATTAACACTCACTAAGGATCCAATGAAGTCAGTCTGTGACTGAAAAAAAAATTGCCACAGCAAAAGAGAAGCACCAAAGATGGCTCCTCTTCGTGGAAGATACCTCTATCTGCTGCTGACCACTGGGATCTGGTGAGACTTCACATGACTTGACAAGGCAGCTAACAGTGATGGCCATTACTGTCAGCACTCCTAGCAGTCATGTTCATTAGCTATACCACTGTCCCAAGGACTCTGCATGAGCGCCTCCTTTGTTCTCCCCACAGGATAAATTCCACCAAGTAGGAAAGCAGTTGCTGCATCTCCTGAAGCTTGCTACCAATATGCTTCTGGAAATAATCTGGGGCTTGACTGAAGTCCTACAGCAGACCAGGCATTGCAGGGGCAGAACAATGGAGTCCCTATCTAGTGGGGGACAGTTGCATTACGTAACCTAACCCTTGAATGCTTTGATGCAAAAACAACAACAACAAAAAACAAAAACAAAACAAAACAAAAAAACAAAAATACCCTCAATAGGGACCAGTTTTGTGGCTCCCTGGATCAGAGAAGCATCAGAATATAGTCCAAGTGCTTGGACCTCTGCCACCCACAAGCAAGACCCAGATGACAATCCTGGTTTTGGGCTGGCCCATTCCTGTCCATCAGGGCCATTTGGGAAGTGAGCCAACAGATGGAATACTTGTGTCTCTCCCTCTCTCTCTGTAACTCAGACTTTCAAATAAATAAATCAATCATTTTTAAAAATCCTCAAATATTATGTTTATTTTCTCCCTCTAGCTTTTCCTTTCACCATAATGATGCCATGTCAACCAGCAGAAGTTCAGTCCTGGGGCTGAAATGGGAGCCCATGTAATCATTGTTGTACAGCCTTAACTTTTCTGACCCTCATTTTCTCCATCTAGAACTGTGAAAAGATAACCTTCTCTACCTTGTTGTTCTGAATAGCAAGAAAACACATAAAAACACTTTTTAAAGGTGTTATAAACAACAGAAAGCATTCCATGGATCCCCCTGCCAGTCCTGGACCCTCCACAACATAACCACCCAGTTTTAGTTGGGGCAAGTCAATTATCAACACATCTGAAAACACAATCAATTATTACTATTTTTTTTTAAGATGAGCAATATTCAACTATCTTACTTGCCAATGAGAATTTCTATGTGTCCTTAACCCAATAGCACAAACCTACTTTTAAAATCAACATTTATAAAGCTTTACTTTTTATTTCCTTCTTTCTCTCCCTGTTTTTTTCTCAGAAAAACAACATGAGTTATGCTGAGTATCAACCTTTTTATGTTTGCAGTCTGATACTGAGTAAAACACTATTTTTTTTCATATAAAATGAGGTCAACTCCCAAAGAACCATGCTCAAATAATATTGTTCAGCTAACTCACACATTCAAAAAATGGCTTTTGACCCTGATACCATGAAGAACAGCTTGTCTCTTCCCCACCTCAGCAGTTGCACAAGACATTCTTTGGAGAAACGCTGCAGATTTCCCTTAAACTACCTGATGCAAAGAAATGCGGATGCAAGTGTTTGCATCATATATGCCTAATTATGGTGCAATATTTCCAGTAAATGTCTATTATACACAAAATATGCATTATATATTTATTAAGCATAAAATGTTCTTATACGAATCAGTAACACAAGCAATCCTCATAATGTCCAGATTGGGAGTTCCAAAATTTTCTGTGGTCCATGATTTTCAGATTTGCCTGGAATCTGTTTAACAACACTTTTAAAAGATGACTCAAGTTTTAAATACTCCACAGGAAAATGCTATTATAAGGTTTTCAATTAAATAATGGCTTTTTTTTTAGCCAAATAAAGCACCTATTGCAAAAGTTTCCAGTAGATAGTTATCCAAAATTAGTTTAATACTTTAATACACTATCTGGACAAAAAAGCAATTTTGCAAGCTTAAAGAGACAACCTATATAAACTAACAAGGTTCCAAAGCACTGAAGGGCTCCAAGGCCTAAATAAGCACAGTCATGGTGGGGAGGAGCGAAATGTCACATTTTACTGAAAACTTTTACTTTATTTTGTAGAAAGTAATGCTTGCAGCATATTTACTTCTTCAAGGCAATGCAAGTACAATGATAAACATCTGAGTAAAAAGTACCCTGCTTGATGAATTTATTTTTAACACACTTAAGGAATAGCACTCACTGAAAAGTAGGATTGTGTGATCCAATTATAAAATACAACATATAAGAGTAAAAACAACAACTGAATAGTTATGAAAAAATAGATCAAAACATTCTGTTTAAAAGTATTAAATTCAAGTTCTACGTAAATTTTATGCATAAAAATCACTCTGTAGTGTCAGAATGACTCTTTCATGGTCATTTCTGAAAACCAAATGTCAACTTTAGCTAAAAACTCTTTTTACCTCTGTTTTTCAAAGGACTTTTTAAACCTCACTATCCAAATCCAAATGTGCTAACAACTTATTTAAGACATGTTTACTGTTCTTACCACAAGGAATCATCTTCTGGTGGACATAAATAAATCAGCTTACAGAAAACACCAAGAAGAGCCAATCTAAGAAAGAAAGTAGTTCACTTACAGGAGAGTTGAAGTGTGACCTCCAGTTACTGTTGCCCCACTCACCCACCCGGGCCCAGAACCACTTCACTTCTTTTCTTGATGCCTCATGACTGGGAGTGACACGGAGGCAGCTCACCTTGATCTCCATTCTTGCTCTTGAATCCTTCTTGGTTGTGGTAGAGCACACAGACCCACAGACATCACTCTCCATTTCACCAGCCCAAAACATCTAAGCCAACACTGCAAAGCCTATCCCTGCCAAGAGCAGCAGGACTAGAGTGCCTGGAGTCAACAGTTACTTCAGCAACAGAGTAGACGGTCTGGGGATTATTTCTGCTGTTCAGTTTTGTCATCCTAGTGCCAATTAACTGTTGAACGAACCACCCTGAAAACAAGAAACTGCCCGTGGACAATCACTGTAGTCGGGAAGCGAGAGGCAAGCCTAACACCAAGTGCTTAAGTCTCCTTTCCTCCATTCTGCCTTCACACAATTTATCTTTCCCATAATAATAATTCTAGGAAATATTAATCCTAAATAAGACCCCTGCTGCCTCAACAAACAGTGACAGTTATTCTTGTCAAAGGGGCTGGAAGCTCTTAGGTAGAAGCAGCAAGTTTGGAGTGCACCATTTTTATCCATTCACCTGGTCTTTCCCATTTTCAGTTTGCACTCCCAAAGCACTGCAAGCTTGGAGAGCCAGTGCTTCGGGGGAGCTTGCCTGCCTCTCTGTGGGGTGGCTGGGCAGGGAGGGCATGGCAACACACAGCGGAGTCCTCTTCAGTTTTATCACGCGATGGGGTGTAGACTTCCTGTCACAGAGCAGCACCTTGGCTGGAGGTGGGGGTACAGCCCCGTTTTCAGCACTCTCTGCCTCCGGGGAAGCCTGAGTGTGCCTGGAGCCTACCGCGCCCAGAGGGGAAGCACAATGCTGAGCTGCCCTTCCGCTGCTGCCAATCTGAGATGGGTGTGCCGCTGCCCCAGATGCAGTCTGACTGGCACAGGCTGGAGACACCCTGACAGCAGCTGAGTTCTTGACTTTAATCTGGGTGCTTGTGGAAGGGCCCAAAAATCGGACAGGCTTTGGGCCAGTCTTACAGTTCACACCTTCTTCCTCTTCCTCCTGGAGTGCTGTCAGCCGCCTAGAAATACAGAAGCCAGTTATTCTCAGCATCCACCTTTCCTTTTGCGTAGCCAAGGAACACATTCCCAAAGTGTACCTGCAGGCCTTCCCAAGAGTTGAGCAGTTTATCGGGATCAACCTCCCTCATCTCACATCTCCCACTGAGGTCACAATGTAAACTAGAACGTTTACAAACGATCACTGCAACCTGAAGACAAAATGTGTCTTTCAATGACTCACATAATGCTAACACCAACCAGTGGACAGTGGGAGGGTTACCAACGAATTTGCAACATCATACTCTGTTCCCAGCATACCTACAGTTGGTTTTTGGAAAAACTGCAGTTTCAAGAAATGTACTGGGGGAAAAACAATGGTTTCAAGATGAAGTAAACGTGAGAAATGCCCTTAAACAGTTTCTTTTCCATGTTAGCATAGGAAAGATTCTAAGGAGGCCTATATAAAGACCCCCATGTGCATTTAACTTTGTTAGATTTATACTCCTATTTCCCAGTCATTCTGGAGTGAAACCTTGGACATGCAGTGAAATTTGTTTCTGTAGGACACAGTTTTGGAAATACTGCTAGAATGGTCAAACCCATAATATGATTAGGTGCTTTCAAAAATTGAGTACTAGACAAAGCTTGGAACATTCCCAAACTGAACTCATCATTCATTACAAAAACACAGAGGTGGGCCCGGTGGCGTGGCCTAGAGGCTAAAAAAGTCCTCGCCTTGAACGCGCCCGGGATCCCATATGGCCGCCAGTTCTAATCCCGGCAGCCCCACTTCCCACCCAGCTCCCTGCTTGTGGCCTGGGAAAGCAGTTGATGACGGCCCAATGCTTTGGGACCCTGCACCCGCGTGGGAGACCTGGAAGAGGTTCCTGGTTCCCGGCTTCAGATCAGCGCGCACCGGCCCGTTGCGGCTCACTTGGGGAGTGAAACATCGGATGGAAGATCTTCCTCTCTGTCTCTCCTCCTCTCTGTATATCCGGCTTTCCAATAATAATAAATCTTTAAAAAAAAAAAACCACAGAGGTAAAGCATCTTTAGAAATGACTTTTAAATTAATTAATTAATTTATTTTTATTGGAAAGTCAGATTTACAGAGAGAAAGATCCTTAAACCAGTTCACTCCCCAAGTGGCCACAATGGCCACAGCTGAGCTGATTCAAAGTCAGGAGCTTCTGTCAGGTCTCCCATGTGGGTTCAGGGTCCCAAGGCTTTGAGCTGTCCTCTACTGCCTTCCCAGGCCACAAGCAGGGAACGGGGAGGGAAGTGGAGCAACCGGGATATGAAACGGCACCCATATGGGATCCTGACACATGCAAGGTGAAGACTTTAGCCATAGGCTACTGCGCCAGGCCCCAGAAATGACTTTAAAACTGTAAAATTACTGTCACAGCCCTGTCTGTACCTTCCACGGTTTCCACTAGCTTTCCAGAAGAAGGACCACTCCATAATAGGAAGGGTAGCCTAATCCTGCCCACCTGCTTGCTCTCACACATTCATGTGCTATTAGCGCTCACACAGCAAACTTTCATTCTTGGAAATGGGATGGTAACAGCAGGATTACCTGAAAACTATTACATGTAGCAAAGAATGTGAGTATAATGTAGTCATTCCTAAAACTCTACTGAACATCATTCCATTTTCTCCAGTGACATAGGTGGCTTGTTGGATCTCCCAAGTGCTTCTCAGTCATCATTGTTATCCTGTGGCTGCAACTCCCAAAGGAAAGACAGCCAACACAGGGGTACGAGGGTGTCCTTAAGCCACCTGCCCACTCAGTGTGCTTCCTCTGTTGTCTGTCAGACTCAAACGCAGGGCTCCTCAGCCTTGGCACTTTCCCCACTTAGGGCCGGAGTAGTCCCTAGTGGCAACCCTGACTTGTAGCCACTAAATGCCAACAGAATCCCCTAAGCCACAATGTGAGCAGCAAAAATATCTCCAAACCTTGACAGATACCCCTAGGGAGCAAAATCTCTTCCCCTCACGTTGAGAGGCACTATTCTAGACCCAAATAAGATATGCTAACTGCAGGTAAGCAAATATAACTCAAAAGGCAAAATAAATGATAATAGAAGTATACAGCATTCAAGAAGTAAGATCCATTTTGACAAGACCAGAAGACAAAAGAGACTACTTTGAAATTCCATGGGGATATTAAATCAAATTCTAAAATAGGTGATCAAGAAATCAGAGCATCTGAAAGCCATGAATAAAACCCAGACATTAAAAATAAAATATTATTTTAAATATATCTAAGACATACTGAAAAGAGACAGATGCAGAGTGAGTTTAATGCCAACAATTTCACAGAACACAAGAAAATACCATTAAACAAAAACATTATTTGTGGCAATAGGAAAGAGAAAGGAATTCAGAGTAAGCCACGGGAAATTTCAAGTATTATGTCTAAGTAGAATTTTTTACTACTGCCAATCTAGTCAGGGATTTCAATTTTGTATGAGAAAAATGCTTACCAGAGCATTCTCTCTATGTCCTCTAGCATTTCTAAAACCACACTAAGTCAGTAAGAATATACTATAATCCAATTTTAGAGAATTAATCCCATTTTTTACTTTTTTTTTTGTAACTGCATTTCTGAAGATAGTTTGATGGTAAAGTAGAAGATTCACCAAGGTGATGTGATTAATAAGCTTAGTAAGAGCAAGGACTATTAACCATTTCCTTTTCACAAAGCTAACAAGGATTTTGGTTAAAGCCTTAAAAACAAAACAATACAACATGGATCACCTCTTTCGAATCGGAGCCATGTGACGCAGATTTCCAAGTAAAGGCCGCTCCTCCAGAGTCCAACATTCAATCAGCTCATGAGGCACCCTCCAGTAGCTAACACCTGCAGGATCAAAAGACATCATTGAGAGAGCCACTGCCCACTGCAAAAGGCTGAGCAACGCTGTTCCATGTAAGGCCAGCCAGAAAGGTCTGAAGGTTTATGCTTCTCATGTGACAAAGGGAGATGTGCCCAACGTGAACAGGAAGTGTTCTCATGAGAAGGGGCAAGAGCAGAGGGGCCCAGCTCCTGAGCTGCCACCATCCAGAAGAGCTGGCGAGCGGCCTGAGCTGCGCCACAGATCCGCTGAGAAAACAGGTCACGATGCACGCCCAGGCAGGCTGGATGTGTGTCAGTCAAGGGCACAGAGCCTGGCACCACAGCTGCCTGGGTCAGAATCGTACTCTAGCTTCACTAGTCATGTGACCTAAAGCAAGTTAACTTTCCTGGGTCAAAATTTTCTCATCTGTGAAATGATGATAATAATAGTAGCTACATCACAGGATTGTTGTCAATGTTTACAGAAATCAGTGAATGTGAAGCACTTAGAGCAGGCTAAGCACTCAAAATACACTAGGTGCCTTTACTGTTAGCCATAGTGTTGGGCTGTAGTATCAGAACTGCACGATGCGCTTTTTAACACTTGCCCTGTCTACTTCACTGGGCCGCTATGATCATCCAATAAATTTTGTGAACACTCCGTAAATGGCAACCATCAAGGCAACAGGAGATTTCAAAACCTCCAAGTACCTTTTCAAAGAAAAATAAACTGAGTTTATATGTTAGGCCAAAATCCCACTCAGATTCATTTTAACATTTAAATCGTACATGCTTCTGATTGAAAGCTGAAAAGCATATTCTTATAAGCCTCAAAAATATTGCACTAAGTAAAAGTACCCAGACATAAAAGGTCACATATTATAATGATTCCATTTATATGAAACATCCAGAATAAATAAATCCATTGAGACAGAAAGCAGACTGGGAAGAAAGTAGAATAGGGAGTAGCCACTTAATGGGTACAAAGGTCACTTCTGGAATGTTTTGGAATGAACAGGGGAAATGATTATACTATGTATGAATATAATAAATGCCACTGAAATGTATAAGGGCACTTCATAAAGCTCATGAAAAAGTATAAATAAAAGGTAAGTTCATCTTGGTGCCAAAAAATTCTGGAATCCATACATAAGCTTCCTATTATATGTATTTATGATAAACTTTAAAAAATGTATTTTGAGAGGCAGGCGTGTGCACCTGTACAGATACACACATACACCCTTTGTGTACACAGATTCATTTCCCCAAATGCCTGCAATAGCCAGGACTGGACCCAGCTGGAGCAGGGAGCTAGGAACTCAGCCCAGGGCTCCTGTGTAGAAGGCAGGAACCCGGCACCTTCAGTCATCACCACTACCTCCTCGAGACTGCGTTAGCAGAAGCTGGACTCAAGACCCAAGCCAGGAACCATGATGTGGGACACAGGCATATTAACCAGTGTATTTTCCACTAGACTAAATGCTACTTCCTTAACAAGGACACTTGTTACGATCTTTTGCACAAGATCTTTTGCATGCAGGAGTTCCAATTTTCTGAGCTAAAATCCCTCTTGCGTACTTTAAGAATTCATTCCATTTTATAAGATTTATTTCAATTTTTAAAAAATAAAATTATGTATGTAGACACATGGAAAAAAGTTCAAAGAATTTACTGAATACAAATTTCCCACCTTTAAAAAAACAAAAGTTGGGGCCAGCACAATGGTGTGGCAAATTAAGCTTATGCCTGTGGCACCAGCCTCCCATATGGGCCAGTTCAAGTTCCAGCTGCTCCACTTCCCATCTGGCTCCTTGTTTATGGCCTGGGAGGACAGCGGAGGATGGTCCAAGTGCTTGAGCCACTGCATCCGTGTGAAAGACTTGAAAGAAGCTTTAGATTGGCCCAGCTCTGGCTATTGCGACCATTTGCGGAGTGAACCAACAGATGGAAGATCTTTCTCTCTGTGTCTTCTTTTCTCTGTGTAACACTCTGCTTCTCAAATAAAAAGAAAATAAATCTTTAAAAACAAAACCAAGAGTAACCACAGCAAGCATTAAACCTGGCAATTAGGATGCTGGTTATGATGTCTGAATTTCCTATCAGAGTCCCTGGGCTCAAGTTCCAGTGCTACACCAGCTTCCAGCTTCCTGATAATGCACATTCGGGCAGCAGCTGATGACAGTTCAAGTAAATTGATCCTGCCACTCATGTAGGGTCCCTAAAGTTGCCCACTGCCAGCCCTGGTCCAGCCTTCTGCTGCAAAGAGCTGAGGAGTGAACCAGAGAGAGGTAAGAGCTTTCCAAGACTCTCTCCTTCTCTCTTTGTCCCTCAAATATTTCTTTCAGAAATTGTTAAGAATGAAATTTTAGGTCAAAAGAAATGATGTGGTATCTCCTTTTTTCATTAAAATTCTGGTAGTAATAGCCAATGCAGCAGGTTATATATTTGCATTTCTGCATATAACAAATATGTCCAATACTCAGAAAACTCTATGAACCTAATGTAAGACAATAACTTTTTGGAACTGTTTGATCATGTTCTAAAAGTTACATATACTACAAAAACATTCCATAACCTGGACCATTATGCTTGCTTTTTTAAAAAAAAAATTAGATTTAATTGTGGTGCAGTATGTTAAGTTGCTGCCTCCAGTGCCAGTATCCCCTATGGGCACCAGTTCCTGACCTGGCTTTTCCACTTCTCTGTTCTCCAGGGGATAATGTGCCCGGGAAAGCAATGTGGAGATGACCCAAATGCTTCGGACCCTGCACCCATGTGGGAGATGGCAATAGTTCCTGGCTCCTGGCTTCAGCCTGACCCAGCCCTGGCCATTGTGGCCATTTGGGGAGTGAACCAGTCGATTCTCTTTCTCTCTTTCTCTCTTTCTCTCTCTCTCTCTCTCTCTCACTCTCTGCCTCTCCTTCTGTCTCTGTACCTCTGCCCTTCAAATAACTAAATGTCAAGTTTGTTAAAATGCAACTTACATGAAATAATATTTGTCCTTTTTAAAATTTGTCCTAGTCAAGATATAAAATATTTCTAATACCCCATAAAGTTCCCCTTATATTCCTTCACCTTCAGTGCTACATCTCCACCTGTAATTTTGCCTTTTCAGAATGTCATAAAATAGAATCATAAAATAGATGGCCTTTTAGGTCAAATTTCTTTAGCATGATGCTTTATGATTCATCCATGTTGATGTGTATAAAAATAATCACTCTGTTGAAAGGCTGGGAATTCTTCCATTGTATGCTATATCATCACAATTTATTTAAACAGTCATTTTTTCTGCCTATAATGTAATTCATATTCATTGCATAAAATCTGGAAAATGTAGAAAAGTTTATAGAAGAAAACCAAATTTGCTCCTAATCAAAAGCCAGGATTTATGGCTGAAGACATATTGGTTGGTATATTTTAGCCCAATCTTTTTCTATTCATATGAGTATATATTAATGAGTATATATATATGAGTATATATTTACTGTTACATTTAATTTTGTTTGTTTTTATTATATCATTCTATTATATCCTATTTTTATGAATGTTTATACAAGTTACTCAACATAATTTTAATAGCCTATTATAGTCCAATAATTTTGATTATATATATGTATATGTGTGTGATCTTCAAAAAGTTCGTGGGAAATGTATCTTATGAAAAAGTTGTGCATAGATATCAATTTTTTACACCAAAATAAGCATCTTAAAAAAAGTGGGCCAGGCACAGTAGCCTAGTGACTAAAGTCCTCCACTTACATGCACCAGAATCCCATATGAGTGCTGGTTCATATCCTGGTTGTTACATTTCCCTTCCAGCTCCATGCTTGTGGCCTGGGAAAGCAGTAGAGGAGGCCCAAGCATTGGGACCCATGTAGGAGCCCTGGAAGAAGCTCCTGGCTCCTGGCTTCAAATCAGCTCAGCTCTGGCCATTATGGCCAATTGGGGAGTAAGCCAGCTGACAGAAGAACTCTTTGTCTCTCCTTCTCTCTGTATATCTGCCTTCCCAATAAAAATAAAAATAAATCTTAAAAAAAAGTATTTGAGAGTCAAAGAGAAAAAGCAGGGATCTAACAGCTTGAGCTATCCCTTGCTACATTGCATAATCCCAGAAGCTATAGTTCTAGATGTTTTTTTGAATTGTTTTCATGAATGAGACTCCCCCCACTTCCTTCTAATTGATTCATGATAGGTAAGGTGCTGATCTTTATACATTATATTGCATCCATGTAGTTTAGTCTTTTAAAGTTATTTCTTAAAATACTTTTTGTTGATTTGGGGGGGGGGTAGTTCTGAAGATTAATTGTCCACAAATAACAACCAGTCCTCTCCCTTCCAGTATTTTTTATTTTACTTGTAATTCCTAGCTTAGTCATTTCCATAGGCCCACCAAAACCTTGTTAAACAATAATAAAGCTCCATTACACACTTTCTAAAAAAAAAAATCAGTTGCAAGTTTTCTAAGTTAGTGATCCCACTTTCCTACTTGAGCTTGCTACAGCAGCAGGGAAAGAAGCCATGCTGGGTTCTCCCCAAGTTCTCCGGGCATCTGACCAGCCCAGAGGCACAAGAGGAGACACAGAGAAGACCACTGGAATTGTTTCTCAACTTAAGCTGCAGCATCCCAAAGTAAATGAATTTTACAATAATAAACTTAAGGAGAACAGTCTTTCTTTCATTATTGTAAGTCATCCTGATTCGGGTGATGATAAGAAAGGGAACAAGACACAAGGGGAGCAAAACTGAGGAAATGAAGAAGGGTGAGTTCTAACATGGGACTTAAAGGAGGAACAGTTGGAGTTTTTAATGGCTCTTCCTCTCCCTTTACTCATTCTCTAACTAGGTCTGCCATTGGGGTGGCAGGAGCCCAAGCAGTTGGTCCATCATCTACTGCTTTCCCAGACACACTAGCAGGGAATGAGACCCAGAAATATACCAGCCAAGACTCAAACCAGGTGGATGCCAGTATCCCAGGTGGCAGTTTAACCCACTGGGCCACAACACTGGCCCCTTGTTCTTACGTGACTGACAGTCTGTCTCTACTAGCATATAAGATCATCTGAAGACTGGGATATAGCCTATTTAGCACTGGACCTACTTACAGAAATTACAGAACTTTTATACATGTTATGAATGAAGAAAAAAATACTTAGGCACAGAAGAGTTAAGCTTCCATGGTCCTGAAACAAGTGACATGGGCTTTCTGAAACTCAGGTTCTGCATCAGTAAAATAGGAATGCATAATAGCACACACAGTTGTTTGAGGACTGAGAAATACTGAATGTAGATTATCACACTGGATTTTAAACAGCACTGTCACCTCTCAGCAGTTTGATAAAAATGGTCACTTGTCAAAGTAGTACGCAGTTAAAAGTTATTTTCAGTGTTTTACTAGGGCTCTCAGACATTTTTCTCAGCATAATTTTCATTTCCTCTTACTCTTTATTACACAATTTATGTTTAATTTCATGTTTAATTTAGAAATATATGTCTAATGTTTGGTACATAGTAGATGGTAAATAAATTCTGTCTAATTGAACTAAACAGACCTAAGTAACATTAAGTGTATTTGAGGTTACTAAACTAGCAACAATTAAAAATAACCAACAATCCATGAGCTTAACATTTTGTTAGGGAAAGTGCAATATGAATACAAAGTGACAATTATCCTGACATATTCAATTTTTTTTCAAAAACAGAAATGTAATCTTTCAGAGAAATGCGATATGCAAGCCTTGTCTCAACAATGAAAAGTCAGCCTGCTTCCATGTCATAAAAGAAATCCACTGTACCTTTTCCTTCCCAAGCATCAAAGGCATCCATCATTTTCTTCAACTCTGCTACTGAATAATAGCTCCAAATGTATTGAACATTATTTCCCGCCTCTCTAGAAATATTGCAAAAGATAATCAATAAAAACAGGTGCTGAGTATTTATTCTGTGAGCCTTAACCATAAACAACACACAAACACAATGTCATGTTACTACGGTAAAGTATTTGTTAATTTCACAATATAGACCATGTAGACAAATGAACATCATCTTTAAAAGCATCTTCAAAAGGTCATCTAAATAGATAATCTAAAAAGCATCATCTTTAAAAGGTCAGCTAATTGCAGTAAAGTTAGAAAAGATTCAAGGCTAAAACTTTCCTAGCATTATGTCAGACTCTTTCAAATCTTACTTGGAAGCCTCCCTCCCTGTAATGAAATAAGAACCTCATAACATCCTTAATCTAAAACAAAGCATGTTTGTATGGTCACTCATTAGTTACTACTAATATGTGACTCAAACCAATCTCCTAGGTCATTTTTTCAAGTTTGATGAGTGAACTGATCAGTGTTAAGTAAGATTACAGGAACACGTGAAGAGAAGAATTGTCAAGAATTTAACATGAAGTCCTCCATTATTCCTCAGAAAAGCATACACAGTGAGCCAGTAATTCTAGCCTGTGCTCCCATGCTAGACAGCTAGGTTTACTTGCTTTTCTTTTTGGTTCTGAGCCTCGCAGTGCCAATGCACACTGCCACTTGAGCAGCACTGTCCTAGCTCATGCAGTTGGCCTGTACCTTGTAGCTCTGTGAAATGGTCTTCATTGCCATCTCCTCATGAAGCAGGCTCTAAGGGATCACTGAGAGGGGCTCAAGAGCCTGTTCTAGTCAGTCACACTATTTAATTCAATAGTATCTCTCAGGAGAGACCACAATTTTATTCCACTATTTTTCACATTTAAATCTGAACATACCTTTTAAAAATGCTTTTACTGTGAATTCTTCCTCCCAGCAGCTTATCAATAGCATCTGTTCCATCCATCTTTGTGGCATATACACCAATTATTCTACTCTCACAGCTTGCACCAGATGTGTTAAGATAGTGGAGAACCCAAACTGTTGGTTTATTGCAAACTAAACCATATGAATCACAGAAGTCTGCTAAAGCCTAAAGCAAAGAGATACATGAAATTTGAATTTAACTCTGGAGTAAAACAGAAAATTAATTTTTTCTATCACTTTCATATAAAGCTACAATTTCAGTTGATCATAAGGGAAATAACAAGATTACACATTTCAGCGTAATCATTAGACCTTTAGAGCCTTATTGCAAGCACACGTATGCTGGATTCATTGGAGGAGGAGGAAACAATCACACAAAGTGCCACCTAAGCCTAAAAGCTTCCATTCAGAGAACTTTTTATGCCTGGAAATCCTTTTTTATCTCTACCTCTCTTCACTTACCAAGATTACTTTTAATTTTATAATCATCATAAAATCTAATCTTTGTAAAATTATTTCCCCACTGCCAACATCACTTTTAATTTTATAATCTTCATATAATAATGGAAATTTAGAACCTTTCTTTTCCCTTTAGAATATTATCCCCCCAATTTCCCATTTCATACCATCTTCCTTTTACTAACCCCTTGGGTGAGTTTTACTTTTAATTTCAAATTCCAAAGATGAATTAATTAAATCAACTGCTCTTTTACACTAACAGATATGAATACATGAGTTCACTGTATATTATCTGAATCCATTTGGTATTATTCAGCCTGTTCATTTATTCATTTAAATACTAAGTACTTACTATGTGCATTAGCTAAAGTCTTAAAGATGCAATAGCAAATGAAAGATAGGTTTCCAATCCTTCTAGAGCTTATAGTTAATAGCTGACGTTAAATAATCTATTAGCACATCATGCTAAACTGCAAGGTGCAACAGGGCAGGAAGGTTTTATCCAGTGGATGGGAAGGAGAAAAAAAAATAGCATTGGTGCTGTAAACACACTAAGGACAGGCACTTCTGTCTCTTTTAACTCACTATGTATCCTAAGTACATGGACAAGTGCTTGACACAAAGCAGATACCCTCTAATTAGGGATCAGCAATGAAAATAGAGCCCTAATGTCCACTTAGTACTGCTATCTCACTCCCATATTGCTTTTTAAGTTTGCCTGCAAAAGACTTCCCAATTAAATTATGAATTGTTCAAGAGTAAAACTGCATGTCACACTTCTTAGTATTCCTTGAGTAGTTCCATAATTTCACAAAAAATTGGAAAAAGACACATGTGAGCTTATAGAAGGAATATGGATATACTATTTCCTTGTTGAAGGAAAAAATCAAGAATAAAAGATCAAAGAATTGGAACACCCAAAAATAAATGTTAACGTTCAAAAACTTCTAGCCAGACTTCTTTAGCTCCTTTGTTTAGATGCAGCAAACAACACAGAGAACCACTGTTTAATAGTTCAGTTAATAAATAACTTCAGTAGCAGAACCTATGCAATCATGCAAATCACTGAATGGGACCTGGAACTCAATCTGTCAGCTTGCTTCCTAGACACCGGCATGCAGATCAAAAATTGAAACCAGTTCAAATCAGTTTTCACTATTAAAAATCATGGAGGGAAATAGGTTTGTTAGATGCCCAAATTAGCTAATTATGTGTTATACATAATATCTTATCAATAAGACAATGAAATTTTGTAAATTAGCAATTAATCTTTAAAATGTGACTTAACATAGTAGCATATTTTTAAAACATTACTGATCACAAAGTAAATTAATCAAACTTATGTTTTAACTGAGTAATTGTTACACTCACTAAATCAGGCAACAGATTCTATTATTACCATTACTACTCTTTAAAAAAATCATATCACTATACTCTCATATACAGTACTATTATATTTCTTCTAATATAAAAATAACTTCAAGAACAGAATAGTACCATTTACAAAGCCATCAAGAAATGTTGTATCTTAAAATAAGAATATAAACTTAATAAATCTTTGGCAATGCAATGCACTTTACTATAACAGAATTAATAGAGTCTTAGCCTTAGAAAAATGAGGTGGAGCCTGGTAGAGCAGGTTCAACATGCCGCAGGAGGCCTCCACATCCCATATCACAACACCTGAGTTTAAGTTCCCAGCTCCTTTTCCAGTCTCAGCTTCATGCTAATGCATACCTCAGAGAACAGCACATTATGGCCACAAGGACAATCTGAACTGAGTTCCCAACTCCTGGGCATTTGAGGACTGAAGCAACAGATGGAAGATGTCTCCTTCTCTTTCTTCCTCTTTGCTTCTATCCTTCCCTCGCAATCTCCCTTTCTTTCAACATCATTATTTTAATAAACACATGTGCAGACATTTTAAAAACTGTCTTAATCTTAGTTATGTGACAACACAGGCTATATAAAACAATATATTGGTTTGCCCATAGTATGTATGTATGTATTTATTTTAAAACTTAAGAAAATGCCAAGACCTTTTTTAATTCTATATTTGACCTTAAAGAATATATCTCCATTTCACTGGCCAAGTGATCAGACAAGCTGTATGGATAAGGGATGCCAAAATAATCAGCCTCTTCCTGTAGGGCAACTCGGGTTTGTTCATCCGTGGGAATCCGAACTTCTCCATGAAGATAATCCAAAAGATATTTAAAGAGATGTCCATCGCGGTCAATGACACAAGCCCCTAGAAAACACCCAGTTCAAAAATGACTACATAGATTCATACAATAAACTTTAGCAATTTGAAATAAGTCTGACTACTTCTACAGTTGTTTCTTTCTCACAAGAAAGCTAATGTTCTTTGTTCAAATGGGTTCAGTCAATTAAACCAAGCTAGATTTTGGTGCTTCACTGGAGCAGCAAATATGATACCCCAACAACCCTCAGCTTACCAAAGTGATATCCTAAAACTAAATTCGGGTAAGCTGTTTAGGAAAACCATTTGTATTTAAATAATACTGCATCTAAATCTGAATGCAAATGTTTATCACCACAGTCACTATGTTTGGTGCAACAGGTATAATATGAACTAAAGCTATAATTCTAGGAGCGAGGCCAAGGACAAAAGTAAAGCTGAAATGAAGTCTACAATCTGATCATGTACCCTGGAATCAAACCATATCTTCCTAGATAAAAAGGTAGATGCAATGCCTACACTTTCCACTGTGACCACTGCAAAATCCAGGAGACCTCAGACTTCTGAAACAGAAACTCACGTTTAACCTCAGCCCAACTGCACCAGAACAGATGTATATAGTTGCTCACTAAAGAGGGTATGTTTACCAACAACCTTTTCACTCTAGTGAACACTGAGTCCTGAATATCAGTAATTCGTATGTTTTCCATCCTTTCAACTGTCATTAGCTGGCACAGCAACCTCCTGGGAGAACAGGCCCTCATATTCAAGACTCCTCAACCCTGCTCCTCTGACACAGAACCAAAGAACATTGCTGAGGATCAAAGTGAAAAAAAAACAAAAAAACGAAGCAAAACAAAACAAAACAAAAACTAACATTGAGATTATTTTACAATCAGGAAGCAGATTCAATAAATCCCAGAGTACACAAAGCAATCACAGCAGCCCCCAAACTCTATCTTATATTTTATTATTTCTTCTAAACACCAAATTTTGGGTCCCTGCCACCAGCAGACAGCACCACCACAGTATTTTCTGAGTTACATATGTCAGTCCAAATGAGACCATGAAGCTACTAGGTTAGGTGGCAAGTACGGTAAGTAGTCTTCCCTTATCCATGGTCCCACTTTCTACAGCCAACCATGGCTTTAAAAACGTCAAATGGAAAATTCTAGAAATAAATAATTCCTAAGCTTTAAGTATAAATTTTCTTTACTGTTATTATTGCAGCAGCTCTATTTTATTGTTAGTTACTATCATTCACCTTTTACTGTGCCTAACTTACAAATGAAACATTATCAGGCCCAGCCCCATGGCTCAGTGGCTAAATTCTCACCTTTCATGGGTCACGATCCTATATGGGCACCAGTTCGTGTCCCAGCTGCCCCACTTCCCATCCAGCTCCCTGCTTCTCGCCTAGAAAAGCAGTGGAGGATGGCTCAAAGCCTTGGGACCCTGCACCCATGTGAGAGACCTGGAAGAAGTTCCTGGTTCCTGGCTTCAGATCCGCTCAGTTGCAGCCACTACAGCCACTTAGGGAATGAACCAAAGAATAGAAGATTTTTTCTGTCTCTCCTTCTCTCTGTAAATCTCTGCCTTTCCAATAAAAATAAATAAATTTTAAAATAAAATAAAACATTATCAAAGGTATTTGTATTCAGGAAAGCAGCTGGTGTGACAGGACTCAGTACTATTCAGTTTCAGACACCCACTGGACATCTCACTATGGATTCCTAATGGATTTGCAGGGATTCCTGTATCATACTAATTCTATGCTGATGACTAGTCTGTTGTTTGTAAAAGTAGCTGCCTGCTTCAGAGAAACACATTTTCTAACTTGAAGAACAGAGAAAGGCTAATATATTCAATCAGCATAAATACCTCCACCCATGATGTTGCATGAAAGTAAAGACTTTCAAAATATAGCTAATCTCCATAATTAGGTCATGATTGACCTTTGCACACTCACTTCTTCATCAACTCTTAGCAAGAGCATCACAAACTTTAGGAAATAGACATTTAATTTTTTCTATGTCTTTAATGACTCTCCATACAAGTCCTAATGATCTCAATAATTAGTAATACTAATCTAATGGATTCCATTATAATTTTAAAAATCAAAGGGAACTTCAACTGACTTCCTATTTGAATACTCAGGATCATTTGTCTAGGCTTTCAACAAGTACCTGATTCATCTGTTTTCAGAGGAAAACGCCCACTGAACATAGACGCCAGCATAGAGTCTTTGAAACGGCACAAGGACTCGCGTCGGGCTGTGTAAACACAGCCCCTCACATTCAGGCGAAGAATATCCAGCACCTCCTCTTCTGCCTTGCGGTCTGCCATTGCTGCCTCAGGGATCAGATTTTTTGCCTCCCAACATCCTCAGAAACTTCAAAGCTAAGGCAGCACCAGTCCCGCTCTGTGAAAACAAAGGAGGATCATCACCGACATTTCCAACTACACACTCAAGAGACTATCGAATGCATTCTGCTGTGACTTCAACTGAATTCCTCAATGCTGGCAATACTGAATTGAAGGCTTTAGGCAAGACAAAAGGAGTCTGAGACATGCTGAGAAGCTGGAAAACTTGGCTCAGAGACTCTGCACAAGATGATAAACTCTTGCCAACCAAAGCATAGCTGCTGAAAGGACTCAAAAAAGTCAAGAAGATAACAACTGGTCTGCCACATACGAGGATAAAGCTGAGGTATGTTTGTGATCTTTGGTATTCAAGCAACTTTTCAACTACAGAGTCTGAGGAAGCTGTCTAGACTGCACACCTTCTCACTGCACGAAGTCCAAGGAGGCTATCCAGACTGTCAAGGACATCAGTGGGCAGCACAGAACTGAGCTGCCAGGCTTTTACTCTGTATTGCCTCTGGGAACCTTTGGCAAAACAGGGGCAGCAATAACATCCATTTCAAAGGACTATCAGAATCATTAACAGAACATCATCTGAAACAATGACTGGGTCAGAGCAAGTACTCAGCAAGTGACAAGTATTATTTATAACGATATAAATTTTTTCATAACGTATCAGGGCTGCAGTCTGCAATCCCAGCAGCCCATGTGAGCACTGTTCCAAGTCCTGGCTGCTCCACTTTTGATCCAGCTCCCTGCTAATGAGTTTTGGAAAGCAGCGAAGGATGGTCCAAGTATTTGGGCCCCTGCACCCATGTGAGTGACCCATATGAAGCTCCTGGCCCAGCCCTCACCATTACAGCCATTTAGGTAATAAGACAACGGACAAAGGATCTCTATCTCTCTCCCTCTGTGTAACTCTGCAGCTTTAAAAAAATGTTTTTTCATAAGGTATATGCTGAGAGACTTTATAAATTAAGCCCAGAATCATATAGATACAGTCACCAGATTCATCTAAAATGACAAATAACACCTCTGCATCATCCAGCTTCATTAGCATGCTGAAGTCTCAGGAACCTTTCCCAGGACTGGTCTCTGCATGCTTTCCGGAGATCACAGAACACAGGTGTCTGGCATTTCTGGGGAAACTGAAATATTGTGAGGAAAAGATACTGCCAACATTGAGAAGCTGCCGTATGTACACAATTCACAGCAGCTTTAAAATGGCAGCCAAGAGGTCCCACAATATCCACATCAATTGACTTCTATCAAGTGATCACCTAAGACCCTCTGGCAGATGCTCCAGTTTAGCCAGTCCCCAACAGGATGAGTGGGCATCACTAGAATCTAGGGGAGATCATGTGTGTAGAATAGTCATGGACTGAAACCAACATATGGCTTCTCTTATGAGGACAAGCATCCACATACTATTTATGGAGGTGATGTCTTAGGCTGCCTACAAGTTCTGGGAACACCACTTAAAAGAGTCCTGTGAAAGAATCACTTCTCAGGTTCACAATGCCCCACTGGATCAGCTCCCTGAAATCCAGTGAATTCTGAGAATGAAAAATATCCTGGAAGGGCCCGGCACAGTAGCCTAGGGGCTAAAGTCCTTGCTTTGCATGCACCAGGATCCCACATGGGTGCCTGTTCTAATCCTGATGGCCCTGCTTCCCATCCAGGTCCCTGCTTCTGGCCTGGGAAAGCAGTCAGGAATGGCCTAAAGCCTGGGACGCTGCACCCGTGTGGGAGACCCAGAAGAAGCTCCTAGCTTTGGACTGGCTCAGCTCTGGCCGGTGCACTCACTTGGGGAGTGAATTATAGGACAGAAGATCTTCCCCTCTGCCTCTCCTCCTCTCTGTATATCTGACTTTGCAATAACAATAAATCTTAAAAAAAATCATGGAAAAACTATGCATGGATTTCAATGTATTTGTGCCAAAATTAACATCTTAATTGTTTTTCTTTAAATCTATTTATCTGAGAGGCAAACAGAACACAGAGAGATAAACAGAGAAATCCCATATACGGCTTTACTCCCTCAGTGCCTAGAACCATTATACCAGGCAGGGCCAAAGCCAGGAGCTGTCCAGTCAGTCCAGTGTGTGATGAGGATGGCAGGAACTCAATCACTTAAGCCATCACCGCTGCCTCCTGTGGTCTACACTGGAAGAAATCTGGAGAAAGAAACCGCAGCTAGGCATCAGCCCCAGGAACTCGGGGACTGCCTCACACATCTTAACTGGTAGACCAAAAGCCAGCTCTTCATTCCATCTGCCACCAACTTTTTAAAGTCTTCTCATATTCTTCAAGGTTCTAGGGAAATCTCACTTCTCACATGACCTTCCCAAGCACCCATTCGAATCACTCTAGTTTCACAAATGCATTTTGTCCTGTCCACAGCAGCCCGGCTTGTTTAATCCCAACTTTCCGCTTGGTCAGAGGAAGGCAGGACCTGTGTCACTTTTGATAATTGTCCTAGTAACCTTGGACTGAATGCCTCCCAAGTGCTCCCCACTGCAAAACTCACTGGACAGTCTTTACCTGAGTCAAACAATTGATCTACGCATAGAAAGGGCTGCTCCTATGGACAGATGTAGACACTGGGGTAAAAAACTCACTGATATATGCAGGGGTCTGTATTAGGGCCACCTGCTATTATGTGCTGGAACCGTCGACCCCGCCCACCCGTCAGCATGTTTTCACCCAGGTCTTCGCCTGGCTAGGTACCATACAAGAGCTCTGGTGGCCATACAACGAGCTAAGGCCCCAAGGGCTACTCCCCACCCTTGACCCTTAAGGGAAAGAACTCAAAGCTAGGCATAACCTAACTCCGAGGCTCAGAGACACCCACTGGGGCTTCCTGTGAGGGTGCAGGGTCCCCAAGGCGCAGGCCTGGGGCTGCCTGCATCACAACCATCAGATACCCTTGCTGAAAATGCAACCTCCCCCCAGCCCCAGGCCATCAAAGAGGCTTCACAAAGTCTGAAAGCAGACCGGAATCTGCCCACGGACCCCACTTTGAGAAAAATCGCCGAGGGGTTCACGTTCCTCGCCCGTAGCAGTATGAAAGGGGAGCTGCCACAGCCGGAGTGGCCCACGGCTCAAGAAACCCCAAATCGGCCCGAAGCCCGAGCCTGAGGTCCCAGGACCCTTTTCCTTACGGCTCCCCGCCACCTCCCGGGCCCAAGGGCCACCCGGCACCTTCCTCAGCAAGAGCGGGGCGGGGCGGCGGTCTCCCCGACTGACCTGCGGACGGCCCGGCCCTCGGCGCCGCCGCCGGACGCCCCTGGACCTGACGCGGAAGTGAGCGCCAACCCGGCTGCTCGGCAATTCCGGGTTCAGAGCAGGCCCAGCGGCTCCCCTCTGCGGCCGGTCCTGGCAGCGACGGAGGCGCCAACTGGGAGCGAGGCCACGCCCGCGCCACGCCACGCCACGCCCCCGAGTTGGTCCCGCCCCGAACTGGTGCAGCCTGGCTGGCCGCCGGGGGTGGGGGGTGGGGGAGGAGGATGAGTTGGTGGACAGTGTCCTCCCATTCTCAGAGAGAAAGCAAAGACCTGGCAAAAAGAGCTGGGGTTGCACCCTCGGAGAGACACCCATCCAGAGACTGCTTATATAGAAGAAAAGAACAGATCACACAAGTTGTAACTCTTCAGGGTCAGTGCGAGGCTAGAATTGGTAAGTTAGGTGTCCTCATTTTCAAGACAGTGGTCACGCCCTCCC
Source organism: Ochotona princeps (assembly GCF_030435755.1). Classification (NCBI taxonomy): domain Eukaryota; kingdom Metazoa; phylum Chordata; class Mammalia; order Lagomorpha; family Ochotonidae; genus Ochotona; species Ochotona princeps. Next base: position 75,628,073 of record NC_080836.1, read on the forward strand.
TAAGAGAGCCTCTGGGCAGTGAGGCTTATTAAAATGCTGCTCTTGGAGAAATCCGTTTGGATACTGTTGGCGGTTTACAAAGTTGTTTCATATAGAACATTCCTGTTTAACGTGGTCTGTGTTATGCCGGAGCATGATGACACTTTGATTCCTGTTGTAGCAAAAAAAAAAAAAAAAAAGCTAAAGTGAGACCAAATGTGTATTCAGTGCTTTCACACACTTGAAGCCATGTTCAGGCCTTTGCATGACTGCTTATTTTTTTTCTTAACAATAAGCCCCCCAAAAAGTTCTTGCAAGTTTCAACTGCACCCCGCCTTGTGGAGGGGAATTTTTGCTAGGTATTTCAAGAGGCTCAAAGCCCAGGCCTGTTTTCAAGGTGCTTCCCTAGTCAAAACTAGTTGGTTCCTGATTGCACTGCCAGTCTTAGAAGGGAGGAAGCCAAGGAGAAGTAAACCCATCCACACCCTCTTGTGTTAACCAGCTTGGGAAGCAGGTAAGGGCCTTTTCAGTCTGTGATCACTGAGCTCTATAGACCACGTACTGGAAGTGAAGGATTGGACAGGACAATGTCACTGGGCCAGGCTTGATGACTCAGTGGCACTTGCTGGGATTCCATATGGGTAACAGCTCGTGTCCCAGGTGCTCCATTTCCCATCCAGCTCCATATCTGTGGCCTAGGAAAGCAGTAGAGGACACTTCAAAGCCTTGGGACCTTGCACCTGCCTGGGAGAACTGAAAGAAGCTCTTGGTTCCTGGCTTCAGACCAGCTCAACTCCAGCCATCGTAGCCACTTGTGAACCAGCGAAAGGAATATCTTTCCATTTCTCCTTCTCTCTGTTAACCTACCTTTCCAATAAAAATAAATAAAATCTTATAAAAGTGTCACTGAGCCACACACCTTGTGCAGCAGTCAGAAAACCTGCTGTGTCAGTAGTTTAGGATTTGCATGCCATCAACAGCTGATTCACTCTGATATTGTGTGAAAGCTAGCATAATAGTACATAAATGAACAAGCAGTCCCACTTTCTTGGTGGTCACTGAAATTTGCATTTCTTTTTTTTAGATTTATTTATTTATTTTTATTACAAAGTCAGGTATACAGAAAGGAGAAACAGAGAGGAAGATCTTCCATCCGATGATTCACTCCTCAAGTGAGCTCAACTGCCGGTGCTGTGCCGATCTGAAGCTGGGAACCAGGAACCTCTTCCGGGTCTCCCACATGGGTGCAGGGTCCCAAAGCTTTGAGCCGTCCTCGACTGCTTTCCCAGGCCACAAGCAGGGAGCTGGATGGGAAGTGGAGCTGCCGGGATTAGAACTGGCGCCCATATGGGATCCCGGGGCGTACAAGGCGAGGACTTTAGCTGCTAGGCCACGCTGCCGGGCCTTGCATTTCTTATAATTTGCATGTGTCATGATCTCCCTTTTTCAAACTGTTCACTATACAAAAACTGTTCTTAGAACATGAGCATACAAAAACGTAAATGACAATCTGTGTGCTTGCGTATTTAACAAGGAGAAACAAACACCACATGAAATAGTTACAAAGAAAATGTGCTTGGCAGGGGGTGGGGGTCAGGGCAAAGTTGCAGGGAGCTTGCTGTGCTGGGAGTAGATCCCTACTGATAAGGGAGCCTTTCAGTTGAGAGCTTAGAATGTATCCATCTTCTGAAGAGATAGAGTAAGAGTTTGAAGAAGGAAAAGTAAGTGCAAAGGGCCTGGGGCAAAAAAGGATTAGGAATTCGTAGGAAGACAAAGCACTTTAGTATGTCCCAAGTCTGTGGGCATTGGGAAAAGCTTGGTGAGCCTATCACATGGTAATTTGACATGAGATTGAAGAGAGAATGGATTTTGAAGCATCTTATAACTTTTATTTTAATATATTATTAAATTTTAATATTTTATTTTAATATATTTTATTTTACATAAAATATTTTATTTTAACATATTTTAAAGTATGTATATTTATTTGAAAGGCAGAGTTACAGAGAGGGAGGAGAGAAAGAGATCTTTCATTCACCCTCCAATAGCTACAAAAGCCATCCAAAGCCAGCAGCCAGGAGCTTCTTGTGGGTCTCTCACATGGGTACAGCGTCCTAAGGACTTAAACCAGCCTTTGCAGCTTTCCCATGTTATAAGTAGCGAGCTAGAGGGGAAGTGGAGCAGCCAGGACTCCAACTAGTGGCTGTATAGGATATCAGTACCTCAGGCAAACTCTTATCTTGTAATGCCAGTGTGCCAGGCCCTGTCATAGGATTTTAAATGAAGGAACTGATGTAAGACAGTCATAAAAAGGCATCTGAAGGAATGAGAATGAACATCAGATGGGTTTAGCCCTTGTTCAGGAAAAGAAGGTAGGAAAAGTTGTAAATATGACACAGTCCTACAAAAATTACAGCAAAGCCAATGGGGGATATTCAAGCCAAAGTCCTCTGACAGAGCAGTCCTGTGTCTCCATGAAATGAGAGTCCATGTATCCCTGCTATATTCAATGGCTGGCTGGGAGCAGTAGCTGGATGGGCAGCCAGGCCATGATGATGGATTTCAAATCACAGCAGCTGGGGCTCTCAGTCATTGATGATACCTGCAGGTAGACAGCTGAAAGACATGTTTTCATGGATGTCACATATGCTGTAGTTTGGGCAGCAGGTTAATAGATATCCAAAGAGATTGAATAGCAGTTGAGTATATGTGGAATTCAAAAACAGTTATTTGGCATACATGGGCTAGGATTAGAGCAAAGAGTGGACCTTGGAGGACTCCTAGGAAAATCCACCCCTTCAGGGAATCTAATTACCAACCCCTTTCATGTTCATGGACACAAGCAGGGGAGCACATCCAAATATGACCACTGCTACATGCATTAGGTGAGGGGCTGGTATCTTATAGATAAGAGGGAAGAAGGCGCTATAAAAGCAGATCAGTGCCAGTGGGACAGGGATTGTCAGCTTTGGGGTCTTGCCTCAATGCTGGGAGCCTTGAGAGCAAAAAAAATCACTTTTGCTTTTCCACTTCATCTTAGATTCTTCTCTATTTTCTATTTTTTTTTTTTAAGATTTATTTATACACTTGAAAGGTAGAGAGTCAGAGAGAGAATCTTCCACTTGCTGATTCACCATCCAAATAGCCACAGTGGCCAAAGCTGGGCCAATCTGAAGCCAGGAGCCAGAAGCTTCTTCTGGGTCTTCCACATGGATCCTAAGCATTTGAACCCTCCTCTACTACTTTTCCAGGTGCATCAAGAGGGAGCTGGATCAGAAGTTGAGCAGCGGAGACTTGAATTGGAGCCCACATGGGACGCCAGCACCACAGGGGTGGCTTTTCCCACTACACCAGTCCTTTCCCCTATCCCACCCCAGATCCAGAATATGTTGAAACTAGAAGGAAAACAATTTTTAGAGAGTTTTGGTGAAAACAGGACTCCGGGAATAGACAGGATTCCGTAAAATTAGGAACAGAAGTGGATTAACATTTAAAAGTGAATTTAAAGAGTTCAGAGAAGATGTTTGGGAATAATAGGAGGAGCGGGGGATGGGTTCAGAGTAATGGGCATTCAAGCGATGGGGAGATGTGTGACAGTGGACAACTTGCAGAATTGGTGCTATTGGAGTAGTTGCAATAAACAGGGATCCTAGTGATCTATTAACACAAGGTTCAGGCCAAGGATAGATGTATAACTCAATAACATTGGTTAATCCCATTCTCTCTCAGTGGTGTGAGTTGGGTGGATTGGGAAAAGGCAAGAGCCTTATAGGGAACCACAGCATCAAGCAACCCTTTGAACAACTGCTCACTCTTGCAGCTGTGAACATAAAAAAACAATCCCACCTGTGTTGTATGACAGCTTGAAGAGAAGCAAGAGGAAGTACCACACAGATTATAGCCTAAACCACAGGTCTCCTTCAACCCCACACTGCTGCCCTCTCCTTGTTCACCCTAAGGGGAGAAAGATAAAATCCTGTTATTATTGAGCAGAAACAAATCATTTTGTAACCATCCCCTGGGGAAAGTGTCCCAACAATTCACAGATAAAGCCTTCTCTCAAACCCAGTATGAAGTGTGAGAACAAGAGTCCGGTTATTGTTTATTCACCAAACTTAGATGTGCTGGAATAGTTACAACAAAACAAAACCTAGTGTGGAATTCATAAGCCCACCCTGGCAGAAGAATTTCTGAACAGTCAGTGAAATAGTATCACTGGGGACATAAATCTGAATGTCCTAATTCATCCTCCAAAATGATGACACAGCATGCAAAAAATAACAAATAATAAATAACAAATAAAACTATATGGAACTTACGCTATCTGTGTAACTAAAAGAGATATCCAAACTTCACACCATCAGTCAGTAGAAAATAAACACCAAATCTCAGCAAGCCATGCTTAAGAATCTTGCCTATGATGGATATAATATAATCAGAAAATAAGAGATTGCTCACTCTACATGATAAAATACTTGGAAACAATATAAATGAGAGCTCTTGCTAAATATATTAAAGTGTACATGACTATGGTGGCAATTTGTGGGATACGTTTCTTCTGGAAAGAGATAATTAAATGTGAAGGTACTGTTTGGAGCTTGGGAAAGGGGAAAAGAAGTTAAAAGAAATGGTAAACTAAAGAGAGACAAAAGAGCTCCAGAGCAACCAACACACAGACACATGCACGTGTACACAGGTGCGCATATAAACACATGAATACAAGAACTTTAAGAAACAGTGTCTCATTGCCGAAGAAAGCACTCCAGATATTCGAATGTTGTAAGCCATATCAAATCTTTGAAAGTAGCAGGTGAAGGTTCTCCAACGAAAGGTAGGTGGATGAATTGGATCAATAGATTGGGTGATTGACTGACAGATAATAAGGCATTAGCTGACATGATTATAGAATGTACGAAGTCCCATTATTTGTCATCAGTCACTGAGCAAACATAGTAATATAGCTCCAAGTTCATATAGCATATTGGTGCTGGATTATGTGCCAGCTGCTCCACTTCCCATCCAGCTCCCTGCTTGTGGCCTGGGAAAGCAGCAGAGGATGACCAAAAACCTTGGGACCCTGGGCCCATGTGGGAGTCCTGGAAGAAGCTCCTGGGCCCATGTGGGAGCCCTGGAAGAAGCTCCTGGCTCCTGGCTTTGTATCACCTCAGATCTAGCAGTTACAGCCATTGGGAAAGTGAACTGGTGGATGGAAGATCTCTCCCTCTCTCTCTCTCTGTTAGGAACCAGACTTACGGGCCTTAGACTTGGCCTACCTGACAGCCTGTTGCATTGCAAAGCCTGCTTGGGCAAGCAGGGCTACAGCAAGCAGGATATTAGGCCAAAATATCCTCTGTAGAGCAAGCAGAATAGAACCTCCACCCTTGTTCCTGTTCAAATAATTAGTTCCTCTCCTGTTTCAATATAGAGGATTAGTTCCTTCCCTGCTTCAACGAAGATAATTACTCCCAGGAAACCCCTCCCTTTCTCCCCCTGCCCTAGAGAAGAAGGTATATATATGAGGAGAAAAAATAAAGAGAGGCACTCTTTTCCACCAAATACGAGTGTCCGTGTGTTTCTTGGGCCAGCAGCCCGGGGCTACCAGCCCAGCATTCCCAGTCCACCCTCAGGGTTTGAGCTTCATGACCTGAAGTTCGGGACATCTCTCTCTTTAACTCTTTCAAATAAAAAATAAGAAATGCAGGGCCCAGCGGCATGGCCTAGCGGCTAAAGTCCTCGCCTTGAACGCCCCGGGATCCCATGTGGGCACCGGTTCTAATCCCGGCAGCTCCACTTCCCATCCAGCTCCCTGCTTGTGGCCTGGGAAAGCAGTTGAGGACGGCCCAATGCATTGGGACCCTGCACCCGCGTGGGAGACCCGGAAGAGGTTGCTGGTTCCCGGCTTCGGATCGGCACAGCACTGGCCGTTGCAGCTCACTTGAGGAGTGAATCATCGGACGGAATATCTTCCTCTCTGTCTCTCCTCCTCTGTGTATATCTGGCTGTAATAAAATGAATAAATCTTTTAAAAAAAAACTCAAAAAAATCCATACAGAAATGAAGATCATGTTGTGAAAATTTCAGGGGACTATATAGTCAAATGAATTCATAAAGATGAGCATTGAAAATGCAGAAAAGGAAATAATAAAAATGAAGTACAAAATGAAAAGTGACTGAAGTTCAGAAATATATGTTTCAACATCGCAACTCATAATGGATATGCAACAATTATGGATTCTATTCACCAAATAACTGAGTAACAAAACTTTGTAAAGCAAGAACTATATAGGACATGCAAAGAAATACTGATAAAAATATCTCTGTGACTCATTGGGGTTGCTCGCTGCTTCCGGGCTTGCTGTGTCTTCTTCCTAATGGAGCCAGGCTTACGCACACACAATCATGTCTATGGGACCCACAGTCAGCATTCATCTTGGCACCACCCACTAGTGCGTGGGTGTCTTCCAGCATGGCAAAGTGGAGATCAGGGCAACTGCACCGCCTGGAGCCATGTCGCCTTTACTGACACAGAACGACTCATTGGTGACGCTGCAAAGACTCAAGTAGCGATGAACCCAAACAACATGGTTTTTGATGCCAAACGGCTGATTGGATGTAGAATCGATGATGCTGTTGTCCACTCTGACACAAAGCACTGGCCCTTCATGGTGGTGAATGATGCCGGCAGGCCCAAGGTGCAGGTAGAATACAAGGGGGAGACGAAGAGCTTCTGCCTGGAGGTTCTGGCAAAAATGAAGGAGATTGCAGAAGCCTACCTTGGCAAGACTGTTACCAACGCTGTGGTCACAGTGCCTGCCTACTTAAACGACTCTCAGCGTCAGACCGCCAAAGACGCTGCAACCATTGCTGGTCTCAATGTTCTTGATCATCAACGAGCCAACTGCTGCTGCTATTGCTTATGGTCTGCACAGGAAGTTTGGGGCTGAAAGAAATGTGCTGATTTTTGACCTTGGAGGTGGCACTTTTGACATGTCTATCCTCACAATTGAATCTGGAATCTTTGAGGTCAAGTACATAGCTGGAGACACCATTTAGGTGGAGAAGACTTTGACAACCGAATGGTCAACCATTTCATCACAGAGTTCAAGCACAAGCATAAGAAGGGCATCGGTGAGAATAAGAGAGCTGTCAGGTGCCTGCGCACTGTTTGTGAGCAGGCTAAGTGCACTCTCTCTTTCAGCACCCAGGCAAGCATTGAGATAGATTCTCCGTATGAAGGAATCAACTTCTACACCTCCATGACCCATGCTCGATTTGAAGAGTTGAATGCTGACCTTTTCCATGACACCCTGGACCCATCGAGAAGGCCCTTTGAGATGCCAAGTTAGACAAGTCACAGATCCATAATATTGTCCTGGTGGGTGGTTGCACCAGAATTCCCAAGATCCAGAAGCTGCTTCAGGACTTCTTCAGTGGGAAAGGGCAGAACAAGAGCATGCCCTGATGAGGCTGTTGCCTATGGTATAGCTGTGCAGGCAGCCATTCTGTCTGGAGACAAGTCTGAGAATGTTCAGGATCTGTTGCTGTTGGATGTCACTCTTGTTTCCCTTGGCATTGAGACTGCTGGTTAAGTCATGACCATGCTCATCAAGTGTAACACCACCATTCCCACTAAGCAGACACAGACCTTCACCACCTACTCAGACAACCAGCTTGATATGCTCATTCAGGTTTATGGAGGTGAGCGTGCTATGACCAAGGATAACAATCTGCTTGGCAAGTTTGAACTCACAGGCATACCACCTGCACCCTGTGGCGTTCCTCAGATTGAAGTCGTCTTTTATATTGATGCCAATGGCAGCCTTGGTGTCTCTGCTGTGGACAAAGGCACTGGGAAAGAGAACAAGATCACCATCACTAACGACAAGGGCCATTTGAGCAAGGAAGATATTGAGCAGATGCTCCAGGAAGCTGTGAAGTACAAAGCTGAAGATGAGAAACAGAGAGACAAGGTGTCTTCCAAGAATTCACTCGAGTCTTACTCATTCAACATGAAAGCAACTGTTGAAAATGAAACACTTCAGTGCAAGATCAATGATGAGGACAAACAGAAGATTCTTGATAAGTGTAATAAAATCATCAATTGGCTAGATAAAAACCAGACTGCAGAAAAGGAGGAATTTGAACATCAGCAGAGGGAGCTGGAGAAAGTCTGAAACCCCATCATCACCAAGCTGTACCAGAGTGCAGGGGGCATGCCAGGAAGTATGCCTGAGGGCTTCCCTGGCAGAGCAGCTCCTCCTTCCGGAGTGCTTCCTCAGGGCCCACCATTGAAGAAGTAGATTAAGCCAACCCTAGTGTAGATGCAGCATTGTTCCACACAGTGAAAGACGGAAGGACCCAAATTTGTAGCAAATTCTGGCAGTTTTAAAGTTTGGCTGCTATAGTAAATTACTAGGCATTCTCAATACTTGAATATGGAACATGTCCACAGGGAAAGGAAGTATCATTGCACTTTATATACACTGTAAGTGGAAAATGCAATGTCAAAACGATTTAAAATTGGCACTGAAAAAAAAAACTCTGAGAACTTTCATAAGTTCTTTCAGTACAAATGGACTCAGTAGCTTCAAAAAAAAAAAAAAAAAAAAAACACAACCAAAGAGAGTAAGCAGCTCTCAGTGGCATAAGCATAATGTAGATTTATGCGTAGACTTGTTTTATACAATAACAGCAAAAATCACATGCCTTGAAACAGTTATCAAGAGGAGTTCAAACCTTGTACGAGAAAATGTTGAAAACATTCCTGAGAGACACAAAAATAAAGTTAAACATGAACAAACATCTCTTATCATCATACAGATGCCTTTTCTCTGTGCTAAGCCCACATGCCACCTTGGTGCCTGGGTTCTGCTCCAGGCTCTAGGGCCGGATCCAGCTTCCCCCCATGCAGCCCCCGGGAGGCAGGGGTGACATCTGCAGTAACCGAGTTTCTGAGACTCTGCACAGACCTGGATTGTTTCTCTGGTACCCGTACCAGCTGTCCCCTCACCGGACAGCTACTCTCACTGGATAGCGTGGGCTGGGATGGGGACAGACCAGACCGGGCAGTGCTGCAACACCTGAGCACCGCATGTGGACTAGATCAGGGAAAAGCCAGGTCGGGCTGATTATTGCTGCCGGTTCTAGCATAAATTGGAGCGGGTGAAGGTTGTTTGGGCTTAGCCACAGACAGCTGGCAGAAGCTGGCACTGGGGGCTGATTCTGTCAAGTCAAACCACAGAACCGCCCAAAGAGTGCATAAACCGGGACTGAGAGAGACCTGGGAGGGAAGTGGCGGGGTTCCCCCCTCTTGGGTCACTACTCCCTCGGAAGGGCATGAAAAATAGGATGGGGGCTGGGGTGGCTAGAAGGAGAGGCACTCAGCAACATCCGTGAGGGCTGGATAGTTGAGTTGGCTGGAGGGAACTAAGCTTCAATGCCCATTGACAGGTACGGGAGCCAAATGGGAAGCGGGACAGACTGGACTAGTCTGCTATGTATACTGGCAGGCCAGGGTGGGGGGCGAGCCTGGTGGGGGTTATTGTGGGTCGCCCTGACAGGGCTGCAGCCCCCACTGGTTGATGAAAGAGTCGAGTGTGTGCTGGGCAGAACCAGGCTGGACTGCAACACCCTTGGTTCCAGTGCAAGTCAGGACTGAGAGCGGAGCCAGCCCAGCGGTTGCAACCACCAGCTGATCCTGGCGATGGACTGTGCCAGGCCCGGTGCTTGCTGGAACATGCTGGAATCTGATCTGGGAATACCTCAAAGTTTCTCTCTCTTTTTTTTTTTAAAGATTTATTATTACTGGAAAGCCGGATATACAGAGAGGAGGAAAGACAGAGAGGAAGATCTTCCATCCGATGATTCACTCCCCAAGTGAGCCGCAACGGGCCGGTGCGCGCCGATCCAAAGCCGGGAACCAGGAACCTCTTCCGGGTCTCCCACATGGGTGCAGTGTCCCAATGCATTGGCCGTCCTCAACTGCTTTCCCAGGCCACAAGCAGGGAGCTGAATGGGAAGTGGAGCTGCTGGGATTAGAACCGGCGCCCATATGGGATCCCGGGGCGTTCAAGGCGAGGACTTTAGCCGCTAGGCCATGCCGCCAGGCCCACCTCAAAGTTTCTTTGGTGATCTCCCCAATCGAACTTCTGGACTCAGAGCCCTGGCCAGGAGAGGACAGAGGATGGAACAGGTCAATCAACCACCTCAGCTAAATGTTGGGCAACAAAATACTGGGCAAATGAAGACTCTATGATGGACTGTGACAATCAATCGATTCTTCAATGACCTAATCGAGCTGGGAGTGGTGAGACTGGCAGCAATCCATAACTGGAGGACTATTAAAACCACTTGAGCAAGTATCTCAGAGCATGTCCCACATCCGGGACTTTGGGTGGGTGGGAGACTGGGTGGGGATTCTCCCTCAATATTCCCCTTCACCTCAGATACATAAATAGTATAATAAAAATATATATTAAAAAAAGTAAAAAAAAAAAAAGAAAATTAAATCTACATTATTTAATCCATATACACTTCCCCTATCCCTTGAAGTATGGAAAAAAAAAAATCTGTGTCCAAAGTTAGCCACTGTAGAACTCCTCTGGTATCATTATGACCATGAGACCACACTATATTGTTATCAATGTATATATCAGGGCTATTAGTGTCTAACAACTTGGACAGCAAGAACTTTTCATTATGTAATAATATGGGAGCTAACATCTCTTAACACTCCACCCTTTTTTTTCTAGATAATTTCTATCATTCGATAAAAGGTACACTCATTACACCTAAATATGGCTATTACGATCCTTTATCACATACCTTAATAATAAGACCATAGTGATATATGGGGCAGGCATATGGTGTAGCAGGTAAGTCACCCCTTGGCATGCCCACACCATCCTGCTTTTGAGTGCTTGGTTTCCATTCTGGTTACTCCACTTTGGATCCAGATTACTCAAAATTCTCAGGCTGAGAAGAAGCTGTGAAGGTTCAAAGATTTGGGGCCCTACAACTCACGTGAGTTGGGCTTTTGGGCTCCTGGCTTCATTCTGGTCCAGCACTGAATGCTATGGGAGAGAATCGGCAGCTGGAGGATTTCTCTCCATGTTTCTCTGCCTTTCTTTTCTTTTTAAAAGGATTTATTTATTTTCATTTATCTCTCCTACAGAGAGAAGGAGAGACAGAGAAAAATCTTCCATATCTGCTAGTTTATTCCCCAAGTGGACACAACAGCCAGAGCCGAGCTGATCTGAAGTCAAGGGCTTCTTCCGGGTCTCCCACATGGGCCCAGATCCCAAGGCTTTGGGCCATCTTCTGCTGCTTTCCTAGGGCACAGGCAGGGAGCTGGATGGGAAGCAGAGCAGCTGGGACACAAACTGGCATCCATATGGGATGCCGGTACTTGGCAGTGAAGGATTAGCCAGTGGGGCTATCATGCTGGCTCTTCTCTCTTTCAAAATCAAAATAAATGAATAACTTCAAAAAGATGATGGAGAAGCTAAATTGATCTTCTGGGAATACAAAAATGAGTAATTGTCTTTTTTTTTTATTGTTAATTATTTTGCATTATATGACAGTTTCATAGGCTCTGGGAATCCCCCCCTCCCTCCCCCTCCCCTCCCCCCGGTGGATTCCTCCACCTTGATGCAGTATTACAGTTCAAATTCAATCAAGATTCTTTCATTGCAAACATATACCAAGCATAGAGTCCAGCTACTTATTGTCCAGATTGGTTGAACAGTTTCTTGGGGAGACCTTTTCTGGTCTGAAGTTTGAGCTGGCAGAATATCATCACAGTCAATTAAGAGTCCCAATATAACATCAACAGCAATTTGCAATGTTATGGAATTGACATGGTTTTGAGTAACCAGTGTATTAAAAAGAAAAAAAAAAAAAAAAAAAAAAAAGGAAAACAAGTCCTAGCCACAACCTATGATTAGCTCATTGACATTTCAATTTTAGTTCATATACAGGACCGGCTGCTCTATACCTTAAAATGGCCATAAGGCACCATTCAGCTGTTTCGTGTCCATTTCATCTTAGTATTTAGCCAGTTGTTGTGTTGAAGTAAAATTTTGCTGATCTTGGCAGATTTTAGGATATATGAGAAAGAATTTTAGGTTTGCCTTAAGGGTGAACAGAGCAAATTTTTTTTTTACAACTAACTGCTGTGCCAACTATCTAGTTGTTTGTGGTTTCCTGCCTTGAGTGGGAAAAATCTGATTCAATGAGTTGATTTATTTGGGTTATTTCAAGTTCATTATCTAAATTTTGCTTTCTGTTAGGAGGAATATATAATCTAGTGTAGTTATCTTTTCCTTCACAAATTCTGGAGTGCTTTGCTTGGCAGGCGACCCCTCTGGGAACCAGTGTTTTCTATTTTGTTCCATGATTAACTGCATCTTTGGAGGTCCAATCTGTCTGCGGGGAGAATTACAGCAGAGACTTTCAGGCACAAACTAATTATTCCCTTTGTTTCTGGAAGAGAAACTTTTTCTAGGAGATAAGGAAGCTGTGGGTCCTGTCTAAATAATGTTTCTGACCTTAATTTTTTTTACTAAAATTAAGGTATCAGAAATGATTAATCATAGACATAAAACAGTAGTTAACAGTCTTACATGTGCATGGATTTGAAAGCTCGCAAGGTGCTTTAACTTGAAAACTTACCTGCGCTCATAACATTGCATCCTTCATTCTTTCACCTTTGACTTACCCCTTGTTCCAAACTCTAAATCCACAAAATATTGCTGCACCACTCCTTGGCTCGTTCCCAGGACATTTGCTTTTTCTCTCCACTAGCTCCTTTTCCCAAGTCAAAAACAAGCAAGCAAAAATTGCAAACTCTCCCAGCAACCACCAAGAATTTTTTACTCTCATCTCTGTATTCATTCTATTATAAAACAATGACTCCCCTTCTTCCAGACTCCATTTTTGTCCTTGCCAAGGTCTTCCAGCAGCAACTAAAGGGTTCCACACAGTACCTGGGACATGCTAAATGCCCTAACACTTTATCTGAGGCAATTACAATGGTAAGCTTCCCCTCACCAGGCACAGCAGGGAGTCTCAAAGAAAGCAGTATGGAAAGGAAGTTGCCTAAGAGTTCACCATGAGCCCTTGCCAATACTTCACTTTGTGAGACTAAGGAGGAAACAGAGATTGTACTTCACTAAGAAGTTTTTAAATAAATAAAAGGCAGACACAGACTCTTTTGCAGCTAGAACTTGTAGCATATAATTCAGGCTTGACTAGCTAGACACAGCCCCCCAGACTAGCCACAGGCACCAATAATGCCAAGCATTGAATTGCAGCACAGCCATGCCCCCTTTTTTGCAGAGGTAGCAGCTGTGGCATCCCGCCAGTGGCATCCAGTGGTTAGCTGTGCAAGATCAACAGCTGCTTCACAGGGCTGTTTGGGCAGCACGACTGTGGTCCTTTGCTGGCTGCCAAGGACCCCTTGTTTTCCAAGCCTTAATCTGCAGCCTTTCCTCAAATGCCTTAACCACCTGAGGTTTGTTTATTTGTTTTGGTTTGGCTTTGTTTTCCCCCTGCTTCTACCACCATGGGTTAGTTTTTGTTGATCCAACTTAACCTGCAGTTTGGTACAGATGACCAAATTCCTGATGGTTTAACAAAGTGTGTGCATATTATTTCTTCTTTGTTTTACTGCCTATTTGCAGTGCCTTTTACTTGGGATGTTTTTCCTTCAATATTTTTATTTCAATAACACTGATCTGCTAAAGAAGATTTTATTGTTGTTGTTGGTGTTTTACATCTGTCTCCTCCCCATCCTTTTCTTTCTAAGATTTATTATTTATTTTTATTTGAAAGACACATTTTTACAGAGAGAGAGAGAGAGAGAGAGAGAGAGAGAGAGGAGAGAATCTTCCATCTGCTGGCTCACTTCCCAAGGGGTCACAACGGAGCTGAGCCAAGAGCCAGGGACTTCTTCAGGGTCTGCCATGTGGGTGCAGGGGCCTAAGGACTTGGGCCATCCTCTGCTGCTTTCCCAGGACATACGTAGAGAGCTTGGGCTGGAAGGGGAGGGCCAGGACATGAACAGGAGCATAGATGGGATGCCATCATTGCAGGCAGAAACTTCAGTTTGCTACTCCAATGCAAAAGCCTTCCCAGGTAACCAGAAACTTCTATAGGTAGGATATTACATTCTAAACAATTATCAATGAAGTTTCAATGTCTCCTGTTTCATAATTTTAGCAAGTGGTCAGTCATTAAATACTTTCCTACTTACACAAGGTTTACACCAGATGTGTTTTAATACCAGTCTTGCAATGTATCAGAACATGAGGCCTTAACTCGAAAGCATATCTTGCATCATTTGTAGGTTATTAGAAGATGGAAATATGTGATTCTCAAACATCCCCAAAAGAACAAAAGATAGACAAGAATATGAAGCTGACTGTATTACTGTATACCCAGTCATTAAAGTACAGATTTAAGAAGCTATTTTCATTTTCAACCTGTGACAGAGAGGATGTTCTCCTGTCTGTATAACTTCTACAGATTTTTTTGTTATCGGCCACAGTAAGACAAGTTACCCACATTTGCCCTGTGTCCTGGCTGCTCCACTTCTGACCCAGCTTCCTGCTAATGGCCTGTGAGGAACAGTAGCAGATAGACCAGCTACTGGGGACGCTGGCACCTACCTGGGGCTGGCACCAGGACGAAGCTCCAGGCTTCCTTTTGGCCAGATGGGAAGAGAACCAGTAAAATAATGATCGTGCTCTCTCTCTCTCTCTAAACTTTTCAGATGTTATGTGTCGCTGTCCCACAGCGATGGACTTGGTGCACGGAGCCGATAATAACACACGTGGACCCTGACTGATGGACAAAAGCCGTAGTTTATTAGTGGCATCAAACTTTATACACAGAGGACCATAAAGGATAAGGGAGGAAGTATTGAGCTCATCAACAAAACCATCAATGCTTTTGTTTGGAACTCTTTTGTATATTCCACCAGGTGTTCTCATATACATACTCTCCACTCAACTCTTCTTAAGCAAATGATATCCAATAAGGTATACAAAAGGTAGCCATTTGGTTATTCTCCTCCAAATATTATCCAACCAACTGTAATCCTGTGCTCACTGACCTTCTACGGTCACAACGTCCTCCTACAGTTATGAGTAAATTTTTTGAAAAATATGTTATCTGTGAAAGGAAAGTGAGTGAACTTAATTGGAAAATAAAGTGGGATATTTTTAATGCTGTGGGATATAACACGAAATGGCATTCTTGTAAATTCAACCTAATGAAGGCCCATGAGTACAAGATTGAAATACTAATAAGATCCAGGTTTGGCAATAAAATGTCACGGCTGCTTCTCCTTCAGAACGTTAAACAAAAAATGAGGAAGGTTTTTAAGCGAATACTAAATAAAGGTGTTGGTATCACGATTAAGAATATGATGCAGTCGGTTCGCCTCCGAGCACTCCCGGAATCAACATCAACTTTCCAAGAAATTTGAGGTGGAAGTCCCGACTTTTGAGAGTTCTTCAGGACGGGGCGGAAAGCCCCACGCCCCAAGTCTCCGGCACGCCCCTTTCACGTTGCTGGTTCCAGCCCTGGCGCGTCTGGCCACTCCCCCGCCTGCTCCGGCAACGTGTCCCGCCCCTTCCACCGCCTACTTCCTGGTGAGCACGCTCCTCCACGCCGTCTCCTCGGAATCTGATTGGCTGAAGAGGCAACCGCTAACGGCCGCGGCGTTTAAACACAGTCCCTGTGCGACTCCTTGCCCGCGTCCCGGAACTAGATTGTGTTTCCCTATGCTGATCTTACGGTGAGCCGGTGAGTGACTGTGACACCTGGCGTGACGGTTCTGGATCTGGCGGGGCCGGTGCCTGTCTCCTGCCCGGCGCTGTCGGGCTTCGCCGCCTGGGCTGTCTTCGGGCGGGTTTCCTGGGCACGGTCCCCGGCTCAGAGAGCTGCGCGGCGGGGTGGGTGGTTGGAGTTCTAAGAATGGCTGCCTCCGGTGCAGGTGGGCGAGGGAGAGAAGAGACTTGTGTTTCTTCGCGCTGTCCCAAGGACGATTTCCAGCTCCCCAGGGCAGACAGGCGGAAGGCGCAGGGGTGAGGGAACACAGATGGGAGAACTCTGAACTGAGTCCTCCTTTCGGTGGACCGGTAGGACTTTTGGTACAGAAGAGGGGCGACGGCTTTTCGAGATGAGGAATCTTAATTAAGGAACATTGGGTGTGGACTTGAATGTGTGAGATAGAATACTTTTCCTGAAGTGTCTGCGTTTCTGCGTTCTGCTGTCTAGGGAATAGTAATTGTCAGTTTCAAGTCTCTTGTGAAACTTTCAGCAGAAGTATTGAGTCTTAATATTCACAGACTGCCAGCTCAGTTTCCTCCCCATGGCACACACTTCTCAAACGGGCATTGCATTGTTTGCTTGATACCCCCCAACACTGTCAGAAGACACTCACTCCAAGGTGGGGCAGTTATTACAGCTAGGGGGAAGAAAATCAACAGAAAAGGCCTGAGAATAATCAGACAGGCTAGGGGGAGGAGTTATAGTTTTAATGACCTTGGTGAAAAGGTGGTATTTGAACAGTTGGAGGAGGCAGTGAAGGAGCCATTGGAAGAGATATTGAAATAGGGAACAACTAACCTGAAGAACTTGAGCTGACATGCCAGGAGCAGTTAGATCTTGGTGGCTAAGATCCAAGGACTTTGGAGAGAAGTGGGAATTATTGGAGGGTGTTAGATTGCGCACACTGATCCACTGCAGGGAGGAGGGGGACTGGAGGCTGCTGGAATAATTGAGGTCAAGTAGGAGAGTGCCTTGGACTAGGTTGGTCGCCCTAGACAGACCAAGAAGTGGTCAGATTCAGAATATATTGTGAGTATAAAGTGGTTTGTCAGAGCTTTTTGGATGAGGCCAGCTGGTAGGACAGAGTGAACTGAAATGGGAAAGACTTGGAGGGAAGCAGGTCAAATTTGATAATACTAACTTTGGGTATTCAAGTGGATTCTGAAATAGCTAGCTGCCTGTGCAAATCCAGGGAAGTTCCAGAGAGAGGGGGATCCAAGCCACCCATTTAGAAGCACTTGGTGTCTATATGGTGTTTCAGGCCAAGAGGCTGAAGTAGTGCTGGACCGCCAGTAAGGGAAGTGGTCCAAGCAACGAACCTCGGGTAGAACCTGTAAGACTGCGAAAGAGCAGTCATGCAAGAAAATCAAACAAACCAACCAGAAGTATGGTGTTCTGGAAGCCAAGAAAAGACCATTTGTGAGGCGGAAGAAACTAGGCATGTTAAAGGCTACTGACAGATCAAGTTGGAGTTGATCATTAGAGTTTAGCAGTAGAGGTGCCAGGGGACGTTGGCAGAAGGGTCTTGGTTGGTGCAGTCAGAGTGAAAGCCTGCCTGGAGTAAGCGGATGGGACTGTTGGGAACTGAGTACAGATAAGGTCTGCCAAGAGCTGGAGCACCAGTCTGTGGTCAAGAGGGAACAGAGAGGTTTCTGTAACAGATCAGGAATGTCTTAGCTCACAGGGCATATAAAGCTGGCAAAATCTTCTAGTCAGGTCCAAGGCAACCACAAACAGTACTGAAAAGTCACGTTGTCTATAGTGAACTGATTTTTGAAGCTGATAATTTTATATGGGCTGCAAATCACGTTAGAAATATCCAATGACCCTTGGAAGGAAAATGAGCCCTTGCCCCTGCTTAGAGTGAGGAAGACAGCAGTGTGCTTGTATGCAGACAAGAACGATGTGCTAGAGAAGGAGCTGACACAGAGAATAGTGGGAAGGATGTTTTGGGAAGGCCAGACGGTATGAGTCCTGGTGTGAGCATCTGAATATAAACGTGGCTGTCAGTGGGAACACAGATCATTCATCTGTTACCACAGGAGAGAAGGTACCTGCACAGCCACAAGCAGGTGATGGGAAGTTTTGAGAAATCCTTTGCAGGTTGCTTCAGTGTTCTCTAAGGGAACAAAAATGAGCCAGGATATTATCAGCTGATAAAAGGGAGTGTCTGCTGTCACCTGTAAGGGTAGTGTGATATGACTGCATAACTCCAGTAAGGGTGCTATGATGCAACTGTGTGACTCCAGTCTCTGCTGTCACCTGTAAGGGTGCTGTGATGTGACTGTAACTCCAGTCTCTGCTCTCACCTATAAGGATGCTGTGATGATGGTCTTTAGGAATTGCCTCCCTCATCCAGGGAAACCTGCCACTGTAAGATTTTCAGTTTAATCAAATCTGCAAAGGTTTGAATGAAACATCATTTGCCTTTTTCAATTCTACCTTAAACTATCTTTGATTAAATTGAATCTCTCCATGTGTGCTTGTGTGTGTGTAGGATTTTGCAAATATTTATTGCAAGGAAAGTATATTTTAAGGTGTGATGATTATTTTAGGGTTATCTGTTGGTTACTGTTTTAATTCCATTAATCAATACTGTGATCTCTCTTCTTTTTGTTCACCCTCTTGTTTCTTCTTTTTTCCCCTTTCTCTTCAGCAATGGAGTCCTCAGTCATGGAAACTGATTCAGTTACTTCAAGAACAAAGAGGCATGTAAGAGACAGAAGAATTTCAAAGACTGCAAAACTAAATGTTTCTCTCGCTTCAAAAATCAAGACAAAAATAATAAGTAAGTGTTATCAGTTTTATTTTTTCCCCAGAGTACTGATATATTTGTATTTTATTTTATCAAGTATAGGACATTACTAAAGTGGGATTTTTTTTGCTAATAATGCCCTTCTTGCACTTGATTCTGTGTGCTTCAACTCATTGAATTATTTTAACGGCTTACCCTGGATAGCTGAATTTTCAGCCGTGAGACTGGGATGGCCCAAGATAGTAACTCCTACATGGCAAAGAAAATACGAATGTGGCTTTCTACAGAAGAGAGCGACAAAGAATAACAGATTGTTCTGGCATGTTGTGGCAGTTGGTTGATGGATAATCATTAGCATGTGTAGGTGATTATATGGCCTAAGTTTATTATGAGAACAAGAGACGCTTTGATGGGATTTTATGAATTCTGGAATTAGGTGTCAGGGTAAAAAAAGAAGATGGGAGAACTCCCCAAGACAGTTTCTCATTACTTCTGAAAATAATTCGCTTTAGCAAGGGAAGTGTCCTTGTAGTCACATTTCTTGCTGTTAGCATCTTTGAAGGACAGGCGTGTTTAGTGAGATAGCTGAGTGTCCTGACTATTATGTCTTGTTTCTCCTACTCAGGTTTCTAGGGCCAAATTATATATTAGACCACCTTCTACAGTGGGTCTCTTGGCAGAACATTATATTTAATTTATTTATTTGAAAGACATAGAGATCTCCCATCTGCTGGTTCACCCCCCCAAGTGTTACAGCAGTGTGGGTAGGGCCAGGTCAAAATCCAGGAGCCAGGAACTCTACTCGGCTCTCTAAAGCGGGTCACAGGGGCCCAGTGACTTGAGCTGTTTAATCTGTTGTTTCCTGTGGCGCATCCTAGCAGGAAACTAGAGCCAGCGCAGGGCTGGAATTCAGACCCAAGAACCCCAGGGTGAGATGTAGTTGTGCCAAGCAGTGTCTTAACCACTGTGCTACACACCTGCCCAGGAGGACTTCTGGGCATTCACTGTCATGAAGGAATTTGCTGAGTTTGAGAAGTGCAAGAATGAAATGTTAGGGAATCCTAAATTTGTTCTGACTTTTTTTTTTTATTGGCTATATCAAGGAAGGCTGTCTGAAAATGGTGGCTGAGCCAAAGATAATGTACATTTATGGGCCCTGATTTTTAGACACAGAAGCTTCCCCTAAATAGCTGAAAAATATTTGTAGTATAAAATAATCTTTTTTTTTTTTTTTAAAAGATTTATTCATTTTATTACAAAGTCAGATATACAGAGAGGAGGAGAGACAGAGAGGAAGATCTTCCGTCCGATGATTCACTCCACAAGTGAGCCGCAACGGGCCGGTGCGCGCCGATCCGATGCCGGGAACCTGGAACCTCTTCCGGGTCTCCCACACGGGTGCAGGGTCCCAATGCATTGGGCCGTCCTCAACTGCTTTCCCAGGCCACAAGCAGGGAGCTGGATGGGAAGTGGAGCTGCTGGGATTAGAACCGGCGCCCATATGGGATCCCGGGGCTCTCAAGGCGAGGACTTTGGCCGCTAGGCCACGCCGCCGGGCCCAGTATAAAATAATCTTACATATATTGTCCTTTTAAAATATATATTGTTCTTTTATTCAGTGAAATATGTTGCTGAATAGTGGCACATAGTCAAAATTAGAAAATTATAATAATGCTTTATGTGTACCAAGAGAATGTAGTATTTTAAAGTTGACAATGTTGTTTACTTGTTGTCAACAATAAAAAATTTCAGAAGCAGTTTAAATTGTATTTGTGCAGTACTTTTAAGAAGAAGGGGTCAAGTTGATGATTGTAATAGAATAGATGGATATAAGGACTGACATTGTGGCATAGTGGCTTAAGCTACCACCTGCCATGCTGGCATCCTATATCCAAGTCTCAGTTCAAGTGCTAGCTGCTTGATTCCTGATCCATATTTCTGCTAATGCACCTGGGTCTGAGAGGATCTTTCAATGATGGTACAAGGTTCCGCAGGATTTAGATGATTGGTCCAACATTACAGTAATCCATTAAAAAATGGATTTTGGATCGCTTCTCAGCTTTTTTGGCTAAGATCAAGTGTGAAAAATGGACTTTGGGATCATTAACTATTTTGTTAACTTCTGGAATCACAGAAACTGGTTTTAAAATTGTTATAGATTAGCTACCCTAATTCCTGTGGGATGTCTGTAGAGCTGCAGGATCAACTTCTGTATTCTGTTACCTGGTCACATTAGGAAGGAAGGTAGGACTAACAGTTCAAGAGTTTTTGTGACTGTTTTCATTATCTGAGATATGGTACTTAAGGTGCAGTCTTCCTATTCTATACACATTCTGCATTCCTCAAAACTTACTCTTCCTCTTTTGTCTAGCCTTTATATCTTTAAGTCTAAATTTTGGGTGCTATTTTTTCAAAACTACTTTTGTGTTCTCTTACTGCCTTTTAACAGTTAAATTTATAAAATGTAATGTTTTTTCCAAAATAGTTTTACTAAGGAATGTGACAATTGAGTAAACTGTTTTTTTTAAAAAAAATCTTTTTACAGATAATTCTTCTATTTTCAAAATTTCTCTGAAGCACAACAACAGGGCATTAGCTCAGGCTCTTAGTAGAGAGAAAGAGAATTCTCGAAGAATTACAACTGAAAAGATGGTGTTGCAAAAAGAAGTGGAGAAACTGAATTTTGAGAATATGTTTCTTCGTCACAAGCTAAATAACTTGGTATGGAAACTGTTGGTTCTGAATTTTAAATTATAGCTAAAATGTTTTAACTATATTATTATAAAAGCTTTAAAACTGTTTAAAAATGTTTTTTCAGTTTCAAATCATCCTAAAAGAATTATTGAAGCTCATTATTGATCTATAAACCTTGACTCTTTCACCAAGTAAAGAGGTTGCTATTTTTCTGTTTCCAAATTCATTGAGAAATCAGAATCTCATGTAAATCTGTTAAGGGCAAGTAGCTAATGTGAGATGAGGTAGTTAACTCTGCTTTCCAGTGTGTGTTCATGAATTGTTAAACAAGTAAAATAGCTTGATTCACATTTGACTTCTTGCCGGAGACAGTTTGTTTCATTAATAAACTTTTAAAAGATACGCATAATTCTCCCAGTGAACAGAAAGCAGGGAATTCCCGAGTGTTTGTATTTTCTTTAATCTCAGCATTTCATGGGCTGCAAACCAAATCAAATGGTGCCTGTAGTCATTATTCTTCTTTCCAAATTTTAACTCTGCACCCAGGCAGGGCAGTGAGAGTCAATGATGAGCTAAGTGGTAACTGCAGGGCTAATTCTGAATGGAAAAGCACTTAAAACAGAAAAATGACCATTCTACTTGAAGGTCTACTTCCTGTGGCTGACCAACTGTGTTTACTTGCCGTGTAGTACTGTTATAAGGAGCAGAAAAATGAGATTTGTAATTGACGGATCAAACATGTTCAAAATGTCTTGTGTTTGTTTATATACATGGTTATTGGACTATAGTGCTATACCTTTTTAGATCAGTGTCATCTCAACTAGAAAATAGAAACTTCTCACAATGATGGTATTCATGAATGCATGGTATTATAATAAACCAAACCTTAACTCACTGAAAAAAATCTTTGTTTTATATATTCAGAATAAGAAGCTTATAGAAATAGAAGCACTCATGAACAACAACTTAATAACTGCAATTGAAATGAGCAGTCTTTCTGAGGTATGTAGAATTTGTGTGTAAATCTTGTCTTTTCTTTAGTGTTGTCTAGGATGACTGAGGTGATTTAAATAGCATTCAGGCTAGAATTCCAGTTTTGGGGCTGAACATGATGGCTCATTGGCTAAAGCCTTGCCTTGCACACGCTGGGATCCCATATGGACGCTGGTTTGTGTCCTGGCTGCCCTACTTCCCACCCAGCCTCCTGCTTGTGGCCTGGGAAAGCAATAGAGAATGATCGAAAGCATTGGGACCCTGCACCCCCATGGGAAACCCCGAGTAAGCTCCTGGCTCCTGGTTTAGGATCAGCTCAGCTCCAGCCATTGTGGCCATTTGGGGAGTGAACCAGCATACGGAGGATACTCCTTCTCTCCATAAATTTGGTCTTCCTTTCTAATATAAATAAATAAAATCTTTATTTTAAAAAAATCCAAATTTTTGAACAGAAATGATGATAATCTTAACTGGCTAACAGCACATTGTTTTATATGGTTCTGAAATTATTATGCAAAAATTAAGCTTTTATTGAAAGTGAAAGGTTTAAATAGGTCGATCAGAAACAGACGAGTAGAAAGGCAGCATTTCAAATTAGGGAAGAATTTTTGTTAGTTTGAAAAAAAAGGGATACAATCTAAAAACTGTCTTGAGGGGAAGTAGATGCTACTTGATACCATTCTAGATGAATTTGAATGTAATAAAAGGAAGTTATTAAAAAGAAGTGAAGAGGGGCCAGCACAGTGGTGCAGCACGCTAATCCTCCACCCTGTGGCACTGGCATCCCTGTGGGTGCTGGTTCATGTCTATTCAGCAGCATTCACTATCTGATGGATACACTTCTGTGATAAAGTTTTAACATCTCATTCTTTTTAGTGGTTGTTGAGGGAGAGGGTGAAGGGTTAAACAGACACAATTCTTGTATCAGAACAATACAGAAAAAGTATAAAATGAAATCTTAAATCTATCTCTGTCTCATCTCTAACTGTATTCTTTTTTCTCCTCTCACCTCATTGCAGGTATCTACTTTTGTTTATATAGTAACAAATACAGATTGTTTTTTTACACAGTAGGTAGCATACTATTTTATATAATAGCATACTGTACTAACTGTTCTTGGTCTTTTTTTTTTTCTCTGTGGCATATCTTAGGATTCTCTCCTAATTACACGGAGTGAGTGCCTTCTTATTTAGTACTGTTTAGGGTAATCTGGAATGGGCTTCTTTTTTTTTATTTTAAAATTTTATTTTTATTTTTATTGGTAAGTCAGATATACAGAGAGGAGGAGAGACCGAGAGGAAGATCTTCTGTCTGAAGATTTGCTTCCCAAGCAGTGGTTGGAGCTGCGCCAATTCGAAACCCGGAGCCCGGAGTTGGAGCCTCTTCTGGGTCTCCCACATGGGTACAGCGTCCCAAGGCTCTGGGTAGTCCTCAGCTGGTTTCCCAGGTCACAAGCAGGGTGTTGGATGGGAAGTGGGGCCATTGGAATATGAACCGGTGCCCATATGGGATCCCAGCACGTGCAAGCCAAGGACTTTAGCCAGTAGGTTACTGTGCAGGGCCCATGGAATGGACTTCTAATGTACTTCCTAGGCTCCTGCTTTGGGGCACTTGGATTGTTTCTTGCTGTTGGCTTGGCAGCATTGTAAATGCTTTTCTTTCTTGCATCACTAGTTTTTTTTCCTTTCCTTCTTAATTATACATAGCAAAATCTAAGGAGTTCTTACTTTATTTATCTTCTAGCTACTTGCCTGAATCTTTCCTTTCCATAAGCAGAATCCCTTCAGAGCAGCTTACGTTGTTTCCAGTTCCTCTTGAACCTGATTAACTTGATTTTCACCACCCTTGATGTCCATATTGTAAAACCCAGGGATAATTCTTTTTTTCATCTTGTCCTTCATGTGACTTTTAGGATCCTATACTCTTCCAGGTCTCTTCCTATTTGGCTGGCTATTTCGTTTTCAACTTGTTTTCTGGATTTTCTTTATTTTTCTGACTGCCAAATTTTAGGAGTGCCGTTGGGACTAAGTTCTTAGACTGCTCCCCCTTCATCCTGCCTGTTTGACAATTTATTTATTTGAAAGGCAGAGTTACAGAGAGAAAAAAGAAGACGAGAGCTTCCATCTGCTGATTCACTCTCCAAAAGACCATGATAGCTGCTGGGCTGGTTCAAAGACAGGAGCCAGAAACTTCATCCAGGTATCCCATGAGGATGCAGGGGCTCAAGTTCTTGTTCTTAGGCCATACTTTGCTGCTTTTCCAGGCCATAAGCTGGATTGGAAGAAGAAGTAGCTGGGACTCGCACTAGCACGCATGTGAGATGCTGACACTGCAGGCTCTAGGTTTACACTCTATGCCCAGTGCTAGCTCCAGACTTCTCTTTTCTGTCTATATTCGTTCCTCTTAAATCATTTCAACAAGTCACATAGCTTTTATTGTTCCTGTATACTGACAGCTTTTGAACTTGTGTCTCCAGCGTAGTCATCTCTGAACTTCAAACACTGCTAAACACCACTTTATTATATCTGAGAGGCATCTCATCCACACTTGCAACCAAACCAGGTCCCTTGAGGTCTTCATCTGAAGTATTACAATTCCATCCCTGATCTTTTAACAGGTCCTTTTAGCTCAGCCTTCAAAATCAGTCTGGAATTTTTGCCACTATTCACAACCCTTTTTTACTATCCGTGCACAAAGCACTGCCGTCTCATATCTAAATATTGTAGTAGCATCCTCACTTAGGCTTCTCTCCTTATCAGCCTGTATTCGATTCTTAGCATAACAGCCAGAGCCATCCAAGATGGCTCTCAAGATTTTGCTAGAGGTCTCTCATCTCTTTTGCCTGATTGGACCCAGAAAGTCAAAGTCTTGGTTATTTCTCTCTTTTTTTCCTACTGTCCCTTTCCTTCCAGTCTTACTATTTTAGTACAGAACCTCTTCCCACTCCCTGAAACGGATACTGGTTTTTCCTTCATGTGTGAGTTCCCTACTTGTCTCAAATGTTGTTTCAAATGTTGTTTATTTCCATAAAGCCTTCCTGAGCAACTGTTGTGTAAATTTATACACTTTCCAGCCATCCCTGCATTTCATGTCCACCTTCGTTCCTTATTACCTAATACTGTACAATAGAACTTTACTTAATAATATTTGTTTATGCCACCAGAATATAAGTTTCTGAGCGCAAAGATTTTTACCTATACTAGTACAATGTCTGAAACATATTAAATGGAATGTTTTATTTTATGTTATTTTATTAAATATTTATTTGTTATTTTATTGGGAAGTTGGATATACAAAGAGGAGGAGAGACAGAGAGGAAGATCTTCCATCCACTTCTTCCAGGTCTCTCATGCAGGTGCAGGGTCCCAAGGCTTTGGGAACAGGTACCCATCTGGGATCACAGTGTGTGCGAGGTGAGGACTTTAGCCACTGTGTCAAGCTCAAATGGAATTTTTAAAAATAAAATGTTGAATAGTTTTTCCTCATTAAAAGCCAAGTTTTCTTTTCTCAGAAGAGTAAGGTACATAGTTTCCCACAATTTCTCTGCTTATTGAGCTCTCTAAATGAAAGTAATGCTAAATAATGTAAAACGCGTTTTTAGCATAATAATAATTACATGGTCTTTTTTGTAAAGGTATATTAATTACTTATTTGAGGAACTTTAAATCTTGCATTTATGGAAAAAAATTTCAAAACTTGATATTTTTTTGTGCTGCTGAATTCTATTTTTTCATTTGCTTAAAGATCTATTTATCTGAAAGGTAGAGTTTATACATAGAGAGGAAGAAACAGAAAGAAAGAAGAATGTCTGCTGTCTGATGGTTCATGGCCAGGGCTAGACAAGGTGGAGGCCGGGATTCTCGAGTTTCATCCAGGTTTCCTGGTGGGTAACAGGAGCACAAGTCCTTAGGCCATTCTGCTGATTCCCAGCTGATTAGTAGGAAGCTGAATTGGAGGTGTTGGAGGTGTAACAGTCGGGATTTAGCCTGATGTTGCTGTTGTCACAGAAGGTAACTTAACATGGTACACTGCCATACTGGCCCAAAATTATTTTTCTTTAAAGGAAATTGTCTTAATCAACTAATTGATTAGTTTTTGTGACTTTTTTTCCCTTGGATAATCCAGATTTTTATTTTTAAAATTTGAATTAACTAATTTAAGAAGCAAAGAGAGCTTCTTCATTCTGTTTAACTCCCCAAATGCCATGCAGTATCTGGGCCAGGTCAAGGCTGAAGCTGGGACCCAAGAGCTTCATCCAGGTCTCTCCTGAGGGTGGCAGAGGCCATCTGGGGAGCTGGAGGTCAGAATCGAACACACACTCTGATATGGAACATGGGCATGAGTGTTTTAACTGCTAAGCCAAACATCCTCCCCATACTTTCAGGTATTGATTTGCCCAGATTTGACTAATTTGTTGTCAATTTTTTTTTTAATTTTTACATTTTTATCTGAGACGTATTTCCCGAGTTGAATTTAATTTTCAGTTTAACTATTTTGTGTGTTTACTGTTTTTGTGTTTCAAGCTTGCAGGTTTTTTATTTTACCTTTGATATGTTTTCTTCTGCTTTATGAAATCCATACCTATAAGGATTCTTCAAATTGTTTGTGGAAAATGCCTATTATGAACAGATTAGGCATGTAATTCAATTTTTTTGAACCAAAATTAGTTTTTTGAAAGATACTTTTTTTTAAATTGGAAAAGCAGATTTACAGAGAAAAATGATAGAGAAAGGAAAGATCTTTCATCTGCTAATTTACTCCCAGATGGCCACAACTCCCAGAGCTAAGGCAATCCAAAGCCAAGAATCAGGAGCTTCTTCCAGGTCTCCCACATGGGTGCAGGGTCCCAAGGACTTAGCCATTCTCTGCTGCTTTCCCAGGCCATAAACAGGGATGGGAAGTGGAGCGGCTGGGACACAAATCGCACCCATATGGGTTGCTGGCACTGGAAGGTAGAGAATTTGCTTGTTGAGCCATGGTGCCAGCTCCCCAAAATTAATTAAAAAAATTTTTTTTTATTTATTTGAAAGTTCGAATTATACATAGGGAGGGAGTGATAGGAAGAGAGAGATCTTTCATCTCCTGCTTCAACTCTCTCCCACCCCCGAGATGGACACAATGGCTAGCTCTGGGTTAGGCTGAAACCAGGAGCAGCCAGGACTTCTTCCAGATCTGCTGTGTAGATGACAGGGGTCCAAGTTCTTGCGCCGTCTTCCACTGCTTTTCTCAGGCCATTAGCAGTTTGCTGAATGGGAAATGGAGCAGCCAGGAAATGGAATGCTATTCAAACTGGATGCCAATGTTGCAGGTAGTGGCTTTACTTGCAATGCCACAATACCAACCTCCAAAATTGACTTTTTAATTGTTTTCCATTAACTTAACTGTTATCTATTGTTACTGGCTTCCTTGTATAACAAAAAATATGATTTGAGGAAGTTCGAAGCCTTATTTCCTTTCTTTTTTTCTTCTTTTGCGAATAGTTCCACCAAAGTCCTTTTTCACTGCCAGCTAGCAAGAAGAAGCGAATTAGTAAGCAGTGCAAGTTGATGCGTCTTCCATTTGCAAGGTAATTGCTTTACAATGTGGTTAAATATTGACTTATAAACATCTACCTTGGAAGAAGGTATATTGGACTTTGAGTAGCTTTTATTTTCTCTGCTTATTTGAAACATACAGAAGCATTTCAACATAAATAATGAAATTTATTTTCAGCATTGTACCTGTCAACATTGCATTATTAACGTTGCATCTGTAAAATGTGACAAGTACATTATTCTAATATGAAATGTTAACAGGGAAGCTTGGTGTGGTTTATTGATTATGACAAGTACATCACACTTGTATGTTAATACTAAGGTAAGCAATGTGGGATATATGGGAACTTTTTTTATAGCACTGTTTGTGGGATAGAATAGAAGTTCTTGTCTTTTTGCAAGAAAAAATTCAGGTGTGAGACCAAGTAGTAGTAAGCAAAGTAAGTAGCAAGATTCCTTAGATAATCCGGATTTAGTGTGTAAGACATGTGTTAGAGCACATGGGCACCTCTCTAGGTGAATTTTCAAGAACAGTACCTGCCCATTCAGACTGAAGTAAGTAAGATTTATTAGTTTGATGAGGAGAACATCCCTGACAAAGCAGGCAGGCATCTCAGCAAAGAACTGAGAACTGAGCTAAGGAAGATCCCCTTGACAGGTGAGCGTCTCAGGAGAGAGCTGAGCACTCAGAGCCGGCCAAGGCAGTCGTCTCGGGGACAGGCTGAGAACACAGGCCAGGCCCAGAATGGAGCTCCTAAGGAAATGGAGTCCACTTGTTCCTTCCTCTCCTCCTGGACAGAGGGTTTGCAGGGTGTGCAACAAGAAGATTCACTCCCAAGGTTCTAATACCCAGTGGTAGGTCAGATTGGGCAGCCCACCTGACACTGGGCATAAGAGATTCCCTTAGGGCGCTTTCGTGGGAGAAGGCTGTGATAGTTTGATTCCGCAGTGTTTTCGACTGGATGACTCCATTGGACACTGGCAGAGAGGATCCTCTTACAGTGCTTTCCTTGGGGAAAGACTGGGCCGCCTGCAGAGAGACTTGAGTATGGACAGGAGTTTTTAGTGAAATCCTGGCTTGCTTCCAGGGTTTGCTTCTGAGCTGGTAGAAGCTGGTTCATTCCTTGCCATGCATGCTCTCTCTTCCTTAGGTCCCCCTCAAACAAAGATGCTAATTTTTAACTTCATATCTAACACTGTACAATTTTTTTGTTTTGTAAATAAATTTAAAGCTATTCTGAAATAAAAAGTATTTTAAATAAGATATGAAAGAGGATCTGCAAGAATTCAGTTTTAAACTGTTGTACTTTCCCATAGGCCCTTGAGAAGAAAGGTGTACAGATGGACTGTCAGCTGTGC
This sequence comes from Ochotona princeps, assembly GCF_030435755.1. Taxonomy (NCBI): domain Eukaryota; kingdom Metazoa; phylum Chordata; class Mammalia; order Lagomorpha; family Ochotonidae; genus Ochotona; species Ochotona princeps. Next base: position 75,657,224 of record NC_080836.1, read on the forward strand.
AGGCTTTAATTACTACTGGTTGAGAGTTACAGAGACTTTGTTTAACATAAGCAGTGCAGTGTTTGTGTTCCTGTGTTCCTTGCACAATGTTCAGGCTTAATGAACCCGAAGTTGTCCCTTAAGGAAGGAATGAGATGGTTTTTGGTGTCATGCTGTAGGTTGTCTGTAGGACTCCAAGGAAGGTTAACCTTCATTCAGTTACCAAGTTCTTCTGTATATCCTGTTACTTTTCATTTCTTCTCCAGGTTACTTCTTATGTGTTTTACTGGGTAAATCTGAAACTGCTGTTTTTTTAGCTTTAATCGTGTAAATCTGGGTGAATCTGAAACCCCCGATAATCACAGATCTAAGACTGGGTCAGGCCAAAGCTGGCCATCAGGAACTTAATTCTGGTCTTTTGTGTAGGTGGGACCAGTGCTTCATAATCCACACTGTCCAAACACTGGCTCAACGAGTGGGATCCTGTATCAGGCCCAGGCACACTGATAATGGCACATAGGCATTTTATCTGATGTCTTAACGATTTTGCAAATGAATTGATTATTGTATAAACAAAATATTTTTAGTGATAATTCCTATTTTGAAATCTATTTTGGTGTAGCATTTCCATGGTATGTCTTTTTCTGTATCTTTGCATGCAAATGGTGCTATATTTGAAATGTGTACAGGTTCATAATATGTCTTTAGCAGCAGCCATTTTCACAAGTTGAAGGCATTCATATATTTTTTGTTTGTTTTCAGGTTCGCTGAGATTTTTTTCCCCCCTCTAGTTTATTATTATTTACTTAAGAGGCATAGAGACAAAAGGAGAACTCCTGTCTGCTGGTTCACTCCCCAAACGCTTGGTGGGTCTGGGCCAGGCCAAGCAAGGCCTGGAAGCTGGGAATTCAATCTAGTTCTCATGCATTGGTGACAGCAGTCCATTTATTTGAGCCAACGGCTCGTTAGTGGGAAGGTGGAGTCAGGAGCTAGAGCCAGGGATTGAACCCATTTACTGCAGTGTGGGACACAAGCGTACCAACTGGCGTCTAAACTGTTAGGCTGAATGTCTCCCCCAACAAGTTTTCACAATGAATTTGAATTTTGTCAGATTCTTTTTTTGAGTTTATGGAGAGAGTCAGGATTTGTCTTCTTTGTTCTGTTTACAGTTTCTAATGTGAAACTAATTTTGCATTTCAAAAATAAATTCCACTTGGTCATGGTCTATTAGTCTTTCTGCATGTTGCTGACTCTTATTTGCTAATATTTTTAAAGAATTTGTTTATTCATAAAGGATATTGTTCTATAATTATCTTTATAAAATCTATTATAGGTTTTGGTAAATATTATGCAGGTCTCATAGAGAGAAACGTTCCCTCTTTATCCATTTTCTGAAAGACTTTGTATAATTGGTATTTCTTAGCTATGTAATACAATTTACAAGAAAAGTAATTTGTTTTTTGTTAATTTCTTTTTTTTTTTTTTTTTTGTATCTCTCCTCTGTAATTTTGCCTTTCTTTTTTTTTTTTTTTTTAAATTATTTATTATTTAACTTCAGTAATTACATTGTATTATGTGACACAGTTACATAGATACTTGGGTTCTCCCCACCCCTCCCCAAACCCTCCCACCATGGTGGATTCCTCCACCTTGTTGCATAACCACAGCTCAAGTTCAGTTGAGATTTCCCCATTGCAAGCGTATACCAAACATAGAGTCCAGCATCTTATTGTCCAGTCAAGTTCAACGGCTTCTTAGGTATACCCTCTCTGGTCTGATGACAGAGCCAGCAGAGTATCATCCCAGTCAATTGAAAGCTCCAACATACCATCAGCAAAAATTTACATCATTATGGAATTAATTGACATAGTAATGAGTAACCAATATGTTAAAAGTAAATGCGGGTTCCCAGCCACCTTCTGTGACCACCTCACCTATACTTCAGTTTTAGTTTATACACAACATATAACATTCAAAACATAACATGTTATACATAACATCATATCATCTTAAATTAAGGCAAACATGTGGTATTTAACCTTTTGGGATTGGCTCATTTCCCTTAGCATTATGGTTTCCAGTTTGGCCCATTTGGCCACAAAGAACTGCATTTTGTTTTTTTTAATAGCTGAGTAGTATTCCATGGAGTAGATGAACCATAGCTTTCTTATCCAATCGTCTGCTGATGGGCATTTTGGTTGTTTCCATGTTTTTGCAATTACTGATTGTGCTGCTATGAACATAGGAGTGCATGTTGGTTTCTCATAGAACAAGTGTTCTGGATATATTCCTAGGAGTGCTATTGCTGGATCATACGGTATGTTGAATTTGAGTTGTTTGAATATTCTCCATACTGATTTCCATAGAGGCTGTACCAGCCTGCAGCCCCACCAGCAGTGGAGTAGGGTTCCCTTTTCCCCGCAACCTCGCCAACAAGTGTCGTTGGTGCTTTTATTCATGTGGGTCAGTCTTACTGGCGTTAGGTGGTACCTCATTGATGTTTTAATTTGGATTTCCCTTATTGCCAGGGAACTTGAGCATTTTTTCATATGTTTATTTGCCATTTGGGTTTGTTCCTTTGTGAAGTGTCTGCCCATTTCCCGTGCCCATTTCTTGAGTGGGTTGTTTGTTTTGACATTTTGGTTGTTTTGTAGCTCTTTGTATATTCTGGATATTAGCCCTCTATCACCTATGTCATGTGCGAAGATCTTCTCCCATTCTGTGGGTTGCCTTTTTACTTTGTTGATTGTTTCTCTAGCTGTACAGAAGCTTCTTAGTTTGATGAGGTCCCAATTGTTTATTTTGGTCTTGATTTCTACTGCATCTGGAGTCTTTTTTAGGAAGTGAGGGCCTACCCCTAAGTGTTCCAGTGTGTTTCCAACATTTTCTTCCAAAAGTTTGAAGGTTTCTGGATGTAGGTTTAGATCTGTTATCCATTTAGATCTGATCTTAGTGTATGGTGAGAGATGTGGATCTATTTTTTTGTTTCTGCAGGCTATCAACCAGTTGTCCCAACAGCATTTATTGAACAGACCTTCCCATTTGCCTGGGTTGTCGTTTGTCTTTTTGTCAAAGATTATTTGGCTGTATCTGTGTGGGTTTCCTTCTGGCGTTTCTATTCTGCTCCATTGATCTTCCTCTCTATCTTTGTGCCAGTACCACGCTGTTTTGATAACCACTGCCCTATAGTATGTCCAGAGGTCCGGAACTGTGATTCCCCCTGCTAACTTCCTGTTCTTCAGGATAGTTCTAGCTATCCGTGGTTTTTTGTGCTTCCAGATGAACCTTTGGATCATTGTTTCCAGTTCCATGAAGAATATTTTGGGCAATTTGATTGGGATTGCGTTGAATGTATATATTGCTTTTGGCAGTATAGACATTTTAATGATATTGATTTTACCTATCCAGGAGCATGGGATGTTACTCCATCTTTTGAGGTCTTGTTCAATTTCTTTTTTAAGCAGTTTGTAGTTTTCTTCAAATAAGTCTTCTACATTTTTGGTTAGATTTATTCCCAGATATTTCATACTTTTCTCTGTTATTTTGAATGGTATCTTGCTGGTTAAGTCTTTTTCCATCTTGGGGCTGTTCACATACACTATGGCTGTTGATTTTTGTTCATTAATTTTGTACCCTGCCACTCTACCAAACTCTCGTACAAGTTCTAGCAGTCTCTGTATTGAATCTCTTGGCTCTTCTACATAAAGAATCATATCATCTGCGTATAGTGAGAGCTTGACTTCTTCGTTTCCCATTTGGATTCCTCTGATTTCTTTTTCTTGTCTTATGGCCTCAGCGAGTACCTCTAGGACTATGTTGAATAGTAGTGGAGAAAGTGGACATCCCTGTCTTGTTCCAGATCTCAGTGGGAAGGGTTCCAGCTTTTCTCCATTCAGTATGATGCTGGCGTTGGGTTTTTCATATATGGCTTTAATTATGTTGTGGATTTTTCCATCTATGCCTACCTTGGTTAGGGTTTTTAGTAGGAAGTGATGTTGGATTTTGTCGAAAGCTTTTTCTGCATCTATTGATACTATCATGTGATTCTTGTTTTTCAGTTTTTGGATGTGGTGTATCACATTTATAGATTTTCGAATGTTGAACCATCCCTGCATTCCAGGGATGAATCCTACTTGATCTGGATGAATGATCTGTCTGATGTGTTTTTGAATTCTGTTGGCTAGGATTTTGTTGAGAATCTTAGCATCAATGTTCATCAAAGAGATAGGTCTGTAGTTTTCCTTCTCTGTTAGTTCTCTGTCTGGTTTTGGGATTAAGGTAATGTTGGCTTCATAGAATGAGTTTGGAAGGGTTGCCTCTTTTTCTATTGTTTTGAAGAGTTTGTAGAGGATTGGGGTCAGCTCTGTTCGGAATGTTTTGTAGAATTCTGGAGTGAAGCCGTCTGGGCCTGGGCTTTTCCTTGTTGGGAGGTCTTTAATCACTGATTCAATCTCTACTTCAGTTATGGGTTTGTTCAGGTCGTTTGTTGCCTCTGGGCTAAGTTTTGGCAAGTGGTAGAAGTCTAAGAACTTTTCCATTTCTTGGTGATCTTCTGATTTGTTGGAGTACAGTGCTTTGTAGTAATTTCTAATTATGGCCTTAATGGATGCGGTGTCTGTTGTTATGTTGCCTTTTTCATCTTTGATGCTGTTAATTCTTGCCTTCTCTTGTTTTTTCTTTGTCAGTCGGGCCAGTGGAGTGTCTATCTTGTTTATCTTCTCAAAAAACCAGCTTTTTGATTCATTGATTTTGTGTATGGTTTTTTTTATTTCTATCTGGTTGATTTCCTCCCTTGTTTTGATGATTTCTTGTTTCCTATTGTGTGTGGGGCTCTTCTGCTGTTGTTTTTCCAGTTCCTGGAGGTGTGTGTTTAGTTCCTGTATTTGGCGCCTCTCTTGCGCCTTGACATGAGCTCCAATTGCGATGAGTTTACCCCGTAGCACTGCTTTGGCAGTGTCCCACAAATTTTGGAATGTTGTGTCAGAGTTTTCATTGGTTTCCATAAATTTTTTGATCTCATCTTTAATTTCTTCTCTGATCCATTGTTCGTTTAGTAGCATATTGTTCAGCCTCCAAGAGTTTCTGTATTTCCTGGGGCATTTTGAATTGCTGATTTCCAGCTTCATTCCGTGGTGGTCTGAGAGGGTACATGGTATGATTCCTATCTTTTTGAAGTTATTTAGGTTTGCTTTGTGTCCTATCATGTGGTCGATCCTGGAGAAGGTGCCATGCACTGCTGAAAAAAATGTATAATCTGTGGCCTTAGGGTAAAAAATTCTATAAATGTCAACCAAGTCCAGTTGTTCTATTGTTTGTATGAGTTCTGTTGTTTCTTTGTTGAGTTTTTGTTTTGTTGATCTGTCTGTTGTTGTTAGTGGGGTGTTAAGATCACCCACTATTATTGTGTGCATATCTATGTCTCCCCTTAAGTCCGTGAGTAATTGCTTCACGTAGCTAGGTGCGTTTGAATTTGGTGCATATATGTTCACAATGGTAATTACTTCCTGATGGATCAGTCCCTTCACCAATATATAATGTCCTTCCCTGTCCTTTTTGATGTGTGTCAGATTGAAGTCCACATCATCTGAAATTAAGACAGCTACCCCAGCCTTTTTTTCTCGTCCATTGGCATGAAATATCTGTTTCCAACCTTTCACTTTCAGCTTCTTCGAATCTCTTCTGGTTAGATGTGTCTCTTGTAGGCAACAGATAGTTGGGTGCTGTTTGATAATCCATTCTGTTAATCTATGCCTTTTGATTGGTGAGTTCAGGCCATTTGTGTTGAGAGTTAAAATTGAGAGGTTGTGATTTTGCCCTGCCATACTTGTTTTTGTGGGTGTTGATATCTGTGTTATTGCCCTTCCTTGTGTGGACTTTAGTGGGGAGACCTTCCTGTTTGCCATCTTTGCTTATGATTCACCTCCTTTTTTTCTGGAATTAGTGCATTTCTAAGGAGATTTTGTAGAGCTGGTTTTGTGCTGGCATATTCTTCTAATTTCTCTTTGCTGTGGAAGTATTTGATTTCGTTCTCAAATACGAATGAGATCTTTGCTGGGTACAATATTCTTGGTTGACAGTTGTTCTGATTCAGGATTTGGAAGATCTTTGTCCATTCTCTTCTTGCTTGTAAGGTCTCTTCAGAAAAGTCAGCCGTGATCCTGATTGGTTTTCCCCGGTATGTGATCTTTTCTCTGCTTCGTACTTGTCTCAGGATTCTTTCTTTGTCTTCGTTGGAGTGGAACTTGAGCACCATATGTCTGGGTGAAGATCGCTTTGGGTCATATCTGCTGGGAGTCCTCTGACCGTCCTGGATTTGAGCTGGATTCATGTTCCAAGTGTTTTGAAAGTTTTCCTGTATAATTTCGTCGAGCACCATTTGCATTCCTGATTCTTTTTCCGCTCCTTCAGGAAGGCCAATAATCCTAATATTTGATTTTCTGAGGTTGTCTTTCATTTCTTGTATGGTCTTATTGGCTTTGTTCAGACTTGTCTCCAGCTGTTTAATGAACTGGGTGTGTTCGTTTTGTGTGTCTTCCGTTTTAGAGATCCTCTCTTCTGCTGTATTTGTTCTGTTGGTTAGGCTCTCAATTTTGTGCTCTAAGTCAAGGATTTTACTTTTCATTTGTTGTATTTCTGAGGCTATGTGGTTCTTGAATTCCTTGAAGTCCTCCCAATTCTTCTCATTGTCTCTGACATATTTTAACATTATTTTTTTGAATTCCTTGTCTGGTAGATCTTCTATGTCTTCATCTCGCATCTCCGAAATAGGCATTGGCTTTCGATCCTTTATTGGTAGGGTGTTGGCACTCTCATCTGGATCATTACCTTTTCTGGTATTTCTTCCCATTGTGTTAGTGTTTCTTTTTTGAGAGACCTAGGCACCAGTGTGCTGAGGGGTCTCCAAGCACTATCCTGTAGAGATCGGAGTCTGCAGGCGTGGAGTAGCAGGGTGTGGGAATTTTCAAGGCACTTTTGGTGCGTCTCCAGAACACTGGACCTCAGGGCGCCACTTCCAGGGCCCAGAGGATTCAAAGCGCACTCTCAGCTCGTCCCCTACAGGTATGCTACCACAGGGCGTGGGGGAGTGAAGGCACTCTCTGTGCGCGCCCCCTGTGCACTGGATCACAGGGCTCGGAGCAAGGGACTATAGGGCGTGGGGTGTTCCAGGTGCTCTCTGGAAACGCCTCCTGCGCAGGTCCGCCCACCCCAGCACTTGCAGGGGACCGACCGCCCCGGCGCTAGCAGGGAACTGCCCAGCCCAGAGGCGTGCTTGGGTTCCTGTGGGATAGCACCGCCCAGCTGAGTGCCAGACCGCAAAGGCACAGGGGAGTATCCAGTGTGCCTTTTGCCTTTCTCCCAGACACAGTTTTGGCAGTTTCAAGGCACTCGCCCTGTGTCTCTAGAGGCTGGAGTCTGGGGGGGGGGGAGGGGCGGGGAGACGAGCACCAATTGTGTTCAGGCTCTGTCCGTGCCCCTGGGGGGCCAACTCCCAAAGCCTCCAACCCACCACTGTCCCCACCCAACTCACTCAAACCTCAGGTTCTTGCAGTCTGCCTCTTCCTCTGGTGGGAATCCTGGCCGCCGGTGCGTCTCCCAACTGCTGCATCCGTTGCTGGTCTCCGCGGGTCGCGGTGGAGCCTGGAGGCTGCGGCTGGTGCAGGTCCCGGGGGTTGGCGACCAGGGTGGGCAGATGCCGGCGGGTCCCGGTGATTCAGGGTCCTGGTGTCCGCAGCGGGGCAGGTCCTGGCGAGTCCTGGTGACCAGGGTGAGCAGATGCCAGCGGGTCCCAATCACCTCCGGTCCTCACGGCCACAGCGTCTGCGGGTCGGTCTTTGGGTGGGTCGGCGGCTTTCAGCGTCTGCACTCAGAGGTGACTCAGCAGGTCAGGAGCGGAAAGTCGTCTTCCCTGTCCTTTGCTTTGTTTTTCCCTGGTTGCTCTTCCGAGTCGTGTGGATTTTTTTGGCTCCACACTGTCCAGGGAACTTCACGTTCTTCTCCCTGTAGTTCTATGCTGCTCCACTTACGCTTTTGTCGCGTTCTAGCCCTCTCTGTCTGTGAGCTCTCTCACAGTCTTCCTCCTATGTCGGCCATCTTGCCGGGAGCCCCGTAATTTTGCCTTTCTGAATTCCAAGACTGAAGGGTCATCCTTGGTTGTCTCTTGTGGGTCCTCTGGTTGTGTCCCCACGTAGCAGAAGAGCACAGAGCACCAACGTAGCCTCTTTTGTTAATTTCTTAAGCAGATATAGGGTTTTTCAGATTCTGTTTCTTTTCAAGTCAATTTAGAGAATGTGTGTATTTCAAGAAAATCTGTTCACTTAGGCATTCAAGTTTATTGATATGAAATTGTTTATTCATTTCTTATAACATGACTTTCATATTTTTAAAGGATTCAACAATAGTGACTCAGTATTTTTTTTTTTTATGGTATAAGGAGTCTTTATTAACAAAGTTTGGTGATAACAGGGTCCAGTACAAATTAGCTGATGACAAGTCCTTGTAGCAATCCAGTCTGAATTGAAATCCTAAGAGTAAAGATGCTCATTACCCTGGAGTCCATCCATTAAACTGAAGACCTTTGTTCCAGCTTCCCCAGCTATATAAGTTATCATAACAAACATAACAGCCAACAACCTGGACACATAAAGCTGCAGACATTCAGCTTTTTCTGCCAGCCACATCCCATTATTGTTAGGCCTCACTGAGACCATCCAGGCCTGCTGAGGTCTTGGCCACATCTTCAAGTGGGCGGCTGCCCACCCATTTTCTAAATAACTAAGAGACCATCATCCCAAGACCCTTCCTCAAACCTTTGTTGTCTCTCTCTCCCTCCCCTTTCGAGAGGCATTCCACCTCCGGCTTTCTCTCCGGAGGTGCTTTCCCTTTTCCTCCCTTCCCTGCTCACCTGGTCTCTTCGTAGATAAACTTTTCTGTCTGCAACAGATTCCCGGCTTTATATTTCTTTTTTTTTATTATTATTATTTATTATTTTTAATTCATTAATTACATTGTATTATGTGACACAGTTTCATAGGTACTTGGGTTCTCCCCACCCCTCCCCAGTGACTCAGTATTTTTAAAAAGTTGTTCAGTCTTTATCAGTATCGAATTCCAGAATATTTCCATCACTTAAAAAAAAAAGTCATGAATCTGTTAGTAGACACCTCCCTCCACTACTCCCTGGGAACCATAATGTAGTTTTTATCTCTTTCAGTTTTTCTGTTTCGTACATTTCAGATGAATGGAATCGTAAGATAGTGTAGCTTTTGTGCCTTTTTAAACTTAGCATAGTTTTTTCAAGGTCCATCTATATTTGTTAGCATTTCATTGCTTTTTTATAGCTAAATATTGTGTTATATGAACCATATTTTGGTCATCAATTCATGGATATTTGTGTTGTTTTTACTTTGGGGATTAGGAATACAGCTGCTGTCAACAGTCATGTACAAGATTTTGTGTACATAAACCTTTGCAGTTTTCTTCGGTATATGTCTTGGAGTGGAATTGCTGGGTCATATGATAACTCTTTTTTACTTTCGGAGGAACTACAAAGCTGTTATGCCGTTTTGCTTAATACAGCCAGGTGTTAGGGTATCAGTTTCTTCTCATCCTCATTAATACTTGTTGATTCTAGCCATCCTAATGAGCATGGAGGGGTGGCTCACTTCAGTTTTGATTTGCATTTCCCTGATAATCAGTGATGACAATTTTCTCGTACTAATTGGTCCTTTATGTATCGATATCATTCTGTGTTGACTATCTTTCCCTTTTAGCTTTAATTGTGTTTTCCTGTTTCATGTCTGCACATTATAGATCCTACATTGTAGAAAATTTGACTCCATTGCATTTTTCCAAAGTTTCTTATTTTAATAGGCACTGATTTGTCCAAATCACATGTCACACTGCCTGTCTGCCTATAAGTAGCATTTTTAAATCTCATTTCAGTTTTTTTTTAAGTTTATGTATTTATTTTATTGGGAAGTTAGATTTATAGAGAGAAGGAAAGACCTTCTACCTAATGATTCACTCCACAAGTAACCACAACAGCCAGAATTGATTGGATCTGAAGTCAGGAGCCAGGAGCTTCTTCTGGGTCTCCAAGGCTTTGGACCATCCTCAACTCTGCTGCCTTCCCCTGCAGGGCACAAGCAGGAAGCTAGAAGGGAAGTGGAACAGCCAGGATATGAACTGGCGCCCAAATGGGATCCTGGCACATGCCAGGCAAGGACTTAAGTCACTAGGCTACTGCACTGGGCCCAATTTTGTTGTTTTTGTTTGTTTGTTTTGTTTTGTTTTTTTTAATCCTTAATTGGGCAATTGTGTCTTTGTAAGAAGCTGGTTAGAGATTTGTGGGACATCCAAACACCAATTTGCGGTTACTTTCTCTACCTCTTTTATTTGTTATATCCTCCTGTCACTTTGTAGATAATATAGTTGTCCTGAATTTTGACCTTAAATCAGTAAGGCCATGAGTTTCTATAGCTTATTTTGAATGTGGGACCAACTCAGTGAGGCTACATATACTGAGAATCATGCTCCCCAGCCTCTTTCTCCCGTCAGTATCTGTGTCTCTCCATTGATTCCTCATAGTTATTTTGAAAATATTTTGGCCATAATTATACTCATCGTTATTTTTTTATAGTATGGTTGGTCTGATAATAATTGTTTGCTCATTACCAGGAGCAAAGCCTCTGATTATTTTTGTTACCTTGTTTCCCAGAGTGCACAGAAATTTCTTCCCAGTGGTTATTCTACTAGTAATTGCCTTTGCGTTTTTGACATTTTTAATGTTTATTTTTGTCACAGTAAATTAGTGTGAAATGTGATTTATTTGAGGAACAAGGCAAAATATTATTGGTGGAGGGTATTATTCAGTTTTGAGTTCAGGAATATGTGTTTATTAAATTATCTCTGTGAGTTCCTGTCTTTTGTAATTTCTAGATTTAACTACTGTAGACATATGGTTGTAGTTTACAGTCAGGTGGGGAACATCTGGCTCACAGGAATATGAGGCCTGTGAAATTGTTGATCTAGCTCTGTCAAGGCAGCTGCAGGTGGGGCTTGAACTTTAATAAACAGAGCAGGCTAATTTTTAAGTTGGTAATATTGTATGGCCTGAGAATTAATGTTATATAAATACCCAATTGGATTTTGGAAGAAAAAAATGCTCCCTGCCTCTGGTTTACATGGGTGCTTCTTTGAAACAGCAAATTTATTACATACATAACTATGCATGGCAAAGGGACTACATAAAGTTTGTGGGGAGTATATATCATGAAAAATTATATGTTAATTAAAAAATATTTTTGTAACAAAATGTATTCTAATTCCATTTCTTCACAAACATTTTAAAATACTATCATAAAATTGAACTTATTGGAAACCATAGGAAGAATTCTGGATATTTGATAGGATTGTGGAAAGTATATATAGGCCCAGCACAGTGGCTCAATGGCCAAATCCTTACTTTGCAAGTGCTGGGATCCCATATGAGCACTGGTTTGTGTCCTGGCTGCTTCACTTCCCATCCATCTCCCTTCTTAGGGCCTGGGAAAGCAGTAGAAGATGGCCCAAAGCCTTGAAACTCTACACCTGTGTGGGAGACCTGGAAGAAGTTTCTGGTTCCTAGTTTCAGATCAGCTCAGCTCTGTCTGTTGTGGCCGCTTGGGGAGTGAATCTGAGGAGTGTCTTTCCTCCATAAATCTGATTTTCCTTTCCAATTAAAAAAAATATGGCCCGGCATGATAGCGTAGTGGTTAAGGTCCTCACCTTGAATGCACTGGGATCCATATGGGCACCGGTTCTAATCCCGGCAGCTCCACTTCCCATTCAGCTCCCTGCTTGTGGCCTGGGAAAGCAGTTGAGGCTGGCCCAAAGCATTGGGACCCTGCACCCGTGTGGGAGACCCGGAAAGAAGTTCCTGGCTCCTGGTTTCGAATCGGCGCAGCACCTGGTGTTGCGGTCACTTAGGGAGTGACTCATCAGATGGAAGATCTTCCTGTCTCTCCTCCTCTCTGTACATCTGCCTTTCCAATAAGAATAAATAAATCTTTAGAAAAAATAATAAATCTTTAAAAAATGTATAAATATTATACACTGAGTATTCAGTATGTTTCGGCTCTATTCGTTTCATTAGCAGCTGTCTTCCAATAACCCAACTGATAAATATATTGATTATTGTCTTTTGTAGCCATTCTAACTGGAGATAAGCAGCATTCCTCTTTCACTCTATATTCTTTTACTAAATACTACCTGTTCCTTCACTCATAATGTCTAAACTAGACATGAAAAGATATCATAGTGGGTTTGTGGTTTGATCCTAAATAGGTGGAATATAGTTAGTACCCATGCAAGTTTTAAAATGGTTTTTGTAAAATTCTTTATTTCATTCCCACTTGTCTTTAGAGTTCCATTAACTTCAAATGATGATGATGAAGGTGATGGTGATGATAAAAAGAAAATACAGTGTAACCAGTCTGTTTTACCAGAGGCACCACCTGATATTCCCTCTTCAGCATCAACAAAGCAGTCTTTATCTGCACAGCATAATTTGGAAGAGTTACTTCAGAAAGAAAATAACAAAATTATATATAGCCTGGATGACTCGGAACGTATTTCTTCTCTTGTGGATATACTTCCCAAAGGTGAGGTTGTTTTAAAAATTTGTTTTGAGTATCAGTATTAAATAGTTGTATTCAGGGAGGTTGGCTTGGTGGTATAATGATTGGAGCCATTGTCTGCAGCATTAGCACACCGTATGAGTACCAATTTGTGTTCTGGCTCCTCTGCTTCCAATTCAGCTCCCTGCTAATGGCCTGAGAAAAGCAGTGGAGGTGGCCTAAATGCTTGGGCCCATGCTGCCCGCGTGGGAGACCTGGATAAGACTTCTGGATTTAATTTGGGCTATTTTATTCATCAGATTTTCTTGAGGGCAATGACGTAAATATAATCAGCAAAGTCTGTGATGCTACACGTTTGCTAACTTCCAACGTTTAAAACTTCTGATGAAAATTTGAATTTAAAACGAAATAGTCTCCCTTTAAAAAATGGGTAGGACTGGGGCCATTGTTTTGTTGTGGTGGGTTAAGCTGACACCTATGATTCTAGCCTCCCGTAGAAGTGCCGGTTTGAGTCTTAGCTGTTCTACTTCTGATCCAGCTCTCTGTTAATGCGCGTGGAAAACCAACAGAAGATGATGCACGTGCCTGGGGCCCTGCCTCACGTGAGAGACTCACATGGAGTTACAGGGTCCTAGCTTCTGCCTGGCTCAGCCACGTCATGGCCAGCTGGGCAGTGAATCAACTGGTGAAAGAAATCTGTTTTTCTCAACTCTGCCTGGCTTAAAAAGCTTGTTTTGGTATACCATCTGATGATGTGGAAGATGACATTTATTTTAGCTAGTTTCATCCTCTCCTTTGATAAATAATAAAATTGGAGGGAGGGTGTAAGTAGGCGTAGTTATAACTGGTTAATGAAAACTCGGTCCTGGGTAATGACTAAGTCTCACCCCACCATTGACACATTTTAATTTACATGATATTATTAAATGAAATAGTCTGCTGTATTTTTCTGTTTATCACAGATTTTCATGTAGGGGTATGGCACTATAACTGGATTGAATTTAAAATTACTTTTCCTTTATGAAAGCATGTGTATATATGTACACATAAACATGAGTTATATATTATACCTAGATTAACCAGACTTTTGACAGTAATCCTTTTTAAAGTTATCGCTTTCATTTAGGTTTTCTTGCCTTCCTCTTTCTGCTCTGCTAATATGTTTTGATGACTACTGTTAGCTCTATTCCAATAGTACTGTTACCTGTGTTGGGACTGAGATAGAGTAAATTCTCCATAATATGCATTTTCTATAGATAGAAATGTAAAATGCGGTTTAGGAATATTCTGATTATTTCTAATTTTTACCAGCACAGGTTGTTAGTAATATAAGGATCAAAACAAAATGCATTTTTGGATGTCCCTTTCTGTGAAACACTTGGATTTTTTATTAGATTTCTAATCTAACTTGCTTTAAGTAACTCTTTACTTTATGAATTTCCTTTTCCTTTATTTTGCAGAAAGCCATTCCTCTTCAGACCAAAGTTGCAGGGCTAAGCAGTCTCCTAGTAACGTGACTGAAAGGAAGAAACGTGGGTCGTCCCGGGGATCAGCCAATTTGCCTGCAGACATGCCTTGCGTAACAAACGTAGTTGAAGAACAATGCATTTCAGCTCCAGAATTAAATTTGAGGAATGAGATAAATGACTACACTCAGGAAATAAATAATAAAACTCACAGAGATGGGCAATGTCTTCCTGGGTTCTCTTCTGAATCTGCACGTGAACCTAACGCAGAGCAGGTGAATCAACTGCAAGATGATGACTTTCAGCTACAGAAAACTGTGTATGATGGTGACATGGATTTAACTGCTAGTGAAGTGAGCAAAATTGTTACAGTTTCAAGAGGCACTAAAAGTAAAAGTAATAAAAGCGTAAGTGATTGTCAAACAAAAACTTTTAGAAAAGTGAAAGATCCACGTGCTGAAAGAAAGAAAGAAAGATCAAAGAGAAAATGTAAAAGTAATTCAGTGGTGGATATTGAGGAAAAGATTGAAAACAGACCCGAAAGAACATCTGTTGTCCTGAATGACAGAAGTAATTCAGAAGACCTACATGTTTTTACTTTTAGTACTGAACAGCTGGCTCAAGTGAACACTCTGAAGGAAATAAGCCCCAGTAATAACTTCAACTCAGATGACAGACGTAATACGCAGTGTAATAAAAAGAAGAGAAGAACATATGTAACAAATGAGCAAAAAGAAATACACTCTTTCTCTCAAAGTTCAGATCAGTTCCTTCAAGAGGGTAAATTTGATTTGGGTCAGAATTCCATAGCTGGTAATAGAAGTAAAGCTTCTAGGCAGACATTTGTGATTCATAAGTTAGAAAAAGGAATTGTATTCCCAACCCAAAAGGACAAAGAAACCACTTCTGAAAATCTAGGAATCACAAATGAATATGAAACAGCCATTTTTTCCACCAAAGATATTGGAAAGTTATGTAATTATGAGACCGAGGATATGTTGGATTTGAACAGGTATGTCACTGATATGCAGGCTGCTCAGCAAAATGAATCAAAAGTAAACAAACCTAAGTATAAAGTAAATCGGAAGACAGAAATAATTTCTAAAAGAAACCAGATACGTGAGACTGATGATAGAGATTTGCACAGTCTAGAAAACAGTAGCTTTTTCTCTGAAACCCAACAGGATAAAGAAACCATGTCTGGAAACGTAGAGGTTACACAACAATTTCAAGCACTTCATTTCATCAGAGATAATGGATATGAGACCCAGAATTTGTTGGGTTGGCAAAAGCAGATCACCAGTGTGTACCCTGTTCAAGAGAATGAATCAAAAGTTAATAAGCTTAGGCAGAGAGTAAGTCGGAGAACAAAAAGAATTTCTGAAGTGGACCATTTAAATGATGCCAAAAGTGTGCATTGCCTGGAAAAGGATAGTTATTTCTTTCCAACTCAAAAGGATAAAGAGATCATCCCTGGAAATCTGCAAGACCCAAGTGAGTTTCAAACATCTGTTCTTCCTACCAAAGATAGTGGAAACCTTTATGAAGGGGTGATAAAACATGTCCATGCTGTGCCAACTGCTTGTCAAAATGCTTCAAAAACAGACAAGAAACTTAGACAAAAGGTCTGTCGAAAAACAGAAATAATTTCTACAATGACCCAAACACATGAGATTAGTGACAAACCATTATGTGACGTAGAAAAGAGTAACTTCTTTTCTCCAACCCCAAAATATAAAGAAGCCGTATCTGGAAACATGCAAATCACAAATGAGTTTCCAACAGCTGTTCTTCCCACTAAAGATAATGGAAATTTATGTGACTATGACACCCGTGATATATTGGATTTGCAAAAGCATGCCACTGATAGGGAAGCAACTGAGAGAAATGATCCAAAAATAAATAAGAAGCTTAGGCAGAAAGAAAATCGGAAGACGGTAATAATTGGTGAAGTGAACTGGATATGTGGAGATGATGATAAAGGAGTGCTTGGTCAAGAAAACTATCCAAAAGACTTTAAAATTAGAAAATCTAAACAAGGACTTGACTGTCAAGGCATCAGTGGACACTATGTGAGTACCAACAGTAATGAAAACAGTCACCAAATTTTAGATCCTTACAAACTAGTTAACAAGTATAGGAAGAAATCTGGCAAAGCAAGGGATAAGAATAAACCTATTGCAGAGTTGACAGATTCTTCCCAGACATCTCTCTCCTTAGAATTTGGTTTGCAAAATGTTGCTAATGAAGCAGATGCTGATGCAGGCAACCAAATTGAACACTCTAACAGTGAGAAGCACAGTTCTCCACCTTTGAGTAAAAGGAGAGATACTTTCTTTATAGAGATGGTAAAAGAAGGAGAAAGCCAGATGAAAAAAGTAAATAAAGTGACTTCCAAATCAAAGAAAAGAAAGATTCTCCTGGCTCCCTCTCCAGATACGCATGAAGTAACGGGGGAAATGCCTGACATTGTTCGCAGAGAGTCAGCTGACTGTGGACAGACTGATAAGGAAAATTACTTGGAGAATGAGCAGATGGTTGCAGTTAAGCCAGACTTTTGCACCGAGAAGTTTAGATCTTTTTCTCGGATATATTCACCTAACATAAAAGATTCTTCCTTTCACAGCGTTCATGAGAGCTCAATACCTTTGAGTTTTTCTTCTAGTAAAAATCTGGTAATAAAAGAAACTTTTGCCCTGAAATGCTCACCAGTTTTTCCAGCAAGTGAAGATGTACATAAGAAGGTGAAAGAGATGAAGCTTAAAGTCAACCAGACAACAAAAACATCAAGAATAGGTAGGTAAATTCCAAAGTGATCAAGTTTTAGAAGTATACGTACCTTTTTCACTTGGTTAGTATGTATTGTATAATAATTTTCTGGAATTTTGAGATAGTATATGCTGATATAAAGTTATCCATGGAAATAGCATGAAGGAGTTAAAAGAAAGCTTAATACTTTGATAAAATAGTAATAAAATTCTTGAAAACTTATAGTCTAAAAAATTTGTTTTATCACAAAGTTGTTTGAAATGAGGGTGCTTAAAAAATTCATATAAAATGGAATTAAAGATTTCAGCCACATAATATTTCAAAACATTCATGGGAAATTTATGTTATAAAAATACATCTTCTAGAGGATGTAGGTTATGTTAGAGGATTGTTGAGCTATCCTTGGTCTCACGGTACTTTTCACAGAGGGGGGAGTTAATGGGATACATAGTTAATGAATGTGTAATAATTGGTGTCATTCAGATTAATCATAAAGAATTTGTGTCAGCCTGTGCTTTATTTCAGGATAAAATGTCAGGCATAACTTGATGGTTTTTGCATCAAATTTTAAGCCTTTTTTTTCTGTCAAAATTTAATACTCAGTTTTAAAATAGGCTGGTAATTTACAAAGCAGTGTAAATCTCCTCTGTATTTCCATATCTCTATAAGGATTTCATAAATATCTGAAAATTTTCTTCCCAGGTGTTAGAGCATTACAGGACTTGACAAATACCAATTTTGTTTCCTGTGACACTGCAAAATCTGAAGAAGTGTTAGAAGATCCTTCCTCAGAGGTTCCGAGGAAAAGAAGGAGATGTGTACCTCTCTCTCTGAAAGAACCGAGTCTCAGAGGGTAAGTGTCTCCGTGAGTTGAGATGCTGTTGGGAAATATTTGCTCTTAAGAAACATCCTACCTGAATTCAGATATGCATGCTTCTGAACATCAGTAAAATGTATTGTTAGTGTATAATGGCTACGACATTTCTGGGTAGCTTAGAGAAATGTATTCTTTGAACAGGTGTATCTTTTTTTGGTCTGAATTTGTTGTTATGGTCAGTTCTCAGTCCTACTACTTTTTTAATATGTATACTTCTTTCACTCTATTATTATTTTATTTTATGACACAGTTCCATTGACTCTGGGCTTTCCCTTCTCCCTCTACCCAAATCCCCTCTGATAACACACTGATTTCCCCTATGCTATTACAATAATATGGTTCGTCATAAACAGTTGTAAGTCCATCATTGTGGACACAGACAATTTCAGAGTCCAGCATCTTATTGTCACGGTATATTCAACAGTTCCATTGGGATTCTATTTGATCCGGAAGTAGAGATGCATATTGCATTGTATCCTCATATCCAGATATGATAGTCTCCATTACACAGTTACTATACATCCCCATAAATAAAAAGCCACAAAACAAAATCAACAACAAGAGGAAAAGAAGAAACTAAAACGCCATGAAGTTAAATAACATGCTACCAAATGACTAATGTGTCACTGAAGAAATGGAAAAGAAAATGAAGAACCTTCTGAAGAAAATGATGCTACTGTAATGAGCTGTGAGTCAGTGAAGAATTTAATATGAGAAAAAAACTTTGAAGAAATGAAATTAAAAACAAAAAGTCAGAATTCATGAGATACAGTTTTTTCTGATCTTTGTTGGTGAGATGTGTCTGCTTTAGGCAACAGATAGATGGGTTTTATTTTCTTTTAATTCAGTCTACTTATCTATATAATCTATTGTAAATGGTGAGTGTAAGCCATTTACAGTACAGCATGATGGCTCAGTGGCTAAATCTTCTCACCTTGCATGCATCGGGATCCCATATGGGTACTGGTTTGTGTCCTGTTTGCTCCACTTCCCTGCCAGATCCCTGCTTGTGGCCTGGGAAAGCAGTGGAAGACTGCTCAAACCCCTGAGACCCTTCACCTGCCTGGGAGACCTGGAAGCAGCTTCTGGTTCCTGGTTTCAGATCAGCCAGCTCCAAGAAATGCGGCCATTTGGGGCGTAAACGAGCGCACAGATGTTTCTCTCTGTCTCTCCTTCTCTCTGCATATCTGCCTTTCCAATAAAAATAAATGAATCTTTTTAAAAACCAAAACAAATGTACTCATTTATCAACATTTGCCATCTTAGCTTCATTTAGTCTTTTTTCCGAGATCAGAAAAAATCAGGTGTGTTCAGGGTGGTGTCGCCATAGACCATCTGTTATTTTTTATTGTAGTATTTTTAAAGCAAAATTCTAGGTGTATAATTCTTTAAACACTTCTCCATGTATATTAAAAAAAAATAAGAACTTAAAAAAATTACAGGCCCCACAGAATAGCCTAGTGGCTAAATCCTTGCCATGCATGCGCTGGAATCCCATATGGATGCTGGTCTGTGTCCTGGCTGCTCCACTTCCCATCTAGCTCTCTGCTTGTGGTCTGAGATAGCAGTAGAAGATGGCCAAAGCCTTGGGCTCTTACACCTGTTTGGGAGACCTGGAAGAAGCTCCTGGTTCCTGGCTTTGGATTGGCTGAGCTCCAGCCCTTGTGGACGCTTGGGGAGTAAACCCATGTATGGAAGATCTTTGTCTCTATCTCTCCTTCTTTCTGTATATATGTCTTTCCAATAAAAGTAAACTGAAAGAATTATTTTAATGGCATAATTAGAATGAGATCTTTCATCTGCTGGCTCACTCCCCAAATGACTGTAAACAGCCAGTGCTGGGCTAGGTCATAACCAAGGATCAGGAGCTTCATCCTTCATCCGGTCCCCCTCATGGGTGAAGGGGCCCAGGTAGTTGGACCATTTTCCACTGCTTTCCCAGGCACATTAGCAGAGAGCTGGATTGGAAGTAGAGTAGTTTGGAGTTGAACCAGCACCCACTTGGGATCTCTGATGTTGTACGTGGCAGCTTAACCCCGTACACCATGACTCTGGCCATAACTATGAACTTCTTAACACAGTTAACAAAGCCTGATAACAGTTACCACACATAACAAAATCATAAATAATTCCATAGTTTCATATGTCAACCCATGCCTTGAATTGTGTCAAAGTCTTTACATGCATTTCATTCAAAATTGTGCTTTTGAGATAAATCAAGTACTGTGTTATGGATTGCATCACATTGTGGATAATTTTTCTGTAACATAGAGAAAAATATTTTAAATTTTGTCCTCGTTTGCTTTATTTCCATTGTCTGCTTTTATGCAACTGATGTTGATAGTTTTGAGAAATATTTTCAAATAATAGCCAGCAGATGGCAGTAATGCAAGGGAGGGTGAATTAGAAGAAATTTAGATACCAATGAAGGACCAAGGGCTTTCCTTAAGAAAACAACTTTATTGAGACATTGAGTAACTCTTTATTGTGATATAACGTACATTTCACCCACTTAAAGTGAATGATTCAGGGGCATTTACTGTATTTATAGACATGTGAAAGTATCTTCACAAATTAAAATTATTTCTCTACTTCAAAAACAAATTCTGTGCCATATTGTCTAGCTTTACTTCCACCCTCCAAGCCCTACGCAACTATTCCTCTGCTTTTTTTTCTATCCATATTTCCTTCTTCTTGATATTTCACTAGTATGTTTTCAAGGTCAATTATGCTCTTGCATGTGTCCCTAATTCATTCCTCTTTATGGCTGATATTTCATTGTGTGTATCTTACATCACTTTGTTTATTCATTAACTGATGGAAATTTGAATTGTTGTCCCCCCCTTTTCTTGGCAATGACGAATGATGATGCTGCAACAAAAATTCACATATGTTTTTGCATGAATGTAGCTAACATTCTTGTCATATTTTTTCTGAGGAGTGGGATATACAGAAGTATAAAAGAGGATCAACAAGTATAATAGCTCTTCTAATAACTTGAGGAGCTGCTTATTCCCACCAGCAGTGTAGGTGGGGCTTCAGATTTCTCTTTACTTCAGCAACGCTTGCTATTATTCAACTTTTTGGTTCTCTCCATCCTAGTGGATGTGAAATGATATCGTAGTTTTGATTTGCAGTTCCCAAATGCTAATGATGTTTAATATTTTTCATGCATTTATTGGTCATCTCTACTTTCAGTCTTCCTTGGAGAAGTATCTGTTAGTCCTTTGCCCTTTTTCAGTTGGGTTTTCTCATTGGCTCAACTTTTTATCTTGAATTTATCTTGAATTATTTTTAGACTTACAGAAAAGTTGCAAGAGTACAGAGATTTATCAGTGCCCGTTACTGAGCTTTCCGTAATTTTAACATCCTTAAATGCTCACAGTACATTTATCAGAAATGGAAGCTTAGCCAAGCTATGGACTATCAGAAATGCAAACTTAGCATTGGTGCAATAATATTAGCCAGGCTATGAACTGTCACTAATATCCTATTGTATCTTAGAATCCTGGCTAGGGTTCCACCTCATATTTAGTTTTTGTTTTTCCTTAGCCTTCTCAAGCCTGTGCCATTTCTCGGTTGTTCCTTTTCTTTCGTGCCTTTAACCTCATTAAACACTATTAGTTATTTGAAAAATGTTTCTCACTACGAGTTTGTCTAAAGTTTTTCCATAATATTGCAGTTATTCTGGGCAAGATTTCCACAGAAATGACTTGTTTTCATGTCAGTGATTCGTCAAGTCAGTTGTATCTTGTGATTAGTAGTATTACCTTCATCACTTCATTGTAGTGATGTCTGCTAGGTTTATTCACTGCTATGTTTCTGTCTTTCCCTTTTCAGTTAAAGAAGATAATGAGTCTATGTATCCAGTTTCTCAGGTTTTCATCCACTGATTTTAGCATGCTTTGGTGGATTTTTTGCAACAGTTAACTAGTGTGCTGTTTGACTTTTTGCTTTCATCTTTCCTTCTATAAGGAAGAACATAATTCATGTTATTTATGTCAATATGGCCTTATGGATATGTATCTTATTCTATAGATAAAAGTATTATACTCTCTCAATTGATCTTTATTTCATCGTTGAAGGTATCCCGACTTTAGTTTTTAAGAATTCGTTGTTGTTGTTTATTTGAAAGATAGAAACAAAAGATCTTGGCATTTACTGTTTTATTATCCAAAAGACCACAGATGTGGGGCTGCTTCAGGCTGCCACCAGGTGCCTGGAACTCCATTCAAGTCCTCCCTGTGGGTGCCTGGGCCTGCATAGTGAGTCAGACTCTGCTGCTTTCCCAGGCACACTAACCAAGGACTGGATTGCAAGCCAAGTGCTCAGGAAATGGGCCTATGAATTTTTCTGCAGAAGTTCTGATTACTGATTGTGTGTTTCTATGTGTGTCTGTGAGGGGGGGTGGTGAGGAGGGAAGGAGAGAGGAGGGAGAGAGATGTTTCTATGTTATGAATTATTTAAGTGTTTGTGGCGTAATATATATGATTGATTTTAACTGCTCTGAACACTAAGGAAAATATGTATTCTCTTCCTAGGGTGTTGCATTCAATGTATGATTTAGTCTTCTGTGTCTTTACTTTTGTACAATTGAACTATCTTTTACTATGATACATTAGAATCTGTTATTTCTATATCTTTATGTATTTCTGTGTTTCCATGTATCTTCTGTAATTTTTGTTTTAGGAAGGTGGTTCCTGTACTTTTTTATACATAAATCATCCACTGGAGAGCATCCACTGGAGTGCACCACTGTATACTCATAGTAGATTGCATTTTTTTCTGTTAGAAATGCCCTCCTTTGAGACCTCCCTGATACTTCCTGCCATTGCCATTGCTATCATCAATGCCTGTGAGCACTTCAAATTAATAAGCAACTTCAGGGCCTGGCATGGTAGCCTAGTGGCTAAGGTCCTCACCTTGCATGTGCTTGGATCCCATATGGGTGCTGGTTCATATCCTGGCTGCTCTACTTCCCTTCCAGCTTACCTGCCTAAGGTCTGGGAAAGCAGAGGAGGATGGCCCAAAGTCTTGGGACCCTGCACTTATGTAGGAGACCTGGAAGAGACACTGGGCCCCTGGCTTTGGATCAGCTCAGCTCTGGCCATTGCAGCCACTTTGGGGAGTGAACCAACAGAGGGAAAATCTTATCTCTGTGTCTTCTCTCTGTTGTATATCTGCCTTTGCAATAAAAATAAATAAATCTTTAAAAAAATAAAATAAAAATAAGCAACTTCAATCAGGATCTACCCTTGTAAAAGCTACTAGCAGCTGTGACATACATAGTTAATACATGCCATTTCCAATTCAAAAAAGAAACCAATGACAAGTCAGCTGTCATTACTGTATATTTGTCCTGAATATTCCTTATGATTTTTGTTTTCAGACATTTCCTCAGCTAATTCTAGTTACTCAAGACAGCAGTGTCCTGTTGGTTCAGAACAGGGAATGGTATCTACTCTCCTTCTAATTTTTAGTACCTTTTAAAGTTTGGGCATGTGCATGTATTTCCTCCAGTCACAAATATACATAAGCAATGTAAAGAACAAAAACATTACTACTTGTTGCAACATGATGTGCTAGGTGCCACAGATCAACCAACCTACTGAGTGAAATAACCTAAAATTCTTAAAAACATGTTGGACATATCTATGAGCTTGTAGAAAAGTAAGAAAAGACCAGATCAGAAATAAATGAAAATAGGAACCCAGAGAAATAAGTGGAGCCCAAAACTTGCTTTTGCCTGAGGGCAGCTTGTCCAATTGGGCATATCTAGACATAGGATTTGCAGCTTTATGAGGCTGGGGACAGAAGACAAATCCTGGGGTTTAGCAAAAATGAAAAGTCTAATGGTAGATCCCTTTCAATAAAGTTGAGCTACTCTCTCAAAAGAACAGCAAACTAAAAATAATCTTTCCACTAGCTTTTTCAGCCCCAGGAAATATCTCTGGTGCTGAATTTGAGAGAAAAAAAATCTTACCAAAATTCATAACCAAAATCAGGGCTTCATGCAGATTGCAGTTAGACTAGAAGGCATGAAACTCCACAAATTGAGCAGTAAGTATAAATAAGTTGCCTGTGATTCAAATGCAAATATTTTCCAGGAGAGCCCTCATTCATCTCAGTGTTACATACATCTTCCACAGCTAAAGTTGCAAGAGAAGTGACCAGTGACCATGAACAGACAGCTCACAGTAAAGAAAAACACTACACACACAAGGGAAGCTGTAAGTACCAGCAGAAATATCAGTGTCAATCAGATACAGAAAAGAAAAAAAGTTTGAGGGTAGCCTTGAAAATGAATAGAGATGTTCATTGGAATACATGCAAGTCATAGGAAAGCGCTTCTACCGTAGGGTTCCATTGTTAAGAAGTGAAACCGAGAAAACCCCACAGTCCAATACTGAGGAAAGCAATGTACAGCTGGTCAGCACAGAGGGAAATCAAAGGAATGCCTGGTACGTTCAGAGTGGCACTCTCCTTGGGTGAGGAGGGGGATGTGGGCAGGAAGGGCCCCACTGAAGGCTTATGAGATGTGCCGATATTTCATTTCTTAATCTTGGTGGCAATACATGAACATTTATTTTATTGTTTTCAGTTGTATATTTACATTTATTCTTTTATTTGTGCCAAAGTCTGTAACAACAAGGAAATCTGTAGTAAAACATGCAATGTGTAAAGTTGATGTTGATCAATTTCTTTTTAAAGCTGATACATAATTGTATGGTAAAGCCTGTGGTCTAAGAAGACTGCTTTTCTGGTGTGAGGCAGCAGTTTTGTCTCCAAGCTTCACAATAAAAGCAACAATTTTGGGCTGTTCTCACTGGTAATATCTCTTTTTTTTCTACTCTGCAGGAAGATGAGAAGATGAGGTGAAATTTGTGGATTCTGTTTTTTTCTGAATTCCCAGCATAAGTCACAACAGAAGTATAACAAGGATGAAGAAGATGAAATACTCAGTAAAAAGCACCTTTTTGTTATTGTTTTGGGACTATTTGTGGATTGTTTATTTATCCATTATGTTAATAAATATATGTGTATAAGATACTGTTTTATAATAATAAACCTTAAAAATTTTTTGGTCATCATATAAATTATCCACCTTCTCATTTAAGTCTTTTTTTTTTTTTACACCCTTCAACCAAACAGTAGCTGTTAGTATTTTAACCAAATAAAATGTTAACTTTAGTATTTTTGGTTATCATGTATACCAAGATTACATTGCTTAGCTTTATGTTTAAACCATTCAATATATGTGAACATGTGAAAAAAGGTTTTGCTGATTTTTTTAAAAAGGTTTATTTTTTTGAAAAGTGAGTTACAGAGGATTGGAGAAATAGATCTTCCATTTACTGGTTCATTCTCCAAATAGACACAACAGCCAGGATGGGTCCAGTTTGAGGCTAGGAGTCAGCAGCTTTTTGGGGTTCTCCCACATAGGTGCAGGGGTGCAAGTACTTGAGTCACCTTCCACTGCTCTCGCAAGCATTGAGCTGGATCAGAAGTGGACCCAAACTGGATGCTGGTGCCACAAGGAGAGTTTTTACCCACTAAGGTACCATGCTGGATCCTAAAAAAAGATTTTCAACATTGCCTGTTGCCCTAGCCAGTTTCCTCTCTTCATCTTTCTATTTGCAGAAATAGTTGTAGGGTATCATATATTACTTCTAGTTTGTGGGATCTGATGACTTGAGGGAGAAGATTAACCTTTCAAGCTCTTTTTTGAGTTTTGTTTTTATAACCTTATTTTGAAAACCACCAATTAGTAAGAAGTAACAAATCCTGTTAGTACACGAGATCAAAGAAACATTTGCCATATTCAATCACTAGTTAAATTGTTTTCTGACTAGATGGAAAGTCTCTCTAAGGTAACATCTGACCAGTGAAGGAGCAAGCCCACAAATCTGCATTTTTCCATAAATAATGCAGTTCATCTGGGTACAAATTATTCTAGGGCCATAGTTGGAGAGACTCCTGTAGGGATACAGTGTGCCATAGAATTTATAATGTTAAAGATAACATTTCTAAGTGCTAAAGCGGAAGAGCCACCTCATAATGTCTGTGGAGTGGAGACTATGTTATTAAGTCAGTTTACACTGTGGATTAGAGGGAAAGAGCTTGGCTCTGTGACAGTCTTGTTAAATTCCTGAACTGTTATCCAAGACTTTGGACTTTTGAGAGTCTTTACGCTATTATATTCTTGTTCCTATTTATTTTTCTCTGTGCTTTTTTCCCCCTTCACAGAATTTTTTTTTTCATAAGTCACAATTGTCAACATTTTACTGTTGGTGGAATTTGGTCCTGGAATTTCCTTCCAAGTTATAAAGACATTTACCTGTGTTTCATACTGTTTTTTACTTAGAGTTCCAATTCACTTGGGATTTGTTATATCAAGTGAAATATGAATGCATTATTTTTCACCTTCTTTCAAACAACCATGAAAAAAATCCATGATTCCCAATACCGCTTTGAAATGCCACCTTTGCATGTTGTTTTTTCAGTGTACTTAAATTTTCTGTTGTCTTCTACTAGCCTGTGTGTTTTTATGCCCAATACTGTAGTATTTATAAAGACTAGGAGGGTTTCAAAGTTTTCCCTGTAGAGGATTTGAGCATTTCTAATAAAATCCATGCTGTTTGATTCTTCTGATTGTTGTTTACATATAGGAAGACTATTAACTTCCATATGTTAATTGCTTAACTTATAGTCTGCATGGGGTTCTTGTTTTTTGAAAACTAAGCTATCTGTACCTCTTTTTCTAACTCAGTGATTCTCATTGCTTTTTTTGTCTAATTGCTTGGCTGTTGTTTTAACTAAAATGCTAAGTAAGAATAGTGAGTGTCTTGTTCCTGATTTTCACGGAACTACCTCTGCTTTTACCCCATTAAAGAACATGGTGGTTTAAAGACTAGCTATATATTTATAGTCAATTTCAGGTTAATCATTCAAGTATTATTTGAGAGCTTTTTTATATGGGAAATCAAAAATAGGTTTTAAGTTTTGTCTAATATCGTGTGGCATTGTTAGGAATTTTATTAATTAGGGTGCAGTCAGAAGACAGAAATAGCTATCACTCTTAGCTATACTAGAGAACTGAAGGGGAAAAAAGGGCAGAAGGGACCATGTTTTATAGAGGGAGAGCTCCAGGTGTCACATACCTGAGCTAAGAGCAGGTTTGCAGGAAGAAGCCCTGAACTCCAGAGTGGTACAGCTCCTTGTTGCTGGTTCCCCAGATGAGGGCTGGAGAGACTGCTGTGGTGATACTCTGAAGATGGGGAGCCCCTTCTTCCTGTCGGGGTGAACCATGTCTGTGGTAATGCTGAAACAGCCAAGCAGCACCTTTGTCCTAGGTCCTCCTTTCTTTGAGTTTGCCTCCAACACCCACAGTCGTGGGAGACTAAAACAGAGCCTGGCAAAGGAGAAAGAGCATATGCAAAGTCCTGGCTAAAACACAGGGGACTAGAGAAGGACGGGCTTGAAGCTGAGGCACAAAAATGGCTAAGGTGGGTCTCCTTACAAAGATGAGCCACAGCATAGCGTTGTTGATGTTGAAACATCCCAATTTTCTTAACACATTTAATGAGTGCCAGCTGTTACCTCAAGCCCAGTTCTGTTTGCTTTATAATTTAGCTCAACTAAAAAAACAAAAGCAAAATCAACTTCTGCCAATAGGGAGCAATGGGAGATGGAGAATCAGGAAGAAAGGGGCTAATTCCTTGTACCAGCTTACTGGCTTTTTCTGTTAATATCACCTTGGTAGTGGTGCTTCCCCTGTGGCGGCAAGCACTGGTGGTGGCCGCCAGGTGGTGTTTGCATTCTCATAATCGGCCCTATTCCGCGCTCCGGGCCATGTCCCTTCCTCAAGGGCCTCAGCCCTACTTTTCAGGCTTCTGGGGTATCAGTACCATCTGTGCTGCACCCATTCTTAGCCATCTGAATTCTGACTCCTAGCTCTTGAAGTCTTCATGGTAGCTGAGCAATGCGCTCCCTCATACCTCAGACCATCCACATGTCTGGGTTCCATTAGTCCAGAAGACTTCTTTGTTACTCAAGTTATTCTTTTTTTTTTTTTTTTTAGATTTTATTATTATTGGAAAGCCGGATATACAGAGAGGAGGAGAGACAGAGAGGAAGATCTTCCATCCGATGTTTCACTCCCCAAGTGAGCCGCAACGGGCCGGTACGCGCCAATCCGATGCCGGGACCAGGAACCTCTTCCGGGCCTCCCACGCGGGTGCAGGGTCCCAAAGCTTTGGGCTGTCCTCAACTGCTTTCCCAGGCCACAAGCAGGGAGCTGGATGGGAAGTGGAGCAGCCGGGATCAGAACCGGAGCCCATATGGGATCCCGGGGCCTCCAAGGTGAGGACTTTAGCCGCTAGGCCATGCCACCGGGCCCACTCAAGTTGATTCTTAAATGTGGCTGGAAGAATGCAGAATGATACAGACCTTTTGGAAGTGCTTTTAGCAATATCCAACAAACTAACATGAGTTTGTCCTTCACTTCTGCAGCCCCATTTTCAGGAAACTGCACAGAATTCTTTTACCAAAAATAAATAAAAATGATTGCAACGTAGTGCATATCAGAAGTGAACAACAATGAAAGAATAAGCAATCAATAGGGAGCACTTAATTTGAAAGCAACCTGAAATAAAAAGTTCTATCGAGTTGGTAAAACGAAAAAGATTTGAGGTGAGGAAAAAGTAGTTTGAATTGACATCTTTAGCAGGATAATCTAGGAGATAAAGAAAGAACTGCAAAATCAAACTTTCATCATTTTACTGTTGATGTTATTTTGACTGATCTGTTTTGAAACAGATCTGTGGACAGGACAGAGTTGTTCTTCAGATTTCAAGACTGCTGGCACATGAAAAGGATACAATGGTAGATCCAAGAAGATTAAAACAACCTCCGCAATCTTAGATTTTAATTAGAAATGTCTGTGTCAACTTGTGCCTTTTTCACCCCTCTTTATAACATTTGTGTTATCTAGCTGTATTCACTGAAAATATGTAGAAGTAATGATTGGCAGTGAAGCCCTCTAGCATCCAGATGCTACTTTCTAAGTGTAATTACTCATTTGAAATAGCCAGGGCTCTTTGAAGAAATGGCTGATTCCAAACATGGGACAAGATAACAGAAAGATGAGCCTGGCACACTACGCCAGCAAGTGAGGAAATTATTAACCACCAATGAAACAACATCAAAAGGAAGTACTCCAATTTGAAGGTGCCTCCATTGGCCCAAGATAAGACAAGCAACATTATGAAAAATGATGAACACATTTACAGAAAAAGTCATAGGTTTATATTTCTTTCTAAAGGGAAGAAAGAAAAATAAGAAACATTGAAGGCTTCTGAGATTATTACAATGCTAACTCAAACTGAAAAATTTTTAATTTAAGGGAAAGTAATACAAATCTTGCTTCTCTGGTGCAAATTTAGTTTGTGCAGCTAATTACTGTAGTGAAAGATGGATAGTTCTGTTTAAATGAATCCCAGTGATGAATGCAAAAGGAGTGCTACAGTTAGAAAAATTATAACCCGGTAATAATTGCTCAGCCAATGCTCAAAAGTGGATGTGAAGCCATTAGGTGAGATATTGATGGATACACTCATTAAGAGGGATGCATCCGCTGATCAATCTCAGGATCATTAAGAAAAATCAGACCGCCTGTGCCTCCTGATGTGCTGCAAACAAGCCTCAACACTGACGCTGATTCAATCAACAGTGTGCAGAGAAGTGAGCAATTAACCAGATTCAAAATGCAGTTCTTAAAGAGATTTATTTTATGTATCTTAAACAATTGGAGGAAGATACATCTTCCATCTGCTGGTTCACACCCCAGATGGCTCCAATGGCTGGGCTAAACCAGGTAGTAGCCAGGAGCTTCTTCATGTCTCCCAAGTGGGTGCAGGGGCCCAGGTACTTGGGCCATCCTCTCCTATTTCCCAGGTTCATCAGCAGGGAACTGGATGGGAAGTGGGGGAGGCCAGAACTGGAAAGAGCAGCCCATAAGGAGTAACTGATTCACAGGTGGCAGCTTAACTCACTTTGCCACAACACTGGGCTCTACATCTCAGTACTTCCTGATAAACTTAGAAGTTCGTTAGTCATTATGCAATAAACGAATATCTAAACGGTAATAACTTTTTTAAAAAAAGTGTTATTCTATCAAGGTCCTTGGTATAAAAAGTAAACATGGACAATTATTTCTAAACCTTTTTAATGAAGCTGTAGAACACCTCTTTAAGCTCCTGTGCTGGAGTATAGGCTCGCAGCCAGCAGGCACAGGGGGGAAGGGAGGGACTAGTGTTTCAAAGTTCAAATCCAGCAGGAAAGTCACTTCAATGATGCAATAAAATACCAGGATCCAAGCGAGAGCGGTCACGGGACCGGCGGTGGCGCCCGGGCCAGAGGGCGTGGTCCAGGCGCCCAGCGCCGCCCGCTGGCAGGGGAGGGTCCGCACCAGGCCCGCGAATCCGCAGCCCCGCGTCTATATACCCAGGCCGTCCACCCCGCTGCCAGCTCAGACACGCCTCGGTGCGGACTTGAACCGTCCGCTGGGCAGGCAGCTTGGGCCGCGAGCTCCACGGAACCTTCGCCTCCCGCTCGGCCCCCGGCTCCCGTGCTCCACCGAGCTCCCCGCGCAGCCGTCACCATGGGGTCCACATCCGAGCTGCTCTTCTACGTGAACGGCCGCAAGGTGAGCGCGCGGGGCTGCCTGCTGCTTCGGCCCGCTTCCGTTGATCCCTCGAGCTCTCGGTGCCCACGCGGCGGGCGCTTCAGGCACGCGCCAGGCTTTCTGCTGTGGGCAAGGGTTTGCTTCTGAGACTACCTTAGGGTCTTGGACACCGCCTTCCATTCTTCCTTTCTCTCTTCTTCCAAGACACCCAGGCCGCCTAACAACACTACTCTGAACCTAAATAAGAAAAACTGTCACTTTTACCCATCCAGGCCAGCACCTCCAGTATAATCTCTCTGAAAACTCCAGCTGATGTCAGGAATGCACCCCCCCCCCCCGCCCCAACTCAGGAGAGCCATTTAGCTTGGGGGTGGGTGGGGGATGTGAATTGAGGCAGCCGGTGCCACCGCCCCCACACAGACATGGTCACTTTGAAGAACTGAACTGCTGAAGCCTGTTCCTGCAGCAGCTTGCCAAGGCCAGGCGCTCGGCAGGCTGTTGCAGAATCTTGGAGCCTGGTCCTGGTAGTACCCCATGTTCGGGTGCCGCAATGCTCCAGGGACACCCTTTAGGCTCCCTAAGAGTGGGCACTGACCTCTGCTCACCATGACTACTGTCCTAGTGCATGGACACCATGTGGAAGGGGGGAAACTGAGGCAAGAAACGTCTTCCCCCAGAGTGAGCTACAAAGTAAGGGCGGCTGTTTTCTGCCACCTGAGACCCCTGCTTAATGCTTAGGACAGCCACAGCCCTTTTTTTCCTTGGCTCTGGCACTGGCTGACCCCTTAAAACTTAAGCATCCTTGTCTTATGACACTAATTTCAGTTTTGTGGGTTTAGACAGGACCTCCCACCACTAATTGTACTAGTTATAAGTCCCTGCCACCCAGAGGCCATCCTGGTCAAATGAGTTCATTTTGCGTGCTCTGTGATGGGGTCAGAAAGAGTCCCTCATGGGATAGCCATGAGGGTGGAATATGAAAATGAGGTGAAGGGATTAGTATCATACCATGTTTTCTTCTTTTGCATGGCATGGCAAGCAGTAGAGTATGCACAACACTGATTATTTTGTTTTTTTTTTTTTGTTTCCACAATTCAGTTGCAACTGTGACCATGCCACTAACCCGTCAGAGGCTCAGTCCTTCTGTTCAAAAGCGATGATACTGTTTGCTTTGTTTAAAGATTGGCCATGAGTGGCACGTTTACCTGTCACAGCCCCTCCCTGCACCAGGTGGTGGTCAGACTGAGGAGTACTGCAGGGCACAGCATGGAGCTGGTGCTGGCACCTCATTTACCAGGGACTGGGGAGTTGGGCCACTATCAATACATGGAACTGTATGATGTTGGACAGTGGGAGATGCCCAGGTAACAGAAGCGAAGCGAAGTGAGGAGATGGGACTGGGGGTGGAGAGAACTGACACTTTAAATGGGGTGGGCATTTTGGCCACTGAGATAGTGGCACCCGGATCATGATGGGCATGAAGTAGGGGTGAGCCGTGCACCTTCTCGGAGGAACGAGCATTCCAAGCAGAGGGAAAGGCAGGTGCAAAGTCCTAAGGCAGGAGGATTTCTGTGTGCTTACAGGATAGGTCAGTGGAGCTAGAGACCTGAGCAGGGGTCAGAATACTCAGATTACTGGAATTTGTAGACCAGTTTTATCTCAATGAGGACACACTGCCCCGTCCCTCCCCTGCTTCCAAATAAGCTATTCTGGGATTTCAAACATAATGACTAATGTCAGTTTGTGCTCTGTTGACTTTTCAAGATAGATAAACTTGTTCTTCTCTATGAACCAAATGCCCTGTGGTCTAGAGACAGTGGTTAGGCGATTTTGGTGGCTTAATTAAAAGAATTCAGGCCTTTCCTTCCCTCAACCCCTCTCCACTCTCTCCACCCCTCTTTTCGCTGTTCTTCCCCTCCCCTCCCTTTCCAATTCTGTTAGGTGTGTGCTGCAGTAATAGCAAGCAGGCCTAATTGCTGCACAGATAGAAGTAAGAGTTGGGAAGAGGACAAGAGAGAAGCTCCTAGGGAAAAGGAATTTTGAGGAGAAACATAACCTCAGGGGTTAAAAATTGCCTTGGAAAGGCATCTGAGCAGCCAATTAGGGGGTCTGAGTTGACAGGATAGGCTTCTGCTCCATGCCTTTTGTCAGATCGCTACATCATCCAAAGGAATCAGCAGACAGTGGGAAGATCCTCCAGGAGCAAGTCTGCTGCATGTTGACTGTGAACCTACTTGCTGAGAGATGCTTGGTCAGCCAGGGGTCCTGAGAGGAGCAGGTGACACACTTAATTTGAAGGAGTGATTTATGCCATAGACGCTGCCCTCCACTCAGGAACTAAAGCATATCATTCCATGAGGTAGTGAAGTCTAGAAACCAAGGGTGTTGGTTTTGGAGCTGGCATGGATCCTGTGCCATCTGCTTTGCTACTTAGCAGCTGTGGGTCCAAGCCAGGTACCTCCCATTGCTGAGCCTCAGTTTTCCTCTCTGCCTGAAGGAACTGATACCCCTTCCCCTGGAATAGGAGTGGAGGTGCCTGCTCCCAGTAAGTGCTTTGGGCATGGTGGTGCTAGCATCTGGATTAGAAAATCATCGGCTTCATTGTTAGAACTAGAACCATCAGAGGAATCAGGAGAACTGAGAAGTCATTGAGTATAGTGGCCGTGTTTTGGAGGGAGGAAAGTAGAGTCGGTGGAGGCAACTTAAGCAGGAAGACCAACAAACAAAATGAGTGTTGGAGCGTCCTGAAGCTCAGACAGATGTCCTCACTGGTCCCCCCACTGGCTCCCTTCTGGACTCTGAAAGATTGTGGGTCATCAGTCTGTCTCTTAGCTGTGTCCTTTCGCATGTACTTTTCTTCCTTCCTTGTTTTGTATTTTCCTGCACTATTTTCTCTCTTTTCCTTATTTCTGTTCTCCGTTTTCTTTCTACTCCTGTTCCGCATCTGGCAAAGCTCCCTCAAGCATGAGTCAGCAAAGCGCAGAGGAAAGTGATTTCTTAATCTTGCACAATATGAACTTGGACTTTCCCCAAAGGACTGACGAAGATAAAAAGGGATTGATTCCACCCTTACAATGACATGCAATGACTGTGACCCTGCCTCTGAACCAGGGCAGTAAAATTCTTCTGGCATCATCTTTCCAATCCTGAGTCAAGGAGACTATGTTTGTTCCCAGTCCTCTCTGCACCCCACTCCAGCCACCACCTCAATCCTTCTTTGTTCTATATGTTTCTTTTCTTTATTATTATTATCATAGTATTATCATTATGTGATACTGTTCCATAAGCCCTGGTTTTCCCTACCTCATTTTATTTGTGGTTAGTGGATTCTTCTCCTTGAGGTAGGTTTCCAATCTGTGTCATCCACAGGTCTACAGTTTGATTATATTTATTGTGGTTGGTACCCTGTTCTTTGTTTGCAGTCAATTGTGCCACTCCCTCCAGCGAGTTCCAGATCTAGTCTCTTATGTTAGACTTCCACCATGGTCTGCATAGCCCAGCTCCTGGCTCAGCACTCCACCTCCTGTGATCCCGCGCTATTGCACTGTTGTCTGTACACTGTTTCTCCTAGTTCCAGTTCACACAGTTCCCAGGATGATAGCACATGCGCAGTTCATTGTTGTCCCTGTGGCAAAGGAGTGGCAAAGCCTTTGCCATACTGCACAAAATGGCGCCTGAAGTTCCACTGAAGGGGTTCTTGATCTGCTAGCCATTAGGCCTGGGTTACCCAGGACTATTTTGGGTGGGATCTGAAGGATGCCATGTTGTTGCAATTCACTAAGCCTAAAATAACTTCGCTCCCAGCTTAGTGCATATGAAGTCTTGTCCCATAGCCATTGTCTTCCTACACAAGATGGTGCCCAATTTGGCTCTGGTGGAGTTTGGGCTGTGAAATCCACTCTGTTCTTGCACTACCTGTTGGGGATCTGCTGCTCTCTGTCTGCTCCTCGTCAACTCAATCAAATCAGCAAGAGGGGCATTTCTTTGTCTGGGTTTACTTCCTGAGTTCCTTGTGAGCTCCCCTTCCCACCTGGTTGCTGATGGAGTTCCAGCCACTGGTGGAATTCAGATCACCACTTGCTGAAAGCTTCTGGTATATCAAGTCATTGCAGCACCACACCATTGTCTTTGCCACTTTCCTGTGTCCATCATTCTGCAGGTGCCCTTCTGCTGTTCCACCATCTCAGTCCTAACCCCCAGTTTCACTCCAGGAGCTGCCAGGACAGGAAGCCTTCTAGATCCCCTCTCTTACTGCCCTCCTCCAGTATGCCAACCATCAAATCAAGAAAAAGAACTATATTTCAATGTAGTGGTTCTTTGAGCCAGACTCTAATGTCCTGAAACATTTCCTGGAATAAGTACTCAAACAGACAAGGCTTTTAGCTTCCATCATTTCCTTTCCTGATGTATAAATATCCTTCAAACCTAAAATGTTGTTATTCACTACAGAGGCTATCAGATCCTGTCTCTTTATTAAATCTGGGCTTATGTGAGTTCACCATGGCATGTATGAATATTCCAACTGCAATGACCTACACTTTTAACTGAAACAAGCTACAAGTCATTTTTCTTTTTTTCTGCAAGCATATCTGGGAGTAGAGATTAAGAGGCTTGCACAGAAGCTTCATGATGCTGTCTTCCGTTCCTCAGCCACCATGAATGTGCCTGGCGGTCTGAAATGGTTGCTGGAGTTCTACCCAATTCTAGGAAGCAGGAAGAAATAAAAAGAGAATATATGCTGGTGTAGATAACCATGATTCCCACCATCAATGACTTCCTGGGTTTTTATCTTTCAGACGCTTATCTCTGAGAAATCATTCCTCCTTGTTGTTCTCACTTCAGTCAGTACATATTGTGATCAAATTATTCACTTAGTTACCTAACATTTAGTATATCCCTGTGAGAACTCTCCGACGCCAGACTCTTTGTTTGACATGAAGATTAACAGAAGGTGATTTTGTCAATGCCAAGAGAGGCGTATTCATGTACAAGTGCTGATGATTCAGGAGAAAATGTCACAGAAGACCAGAAACCACTGACTGAGAGCACAGGGAGGACAATGATTCCTTGGCTGGGTGTATTCATGGCAGCAGTCTCCAAAGAGAACTGTTGAGCAGCACATTGAATGACAGGCACAATTCTAGGGAATTGTGAGGGGGACAACAGGAACCCTATGTGCTAATGTAGTGAGGAGTGAAGGGCCAGGCCCTCCTGGAACGGACCACTTCTCCTCTGTGACCTAAGTTCGAGATGCACAGGTCTAGTAGATGTTGATGACTGGGCATTTTTGCAAAGAAGGCAGATGATGAAGGGGCAGACTTGCCAATGACTTTGAATTTCTTCTTGAACTCCAAGAACTCCTAAATCAAATTTCATCTAAGATTCATTCTATGGGCTCAAAGAAGATGCCCGTTTGTGCTTCCCTCACACAGCAATTCTGCTTTCAGAAGAGTTTTGTGTTTTAATTTTTTTTTAATTTGAAAGGCATGGTTATAGAGAGAAGACAACATGCACACACACACACAGAGTGAGATTTTCTATGTGCTCGTTCACTCTGCAAGTGGCCACAGCCGCCGGAGCTGAGCTGATCTGAAGCCAGGAGCTTCTTCCAGATCTCCCACACAGATGCAGGGTCCCAAGGCTTTGGGCCGTCCTCGCCTGCTTTCTCAGGCCACAAGCAGGGAGCTGGAGGGGAAGTGGAGCAACAGGGATATGAACTAGTGCCCATATGGGATCCTAGCGCTTGCAAGGCAAGGACTTTAGCCACTAGGTTACCACACCGGGCCCAACACTTTGGTTTTAACAGGAGTTATGTTAGGTTTAGGCAGATCCAGGTGATGGCCAGACTTGGAATTTAGGGCATTTCTTTTCTTTTTTTTCTTTTTTAAAAATTAATTTATTCATTAATTGCATTGTATTACGTGACACAGTTTCATAGGTACTGGGATTCTCCCCACCCTTCCCCAAACCCCACCCCCATGGTGGATTCCTCCACCTTGTTGCATAACCACAGCTCAAGCTCATTTGGGATTCCCTCATTGCAAGCATATACCAGACATAGAGT
This sequence comes from Ochotona princeps, assembly GCF_030435755.1. Lineage (NCBI taxonomy): Eukaryota > Metazoa > Chordata > Mammalia > Lagomorpha > Ochotonidae > Ochotona > Ochotona princeps. The sequence continues at coordinate 75,693,681 of NC_080836.1, forward strand.
CCAGCATCCTATTGTCCAGTCAAGTTCAATGACTTCTTAGGGAGACCCCCCTGGTCTGAAGGCAGAGCCAGCACAGTATTATCCTGATCAATTAAAAGCTCCAACATACCATCAGCAACAATCCAGGTACAATGAGGCTGATGCAGAGTCCACTGATTGACATAGTCCATCACTGAGTCTCCCCTTGTCCAGTATTTCGCTGTCAACATATAGCTGAGGTGGTTGGTTGATCTACTCCATCTTCTTTCTTTTCTTGGTTAATGTTCTGATTCCTCCATTTTGATTGTAGGGATCCCCAAAGAAACTTTGAAGTGTTCCCAGATCAGGTTCCTATATGTACTAGCAAGCACAGTGCCCACCTCATTCCATCACCCTAATTAGCTGGTGGTTGCAACCACTGGGTTGGTTCTATTCTCAGCCCCGACCTCCACTGGAACCAATGAGTATTGCAGTCCGGGCTCTGCCCATCACACACTCGACCCTCACCTAAACCAGTGGGAAGTGTGCTGGTTGGGTGCTGCCTTCCTAACAGGCACAGGCAGCCTCTCCTTGGCATTTTGTGTTGTGTACTGTTTTTATCACAACCGAACCTGGCCCACCCCACCCAGCTCCAGCGCTCGGACTTGCCAGTGGATGACGCGAACTGACTCAGCCTGGTCCGCCCGCAACCCGAGCCAAATGTATGCCAGTGGGACACTTTCCATAGCCTCTTCTGGGTTGTTTTAGGGCATTTCTTTTCAACAAGGTGCAGAAGACAATGCTGCAAATACCAGGAGCAGAGGCAGGTAAGTCTGCAGAGAGCTGTTAGAACTGTTCATGCATTAGATGATAAGGGCTCATCCCAGGCAATGACAGCAGAAGTAAAGAGTATTTACGGAATCATTTTGGAAGTGAAGATGGCAGAATCTGGTGACACTGATTTTGTTGGACTGAAAGAAAGAACAAGTCGGAAATAGCTCAGGTTTTTAAGCTTAAATGATGAACCAGCAGATCTTGGGGCTATGAAACAGGTTATGAAGAAAAGAGGAGAGAGCAAGTTTGAAAAATAAAGAATTTAATATGAGGGCCAATTAAACTGAAGATGCCTGGAAAGTGCCCCACATTTTTTTTCTCTTACACTGTAATATACATGTTCACACTCCTACCACACACATCTCTTCTATTATAGTGTGTTTGTACATGTTCATACTCCTACCACACATATCCCTTTCTGTGGCAGACTGCTCTAGGGCACACACTTGATCTTGGTAATTAGCATTTGCCTTATATTTCTGGAATAAGATCAAGTAGAATAGAAGGAGACAGGCCTAGAATAAGATCCTCACCTACTTCCCGGAAGAGAACATTACTATTGCATAGTGAAAGACAAGCTCAGTTTCTCTAATTGTAAATTATGCTTCTCTGTCCTGTGATTAAGAAAAATCCAAAATTTGTAAAAAAAAAAAAAAGAGAGAGAGAGAGAGAGAGAGGTTATGACTCTGGAAACATAATTGATTATGGTGTATTTCAGTGGCATTTCAGCCAGCTTGGTCCCTGGGCTCCACACCAGATTGCTGTGAGTGTCCTGGCTGCTTTGCTTCTCACTCAGAACATACATTTTATCCTCACCCTTTTGATTTATTTTATTTTTGGAGGGGGGCTGTGGTAGTATGATCTCACTCTGGAAACTATTTATTTGAACATGATACAACTGATCAATTTTTAAAATTTAATTTTACAGATTTAAAACTTTTTATTAGAAAAATTTGTCAATATAAAGGGAAAAGTTTTCATGTATTTCATAGGTGCAATTTTAAGAAAATAATCATGTTTCTGTGCCTTCCTTCCTCCTTCCCATTAATATTCCTCCTTTCTTCCTTGTTTTAAATTTTTGCAAAAACATAATTTCAGTCCTCTTTATAATCACAAGCTTAATGTGCTTCTAACCATTACATTCAACAAAGTAAAAAGTAGAAAGTCTGCCAGAGTATAAGCAAAAGCTAAAAGCGTCAATCAAATCAATTCCTCTGGCTTGTATTCTTGCAACTCTAAATTATATTCTTTCTCTCATTCTTCCTATCCACCTTTCTACTAGTTTCTTCTACACTTTCTACCTTTAGGCATTCTTGGAAAAAGTTAGTGAGCCAGCAGTGCTCCTGGTTGTAGAAATAACCACTGCCCTGGAGAATGGAATGGTTCAGGACCAAGGACAGTGACACAGGGGGCAATGGAGTGGGACATTGTGCTTGAGAAAGGATTTCTGTGTATCTCTGGTGTTCCTTCAACATGAAATCAACTCGTTAGTGTGCGTGTTCTTCAAAGAAGCAAAAGCTAGCCAGTATGAATATTATATTAATCCTCCCAAATTTAGGTGTATAACTCTTATTTTCTTTATTTCACAGGTGATAGAAAAACATGCTGATCCTGAAACAATGCTGCTGCCATATCTGAGGAAGAAGCGTATCTTTGCTTTGCTTTGTGTGTATATATGTACTTGTGTACATGTAGCTTCAGTGCCCTCATCAGATGGTGTTACAGATATCTTCTGCAGTCACATCAAGCCATTGCTGTGGTTTTATATTCCTCTTTGACAGAGCTCTGCATGTTAGTTTTATTGGCAGTGTGCAGTTCTGGCCATCAGGTGTTCTTTCTAGTGTCTATTTGAGCACCAAATCTGTTGTGTAAAGTAGAGGAAGTGATCCATGGGAGCTAAAGCAATGGATATTAAAAGGGTTTAATTAACCACCCACTAGAAATAAGAGTCAATATTTACACTCTATCTTCAGTGGTACATTAGGGAAAGAGAGCAAAAAAGTTTCCTGAAATAAAAGTAAAACACACACAAAAAAGGAGAAATTCAACTTTAAATTGTTTTATTAGGAAAATTTTCTAAGTAAAAGCCATCTAAGGAATTGGTTTTTAACCTGCAAAGGATAAACTCTAATGAGCTTCAAGAGGTGTGCAAAATACACACAGAATTATAGAACAACAAGAGTTTACCATAGAGCATATATTATAACTCCCCAAATGAAAATAACTACTTTGTGGATTGTTCCTGAAGTAGTAAACAATTTTAAGTTTTAGTAAACTGTTAAGAAAAAGAAGTTTCATTCTTTGTCATCATTTTAATTCAGGTTTTCCAGGAAGCAGACACAAATGTTAGGATTAAATGTGTAGGAGCTTTCTTAGAAGACATGCCTGTGTGAAAGGACATAGGGAAGACCTAGGTGGTCATCAGAACCCAGTGCATGTGTGGAAAAGAAGTGAGAGAAGACCTGATGGAAGAGCTCTACCCTGCTAGTGGGCGAAGGTGTTCTGAAGACCAAAGCCATTGGAGGATCGACTGGGATTCCATGCCTCTCCAAGGGCCAGGTCTTTGATGGGGAGCAGCACATGCAAAGCAGAGTCTTCATGAAAATTGGGATGTTTGATTTCAAAACACAGTAGCTAGGCTGCTTGATCAGTTACCCTCCCTGTGGGATGGCACCTGTGAGGTGCAATTCCTTGGCTTTCACACTCACATAGAGCAGTCCAAGGGTAGGAGGACTAGGACTAGTAGAATCAAATCACAACCAAGTTAATAGGGAACCCTTCCGAGCATCACCCTCATCAGCATGTACCTGCCTCCTCACAGACTTAACTAATTGAGTCCTACTCACTGCATCTGGCTTCTAGCAAAGAGTAAGAAGCAAAGAATTCTTTCCTTTTGAGGACACTTCCCTGTAGAGGTTAGATACTGGTCCATTGGCCAGCATTGTCAGCGCACCCTCTTAGCAGCAGAAGAAGCTGGGGAAGTCTCTTCTGGGTAGGCAAGTGTATAGCTAAAAATTGAAGTATCATTCCTAAGGAATACTGGAAGCATGGATATTTGAGTAAAGTCATACATAGTATGCTGCTGAAAAGCAGAGAAATGTGGCAAAAGTGGCCAGAGTGCTGCAACTGCAATTTGTAATTTGATGTTTTACTTTATATGTCAGCCAAGACACAAATAGAATGAGAACCAAGGTGCAGTGGTATGCATACCTTCGAATGTTCAAGAACTTAGATTATAGGCAAAATAATGTCAGCTTGTCTTTAAAAGGAGGACACATGATGTCACAAAAGGAAATCAAGAATGTGTGAGTTTCTGCACTTTACCTTCTATATTATAGTAGCAACTGAAATGTATATCACTTGATAAATATGTATTGAACTTCTGTATACATTCAAGAGTCTATGGTGGTACTGCTAAGATCAGGACTGTTATAGAAAGAGAATTATGAAAAACCCATTTTCTTTAACAATATTTCATTCAGTCCGACTCACGGGAACCAAGTATGGTTGTGGAGGGGGAGGCTGTGGTGCCTGTACAGTGATGATATCAAGATATAACCCCATCTCCAAGAAGATAAGGTACCTCCAGAAAAACCCAGAAGTGGCTGATTTTTTTTCACACCTGAGCTTTGGTTCATGCCTTTATCTGGCGAATATGTATTGAACATTTAATATAGGAAAGGAGCTGTGCTAAGCATTGATGGTACAATATGACCAGGACAGACATTATCCCAGAAATAGGAATGGCTTAGGAAAAATGGGTACCACAAATAAGCATATCACATGATTAAAGAATTGCCCACTCAGAGTTGAAAGGCTGCCTGACTCCCCCTGCTGTCGGGGCAGGAGAGGCAGGACTAACTGATGATAGAGCACTGTGCCACCATCACACTCTGATGCAACTGTCACAGCCTCCAGACCAGCTCCTTGCTGGCACTGGAAACTCTGCGTAACATATAGTGGACACTCAACAAGTATTTACATCTATTTAAAATAAATATCCTTTCAGTGTTCGTTTTGTATATATGTATATATATGCATGTGTATGTATTTATGTGTATATACATATGTATAAACTTACTGTACAAACTGCTTAAAGGCCTGCATATTTTTAATTTCTCATTAGTATATTTTCAGAATCCTCTAATTTCATTGTTATGTTTGTTCCAGCATTTGGGTGTACCAAAATCAACCCCAAAATACTGATCACTTGTATTATTTTTTTAGCCTTCCTTGTTCTGAGCCATACATCAGTGACCATTCTTACAGATATATTTATGTTTATTTCTATGACCTGAGGCAGAATGGCAAGGTGAAGGAGTATGTGCCTTTGACAGATTTGTATGTCTGGAGTATCTCTCGGCTCAGAAAGAGCTCAGCTTCCATTCTTATGAGCAGCAGTTGAGTTTTGCTTTTCCAAACCTCTGCAAAGCACACATATTGTAATTTTGAAAACATTTCTATTTTCCATGATGGAAATGGAGTTTCTCATTTTTTTGATTTGAATCTTTCTCAATTTTTGAGATTAAACATCTGTTTGATGTGTTCTTTGGCAATTAGTAGTTCTGTGTGGTGAACTTATTTTTGCTTGGATAGCCTCTGGCAGTGGCTTTGTGGGACTGAGTTCTGTGTTCCTGTTCTATTGCCACTGCTGAAGCATGATGCCAGGTTCACTTTACTGCCTTAGCTGTCCCTGGCCCATTCTCGCCTGGAAGCTGTTGATGGTGGGTGGTCACCTGTGACTACAGAACACCAGCCTCTCCATTCGAGAAGAGCAAGGTTAATGGGCACCATTCTGGAATTCTGATTAAGAAGCCTAACTTTAACCCGTCACTGCTACTTTAGCTATGACCCCCAAGTAAATCGCTGTGAGGATTAGGTTCTCCTGTAAAATAGGTGGGAGCTAAGGATGAGATATGTGTTCAAAGCTTGAAGACCTTACACCAGACTTGCCCTATTGGGTGCTCAGGGAATGCCCTGTACTCCCACCAGATGTGATGTAATTTCCCATTTGTGCTTCTCTTTGCAATCTGAAGACATTACCCAGTGAACGCCTGTCTGACCCCCATCTGTTCTGTGTATGGCGCTGCGATCACCACCGTGGAGGGAATAGGAAGCACCACAACACGTCTTCATCCTGTCCAGGTACAGGTGCACCTTTTCCCACTAGGGAAACCAATAATGACACTATACCTGAGGCTGGGAGAGTGGGCAGCTGGACCAGGCCGTCTGGTCACTGTTAATAGATAGGACTGATGTAGTGGGATGTGTGGGGGTTTAGTCACTAATTTCTGGGGAAGATGCTTTTGACTTTGTCTTCTTGAAGAAAGCCTTAACATCACTGCTGCCTCTATTCTGATGTGATTAGAAGGACCTATCTGTCTTACATCTTCCAAACTCATAAAGAAATAAAAGTTGTATGCCATGAAGGAATTTTTTTCTTATTTTTTTCACACAGTGGAGAATGACACAATTTTGAAACTGAATGAAAATCTCAGCCACCAAGAAGATTACTTACTAAACCTTGAGTTTACTCCTAGGAGGGTAGGAATTGTCAAGGTATTCAGAGGCTTCTCTCCCAAAGCTATGCTTTGCTAGAACTTTTGCCTGAAGCAAAAAAGTGTGTTCAGACTCCTCACCTGTTCAAATCCTGTATCCACTCCCTACAAAAAATGTCCTTGCTACCTATTTGCGTTAGTCCAAGTTAATGAGGATCACTTTGAGAGAGAGGACGGAAGAGGGAAACAGAGGAGGAACATAGCAAACAGCCCAGCTATGTATTCTGTAGACTGGAGAGTATGTTGGGTTCTGTTTGCTTTCTGTGAAGCCTCAATGCCCGGTCCTAGAGGAACAGAAATGTGCCAGCAGACCTTTAAGACACTCAGCTGTCCACAGCATACATTACCCTTTCATTTGCTAACTGATACTGAGCTCTCATGGTTACAATGTCCTCAGAAGACAGCTTCCAAAATGTGCTTGTCCTTGGAGCTGCACTCCCAAGAGAAATTGCTAAGGGAAAAATCACATGGGCAAGTAAACACAAGAGTTCCTTGTTGATTTGGATGAACAGTGGAACTTTGTAAATTGTTGTGAGCTGGAGCATAAAGGGACCAGATAGGTAAACGATACTCAGGATTGCTTGGACATTTTAAAGCTTCGTTTCTCAACTTGCATAATTTAGTTCATTTCTCTGGAGGTATTCCCTTTTCTCAAGGATTCATAGTGTTGACTGCATGTTGAAACCATCCCAGAATCTTGAAAAGACATATGCCTCTATCTCACTCCCAATAATTCTGGGGGTGTTTGTCTAGAATATTGCTTGGGCCTGGGAATTTTTAAGCTCCCCTGGTGATTCCAAAGGCCAAAAGTCTCTGCCTCCAGTGGGGCTCAAAAGTGGAGGACATTTGTGCACGGTAAGCATCTGGGCAGAGAAGGCTTCATCTCCAGCTTTCATGTGCACACGAGTCCTCCTGGGGTTCTGGCTGAAACACAGGTTCTGATGCAGTGGGTTTGAGTGGGATCCAGGAGTCTGCCTATTCAACCTCTGTGCTTCCAGGAGAGGATCGCCAAGTACCATGGCACCCAGTGTGGCTTCTGCACCCCTGGAATGGTGATGTCTATGTACACACTGCTCAGGAACCATCCAGAGCCCAGCCTGGATCAGCTAACGGATGCCCTTGGTGGTAAGTTGTGTGTGTGCGTGCACACACACACACTTATTTATGTATTCTATTTGAGAGGCAAAGAGAGAGAAAGAGAGAGAGAGAATGAATCACTCCCACCTACCTATCTGCCGGTTTACTTCCCCAAATGTCCACAAGGCCCCAGGCTGGGAGCCAAAGCCCCAGGCTGGGAATTCAATCCAGCTTTTCCATCTGAGTGGTAGGAGCAATTACTTGATCCATTTCTACTACCTCACAGCATCTGTGTTAGCAAGGAGCTGGAATCAAGAGCCAGGGGTGTACCTGCTGCAATGGCTCAGTGGCTAAATTCTCACTTTGCATACACCAGGATCCCATATGAGTGCCAGTTAGTGTCCTGGCTACTTACTTCCCATCCAGCTCCCTGATTTTGGCCTAGGGAAGCAGTGGAGGATGGCCAAAGTTTTGGGACCCTGCACCTATCTGGGAGACCCAGAACAAGTTCCTGGCTCCTGGTTTCAGATTGGCTCAACTCTAGCTGTTGCACCCACTTAGGGAGTGAAGCAGTGGACAGAATATCTTTCTGTTTTTCCTTCTCTCTGTAAACCTACCTGTATAATAAAAACAAATAAGTCTTAAAAAAAGGAGCCAGCGGTAGGTATTGAACCAGGATTTCTTATGTGGGACATGAATATCTTATTTGACATCTAATCACTAGGATAGCTGCCCATCCTTGTGTATTTATTTTTTAATTATGGTGATGACAATCGCAACAGTTATTGTTGGACATCTCCCCTGTACCACACAATGTAGTAAATGCTATTCAAAATGTCTTATCTAACATCACAAAACCTTGCAAATATGATAAGTAGTGTCATAACCCCATTTTATAAAGTTATTTAATCTGTTATGCTACCAAGAAGTGGATGAGTTTGTTCAGTCTAATATGGTTATCTAATAGGGATTCAAACCCAATACACACATTGCATTTGACTGGTATATTTTATTTCTTGCATTTATTTTAATCTTTAAATCTCCTTCTTTTCTTTTTCATCATTTGCTTGTTTTTAGCCAGGTTATTCATTTGCTCTTGAGAAGGGATTGGTTGCAGCTACACATTTCTTGCTACATGTTCTCTAATTGGGTACGTGCTAGGACTGCCATTAAGTGTTGCAGAGCTGTTGATGAATACAGCATAAAGGCAAAGAAACTGAAGTCATTTGGTGTTGCTGGTTTCATATTGCTGACCTTACCCAAAGACTGTGTATGCATGGCAATGTGCAGGCCTTTCATTAACAAGATTCCAAGCTGTTTAAAACCTAGCAGGATTTTATGTCCTATTTCTGGTGAAACTCTCCCTGTTTCATTTGTGTTTGCCTCTTGCCTCTTGAAGATTTTACTTCTGTGCTAGAAAACATGAACCTAAAGTTCATATGTGCACTTCCTGTGCAGAAGTGTCCAAGGGGAAGGTGAGCAAATGAATGTAGGGGTATAGCTTACCAGCTGTCCTCCACCTGGTTTCTCTTAGGCCCCAGTGTGCATATGCTTTCGCAGCTACTTCTGTTGTGAACAAGTGACAACATTTAGAGTACTGAAAGGGTATCCTGGGACCCATCCTCAGTGAGCTTGTCTCAGTGGCTTTGTTTTTCATTAAGACCTCTGATTTGGGGATCAAAGAAGTGTATGGAATCCCTGTGAGAGAAACACTGGCTTCAGGACTTAGGAAAAACTGCTTGCGTTCTCGACTGCTTCTGAGGTGTCGTAACTACTTTTGCTGCTATGTGGTGCTTCTTATCTGTCAAATGAAGTTTAACCTTCTGTTTCTCCTTCTCTCTCTTGCAATAAATCGATGGCTGCCACAGTAAGTATTAACAATAAAGTCTTTTCCCCCCATTTGTAACAACATGGGTGAATCTGAAAGATGTCAACTAGGTGAGATGGGAGAGCACAAGCAGCATGATCCCACTGGAAGCAGTCACACTTGCAGAAGCAGAGAGTTCCACAGTGCTTGCCAAAGGCCAGGGAAGGGAGAAATGAGGAACTGTTGGTCAAAGGGTCCCCAGTTTGGCTCCACCAGAAGAAGGGGTGCTGGGGATCAGTAGTACAGGGTAGTGCCTGCAGTGGTGAGGACTGTATTGTATACTTCAACATTTGCTGAGAGTATGCATCTTCAGTTAAGTATTTTAACTAAAGGAATAAATGAATAATTGAAATAAATAAATGGCAGGAGAAAATTTTTAGAGGTCATGAATATGGATGGCATTGACTAGGGAGATGACTTCAAGGGAATATACCTCTCCCTGAACCCATCAAATTGTATATATTAAGTATGTATAGCTTTTTACTGTCAATAATACTTCCAGAAAGTACTTTTTTTTTAAAAAAATAAAGTTTAGCTTTTAAATGTGACTGTAGAGGAAGTTTTTGGCTTGGAATCATTATGTTATTTATCTGTCACATGCAGAGGGCATAAAACTAGTTACAAAAAGGAAGTGCCAACGGCTGGGTTTTAAAATATGCCTCAAGACTCAATTGAATAGTCCAAGTTGCTGATGAAAAAATACATGACTTTGTAAATTAGACTGAAATGCCCCAGATTCCTTCTAAGAGGTATTTTATCCCCATCATAACTTTGGCAGACTGTGTCTATCTAGGTTGCTTGGTTAACAAGCTAGGTTTTTTTTTCCCCCAGGTAATCTGTGCCGTTGTACTGGATACAGGCCAATACTTGATGCATGCAAGACTTTCTGTAATGTAAGTAGAAGGGATCATGTGGTTGACTATACTTTTTCTCCAGTGAAACAAAATAGGGATTGACAGATACAGTTAGGAAAATAACCTTCGCCCCTAATACAGGACTGCTGCTTATCTCAAGCTCTCTAGCTGTGGTTTCCTGCTTGATTGTATCCAAGACACTTACCTTCCATTCTTTAAGCTCCAGTGGTAATCCCCCAATGAGCCCTAAGTATTTAACTGTTGGTAACAAGTCATCATTTGCAAGTGTTCCTTCTTGTCCTGTTTGTATGGATCTCACCAGTACCTCTTGCAGCCCTCTCTGCACATGTGCTGTGCATATACATGGTTGCAATGTAGCACAACTTCCTGTTTGCTATTCCGCCTTTTTAAAAAAAAAATTATTTATGTATTTGTTTATTTGAAAATCAGAGTGATGGAGAGAGAGACAGAGACAGAGAGAGAGGAGAGAGAATGTGTCTTCCATTTGCTGGTTTATTACCCAAATGGCTGCAACAGCTGGAGCTGGGACTGGCCAAAGCCAGGAGCCAAGAACTCCATCTCTGTCTCCCACACAAATGGGTAAAGACCCAAGTACTTGGGCTGCTGAAGCTGGGCTGGAAGTGGAACAACCAACTCCTGAAGGTTCTCCGATGTGGGGTGCTGCCACTGCAAGTATAAGAGATAAGCCATCAAATCAGCACATCATGAAACAAAAGCAGAATAATGAAAATGAAACTTGTTAATTACAATATTAAGTATTATTTTACCTTATATTCATATTAACAACAGTTTAATATAAATTTTGTGATGTGGGAATAGTTTAAAGGAAGACAAGGATCTGAGAACTGTAGTAGCTCAGGGATAGCTTTAGGATTTGAACTGTCCTTTACAGATGATAAGATTCGGAAGAGACCATTTAGAGAAAAACTTAGTGAGGGATATGAGGTTCATTGTGAGTTGTTGTGCTTATAAAATGTAGAGTATTACATGTAAACATTTAGTTTCTATTAACATTTAGTATGTATTGCCATATGCCAGCCTCAGTTCCAAGATCTTCAGGGATTTTAATTTATTTAGTAATTGCTGCTTCTCAATGTTTCTTACAAGTGCATTTTTAATTAGTGTTAGTTTAGATATGTTTAAACCCTGGTGACTGTTTCATGCTTTCTAGTAATACTGATTCTCTACTATATTTCAGTAGAGTCAGCAATAGATTCGTGATGTTTGTTTTTTCACTCATTAGGCTTCTAACTGCTGTCAAAATAAAGAAAATGGGTTTTGCTGTTTGGATCAAGGAATAAATGGAATACCGGAAGATAAGGAGGAAGATAAGGTTAGTGAAATGAAAAGTTGTTAAAAGGTTTTCTCATGACATATAAAGAAGCCAACTTACTCTTAGGAAGAATGAATGGCTACCCAAATTGGCTAATTTGAATTGTGTCAAAATAATCCATCTCCCATTGTCACTCCATCTCGAATAAGTCAGGAATCTACTGGCAGCTATGAACTTCCAGATGGTAGTCCCATTGTTGTACATCCATCTGCAGAAGAGAATACACATTGATCCCTACCGTCTCTTACTTTCTACTTTCAGCTCTCTCTCTCTCTCTTTTATAAGGACCAGGAGCAAAATGATAATGTCAAGGAAAGGGAAGCCAGGCAGGGCTGGCGATAGGAGGTGGGCAGTGCAGAGAGCCAGCCTCATTCAGCTGCACCAGGTGCTGCTGATTGAAGTCTCCCCTATTGGCCCAGACTTTTAGGAGAGTGTGCAGTGTGTGGAGAGTGGCTCAGAAGCCTGCCACACCTGCATTGAGCTCCTGGTTACTGCGTCTGTGGGCCAGCCCCTGATTGGCTGCTCCGGGATCCTAGCTGACCACTGACGCATTCATCTGTTCGTTGCACATCTGACTGCAACCCTAGCTTCTCTGGACCCCTTTCCATGGGGGATTGTAAGTGCTTGGGCTTACTTGTCGGTGCTAACTTCTGATACTTTCTCTTTTTAAGATAACTTCAGACCTCCTCCCGGAAGGAGATTTTCTGCCGTTGGATCCAACCCAGGAACTGATATTTCCACCTGAGCTCATGGTAAGGAAGGCAACGTGAAGGTCCTCTTAGAGAAGTTTGTGATAAAATCAGTGATTCCCATGTGAATTCTCCACAAGCTAATTGCTAAGTAGGACATGCCTGCCAGTTATCCTCTCTCAAGATCTAAGTGGTTTAGACTGAGAAGGTGGAAGAACGAGGGTACGGTCAGCACCAGGAGACAGCTGAGCTGTCAGGGGCAGCTTCTTGTGTCTGTGCAAAGTCATGGAATCCCAGCACATGCAGGAGTAGGCGTGCTTTCTAATTCCACTCTCCTGTGTTATTATGTAAAAGTGATACTACTTCATCAAGCGTGTCAGTGTGTTTGTATACATTAAAATGAACTCCTGTGAAAGAGAGAGATGAAGTAGTCTCCAGAGGAGCAAACACTATCATATTTTTATCCTCAACTCTGATTCCTGGTAGAGTAGTACTTTTTAGGTCACTTTCATTTCTTTTTTCTTTTCTTTCCTTTTTTTTTTTTAAAGAATATTTGTGTTGCCATTTTCTGTCCCTACAATAAAGAATAGAAACAGGTGGTGATGTCATGACATCTCTGTTGCTTTTTCATTAGAGAATGGATGAGAAGCCACTCCAAAAGACCAGGGTTTTTGTTGGCGAAAGAGTGACGTGGATTTCCCCAGTGACCTTGAAGGACCTTCTGGAAGCCAAATCCAAGTACCCACAAGCTCCTATTATCATGGGGAACACCTCTGTAGGTATGTAGAACCCCAGGGAAATAGGAGGAAACTGAGGAAAAGAGCTTGAAGGAAAAATGTTTTCTGTGTTTTCAGGAAAAGCAAGTCAGGAATAGTTTTTGGATGCTACTTCTCCAGTGTTGTTCAAGAGCTTAATAAATCCCTCTGACTCAAGTGTTACACTCCACAGCAAACTAGCAGCCGAGACGAATGTCCTGTGTTCCCAGGTGGCTGGGGATAGAACTGGGCCTCACATTTGAAATTGCTGTTTCCTCTCTTTGCGGTGTCTAAGTGGGCATGTTTTACTTCCGTTACATTTGAAGTGTCGTCCTGATGAGTCCCAAGTTGGCTCAGTTTGACTGCCACTTCTTTGAGGTGCACTCAGAGAGTCTTTTCAAAGAGAATTTGAATGTGCCAGGTGGCCCAGGTTCTAAGGTTAGTAATTTCAAAGAGTTTTAATGAAAATCCAGCCATCATATATCTGTATGTGATCTGCTGCTCTCTAGAACAATAGAGACATATAATTTTATATACATTTAAGGATACTAATTGTAATGACAAATCTTTTATCCTAATTTTATCTTTTTCTAATTCTCTAGGGCCTGGAATGAAATTTAAAGGCATTTTTCACCCAGTTATAATTTCTCCTGACAGAATTGAAGAATTGAATGTTGTTAGCCATGCCCACGATGGTGAGTTCTTAAGGCATTTGTTTTCAATTCATTTACCTTGTCTAGCCAATAAGTAGAAAAAGAATTCTTTCCAATTATCATGTACATACAGAGTCTCATGTAAGAATAGTAACTGGAGTGGACATTTAGCCTAGTGGTTAAGATGCTCCCGTCCCATACTGGAATACCTGTGTTTGATTCTTGGCTAAGGCTTCAATCTTCAACTTTTTGCTTCTGGATACATTGGGAGGCAGCAATGATAGCTTCAGTAGTTTTGTCCCTTCCTTGACATGAGATCTGGGTTGTATTCTACCTCCCAACTTCAGCTGGCCCAGCCCCAGCCACTGTGAACATTGGGGGAAAATGAATAAACAGATGAGTTTACCTTTGCCCTCATCTTAGCTCTCTCCCTTTCCTTTGTCTTTTCCTGGCAAATAAATTAAAGGTTTTTTTGGAAATAGTGATAACTTTTCAGAGCAGCACATGGGAAAAAACTTCTCTAATGTTATATAAGAATCTAGCTATCTGAATATTCAGATTTTTCTGAATAACTTTTTCTCAGGGAGCTATATCAGAAATGGAGTTGACACCCATATGGGACTCAAACTGATGCCCATATGGAATGTCGGTTCTGCAGGCAGTGGTTTACACATTACACCACAATGCTGGATCCAGGGCCCAACTACCTGAGCCACCACTCGTATTTCCAAGGGCACACATTAACAAAGAGCTGGAACTGGAAGCGGAGTTGGAACTTGAATCCAGCCACTCCATTGTAGGATGTGGGTAGCCCAAGAAGCATCTGATCACTAGGTCAAATGCCTGCCCTATAAAGGGAGTTGGCTTAATAGCAAGGATGAAAAGGATGCTTAATACTTGATAGAATGAGTGTTTAAAGAATTTAGCTTCCATCACCTCCTTTACCACCACCTTCGCTACTTCGTGTACCATCACTACATCTCCCACCTGCACCGTCACATCCACCACTACCGCCTCCAGCACCACCTTTGTCAACACCAACACCATCACCATTTTCATTACCAGCACCACCGCTATCAATAAGCAATGCAGCATGTATTCAGAAGATCCCATGTCTGTAGATTGATCTGACCTACACTTTCAGATGAGCGGTGATAACAATTGCTTTATTCTAGGGCTGACCCTGGGTGCTGGCCTCAGTCTGGCCCAAGTGAAAGACATCTTGGCTGATGTGGTTCAGAAGCTCCCAGAGGAAAACACTCAGATATATCGTGCTCTCCTGAAGCATTTAAGAACCTTGGCCGGCTCCCAGATCAGGAACATGGCAGTACGTATTGATGATGGTTTAATTCTGATGTGCAGAATTCAACTCTGCTGCTGGATCATTGGCATTCCCATTCTTTTGGGATAGACAGAAAGAGTAGCTCTTCAGAACTTTGTTTACTGCCTATTTTTTTTAATAATTTGTGTTTTTATAATTACATATCAAAGTGAAAACAACTCTTCGTTTCAGTCCTTAGGGGGCCACATTGTCAGCAGGCATCTGGATTCAGACCTGAACCCCCTGCTGGCCCTGGGGAACTGCACCCTCAACTTGCTGTCCAAAGGTCAGTGACAATGCCTACTTAGAGATGATCAGACTTCCTCCTTTCACTCCTTGTTCTGTTTGGGAAGGAAGACAGGAAATTCAGTTTTGAAAGTGACATTCCTAAAATTATTAACAATTCTCTTCGCCTTTCTGGAGACTGAAAAACTGGTCAATTTGCTGGTTATTTACTTTAATGTTTCAAATTTTTATTAATATAAGAGAACCCATTTTTTTGTTTTATTTTTTCATTGGAGAGGCAGATATGCAGAAAGAAGAAGATTCAGAGAGAAAGATCTTTTGTCCACTGGTTCACTCCCCAAGTGGCTGCAATGGCCAAAGCTGAACTGATCTGAAGCCAGGAGCCAGGAGCTTGGAACCTCTTCTGGGTCTCCCATGTGGGTACAGGTTCCTGAGGCTTTGGGTTGGCTTTCACTGCCCTCCCAAGCCACAGGCAGGGAACTGAATGGGAAGTAGAGCTGCCAGGACATGAACTGGTGCCCATGTGGGATTCCAGCGGATGCAAGGCAAGGATTTAACCACTAGACTGTTGCACTGGGCCCAAAGAGAACAAATTTTATGCATTCCATAGGTACAGCTCCATGAGATCAATTGGCTCTGAGATATTATTATAAATACCCTCCCATCCTGGTGACCTTATATTGGAAAAGCTTGTGTTGGTTAACATCTAGATGTGACCGAATTATTGGAGACAGCTGTAAGTTACTGAGCACTACTGAACCCCTTTGTTGAGGATATCCTCCAGGTGGCACAGGCGTATGGTGGCTCCCACATCCTGGAAGCCTGTAGATGGTTTTTGGTTGAACAATGAGAGGGCCTTATGATGTATGTACTTACTTGATTTTCATTTTTATATCCAGGATTTTTTATTTCCTCGTATTCCGACTTGCTCAGCAGTTGTTTTTCTATGTTGTTAAGTACTATTGCTCATATGGTCTAAGCCACCAAGTTATCTTATAAGAGATTTAAATTTTCAGTCATCCCTTTGTAAAGTCGGACTGTGAGAAAGTTTTTCTGATGTACAATACATAGCAAAAGCTTCCTAGCTTTTATCCCCAAATAATCTTGCTAATAGTATTTATAAAAGATGTTTATTTGTTTGTTTAGCAGTCATAGTGACAGAGATGGAGAAAGGGGGCCTAGGAAGAGTCACAGGAGGAGAGAAAGAGAAAATCTTCCTTCTTCCAGTTTACTTTCTTTTTTTTTTTTTTAAGATTTATTCATTTTATTACAGCCAGATATACACAGAGGAGGAGAGACAGAGAGGAAGATCTTCCGTCCGATGATTCACTCCACAAGTGAGCCGCAACGGGCCGGTGCGCGCTGATCCGAAGCTGGGAACCAAAAACCTCTTCCGGGTCTCCCACGCGGGTGCAAGGTCCCAATGCATTGGGCCGTCCTCGACTGCTTTCCCAGGCCACAAGCAGGGAGCTGGATGGAAAGTGGAGCTGCCGGGATTAGAACCGGCGCCCATATGGGATCCCGGGGCTTTCAAGGCGAGGACTTTTAGCTGCTAGGCCATGCCGCCAGGCCCCCTTCCAGTTTACTTTCCCAAATAATGACATTGGCCAGGGCCAGTCCAAGTCAAAGCCAGAAGCCAGGAAATATATCTGGGCCTGCCATGTGGTCCAAGTACTTGTCCATCTTCCACTGCCTTCCCAAACACAGCAGTGGGAAGTTGGGTTGGAAGAGGAGCAGCTAGGGCTGAAACTGGCATCTGGCCTAGGGTACTGGCATCCCAAGTACCAGCTTCACCTTGTGGTGCCATGACACCTGTCCGCTTGTTATAACTTTAGAACGTTACTCCTGCCAATATATTGATTGAAGAACTGAAGTTCTCTAGATACTGAAAAAATACATAAAAAGTTCTTCAGTAATATGTAAATTATTAAAGGCAGCTTACTTATTCACTAATGTACCTCTAAGGATTTCTGGTTATAAGCAACAAATATTTGTTGATTGAGTTGATCAAGAAATCAAAAGATATAATATTCCCAAGGTATAAAACTCTCAGTAAATTGTGCCATTCAGAAGCGGACCACTGAGGCCCTTGTCCTGGAACTCTGGGCCACTCTGCTGAACACTTGTATCAGTAAACAAATCAAAGGCCAGAAAAGTTGAGGCTCAGACCAGAACAAGTGCAGTGAGAATGCTATGATATAGTAAAAGATTGGCTCAGCATTGGAAGAGCACTTCTTGCCCCAAACAACCAGCTTCCTCAAATATTTGATGGAGTTATTTTTGGAGTTGGAAGCGTGTTTCATGTACCAAAGATTCCAGGGACAATGCCATTTCTTTCCACAGAAGGAAAACGCCAGATTGCTTTAGATGAACAGTTTCTCAGTAAGCGTCCCAATGCCGATCTTAAACCTCAAGAAATCTTGATCTCAGTGAACATTCCCTACTCCAGGAAGGTAATATTTTCTTTTCAGTTTCCTGGTTTTACATGTCAGCTTATAGTTTGTTTATTTTTGTGGGTTTGGAACAAGGGTTGATTGTTTGCTAGGGAGATAGAGCCTCAGCTTCAGGAAGCAGCATGGGATCATTATTTAAGAGTGTTTGTGAATAAACCTTCTACTAGTGTTACACTGCGTGTATTGTTCCTAGAATCATGACACAAAGATCTCTGTTGTCTTTCTCCCTCCCTCTTCCTTCAGCTCTCTCTCTCCCTTTGCTCCACTCCAAACTCTAAAGTTATTTTTGAACAGCTTTTTAAAGTTTTTTTTTAGAATGTTATTTGAAAAGCAAAATTAGAGAAATTTCCATCTACTTGTTCACTTCCCAATGGCCAGGGCTGGAACAATCCAAAGCCAGGATTCCAGAAATTCACCCAGGTCGCTCATCTGAGTAGTACTGAAGCCATGTTCTGCTGCTTTCCCAGGTGTGTTAATAGGGAGCTGGAGCAGAAGTTATCACTCATATGGAACACCCACATTTCAGGTGGCCACTTAACCTGCGGTGCTACTATATCAGCCTCTAACAGATTTTCAAAAATTCTTTGCCCCATAGTTCCCCTTAAATAAGATGTGAAGAATATATATCACTCCTATATCTTTAGATTTGAAATAGACTTTAAAAACACATTTACAATAAATCTTAATGGAAAAACAGGGGTTTGGATTCTCATAAACTCAGCTTAGAGTCCTCATTTCAACGTATAATCTAATTACCAAATTGCATCAAATCTTGGATTTCTCATGTGTAAAATGGTAGTCATCAATCCTGTCTTAGAGGAGGGTGAGTATGTAAGGGCTGCCATAGCAAAGAACCGCACACTGAGTGGCTGAAACAACAGAGGTGTTTTTCTTCTCTTAGAAACTCCTGAGGCTACAAGTTTGACATTGAGGTAAAAGTACCATTGATTTCTTCTGAGGTCTCTGAACTTCACTTATAGCTGCCTGCCATCTTCCTGTGTCTTTGCCTGTTGCTCCCTGCACATGTTCATATCCAGAAATCCAGCAATGTTGCACCAAGCCTCACGTTAATGACCTCATTGTAAGCACTTTAAGGACCCATGAGTGTAAACGCTTGCTATGCACAGCAGTTAATTCCCAGTATGCTAATCAAACTTATAGAGAATGCAGGCTTTTTGGTGCTCACAGATCAGGAAGATCACATGAAATTGATGTTTTGAGACTGAATTATTTCATTACATTTAATGGTTTCCAGTTGGGTCCATTTTGTTGCCAACCATGATTTCAGTCTTCATAGCTGAGTGAGTAATATTCCATAGTGTATATGTACCACAGTTTCTTTACTTAGTCATCACTCAGTGGACATCTGGGCTGATTCCACAACTCAGCCACTGTGCATTGCGCTGCCATAAATTTTAATTTACTTTTATTATATGTAATTTTATTTTTTCTCTTCTACTTGTAATGTCATGATATCTTTAAATATTAGAAAGTTTAGTTTGTTACCATGATGTAAATGAATATGTTACTGTAATAATTTGGGAAAATGAATAAGGCAGGAGAAAAGCAGGGAGGAGTGGGAAAGGAAATGGTATAATCCATATGCTTCTAAATCTGTATCCTGAAAAATGTGAAATCTACTCATTTAATGTAGATTACAAATAAGAATAATTAAACTTATCAGCTCAAAGTTTAAAGACCTTATGTCCATATATAGTTAACCTTTAAAATATTGCATGGTAGAACTCTAATACAGGACTCCTGAGGTGGACACCTGTGCTATGTAACATTTTCTTTCAGTGGGAATTTGTGTTGGCCTTCCGACAAGCCCAGCGGAAACAGAATGCTCTAGCAATTGTCAATTCTGGAATGAGAGTCTTTTTTGGTGAAGGGGATGGCATCATTAGAGAGTTGGCCATTTTGTATGGTGGTGTTGGTCCAACTGTCGTCTGTGCCAAGAATTCATGCCAGAAACTCATTGGAAGGTAAGGTACCATGTCCTTAAACTCCAGATAATGGAGCAGTTCGTTTCATATGAGATATAATTATGAGAATAAAAATGCATAGTAGCTTTCTGTTTAATGACAGGGAATTACAGAAGTAGTCCATGATTATATCCATATATCACGGGCAGGTGGAGAGGAGAAGAGAGAGAGAGAGAGACAAATGATTTCCCAACAGTACAAATTGCATTTTTTATTACGAGGGAATAATTTGCTACAATGAATGTGAATAATTTGCTACAATTTCTGTGCATCTATTCTATAATTACTTCCTAGGTATATTTGCTTACTTGATTTATTTCTATGGGTAATACTAGCAGGCAATATTTACTGAACATTTACTAGACTTCTCATTGCTCAGTTGCCATTTACAAAGAAGAAATAGAGAGCTGATGGTCGTAAGCAGGAACTTTAAAACTCGAGTGAGCTAGATTGGCCCAAACCTAGCTCAACCCCTACTCAGTCAGTCTACTTAATTTTGTAGTACCTTGGTACCCTTGTCTGTCAAAGATGGCAATTGCATCTACCTCTCTGGGTGGTTAAAAGGATAAAGTGAGTGAATACATATGATGTGTTTAAAACAGAGCCTGGCAAGCAGGAAATGTACCAGTGATGCACAAGTCAATCCTGGGCATTGTCACCCATTGACTGAGAAGCGGTTTCTTATTATTACGTATGATGAGGATGTGGTGAGACCTGGATCACACACTTGAGCATGGTGGACTAATCTGAACTTTGGTTGCCTGATTTCAGAGCTTATTCTCTTACTTCTGACATTGAATTATAGTGATTTGTTTTACACATTAGCTGAAATTGTAGGATAAGGCTAGAGGTCTTTTCTTTTGCCTCTTGCAGGCCCTGGAATGAAGAGACATTGGACACAGCGTGCAAGTTGATTCTGGATGAAATCTCCCTTCCAGCCTCAGCTCCAGGTGGGAAGGTGGAGTACAAGAGGACCCTCATGATCAGCTTCCTCTTCAAGTTCTACCTGGCAGTGTCCAAGATTTTGAAGAAGATGGTAAATGGAGCTGATCATTCATTACTTCCTGACAGTGATGGCTATGGTGGTGCCCAAAGCAGAGATAGCAACCGCCTGCCAAATAGTTGGACACTATGAAAGATGGGCCAGATTAGAGACAATGTGGATATTCTGGGCACCCATCAGGCTGTATGTGGATGGGTTTGGATTTGCAGTTGAGTTTCAAGTAGAGTACAGAGTTGTGTAGGACTTTGTTCAACAGCACTCAATTATTTCATTTCTTGTTGTTTTTCTAGATAATGTTCAGGAATTTACTAATGACTTAAATGTGTTTTCCCTGTGGAAAGCATGTGTTCTACTTACTGAAGTTTAGACTCACATGTTCTGTTTTCTGCTCTAAGTTCAGCTGCATTGCTCTGACTTGTAAGGTTATGACAGTAGCCACTACACAGGATTGTGGTGAACTGGGGCATCACAGCAAGGGGGCCTCCTACCATCTCCACTGCTTAAGAGGAGCTGCTCAGTAATCACTGTAGTAACATTAGCAATAACCTAGACATTTTTCTGCTGGTGGCCCGGTGACAGTGAGAATCACAAGATTGTTGGCCAGAGAGGACACAACTAAAATCAGTTCTCTGAATAGATTAGCTAGACCCAAAGAGAGCTGGAACCTCATTGACCTTGTTAACTCCAGATGACCAAACAAGGACAGAGCCAAGAACACTCCATGTGACATGAGTGTGATCACCTCAAAGGAGAGACAAGAAGCCCTCTCTCCTCTTTGTTTTTGAGGGTATCTTCTCACGATCGATGGGAACAAACCAGAAGAAGTTGTGTCCAATTTTTGAGCAGGAGAGCTTTGAATCTTCTTCAGGTGTCATATTGGCACCATGAAATCCGAAACAAAAATTAAGCCCAGTTTAACAGCAAACTGATAACAATTTCTTTTTGAGCCAACTGGCACAATTTAAAAGTTATGCCTTCAAATCCCAAATCTTCTTAAAACTCTGCCCCCTTAAAAATAATAGTCTTTGTTAACTTAGTTTCCTGTACAATTATAAAAATAACCATGAGGTACGTTATTTAAAGTCTTGTTTAAAGACATAGGCGATGGCAACACCCCCAATTCTAAAGAGTGTTCTTCCTGGGTCTTGGGCGCTAGCATCTGTGAGCTGGACAGAGGTAAACCTCTGGTGTGCCTTGCTTCCCGGCCATCTAGGAGGATGAGAGTGGAGATGTGTGGGTTCCTTCTCAAAGGCTCTGACTTTTTCCTAATTGAAGTATGATGTTCTCTTCCCTTTTGTTTTACTTCCGTACTTCCTACCTGCTTACTATTTCAGTCTGTAAATCCTCAACTTGTTTTAGGACAGTGTGAGAATTACGAAAAACAGAGATGAGGAAGTCAGAGCTCTGCCATCTTCATTTAGCTCTGCATGGGATGGGCAGGATTATGTATCTTTTGGAGTGCATGTCCTTGAGGGAAATAAGCTATTTGAACTTCCAGAGCTATGAATAGGGAGTGTCTAACAACTGTTAGATGTCAGGGTAAAAGAGGTGCTTGCTAAGCACCTTGCTAGCCTGCCTTCCAAGTGCACTATGCACATTACAAATCATCTTGGATCTTTACAATGGTTTTACTTTCCAGGATCCAGGTCGCTATCCCAGCCTTGCAGACAACTATGAGAGTGCTCTAGAAGATCTTCAAGCTAGACACAATCACAGTACCTTGAAGTACCAGGTCAGTGGCATGGTTGTTTCAGAGCCTGGGTTATCCATCGTACCTATGCCTGGGCATTCCCGTGGGCTTGGAAATTATCAAGCTTTACATATGCCAATTCCGCTTCTAGTGAACTCGCAACCTCTTTTAGTGAAATTAAGATTTCAAAAGAAATGAGTAATTTATTAAGTATTTATTTTTATTGAAAAGTCAGATATACAGAAAGGAGGAGAGACAGAAAGGAAGATTTTCCATCCAATTATTCACTCCCCAAATGACCGCAATGGCCGGAGCTGAGCAGATCCGAAGCCAGGAGCCAGGAGCTTCTTCTGGCTCTCCCACATGGGTGCAGGGTCCAAGGCTTTGGACAATCCTGTACTACCCTCTCAGGCCACAAGCAGGGAGTTGGATGGGAAGCGGGCTGCCAGGACATGAATTGGCACCCATATGGAATCCCGGTGCCCATATGGAATACTGACACGTGCAAGGCAAGGGATTTTAGCCACTAGGCTACTGCACTTGGCCCAGAAATGAGTAATTGTGACTCAAAATATATAGCCGTCGTAATTTTGAAGAAAATGTTCACTTTGATCTTGAAGGCCATGCATTTTCTCCTATGGCCTGAGGCTAGCAAGGTGGATGATGTGGCCACATGCCTGCTGCCCTCATGACTGTCTAAGCGCAGCTAAAGCTGCCTTCCATGTAGGGTCTAAGGGCTGCTTTGGTTTCATTATCAGAAAAGCAGATGACATAGCTCCTAGAGACTGAGGAACATGCAGTAATCCCATTTTAAAAAGAGCTGCTGAGTATTTTGAGTGTGGAGACACTTCTCTCCCTCAGCCTCCGTTCTCCGAGATTTTCCGCAAGTTACATTTCAGAGTTGAATCCATCAGGATTCCATCACAGCTTGGCTCCAGAACCTCCTGTAGAGAGCAAAATCTGTGGCTGCTCAAGTCCCTCATATAAAATGGTGCAGTATTTCTATATAACTTATGTGTGTCTTACCATCTACTTTAAATCACTGCTAGATTGCCCAAAAGCAAGGGAGAAGAGATCTGGAACAAAGTAGTCATAGCCATGAACATGGTGAGCTACGTCAATGGAGCTGCCTCAATGGAGTGTGCATTGGTGCCACTTCGAGTCCCTGTTCATGCCTGAGTCTTGATATGTAAATTTTTTTCTAATTTTCCCTGTCTCTCTACAGTTGTGGGGTAATATATTCATTTAATCAGTGGAGTCTGGGCCAACTTTAAGCTATCTTTCTTGGTAATCGTTGGTTTCCTATGAAATCATAATGAGCTCAACAAGATCCCAGATGCCTTAGCCAATATACCCTTTTTCTGTGCATTTTAGTGTACTAACTACAAAATGAAAGTTTACAGCTAAGTTAAAAATAGACATTAAAACAACTAATGCTTTTAAATGAAATAGAATTGAGTGCATTATATCATACATGTATCTTGTGCTAAGTTAATTGCCAAAATCGTTGTACTTCCTGCATATCATTTGTAGCCAAAATTTGATTGATGATGTACTTCTTGTCATTTATATTATGAAAATCACAGGTTTCTTTTCATTTTCCGAATAATATAAAGTGATGCTGAACAGGGACCCTCAGTGTACACCTGCCATGCTACCCTTCCCTCTTGGTGTCCTAGACCTGCTGTCTGCCTGTGGAGAGTCTGATCTGTCTCCAGCAGGATGTGCATTTTCTGAAATCCCTCAGATAGACTGGCCTTGCGTGAAGACGCTTCCTGAGCTACTTGAGCACGGGCCCCTGAAGCTCTCTCTGTTTCACAGCTCCTGTTATGACATTCCCCATCAGAACTGTAGCTCTCTTCCTCCATTGTGATTTGCTCACTTAAATCCAAATGTTCAGAAAGGAAAAGAAAGCAAATCATCTGCATGAAAAGAAAACACTGCCAGTTAATCAGGAGGATCCCAGATGACTTTCCCTTTGATTCCATAGGGCAAAAGCACTGTCATAGCTGAACCAGGGACAGCTTTGAAACTGAAAAATCTCCAGCTATGGCTTAAATGAGATATCTATTCTCATTTGTTGTTGATATGTACTCACAGGGTTTTCTCAATTTGCACATCTTCTTGATTGAATCCAGAAGCATTTGCTTTTTCCCATCCTCCAAATGCCTTCAGCAATGCTAAGTTGGAAGTAGTTCGGCTTCCAGGTTCCCTTTTGCTCTCAGCAGAGGCGTTGTATCTGCATGTATTCTGTTGATGCTTTACTCCCTCCAGGCTTCCTGTGTAATGTAGCCTGGTGGTGTGAGGCTCATCTCAAAGAAATCAGCCCTTTTGACCCAGATCTTGAGGTGACCCAGTGGATGGGGTGGGAAGGGGGCATTTTTGTAACATTTCCATCCCTCACTCTGACTGATCTGTCTGCCCCTTTCTTCCAGAGAAAACCTCTGGGAGTCTGGCCTCAGCCCAGCTCCCCATACTCTGAGTTGACACAATGCACTGTGGATCCCACTGTCCATCTCTGTTTAACCATAGCTCCTCGGCTACAGCCTTCGCCCTTGTCTGTGGGCTTGACCTGTGTCTTGTCTCAACTTTTTTCCCATCTTCGCCCAGTATTCATCCAACAAGGAAAGCTAACAATTCTTATATATGAAACACCAGGGGTGATTTTATATGCTTAGTCAATATTTAGGTTGATAAAGCATATTTAAGGTACTTACAGAACCAGAAACAAGACATTTTATTTCGTGACCTCTGATAAAGTTACAGGAATGATTGGCAACTCAAAGGTCCCTTTGTTTTCACTCAACGAGAATTTTTTAAGTTAACTATCTTCACCAATTATTTCTCATATTTCTTCACTCAAAAATAGAGGAGAAAGCCATGCTGGTTGAAGTCATACCTTCAGTGTTTGCTATAAAGATAGTGCTGATAGCATCATAACCATCTATAAAATATTATGTGGCGACATAAAAATTATGATTTTATCATAGTCTTCTGCAAAATACTGTATGTTGATATACAAACTAAAAGATTATTTTGATGATAACATTTAAAGAAACACAAACATTAGCAATTTTTTTTATTAATTATTTTGCATTATGTGACAGTTTCATAGGCTCTGGGAATCCCCCCATCCCTCCCCATGCCCCTCCACCCTGGTGGATTCCTCCACCTTGATGTAGTGTTACAGTTCAAATTCAATCAAGATTCTTTCCTTGCAAATGTATACCAAGCATAGAGTCCAGCTACTTATTGTCCAGATGGGTTGAACAGTTTCTTGGGGAGACCATTTCTGGTCCGAAGTTAGAGCTGGTAGAATATCATCCCAGTCAATTAAGAGTCCCAATATAACATCAACAGCAATTTGCAACATTATGGAATTGACATGGTTTTGAGCAACCAGTAAAACATTAACAATTTTTATACAAAGGGAGTTTTCATTAGAGATATTAGGTAATCATATTAAAAAATGAAAAAAAGACATGTCTTTTTATCTCAATTTTGGTTATCGAATTATTGTGATTTGTTCCTTGTCCCGGTTATTTTAAGGTTTGAGTTCAGGTTCAGAACTAGAAAATCCACAAAAAATTAAATTTAGCTTAAAAGAGGCTTTATTGGGAGTGCTCCCAGGTGAGATTCACTGGTCCAGTACAGACAGCAGGCCAGAGCAGTTGCACCTAGGAATTGCGGGGAGGCAATAACAGAGATGGGTAGTGGGCGACAGCCTGTGACTGCTTCCACATGGCAGGGTGACCACGTGAGGGAAACGGCCACCCAGGGTAGCGCAGCACTGGAGTTTTACACATTTTAGGTGTCATGGATGGGAGAAGGCGGCAGCTCTTCAGTTTGCGCATGCTTGTGGCCATGATGTGTCACCACGGCAGCTGCTGATCTTCTGCACAGACAGCATTTGAAACATTTCTCAATGAGAGTGGTTTTTTGACCTCAGCAAAGATGGCATTGAGGCTAATGAAACTCTCTTCTGTTGTTTGTGGCCAAAGGGAGGCAGGAAGGAGAGATAGCACTGGGACTCAGTGTGCTACTTGGTGTTTCAAGGTCTTCAGGTGTTCCTGGCTTGTGATAAGTTTTCGTATCCTTTGGTGCACTCAACTCCTTCACAAGTTGCTTCTGCTTGGCCTAATGATTACTATTGTCCATTTTTATTGTGAACAATGACTGTCTCCATTCTCAAAAGTATTCTAGTTTGGGTGTAAATTACATAGCTATATTCTTATGGGAGATATGCATAATTTGATTGTTCCTTTCTCTATAGAAATATAAATATTGCGTGTTGGTTGTTTACTACACAGGATATAGACACAACGAAGTTTCCTCGAGACGCAGTTGGCTCTCCCATCATGCATGTGTCTGGTGTTAAACATGCCACAGGGGAAGCCATCTACATTGATGACATGCCTGTAGTGGATCAAGAACTCTTCATGGTTTTTGTAACTAGTTCAAGAGCTCATGCCAAGATTGTGTAAGTGATTGAGTTCTCACCCAACAGCATTAATGACTACCTCTTCCTCTAACTCAGTCACATTATAACAAGTGCAGTGTTGAGAGGGTAAGCTACTTGTTGGTGATATCCAATACAGACTGGAGGCGAAATTGAATTAAAATGTGGGATTTGCTATAATTTTTCCCTCCATATAACAACCTGAATATCTCAAGAATTTCTTCCTGTTTGCTAAAGAAATACTGGAGTGTTTTTTGTTTGTATTTGTTTATCTTAGCCTCTCTCATGTCTTATTTTACAATTAGCCACACTCTCAATGGTCCTTGGGCTGTGTGGCTGCTCTAAAGAACCCTGTGGTGTGTGTTATCATTTAGGTCTATTGATCCATCAGAGGCCCTCAGCATGCCAGGTGTAGTGGATGTTTTGACTGCTGAGCACCTTCAGGATGCAAATTTCTTCCACACAGAGATGTTTCTGGCAAAAAATGAGGTACTACATTTTTGCTGTCTGGTTAAAAAACCATCATGTCCTCAGTTAAAAGCAAGCCTCACATCCCTTGAAGGCAAACCATGCGGTGGTGGTATCACACCAGAACTTCTCTTCTCGGGCCTCTTCCTTCCTCCCTTCAGCTAAGAGGGGCTGCAACTTCCTGGTCCTCTATGTTCATGAAAGCCAACACCATAAATGGCCCTGGTTGTGATAGGGCAGCCATGAGTCAGACCCTGGGAGTGAACCCTATAGGCCAGCTGGCCCCTAAGCGGTCTCCAGGCCTAGCCTGGAGCTTGAGTCTGCTGACCCCAAGGCAGCATCATGCTTACCCTCTGCAGCTGCTGCTGCCAATGATGCAGCACAGAGGTGAACCTCATCCAACGTCTGACTGTGTGATTATGGTCACAGACAGATGTGAAGTGGTCCTTTATTATGCATGTCCAGCCATGAACTGGGAGGAACATGAAAGGACGGGATTGGTACCAGCTCTCCCTGACAGCCAAGGTCTTTGTGTGCTGTAGGTATTGTGTGTGGGTCAACTCATCTGTGCCGTGGTTGCAGAATCTGAGGTTCTGGCAAAACAAGCTGCTAAGCGAGTGAAGATTGTCTATCAAGACCTGGAGCCAGTGATCCTAACAATCCAGGTAATGATTCATATGATTATGCCAATTCAAGAGCCACAAGAAGAACGATCAGTTAACATGTTTTTGACTCAGGTGTCAGAACTCATTCAGAGTGGGTTTCAGGTTGCAGGGCCCCTCTTAGAGCTAGTGGTTTCTATCTGCGCCTCACCTCTGCTGTCTGCACTGCAAGCTGTATGCCCTGTGGTCATAGATGACAGCCACCTGGCCTCTTTGTGTTCATTGGGTAAAAGGAAGTCTGTTTCCCCAGCATTCCAGCCACAAGTCAGATGTAGCCTTATTAGACCACTTAGGTCACATGTACATCTCTGAATTAATGAATTAATGGTTACTACTCACTTGGAGATAGGGGTTGGATTTCAGTACAGCAAGGACTCAATAGGTAAGTGGAAGAGACCTCGCAGAAATTGGAACCATTTGGAAAGGAGGAGGTGAAGAATGCAGGCTGCTCACCCAGTGATGTCCAGTGTCCAGTGAATGTGCCTTGTAACTCTGTATTCAGCATTGCCCGGGTTCTTGTTGGTCCTCTGGTAAACCAGAGGATAAGCAAAGTGTTCTATGAAGCAACTGTCATTTAAGATAAGTTGTATCTTAAATGAGTATGAGATAGTTCATGTGATGCCTACAGGTATTTGAATACCTTAAAATAAATTGGAGAATTATATTTTCTAACTTTTAGGAAGGAATTGCAAACTTAAAAAACTCATCCCAATGAAGTGACAGGATTTTCTGCACATGTTTCTTTAGTTTTGATCACTTGCTAAGTAATAAAACAATGAAAGTCAAGAAAGAAAACTGAGTGATTAAATTCAGTAACATAAAGGGTTCTTGTACACTGGGAATGTAATTTTATCTTTATACAACCTAGTAAACAAGTTGTCCTCTTGGTGGCCAGCATGTCCTGGGGCCTAAAATGAGGAAATGGACGTGGCCAAGATCAGTATCTCCAGCATAACTTGGTCTTGAATGTTGTTTCCTGTCATTCTGCTTTGTGCCTAGGAACATGGAGTTGGTTTCAGAAGAAAAACAAACAGAAAATGAAACATCTTCTTAGTTGTTTAAAGTTAAAATAAGATCTTGTAATGAAGAGAAAAATACAGAAGTTAAGTTAGAGGTAAAGTGTGATTAGGAGTCTGAAACTTTCCTAGTTGGTTTCAATTTCAAACATTCTATTTCTTAGAACCTTTTAATTCAGATGTTTTCTACTGCCTATGCTTGCTGTACATGTCCCTTCCCCCAATTTCAACTTGATGTTAGAATTACTTGTCATTAAGAAATTATTTATATAATTTGATGTTTTGTTTGTAATTCTTTACCTTATACTAGTAGCTAAATATCTATCCATCCCTTCCTCCCAACTTCCAAACAGATAAGCAAATAGATTTCTCTATATCCCCACCTCCCCTGCCCACATCAGCAGATCCCTAATTGTAAGCCAGAGAATATCAGCATCAAATGACCAACTTTGGCTTTGTGGAAGAGATTCCTCATGTTTTATCGGAGACTGAGCTTTCCAAGGTAAACCCAGTGAATCAGTTTATTTAGTTATAGTTTATGGCAGAGATTGCGTCCAACTCCCTACACAGTACAATTCTTTTAGCGCTTTCCTGACCAAGAAATAGCAATAATTTGGCACAAAGTTACCAAATCAAGTACTGCTGAAAAAAAAATTGAACTTTTTAAGAACAAGATTTATAGAACATAGCAGCTTCATTCAACCCATAATGCATGATTCTTAGATTAACAACATCAACTACAAAAGATCATGTGAATTGATTCCTATAGGAATTGTGTTATCCAGGGAAATGGGGTTTCAAAAAAATGCATTAGGTCTCTGTCACAATCACTGAGATCTAATCTGGCTCATGCTTTTTATAGCGAATTTAGTTTGGATGGGGAGAAACTTTTAAATATTGGATCAAGAGCTCAGGCTCATTATTGTGGTGAAAACAAATATATATATTCATTCCCCACGAGGGTTATGTTCAGCATCAACAGCAGGGTGAGCTTAGCCTCGTGCAGAGCTGGCTGTCCAATATGCATGATCCTATATCAATTTCATACAAACTCATTCAGTGCCCACAGCTATCCTGCTGGGTAAAAACTGCTGTTATCTTCATTCTGGAGAGTAAACTAAAAGACTCAGTGACCTTAAGTCACAAAGAACCTGGGTTCCTCAGTGGTTAAAACAAGTCAATAAATCCACTTTTTCAAAGGAAAAGATGGCAAGGTCGTGGCAGAATACCCTACAGAGTGTGACACTGGCTCTAGACATCTCTGGGTGAAGAAAGGGATCCACATTTCAGAGGATCTCCCACTGGTGTTTCATGAGTAGACAAAACTCCAAGGCAGATAGTGCTGGCCAAGGGCTGCCACATACCATTGCCAGCCAATACATGTATTCTAGAAAGACACATTTTCAAGAATTGGTAAATTAAAAAGTCAGCTTAGATGAGTGCAGTTCCATCCCTGCTTATGTATCCCATTGTACTCCTACACTGGACATTGGGACGTCCATAGGGGCCTGTGTACAAGGAGGCTGCCAAAAGTTAGTGGAGAGTGGAATCCAAAGAGAAATCTTGGTGCAGAAATATTTGAAAATCTATTCATGCTTTTTCATGGTATACATTTTTCATGAACTTCTTGGAGTTCAGATTTTTTTCCACCAAAATAAATCTATATTTTAATTCTCTTCTTTCATGAACTTTTTTATGTATCCTCATCTCGTTTAAGTGAATGAATGTCATACCAGCAGAGCTTATAAAAACTGACTGTACCTCCAGCCAGTTCTGGACATCCTGGCTTCCACTGGGCTGGGCAGATGGACTGTTCATCTACCCAAAGGAGAAGCGTGGGTGTAACAGGCAGAGCCCCGTGACCAATGGTCACTAGAGAGTCTTCAGCCAGCACTTTCCGAGTGTTTACTCTATGCTGACTCAGCTCTTTAAATGCCTAATTTCATTTCTCTTCACCACAACCTTATTGCAACCATGTGTACCACTGTGATTTTCACTTTAAAGAAGAGGCGTAGACAGGTAAAATAATAGACCCATAGTCAAAACATCTAGTAGCAGGAATGAGGTAATTTTGTCTGGATCCAGAGCTCTGGCTCTGAACCCTGGGATTTCGTGGCCTGGACTAGGGAATGAAGAGAATCTGTCCAAAAATGAGCTACAGCCCAGAGCTGTATCTGTGTACATTCGGTTCCTTTGGCCTGATGGACACCCATTCACATGTGCTCACCAGGCAGTCTGCAGCCTGGTTCTTGGCACATCAGGGATTGTGGGGATGGTGCGTGGGGTGCGGAGAAGAAGTGCTGCCCAGACCCAGACAATGCGCCAGCGAGCATGGCCACTGCTGAGGACTGTGTCTTTCTCCCCGGCCACCTCACTTTCCTGTTCTCCTTGCAGGAAGCTATACAGCACAAATCCTTCTTTGAACCAGAGAGGAAGCTGGAATATGGTAACATCAATGAAGCGTTTAAAATGGTGGATCAAATTCTGGAAGGTAAAACATTAGGGAAAAAATGGCAGGGGAGGGGGTGCAGGCTCTGGAGACTGTCTGGGTAGCACTTCCTGTGCCACCTGGAAGTCATCTGACTGTCTGGATGGGTGTTTCTCCATGGGAGCAGGCTCCTTGGTCTCATACGTTGCTCTCTGCACCTGCAGTGGGTGAAGAGCACGTGTGCCCTACAGAATTGATTAGCCCTTTTTCCCCCAATCATTTTATTTATATGAGGTGAGCAAAATTCATGTGATCGGACTTTATTCAGGATTTCAAAAGCCTGTGTTCTGTAATCCTGTCTGTCCTTTCTTCCTGCCCTGCTCTTCCTCCCTTGTTTCCTCTTTCCCTTCCCCGCCCCCTTTCTTCTTCCCTCGCTTTGTTCCAGATTTCATCTCTTTTTGTGTGTATGTTAAACTTACAACTTCATCTTGGGAGAGTGTTGATTGTAACTTTTCAGTAAGATTTTTTAAACTTCTGTTTCGAATTCACTTTAAAATTACAGAAAAATTACAGAAATATTGAAGAAACTACTACTTTATTATCCAGATTCTCTGATTGTTAATGTTTTTCCATACTTCCTTTATCTATTTTTCTATTTATATTTTATCTGAGCCATTTCACAGTTGAGTAAATGATGTTTTTGTGTTTGTGAAATCTAGAAAAGTGCTTAGAATTCTGGAGCTGGGAGCTCCATGACAGACAAGGAAAGGGTCTTCCAGGTGATGCTTTGGGTTGGTAAAATGTGGATAAGGTTGGAAGTGTGAGTTGATTTGAGCATGCAGAAGGAGAGGTTATGTCTGGAGCATCGAGTCTCTGGCTTATGCATCTGCTCATCAGCCTAATGGCTGGTTCTTGCCAGATCAAGTTTTTGGGTGAGAATTCAGTTAAGCATTTTTCTCTTGACATCTGTCTTTATTAACTGATTCATTTAGATAGCCTGTTTAATCTATCTGCTGCTTAAATTTTCACTTGTTACTGCCTCCCCACAGCCCCTATTGCTGAGTGTGGAAGTGACATTGGAGTCTTTTAAGGACATTTATCCTATTCTTCAGTCTCTGTCCTCATGAATCACTAATTTAAGCCTGATTTTATACTCCCCTGCCACTGTTACTTGGATTAAGAATTTTTAATTAGTCAATTTTCATGAGCAATGACTGGGGTCATAATCCTTAACAGTATCAGAGCAGTACTTTATCTGCTGCTTAGGAAAATAGGTGTTCCATGAAAGAAATACTTCAAAGACAAAATATGCCCAACACCACATCAGGCCTCACAAGGTGTTCCTGGAAGGTGAGACGTTGTTTGTTTGGCCCACTGTGCAATATACTTGAGTGCCAGATAATTTTGAAGTCTTTGCACCACGAATTGTTTAATACCAGAATTTACATATGAACCCACTGAGGCCAGAGAGGCCTTTGACCTCCCTGAGCTGGAGTCTGTGGTCTTTCTCTACAGGATCCTGCTTTTCATTTTCCTCTTCAAAGCCCTGCCAGCGGGGCTGGGCCTCACACTGGGGAGTAGCCAAGGATCTCTGAGGCAGGACTTGCAAGAGATGCCAGAGTTGGAGAGATGGGACAAACAGAGAATGAGAGAGATCTTTTAGCACTGGCTCACTCCCCACATGGCCACAGTGATCAGGGCTGGGCCACACTGAAGCTGCCAGATGGAAACAGCTTTTTCCAGGTCTCCCATGTGGATGGCAGGGGACAGGCACATCGGCCACTGCTTCCTGCTTTCTCAGGTGCACGAGCAGGGAGCTGGATTGGAAGTGGAGCAGCCAGGACTTGAACCAGTGCTTGTTTATGTTGCCAGCATCACAAACAGCAACTTTAACTAATATATCACAATGCTGGCTGATAGATATTTTTGGTGATTTTTTGGTTTCTAAGGATCTCTTATTAAAATGTAAATTTCCCTGGAGAAATCACTCCTAAATCCATGATGGGATAACATTTCACTACAAGGGTTATTGGATCAAACTGTTTTCTGATATGGTGAGCGGAGATCAGTACCCTAAGGTTTGGAGGGCACGGTGGGTGGGGGCCCCAGGGGTGGGTGGTACAGTAGCGCAGGGCTCTAACCCTCTGCCTACTTTGCCAGTTTAAGCGGTAACAGTTCCATCCACTGTTGTTTTTCAGCTCTTTATTTTTAAATAAAGGTTTTTTTTTTTTTAAGATTCATTTATTTTGAATGGAAAGGCAGATTTACCGAGAAAAGGGGAGGCAGAGAGAAAGACCTTCCATCTGCCGTTGACTCATTCTCCAAATAGCCACAACAGTCAGAGCTGAGCCAATCCAAAGACAGGAGCCAGGAGCTTCTTTTGGATCTCCAACGCAGGTCCTAAGGGCTTTAGCCAGCCTCTACTGCTTTACTAGGCTACAAGCAGAAAGCTGGATGGGAAGAGGAGCAGCTGGGACATGAACCTGCTGCCATATGAGATTCTGGCCCTTGCAGGCACAGGATTAGTCAGTGGAGCTAACGCACTGGTCCCAAATAAAGTGAATATTTAACAAGATAAATTCTAAGCCAACAGACATAAAATATAATGACACTCTAAACTGTCAACTGGAGCCTCAACATGGGTTTTCAGGCTTGGATGAAAGCTTATGTTGAAATTAAGATCTGGGTTCTTGAAATCCTAATGTTTATGGTTTATACGTGCAGTGGGGTCTCGTTGTTCCTCTGCACTGTTTCTTTACTCAGATCTCAGATGACACAGGAAGTAGCTCTGTATAAAATAGAACTCTGAGTAAGTGCTTCGAACGGTTTGCAAGTCACCATTACTGGGTGCATTTTGAAATGTGAAAGGTTCTGCCTTCTATCTGACATGATGCTGGCCGCAATGTGTTCTGTTCTCTGCTTCTCAGCTGGAATGGTTCTAAAATTGTGCTTGGTCTTTCTATGCATCACTAACTTTCATTTGTGTCAAGTGTCTTTACATAATCATTCCGTGAAGTCTTTTTACGATGGCTGCTTTAAAACGCCAGCGTCTGTGTTAGTTGGCATTGGCATCTCTTGTTTCTTCTCGTCAGGACCTTGAGATCTTCCTGCATCTTGGTATGATGGGCGATTTTTTTTTTCAAATTGTACGCTGAAAGTTTCGTATATTATGTTATGAGACCCTGAATCTCACTGAAATCTTCTCTTTTCTCTAATTATGGCTGCTTTGACCCGGTACTTGGTGGGGAGATTGCCAGGTGCAGGGTGTAGGTTCCTATGTGGCCTCCACTGGCCCCGCTGTACAAAGGGGCTAGGACCCTCATTTCAGCCTGAGACTTGGAGATATAGCTCCCCATTCAGCCTTTGCAGGCACGGCTGGGCTGCAGTGTTTCTTGTGGGGTTCAGCTGAGGGTAGTGCTTATTGTCTAAAAGATCTGTGTCATCTGAATCTTCTCCTCTCTGGATCCTTTGGCTAGAGAAAGAAGTGGGTAGACTTTTGGTGCTTTTTTTTTTTTTTTTTTTTTTTTTCTGATTTTGCCTGTAGGTGATTTGGACCTGCAGACTTCTTGCAGGTAAAAGACAAGGAATGACTATTACAAGACCCCTAGAATTCACCTGAAATCCCTAGTTGGTCAGCCTTCTCTTCTCCATCTTTCAGAGTCTTTTGTCAACTGGAAATAAAAATACAGAAAGACGAATCTCTAAGAACAGGGTTTACTTGGGAATAATGTACAGGAGGTAGAATAGCCATATGGGTATACACACAGAGCAGGGTGGACTCCAGGGTATCAGACAAAACAAAAAGTTGGACTTTGCTGGGGAAAGCAGAGGTTATGCAAGTTGTTTGGAAAGAAAGTTAGCTGCCCTGGCAATGTGTTACTGGAGCTGGCAAGTTTTGATTAGTGCGAGTCAGCTATGGGCGGATAAGATTTGAATTCTTAGCATTACCATCAGGCCCTTGAGGTTTGGGGTTGGGCTTGAGAGACAGTTTGTGAAGGGGCTTATATGACCTAAGTGTTTTCCTCATGGCCTCCTGATACTATTTTTCTTGTGTCTAACAAGAATGACTCCAGTTTGTAAGCCCGTGTTGACATCCCTTGTGTTGTTTACCATATGATGTTTGGGGTTGCTCTCAGCATTTAACAGGAAGAATAGAAATAAATGCACCCATTTCATCTTATCCTAAACAGAACATCTCAGGGACAAAATATTCTGACTCTAAAAAGTTACTTACCTTTCCTTGGGGCTATATTATTTAGCATTTTGGCAGACACAGCAGAATCCTCCCTCCCCACAAAGCTCTACTTCCAGTCTTGCAGGTGTACCAAAAACTTCCTGCAGTTGTTTGTGGGTCTTCACTGTGCAGCCTCGCATCTTACCCAGCAGAAATACCATCAAAGAATTTCTGCATGATGGAGAGGCAGCAGAAATACACTGCCCATTGCTTCTGAGTGCTTCTCTGGCTTAATGTGTGTTTTTTTCATAACAGGTGAAATACATATGGGAGGCCAGGAACATTTTTATATGGAAACCCATAGTGCGCTTGTCATTCCCAAAGGAGAGGATCAAGAAATGGATGTCTATGTATCTACACAATTTCCCAAACTTGTACAGGTACTGCAAAGCTATTATTGCATGGTTAATGGTTTCTACCAACAAAATTTACCAAGGGCAATTAGAGAGGAAAGCATCATTTCTGTAGAAACTGAGGAAATATTGAGCACTAAATGAGCATATTGATTTCCATACAGTTTCAGAGCTTTCAAAGTTGTGTTATTGACATAGCAGCCTTTTTGTTGGAAATCTGTAGCTTTAAAACCAATCAAGTAATCGGTCAATCTCTTTTGCTGTGCTCTTGGCTCTGTTAGTAACATAAAAGAAAACAGTACATCATGCCTAATACAGCTGAAGATGTTACAACACAGCATTGGCAAAGGTAAAGCCAGCTGCTACATCAGCCTCAGCAAAATCTACCTGGGCAGAGGAACTCAGGGAAAGGAGAGAGTTTATGGTGGAATGGGATTCACCCAGCAAGTTTCATAGGAAAGTCTTATGTTTGGATTTATAGTTACAGTGAAATTTGCCTAAATGGTAGAAGAGATAGGCCATTTTTAGACAATTCCACAGCAAATCAAATGCCACTCATTTATTCGGTCACTTAATGTCTTCTGCAAGTATTTGTTGTCTGTGTCCCATTTCCCAGGCAACATGCATGTATAAAGGGAGGGGTGACATATGACTGCCCAAGCTCAAATTAGGGGTATGTTTAGGGGAGGTTGTATTCAAACATCAGGGTCAAAGTAAAAGAAGCAGAGTAAAGGAATCTTAGTAGGTCATAAGCGGCATCTGTTGTTATCAGAGGAATAAGAATGTGAGGATGTAGACAATGGGGTCTTATAGAAGGTGCGACTTTCTTAGAGGAGTGCCATCCCAGACGCTCTGTGACACTGGGTCCCTGATTTCATCACCGAAGGCCCTCCATCCATAAAACCCAGTTGTTAGGACTAAATGATCTCTAAGAGCAATATGGCAAAGAAGAATGGAGCCTGTTTCCAGGGGGAGACCACTGGGTCAATGTTGGTAGTAATCCAATTGAGAGGTGAGGTATGCACCTTCTTCCGTGGAGACAGGAGCAGGGGCCCAAGCTGAGGGAGGCCTGGAAGGCCATAGAACCTCACTTCTACAGGAAGTATAGCCCTGAGAACTAGAGTGGAAAGAATATTCTCAGTTTGATTCATGGGGAGAACACACAAAAGTATCACTAAAAATTTCCACTGTTACTTAAAGGACTATTTGATATAAATAATAGTTTTGGCAATCTAAGTGTAGCCAATAGCTTTGGGATCAGTTGGAAATGCATGCCAGGCTTATTGGATATTGCACTGTTATTTATGATAGTTACATAAACCATGTGTCATGTTTAACGTTATGGAATAAAAACACATACTGGTTATCATGCCCCTATTTTAGAGAACAATTTCTTTTTGTTATGGTCATGAATATGACAATGATAGATAGTCACACTCAGGTCC
Organism: Ochotona princeps; assembly: GCF_030435755.1. Taxonomy (NCBI): domain Eukaryota; kingdom Metazoa; phylum Chordata; class Mammalia; order Lagomorpha; family Ochotonidae; genus Ochotona; species Ochotona princeps. The sequence continues at coordinate 75,731,043 of NC_080836.1, forward strand.
TTGTTGAAGATGGATCAGATCAATGAGAAGTGTTATCATTCACAGGACATAGTTGCCACAACCTTGAAGCTCCAAATTAATAAGGTCATGTGTCATGTCAAACGCGTTGGTGGGTCATTTGGTGGGAAGACGTTTAAATCCGGTATTTTGGCTGCCATTGCTGCATTTGCTGCCAACAAGTAAGTGGGGGAAAATCTGCTAAATATATTAAAAATAAAATGAAGTCAGACAGAAAATTCTCATTAGAAGGCTTAATGGAGAATTTGAGCCAAGATGATTTTAAAATTGCACATCATTTACACATATCTTCTTTGTCCTGTAAATGTATGCAGTGGAAAAGCCAATTCAATTCCTAAAAAGAATGAAACCCATAGTACAAACATAAAATCTGAGAAGTAGTTAAAAACAAGGCCTGGGCCCAGTGCAATAGCCTATCAGCCAAAATCCTCACCTTGAACACAGTAGGATCCCACGTGGGCACCGGTTTTAATCCTGGCAGCCCCGCTTCCCATCCAACTCCCTGCTTGTGGCCTGGGAAAGCAGTGGAGGATGGCCCAAAGCCTTGGAACCCTGCATCCATGAGGGAGAGTCAAAAGAGGCTCTGGGATCCTGGCTTTGGATTGGCTTAGCTCCAGCCATTGTGGCCACTTGGTGATTGAATCAACAGATGGAAGATCTTCCTTTCTGTCTCTCCTACTCTCTGTATATATGACTTTCTAATAAAAATAAAACAAATCTTAAAAAAAAAAGCAATGCCTGAGTGAGCATGGAACTGCTTGTTCTTAGCACCTGCTGAGTACACCTGTATTCATAGAGGATTCTGTATAGAATCTTTTGGACCATATATATCTATAGATGTATAAGTAGTTACATAGATGATGGAGTGACAGATTCTATTGATTTAGGGGGGAACTTTGCATTGCTTATGCCTTCATTTATTTTTCACTGTTGTTTTGCTTTGAGGCTCTTGAAACATTAGGAAAATTAAGGAAAACATAGGAAATTATCTTTGGGGCAGGCCTGTCTAGAAGATTTAATTACTTTCTCAAATAACATATGGTAGATCCTTGTCTTAAGAACCAAAACGACTTTGATTCCAGATGTTTCCCATCAAGAAGTCAGCTCCCACTTGAGTTCTTACACTAATAACCAATCTTAAGACATAGGCCTGGGACCAGTTACCTGTAGCTGATGTTACATCACAGTGGGAAATATCCAAAAGCGGTACCGTGGAGCCACTGGCACCCACAAACCTCCATCTGCCACGTAGCAAATGCCAGATTTTGGCCCTGACCTAAGAGAGGACAGGCACCATATGCCTGAGGTTGGCAGGGGCTGGGTGTGTGAGTGATTCCGGTGGTTTGTGATGCCTGCAAACATCACTGAGGCTCGTACTGGGAGTTACACAAGCCCTAGGGACTACAGGTGGTAAGAAAATTTACTTTTTTGGGGCTTTTTCTCCCTGGTAGACATGGTCATGCAGTCCGTTGTGTTCTGGAACGAGGAGAAGACATGTTAATTACTGGAGGCCGTCATCCTTACCTGGGAAAGTACAAAGTGAGTCCAAGAGGAAGGGGTGGGGATGATTTACTTTATGGAAATAACATTCCATCGACGCTGGTCATCTCCATCGGGGTTCACAGTGAGCAAAACAACAGTGGTGCTTCTGTGGAACTTTCCATCCTTGTGCTGACTGCTGAATTCCTGGCTGATCCACTTTGTGCCCAGATGTCAGTTTAAGAAAAGCACCGACTGGTACCTGTGGCTGCTGTCGAGTGATTAGTTGGAAAACATGAACATATACTTTTGTGAAAGCAGATCTGACAGCCATACTTATTCTCGCATGCGGAAGAAGTAAAAATAGAATAATTCCTTGAACAATAGTGCTTTGTAAAATTACAGTTATTTGTGAATGAGTCCCTCACTTTTCAGCATATGAAAGATACTTTTATAAAACTGCATCCGGGAAAAATTTGTATAGTAAAAATAATTATTCTTTTACTTTATAAGAAACAATTGTACTTGTCACATTGGGCCAACTGTTTAATGAACACCTCAAACCTCTTGGGAACTTAGACCCTGGCTGTGTCATTTCTGCCCAAGTAACAGCACAGTGTCATCAGCCAGGGCTAGAGCTCTGCTCCCCACACTCTGCAGAGACTTGAGGTTTTTTGTTTTTGTTTTGTTTTGTTTTTCAGCAATTTCCCCTACCATCTCCTCAGACTGCACTGTCCAGTGCAGTAGCAGTAGGACATATGCCTATTTACATTCCCGTTCAATGAAACTACATTGGATAAAATTAAAATTCATTTCCACAGCTGCATTAGCTGCATTTCAAGTGCTCATTAGCCATGTATGGACATGGAGGATAGTGCAAACACAGACTTTTACCCTGGTTGGCTCCACCCTAAGGAGTCAGAGTCCTCCATGGGACTTGCTGCAGAGGGCAGCAGGCAAGGAAGGGGTAAGGCAAGGAAGCAGGTAAGGAGAGAGCATGAAGCAGGTGGGTCAGCAGTCAGCAGCTGATGTAAACTTTGATTTATAAGACATGGAATAAATGAGCCACTAGAATGTGAAATAGGGTAGAATTTGATAGGAAAATCTGGTGGGTGTGGCTTCTCCCCTTACCTTTCCCCTCCCCCCAGATGCAGGAAGGAAAAAAAAAAATACACAAATTTAAAAAAAAATCTGATGAGAAGAATGGAGAATAAAATCACAAACATGGCTTCAAGGTTTCTTGGTAGAAGAGACAAGTTGGAAGAAAGAGTCAGTATGGAGGGAGATAGTGAGGCTGTATCTGGAAGAAAATGACAAAAAGACAATGAAGTAGAAATGTCCTTCTCTCACATGGATGTTTGCTGGATGATGGTAATGGAAACTATTGCCATTATGGTGGTGATGAAAACTGTGAGAGATAGTGTTTTCTCATGAACAATAGTATGTGGAGGACAGGAAGTAATATTAATAGTATTTATAATCACAGTGGCAATGATTTACATTTAGAACACTTATCTGAAATTTTCCATGCATTTTATGACTTATTTCTGTTTCACAGATAGCGAGAGAGGTTACATGGTTTGCCCAGTCATTTGTTCAAAGAATCACTGCCAAATCTAGTGGAGGGTTCACAGGCAACAAAGCAAACTTTAAAAGGCATGGCTCCCAAGACTAGTATCAAAGATCAGTTCTCTTCCCCCAGGTTGGGTTCATGAACGACGGCAGGATCATGGCCTTGGACATGGAACATTATGGCAATGCAGGCTGCACCCTGGATGAGTCATTACTTGTAAGTGTTTTTAAAAAGCAGGTTCGTGTTCTGCAAACAGCATTATGTAGAATCGCCCAATTCAGACAATGTTCAATAGTAGAAGAACATTTAATTAGAAAAACAAGGAGATCGCCATTTCAGGGATAGCCAAGTATTACTTCCTGGTACCCATGAATGAGCCCAGTGATCCTGGCTATGCCTGAGTCCATGTTACCTTCAAGCTTCCCCTATGTAGAACTCTCACCACACTCAGATGCCAAACCGAGTTCTCTGAGTTTTGGCCCTGTTGGCATTTTGAACTTGGATAACTATTGCAGGGGCTGTCCTGTGCAAGAAAGGATGTTGAGCACCATCCTCAGCTTCTACCCAGGAGATGTCAGTGGGCCCCGCTCTGAATCTTAACAGCTGGAACTGTCCCCAGGCCTTGGCACATACCTGTAGAAGGTGGGGATGAAGGGCCAGGGCTGGGATCAGGATTACTTTTTGTTGAGTTTCAATGTGTTAAATAAAGTTTCCCAAATATTGCATTGATTACATTCTATAGACTCAGATTGAATGTTTCAAGGGCTTTGGGAAACATTTGAAACCTGTAAAAAAGCATTTGCTCCAAAATATGAAAATTTTAAATAATGATTTCAAAAGAGAATGTGTTCATATCTTTCAAAAGCATTTGATAGTAGTATGTTTTTGTTTGGGGCATGGATGTATTTTTGCATGTTCTCTGTGAAGAGGAGCTGCCACTTCTGGCTGGGTTCTGGTCCAGGCCTCAGGAATGTAACACGGGTACAGAGGGTTTGAGGATCTTAGATAATCAATTCTTGGTTCCTGCAGGTGATAGAAATGGGACTTCTGAAAATGGAAAATGCATACAAGCTCCCCAACGTGCGCTGCCGGGGCAGGGTGTGCAAAACCAATCTTCCCTCCAACACAGCTCTTCGTGGCTTTGGCTTTCCCCAGGCGGGGCTGATCATTGAGTCCTGCATCGCAGACGTCGCAGCCAAATGTGGCTTGTCCCCTGAGAAGGTAACACTTAATCAGGCTGATGTATAAAAGACGTGAAATTTCCAAGTAAGAGGGCTCGTGGGGGATCATTCAGGTGGGGAATTTGAGATGGGGGTGGGAGTTGGATGATTTGCCCCAAGAGCTCTAAAGTTCAGTGGTCCTTGTCTTGTAGGGACTACTCCTCAGTCACCCTGGAGGCAGAGCGTTCTGAGGAGTGTGCACTGGATTCTTATCTGAGAATCCTGTGATGAGTTCCCATTGACTAGGGGGAAATAACCGCTACTAACAGGTTCTATTAAACCTTTGACCCTAACATCTCAACTAGTTGCCATAAAGTTTGCATTACAGTTGTTAAACTGGTTCTCATTCAGTTCCTTATGTCTCAGCCCCCCACTTTTTTAAATTACCAGGGCCTCCTCTCTCCCTGGCATCTCTTCCATTTCTAGACCCTGGAGTGGAATGGTGGGAAGACATGTTGAGTGCTCTCACTTAGAGTGGACAGACAGGAGGACATAGGGTTGGATGATACTAGATCTGCTGGAGTTTTCCTCTTGCCTTTAATTTCTTCTTTCACAGGTCCGAACAATAAACTTGTACAAGGAAATTGATGAAACACCCTATAAGCAAGAGATTAATGCCAAGAAACTGATCCAGGCTTGGAATGAATGTATGACCAAGTCTTCTTACTCCCTGAGGAAAGTGGCTGTGGAGAAGTTCAATGCAGAGAATTACTGGAAGAAGAGAGGGCTGGCCATCATCCCACTCAAGTATCCTGTGGGTCTTGGCTCGATTATCTATGGCCAGGTGAGTTTTGCAGACGCAGTGGGAATGTGAATGGAGAGGTCTGGGAACCTGCTCTCACAGTTTAATTTCTTTAATTGACAAAATAAATCCCCTTGCGTGGCTGCTAAACCCACTTGCTGTTCTTACCTCTTTATCCCTCATGAAACTTAATCTTTTTTTTTTTAAAGATTTATTTATTTTTATTACAAAGTCAGATATATAGAGAAGAGGAGAGACAGAGAGGAAGATCTTCCTTCTGATGATTCACTCCCCAAGTGAGCGCAATGGCCGGTTCTGTGCCGGTCCGAAGCCAGGAACCAGGAACCTCTTCCGGGTCTCCCACATGCATGCAGGGTCCCAAAGCATTGGGCCGTCCTCGACTGCTTTCCCAGGCCACAAGCAGGGAGCTGGATGGGAAGTGGAGCTGCCGGAATTAGAACCGGCGCCCAGATGGGATCCTGGCACGTTCAAGGCGAGGACTTTAGCCGCTAGGCCACGCCGCTGGGCCCGAAACTTAATCTTAATAACTGGTGAAGGACTGACCTATGCTACCTTAGGTATGAGGGTGTTTCAAGAAGTTCATGGCAGTGGAATTTTAAAAATTAGTTTGGGTGAAAAAAAATCATAATCCATGTATAGTTTTTATAAAATGCATTTCCGTGAAAATTTCAAAGACCCCATTACACACAAGACTGCCTTATGCCCCTTACACAACAAAAAACAAAGGTTTTTGTTTTTAACACACACACAAAAATATGATTAATTAAAAGAAAGGGAGAGGAAGATAGTTTGTGAGCAGTGAATCTCCATTTTGGGGTAAACTGACTATTGCCAAAGGGTCAGGCAGGGCCATCTGACTCCCAAAATATTCTCCATTGTTATGAATCTTCTGGAAACCCTGCAGTGCAGGCTGTGGGTGCAGACACGCTGCCTTCATCCTGTGATTCTGGCCTATTTGCCTCCTCAATGCTTTCTCAAAAGATAAGTAGAAATAATGCTGCGGAGCATCCAGTATGTTACAAATCCTTTAGATTTGATCTTATTAGACCTTCAGAACAACCTATAGATTTTTAGTTTGCTTGTTTGTATCATCATTTTAACATTTAGAAAACTGAGGCTGAGTAGAAAAAACCTGCCTAAAGTCCCACAGTCAGTAGCAGCAGAGCTGGGGAAATGGCCCATGTTGAAACAGCTCCCAAATGTGGGCTTTCTGATGTATCCTGAGCTGGGTCCCCAGACCTCCTTCTGCTGGGAACTGATGTGGAATTTGCTCAGCAGGGACAAACTCCAGAATAGCCAGCAATGCCCGTTCCTTCTCAAAGGCTGCTGGAAGCCCCACCAGGGAGCTTCTGCACTGGAGATACTTGAATGAGTTGGGGATGGATCAAGCTGCTTCTGAGAAGGCTTGTGTGGAAAGACTGTAATCTGAAACAAGACATATAGAGGAGGGTGTCAGCAATGGTGATTTGGTGCCTCTCTGTGGATTTGTAATCTCCCACGTGATTCAAACACCTGCATCTTTGTTGGGGAAGTATGAGTGTCCCTGTACGAAAGAAGGGGAAACAGAAGCCCTTAGAGATTCCTTCTCTGGCCCAAGGGCATCTGTTAAGTGGCAGGACAAGGATCTGACTTCAGTGGTGCCTGGCTTCAGATTCCATGTGACTACAATAGTTCCACATTGCTCCCAGACCCACAGGTACCCCTTACCTAACCACTAAAGGGGTCAAACATGCCTAGCCTGTTATGTACTTAATGGCTGGATATGAACCCTGAAGGGCACAGACAGTATTTACCTCTCTGTTTCCCATGCCTTACCACAGCACCTGGCAGAGTAGAATTTAAGCTGTTTGAATGGCTGAGACATTTTGGAAACATGTGGGATTAAAGCTAACTTTTCACCGGTGCCAGCAGTTGTTACTTGAAGATTGAAATTTCACCCACTGAGTCCTCTATTTATGTTGGAGAACCATCTGTTCCAGTGCTCCAATTGTGGCGATTTTGTAGATGAAGCTTTTGTGGAATTATCTTTTGTGGTGCTAACAATGAGCCACCCGGTGGTGCCACTTAACTGAACCAAATTTGACATTGTAAATGGCTCAAGGAGATTGCATCACCACATGGAACAAATTACTCTGTGCTCTCTGGTAAAAACGCTGCCCTAGACATGCAGGCAGAATGCTGTTGCCAGCAGGGCTGCACAGCGTAGGAATCACGCAATCCACTGTAATTGTAGCTCAATCACCATGCGCTAAGTCCAGCTACCAATTACACCTGCGCTCTGCAGATTGAAGGTCAAATCCAATCTACAAACCCAAGAGACAGACAAGTGCTCTTCTATTGCAGATTCACATATCAGACAGACATTTCTTGAACATCTACTATGTATGAGATACTGTGTTGTATTGCAAGGGATGCCTCAGGACATCCTTTAGTGGGGAGGGGTTCATACTCCAGCAGAGTACAATGAAGAGCCCTGTTGTGGAGCCCAGCAGTGAGTTTCATAGCTGACACCACCCACCATCTGTGCACAGCTCCAGGACTTTGGGTAGAGGATAACCTAGTTAGTTGTATTATTTTGAGAACAAATGGCTAAGAACACAAAATAATGTTTCCATGAATCGTGTGTCAGTAGAGAGTGAAACAGGCTCTGCTGCCGCTACCCAGGGTCTTGTGCACAGCTACAATGGCTCAAGATTCAGAGTTTCAGGGGGAGGTATTTGGCACAGCAATTAAGGTACCAGGTGGGACACCAGCATCCCATATGGAGTGTCTGGATTCAAGTCCTTTGTGTGTTCCTGGTCCACCTTCCCACTAATGTGTTCCCTGAGAGGCAGGAGATGATGACTCAGGTATTTGAGTTCCTGTCACCCACTTGGAGACTCAGATTGCATTTCAGGTTCCTGGTTGAGGCCTGGCCCAGTCCCTCATCTGTTGTGGCCATTTGGTGAGTGAACCATGGGGACGAAGATATTTCCATGTTTCCTTTTCTCCCTGTCTTTCAAAATGTGGGGGAAAAAAAATCATTCTCAGATTTGCCTTCCCTTTGGCTGTGCATGTTTGTGTTTCTCCTCAAACAAAAGGGTACCTTGATGTTTCCATTTTGCTAATCAACATCTGCTGGTCAGATAAATGAAGCTTGTTTTCACGACCAAAAAATATCTGAATTGAAAGAATAGACACTCTTTATTTATTTATTTATTTTATTTGGAAGTAGATTCACAGAGAAGAGACTGAGGGAGAGATTTAGCTTTCATCTACTGGTTCACTCCCCAAAGGGCCACCACAGCCAGAACTGGTCCAGTCCAGAGCAAGGCGCCCAGACCTGGGCCTGTCTGAGTGCTGGAGCTGGGAGCTTCCTTCGGGTCTCCCAGATGGGTGCAGGGGCCCAAAGACTTGGGCCATCCTTCACTGCTTTACTAGGAACATTAGCAGGGAGTTTGATTGGAAGTAGAGCAGCAGGGACCAAATCAGCACCCATGTGGGTTGCCGATACCACAGGCAGAGGCTTAACCTACCATGTGATAGTGCCAGCCCTGTATAGACTTTTGATCATGGTCTATTGGGGTAATGTAAACCCTTGGATACCAATAAAGAGACGTGGTTCACAGTCCTTTGCCAGGCAGAACAATGACCCAGGAACCCAGTGCTCTCTCTGCATTAATGCGATGTTTGACAGGCTGGTCCACTGACTTTTACTCATGACTGGGGATGCTTACAAATGATCTAGCTGAGCAATTAACACTTGGTCAGATTTTAGTTTGCAGAGTAGAAATTTGTTTCTTACTAGGATTTGCTGAAGATCTTTCATTTATGAATCCTAGGTTAGTGTACAACTCTGTATAAACACTTCGACATTAAAAAAATTAGGTGGCTGAGTTTGACGTGCCTGCTGGCCGACTCAACACATCTCTGAGGCTGGCACTTTTCAGCTGGACAGCTGCCAGGGATGCCTTGCAGGCTTCCAGGGCCCATGATGTAACCACACAGAAGCATTTTCTCTAAAACCCTGGGCTGCAGTTAGTACTGCTGTTACCCTGAAGTGGAGAAGCCATCCCTGTTATCTGTATTCCCCTGGGCTGTGTCTCAGCTCCTTAGCACAGACTGACTAGCCAGAAGACAGCTTCTTGTGAATGGCAGACCACATGCCACTTGGAGCCCTGATGCTCTTCATTCCAGGAACCTTCCACTGTGTGAGCACCTTGGTTTGCTGCTGAATCCATGTGGGGACTGTGTAATTGGACAGAAGTCCTTTCAAGTCCTCTGTGAAGTCCAGAGCTCTATGGTTCTGGTCCAAGATGCTAATAGGCTGAGTGTAGCTCATATTGCTTATTAAGTGCTAGCCAGCTCATCTTACCTAGATTTTCACGTCTCCTTGGTTTTTTTTTTTTTTTTTTTTTTTTTTAAGATTCATTTATTTTTATTGGAAAGGCAAGTTTAGAGAGGGTAGGAGAAACAAAGATCTTCCATCTGCTGGTTTACTCCCCATGTGGTTGCAATAGCTGGAAATGAGCTGATCCGATGCCAGGATTCAGAAGCTTCTTCTGGGTCTCCCACAAGGGGTGCAGTGTCCCAAGATTTTGGGCCATCCTCCATTGTTTTCCCAGGCCACAAACAGGAAGCTGGATGCGAGGTGGCACAGCACGTGGAGAACACGAACTGGCGCCCGAATGGGATTCCAGTGGTTTGAAGTGAGAGACTTAGCCAGTTGAGCCATCGGATTAATCCTTCATGTCTACTTCTCAACAGACAGTTGTCCCCTGCCTTTCCAACCTAACTGTGCTTCACTTTACATTCTAAAATAAAGGTCCCTTGTGAAAGGAACCCTAATATGTCACTACTGCCTCGGGCAGAGCAGGATACCAGGATTGCTTTCGTAGTCTGAGTGTGTTCCAGCAGTGCAAGGAACGTAGTCCTGTGCCCCACCCCCTGGGGGGCAAGTTCAGCTCCTGGTGGGGATGATCACAAAGTAGTGCCTGCCCTGTTCTGAACCGATTCTGCCCAGGGCTCTCAGAGCAGCAGGAAAAGCTTCCCTGTCTATGTTTGGCAGGGGCTGGGGTTGGAGAGCAGGGTCATTTCCAAGGCGAATCGGAACTATCATGATATGTGATAATATCAGCCAAAAACACTCACAAGAACCGATTTTGTCTTTTCTGCTTAGGCTGCTGCCCTGGTTCACATTTATCTAGATGGTTCTGTCCTGATCACTCATGGTGGGATTGAAGTGGGGCAGGGCATCCACACTAGACTAATCCAGGTAAGAATCCAAATGACTGGATTGTGTTGGGGGTGAGCTTGTTGAGATGTTCATGAGAGAGATACTATAAATTTGAAATTTCCATTGTAAGAGACAGGAGATGTCAGCCTTGACAGCTGATCCTGGGTAAAGAAGCCAACTTTGTAACCTAATATCTGAAAGAATGGGGACACGAGTCTCAGGCTGTTTCATTGCAAAAGAAAGTTGTTTATTTCTGTGCTGCTTTCCTTTGAGTATATTAGTAACTGAATCGACTTTCTGATTGTGAGGAATAAAAAGCTGTATAATTCTGATGTGTTGCATTATTTTTTGCTTTTACTAAAATTCTGAACAATCAACGATATAAATTACATATGCTACCTCTTAGCCAAATTTCAATTTTTCTTTGGGCTCATTTAGTTTAATTTTAAGCTGATTGGATACTTTACTAATTATAATAATGTAATCAATAATCAAAAACTTTGAGGAGTCTGAAGAGTATTTTAAGAACTTTACACAATTCTACCAGTTAGCTTTGGGGGTCTTTCTATCTTTTTATATTTTTAAAAACATCACTAACATGCTTTTATATGATTTTCTGTCCCTTTTTTATGAAGTTTCTGTTCCATCCTATGTAGAGTTAATGTTTCCCCCTACAGTTAAGACTTCTAAACAAACATGAATTTTAGTCCTTGCATATGGATATTATTTATTTAACCATCTCCTCACTGTTGAGCATTTCAGTGAATATTTTTGCATAGTAACCTGTGATCCTATCAGTGATTTTTTGTTTAGGTTCTCTGGAGTAGAATTACTGGGTTACGGGATTGGATTATTTTTATTAGACATGTATTATGAAATTGTTTCCCAAAATATACCCATCTGATATACTCCTAACCAATATTGAATATCATGGTTATTGACCATTTTCAAGGTGAATCAAAGTGTCTCATTAGTTCATTTACAGTCTTCTGATTATAGAGCTGTTATGTATAAGCTATGTCACAACTTGCAGTCACTTGAAAATTATCTGGTCATACCTTTAGCCACATGGGGATGGGAATGGGCTTCAGTGTTTTCCCTTGATGTAAGTCTACACAGTCTGCACGTATGATCTTTAGACGGAGAGGTGATGTGGATTCTGTGTTCTTGCGTTCTTAAAGAAGCTGTGAACAAATTCTATTAAGCCACCTTGCTAGTAGGAAAGAGGGAATTTTGGATTAAGCAAGGTTGACAATATAGGTTTGATGTTCTAAAAAATAAACGAAGAACAAAGCAGCCAGCCAAGCCCTCACAATCGTATTCTGCCACAGTGCCACCTCCTGTTGCTGTGACCTAAGCATTCCTGGGGCTGCTTTTCCAAGGCACTTGTCCACTTGTTCTCTCTTCAGAGATTTTTCTTTTCCTGGAGCATATCTGGAAATGGGAATAGGAGCTGGGCATCTCCTTTCATCAGTAATGTTGGCTTTGCTAGAATTTTGTGGAGTATAAGTGGTAGGAGATGACTCAGAGGTGTTGATTTTCTGTTCGTAAGGAGATGAATTAAGTAGTATTTCCTACCTTGTCTTGGAGCCTTACCTCCTATTCCTGGCACACATGAGAAAGTCAAAGAAAAAGCTGTGCTCAAGACTTGGGGCCCAGACTAATAAAAGGGTTTTGGGAAAGATGAACTTTCTGTAGCTGGAGGAATTTATGGTTCTGCCACCTTGTCTATGCCATATGAGTGCTTCCCACATGTGTTGCGTAGGCTATAACTAATTCAAGTGTTTGAAAAGAAAACTCTCTGCTCAAACCCAGGTGGTCAGCCGTGAACTAAAGATACCGATGTCAAACATCCACCTGCGTGGAACAAGCACAGAAACTGTCCCCAACACTAACTGCACTGGAGGCTCTGTGACGGCCGAACTCAATGGACTGGCAGTCAAGGTCAGGCTCGCAGCAATGACCTCCAAATCCCTCATCCTCCCAGAGTCTGTTACTTATCCTCTGGTATTCTGCACCCAGGCTCGGGCTCAGTCAGTGGGACAGCATCCAGTAACCCGTTCATCTGGGCTGGCAGTGCTATTTTCTTCCTGCTCCTCACATCTCACTAGTCCACAGTTCTACCTGAAAATGTCTCTGTATCTTTCCACTCCCATGTGGCGTCAGACTCCCATCTCTGGCCAGGGCCACTGCAAGACTATGGACTCTCCTCACCAAGTTCACTGCCCTTACCTAATTCTGGTTTCTCACTGCCCAGGTGACCTTTGCACGAAATAGATCTAACCAAGTTGTGATTGAAAACAGTGGCAGCTTGTTTGCCAACAGTTTTTCTTTTATACCTGCACATGCGGACACACACACACACACACACACACACAGAGTGTTTCATGTTGTTGCTTTCTTACGGGCTTGATCTCTTGCCTGTATTCCCATGAACTACTTAGATAAGCTGTGGAACAGCATGTATCATGTTGTTTTGACACTGACATTTGCCTGAAATTGTAATTATAATTGTAACCAAAAAAATAACTATAATCTCTAGGATGCTTGTGAAACTCTTCTAAAACGCCTGGAACCCATCATCAGCAAGAATCCAAAAGGAACTTGGAAGGAATGGGTGAGAAATACTAGGCCTCTGTGCTTTGTGTTGGAACAAAAGTGGGAAGAGGGGAGAGACATGGGAATTAAGTATTGCGGAAAAGACATTTCCCAAAGTACTGTTGTTGCGTAAGGACAAACAAAAGACAACTTGTTTGTTAGCGTGTGGAAGCCTATCATAATATGCTGGAGAAGCTCTTCTATCTGGGACAATTTTCTGTTAGAGAAAAAGATAACTCTTGCACCTGCACTCTTATTTTAGACTGGAATTAATGTTTTGTCTCATGGACTCTACGTGTTTTCTGGATAAGAGCTATAAATCTATTTATTCTCCTTTCCACTGTTCTTAATGCAGGAAAAGTAGAATCATAAAATAAAAAAAATTTAAAAGCCATTCAGAAATAAGAAACCAAGCTTTTGGGTCTATGTTCAACAAGAGGTAGGCCTTCCATGGGGCGGGAATACTCATCTGCTTCTTTTGATCTACTTCCACCCTGTTGGAGGAACACACACACGTTCTGAGGTCATCTAGCAAATGTCTCAGAGTGATAGGTTATACAGCGTTGTGTATGACATGGATATAGAAGCTGGAACGATGCATGAAATTGACTGTTTGAGAATGTTAGTCTTTGCAGCATTGAACTCATTGGACTGAAGAAGCAGTATTTCAGGAATGTCACTTAGCAGGGGTTCCCGCTGTCCAGAAGAAGGGCTCATTCTCTAAGTTGTACTTACGGGAGCACTCAGTCCTTCTTTCTGAGTGTATTTATTTCCTCTGCCCTGTGCTGCTTGACTATAGAAAGACTATGGGAACTTGATTCCAGAAAGCTGCTGAGAGGCAGTGGGGAGAGTCCATTTGGCACCAGGAAGTGCTGTCACTGACCCCCTCTTCTCTGACAGTGGCACTTATCTCCTTTCTGAGACTTGGGGGTTTGCACTTCACCCCTGTTTACTGTATGGCAGTCAACTGTGTGCACTGCAGAGTCAGGAGACCTCTTAGTGTAGATGGTACAATTTAGCAAAATTACTCCCCTCATCTGAAACTGCTAGGGATTTACCCTATTAATATATTAAGCATCCATTCAGCCATCATTTCCTAAAATGTCGCAAGTTAATAAACTAAGTTGTTCCAGATGATAAATGATTACTTTATAAGTAGGATCCTGACTGACTGCTTTAGCCCAGTCTGTAAGTGTGACATACCTTGCCACAGTTGATCTGTTATTAGTATGGTCATATGCATTGAACAGAAGTTGTTAATATAAGCAGTGAACTGCAGATGCCTATGGAGAAGGGGAACGCTGGAAGGAATTAGTCTTGGTGTGTCCTAGTGACTCCAACTTACAGCCTCATTTAACAGACAGTGAAGCTGAAGTTGAACCTGTGGGGTTCTCTGCTTGGACAGCCTCATTACATTGTGTGGGATTTTTCCTTACAGGCCCAGGCTGCCTTTAATGAATGCATCAGCCTTTCAGCAACTGGCTACTTCAGGTACGTGGTCTTTTCCACCTGTGTTAGGGGAAATGGCAATAGCATCTAGCAGAGCAGCGTCAGTGCTGTTTGCAGTGAGGCAAAAGTTGATGTTATGGTCTGTTGTGACAAATAATACTATAATATTATTAAAATATTAAAAATAATATTAAAATATTAATATTTTAGCCGTGCTAAGGAATTCTTGTGCTGGGAAAATTAGGTGCACAAATTCAGCTGTGTGATGGTTCAGGTCACTTAGGGAGGTATTGTAAGGGGTGACTGCTTCAAATCCACAACAGTTCTGGGTGGCACTCCAAGGGATCCGTGCACAAGATCCACAGCAGCTACTGAATTTTTGTTAAAAATGTAATCTCTTAATTTAAGGAACAAAGTTGAGGGGATGCCAGTTAAGATAATACTTCAGATAATACTGTATTGTACCTTAGATTGGCAAAAAAACAAACAAAAAACACAACAAATGTAAGAACTGCATAGTCAAGTTGTGTAGCCAGGGGAGTTCATATACTTTAGAAAACCATTGATTGAATTATTTCAGGGGAGAGTGAACCCCACCTGGGAGCAGGGCGATACAGAACGTTTTTCCAGATTTTGTCGTTTGGCTAGTTGTCTCAGGAGTCCTGGGGCATTAGCTGGCTGCCAGAAATAGCATTGGAGATACTGTTAAGGCCAGATTCAGGCTGGGGCAGAGAGCAGAGGAAATTCAGTAGGGAGTATTGCCAGGCTGCTAGCCTACCCTTCTCTCTTACCACTGATATTCATCTTTGGTGCCGCTTCAAGAAGAGATGTGAACAGTACAGGCCATGGAGCCTGGTGGTGAGAAGGCAGAGTATTGGTAAAAAGTAAGTGTGAAGGGACCTGCTCCCCAAACACAGAAGGTTGAATCCTACAGGCCGAGAAATAGGCAGCACAGGCAGGTATGTGCCTGTGAAATAGTCTTTGGTGTAAAATGCAGGTTGAATCCCCCAAATCTGATGACAGCTAAGATTACATGACTCAAAATTAACCAAAAGCAATCAGATAGGTAATCATGAAAGTCAGAGGCTAAAACATTTCTAGGGGGTACATTGGTCAGGAGTGATCAGCCAAAGCAATCTGAACAAGAAAGGAGGTATTTGTTTCTTCAGCGTGCCTGTTGAGCTTGCATTGTGTGCTGGCACATCATAGCACAAGCAAGTATGTTCCTCTGGTATGCACAACTCCTTGTGGATCTGTTTAAGCATCATAGTCTGTGACTCCAAGACTTGGTCCTCTAACAACATTCCTCAAGCATCCTGTCTCCTTCAGGGGCTACAACTCAAACATTGACTGGGACAAAGGTGAAGGAAATCCCTTTGAGTACTTCGTCTATGGAGCTGCCTGTTCTGAGGTTGAGATAGACTGCCTGACGGGGGACCACAAGGTCAGTATCACCTAAGAGGCTCCCGTTAATTCCCTCTCCGCGGGGAGCTGCTTGTGCAGCAGCATGTGGATTTGACCCAGTTGGGATTTCAGGATTACCAGAAGAAAACAGATGCCTTGCTATTGCCTTGGTGGCATGGCTGCTCCTCACAGAAAGCAGCAGGTGGCCCTCTTCTTTCTTTATTTCCCCAGTCTTTGAAAATGAAATCCAGAATGAAGCTACTTCAAAACAAATGAACAAACAACAACAAAACATGTAGCCTGAAGGGAATTATCTACACAGATCATTGGCACAACCAGAAATCTGACTTCCAATGAGAAATTATGTCCTTAAATGATGTCACAGACACACATTATCTACTAACAAGTGCCAAGGGCCTGCTGTTAGGGTGTTTTGAGAGAATCCTTGTGCTTTTAAGGGCTGCTCTTTCACACACACACACACACACACACACACACACACACACTTCTTCAGGGACTCATAGTTTCTCCTCTTGTACCTGGGCCTTTGGAAGTAACAGAAATCGCTTACTGGCCACTGTTAATAAAAAATAAGTGATCATCCATACATTAAGTGAGACTGTGATAGCCTCATAATTGTCATGTGACAAAGCTACTGATTTCATGAACTGTCCCAAAATATACCCAGCGGCAAGTGCTAGTTTTGATTTTCCCAAATGTCTTGTGTGTCTTCGTTCTTGGCTTGTGATCAGATCTGTATTTTAGATGTGCGTGGCATGCATATTTTATAGCTGTAATTAACCTAATTTTTGGAATTATACACACTTTTATTGGAAGTGTATGTTCTAGTACATATCTGATTTTTCTAGGTTCTAACTCAGGCTGGATTTCTTTTCTTGAACTTTGGGGACTCAGACAAAACAACGATGCCTCCAAGCATGGTTTTCATGTTAGACTTGTCCCACTCTGCCATAGAAAAGTTCTTGCAGGCTTAGTAATTTCTAAATCCCTTCTGCCTCAAAGAAAGTTGGTGAAAATGTAATCATTTAGATTTCATTATATCCTCTTATGTGCTTTGATTTACTAAGATCTAAGAACTTCCTTACTTATAAGTTGTCATGGAACAAGTTGTAATGGCAGATGCATTTTCTTTTCAACTTCAAAACCAAAATTCTAGACCAGCAGATGACAGACTTGGTTGCTGCACTCCAACTCTGTGGTTCAGTAGTCACCAACCAGCTGGACTCTAGATGTTGTGTTGTGGCCACAAAGTTGTGCCATACAGATAGATCTTGAGAGCCGTAAATATTTCCTTTGGCTGTGCCACCTGTTATAGTTATGAACAGTGGGTTAAATGCAATCTGTTATATCACTCAGCTTGAATAAAAAACAAGTATTTTATTCTCCTGCTACTTCCAAGTGGTGAAGGGGGCAGAGAACAAACAAGTATATGAATTGGGTAAGAATGTTGTGTGACTTCAAAAGTTTTACATAATAAACTTCGTCACATAATAAAATCATTTTTACTTTTTTCTTCTAAAACGTTGTGACCCACAAAAGGCTTTGTTCCAGTGCCAGCCTGGTAGGAAGTGTTTCTAAGCTTCTTCTCTCTGAGCTATTGTCATTGAAATAAACAAGTCTAACTCTTTTATTACCAGACCATCAGAACAGACATTGTCATGGATGTTGGCTACAGTATAAACCCTGCCCTCGACATGGGCCAGGTATGTGTAACTAGTTTGCCTTGCTTTCTGTTTGTAAAAACCAGAACTGCTGTGGGGTCTACAGGGATAACATTGTAAGTGGCTTATTTATGATTTTCCCACTCCTGTAGTCAAAATATTTTTATTCAGACCAACTGCAGAACTCAAATTTCTGACTGTTGAAAAAGGAACAGGTGTTTGACCTTGTGTTGAAAACACCAGTTGAGACTAAGCTTCTGGGTTCAGCCCCCAGCTCTGCCCTATGACCCCATCCATATTCTTGATAATGAATACCATGGAGATAGCAGATGATGGCTCAAATAGTCAGATCCCTGTCATCCATGTGGGAGGTCTGGATTGAGTTCCTAGCTCCCAACTTCTGTCTTGCCAGTCCCCTCTCCCCCAACCCAACTTGTAAGCATCTGAGGAATGAAGCAAAAGATGGAAGTTCTGCCTCTCAAATAAAAGGAGGATGAAGACAAGGTGTTAAGAGGAGTTTTTGAAGAAACCTACAGTCTGTGACTGGGGAGCTTGAGTGGGATAAGACCAAGCCCAGAGGCAACCACTAAGCCTCAGATTTCTGAATTAGAAATAGTCAGTGCTGAGAGCTGAGCCTTGGGCTTACCATGGGCTCTTGTGCCAAGGATTTTTAAAGTAAGGTTGGGATATTAAACCTTGATAATTAGACCAGTGGATATTGAAGGTGGCCTGTGGGCTGAATTGTATCCATAGACTTTATATTTCAAATAAAGAGCAAGATGAAATAACTTCAAATATCTGACCTCTATAGAAACAGATGTTATCCAATACTGCAACTTGTACTTTTGTAAGTCTGGTTGGCTGCATCTTCAGAGGCACACGCTGCCCGGAATCTTAGGAACCTCGTAGAATCTTCAGACAGTTGCTTTTATCTGCCTCGAACCTGTAGGCAGTTAGCTCTTTGTCTCCAATTTAGAACATAATGTAATGTCCCTCCAGTCAGGACATTCAGTCCCTGGGAAACAGGAGAAGCCAAAAAGAGGAAGTGCACATGCCTCAGGTTGTCGCAGAACAATTAAGAAAAGAGAGTAGAAAGAGGGTCCAGCGTGGTAAGCCTAGCGACTAAAATACTAGCCTTGCATGCGCTGGGATCCCATATGGGTGCCAGTTCTAATCCTGGCAGCCCCGCTTCCATCCAGCTCCCTGTTTGTGGCCTGGGAAAGCAGTAGAGGATGGCCCAAAGCCTTGGGATCCTGCACCCACGTGAGAGACCCAGAAGAAGCTTAGGGCTCCTGGCTTTGGATCACCTTAGCTCCAGCTGTTGTGACCACTTGGGGTGTGAATCATTGGACAGAAGATCTTCTTCTCTGTCTCTCCTCCTCTCTGACTTTCCAATAAAAATAAAATAAATCTAAAAAAAAAAAAAAGAAGAAGAAGAGTGGTGAAATCAACCTAAAATAAAACCTGAATATAATTTAATCTGTGTTGCTGGTGATGAGGTCAGGCCTGCGGACATCAGGAGCTGTGTGGGAAGGGTTGACCAGGAGGTCAGAGGGTAGAGGCAGAAGAGAGCCAAGGTGGAGGAGGCTCTGCAAAGTCAGACACTTATCTCAGTGGGTGGAGGTGACTTGGGCTGGAAGGTGGAAGATTCATCTAACATCAGGGTGGATAGTTGCTCTTAGGCACAAGAAGATACAACCCCAGGGAGGAAGTAAATTAAGAGTTCCAGACAGCAGAAAGAAAGGTATAAACTAACTGTTTGGGCCACATGTCCATATCTGAGAATGAAAGCATGTTGAAGTTGCAAAAGGAGCTCACAGAGCCTCCCTGCCATGCAGCCCTCCTGTGGAGGGGGGAGCTGAGCACAGGGTCGTGAGGCCAGCAGCTGGGGACAATAGTGGGATGAGCTGATGAGGTTCTCCAGCACTAACAGCCTCTCAGCAGCATGTGGGCTCTGGAGACAAACCCAGCGGTGAGGTTTGCCTCTGCCCCAGAGGTAGAAAACCAGGAGAGTGGACATGAGCTGTGTGTGGAAGCTTCTAGAACTCCAATTTAGTGCTAAAACAAGACTAAAACCCAAGTCCCTTGACCCTGAACATAGCACTGAGTGAGATACTTAGAAATGCTTCAAGGTAGACTTTTACCCTGAGACACTCAGAATTCAAGCACACAGCAGGAAGCTGTAATGCCACTTACTGTTGACTCTATTTTTCTCCTAAGTGTATATTCTGGCTTGTTTGCTTACTGCAGGTTGAAGGTGCCTTTATTCAGGGCTTAGGACTTTATACAATAGAGGAACTGCAGTATTCTCCTCAGGGCATCCTCTACTCTCGTGGCCCAAGCCAATACAAAATTCCTGCCATCTGTGACATCCCCACAGAGTTGCACATTTCTTTTTTGCCTCCAACTGAAAAGTCCAATACCCTGTATTCATCTAAGGTAAGCTGTGCTGCGTGCATAAATGATGTCTCCATGATACAGCTCGGGTAGGGGCGAGGTCTCCATTCATCTCCTGGTTGTTTGGTGCTTCTACCAGAACTGCAGAAGCAAAGAACCCTGTTACCCATTTTAATTATGAAGTAATTTAACAGTAGGACCAAAAAAAAAAAATCTCAAAATTTTTCAAATCTTAGAGCCTACAAGGAACTGCTGTTGCCATTAGGCTGTATCTGATTCTCTCTTCGTGGAATAGCCATCATCCTGCCTCCTCTCTGTGGGATTATTTCCTTAGGCTAGAATTCCAAGGGTGGGAATGCGGGGTCAAAAAAAGTAACATGCTTTCTAAAAGGAAAAATGTATATATTTTATTCATGCATCTGTGCTGTCTATATGCAGACACATTCAGAGAAAGAGAGAGAGAGAGATCATCTGGCTGAATTGCTGAATTGTGTCTTTCTAGGGCTTGGGAGAGGCTTCGTTGTTCCTTGGGTGCTCGGTGTTTTTCGCCATCCAGGAGGCGGTGAGCGCAGCGCGGCAGGAGCGGGGCCACTCAGTACCTTTGAAGCTCAACAGTCCACTCACCCCTGAGAAGATCAGAATGGCCTGTGAAGACAAGTTCACAAAGATGGTACGTTTTGCCCTCTAGGAACAATCCGTTGGAAAATTCTGCAGTTTCGGCCCCTGCCCTCTGGTGGTCAGGTCATCCACACAAACCTGGGCTGGTTTTCTGAGTTACACCCAGGACAAGGGATCCTGCATCCAAGAAGAGCAGAGTGGTCCTCGACCATGTGCTGCCCGCTTGGTGTGTTCATTGGCCTCACTCTGCCTGGCTTGTCCTGGGGCTTCTCTCTGCTTGGAAACAGCTTCTTTCCCATCAGTTTTGAGTTCCTCCCACATTGTTTGCTTCCTGGACAACTTGGCCAGATAGAGAAGTTCAGGAACTGCGTGTCTTTAACCCAGGACACCCAGGCGAGAGTGTAGACCTCCTTCTGCCCCTCTTTCAGGCCCTGGGAGTACTGTTGTGCCACGTGCCATGGCTTTTAGACTGCTGTTAGTGATGGGATTTGTCATTGGAGAGGGAAGCCGTCCTGTTACAGTTACCCCTCAAAACATAGAAAGCTGAATCCTTATGAAAGAAAGCCCCTCCTGGACTCCTGTCCTTCTGGCTCTTGGTGGGCTCCCTGTGACTTCCCCAACGCCCCCACGAGTCACCTGCTCCCTGCGATCCTCCAGCACCTCCCCCCCCCCCCGCCGGCCCCTCCACATGTCATTGCTGTCTCCCAACCTCTCTTAGTTTTGGCTGTCCTCTGGTGCTCTTTTTTTTTCAACATTTAATTTATGTTTTTATTGTTTTTGATACAGTTTAGTTGCACTGATGTCTCCCTTCTCCCTCCCTCAGTTCCCCCCCATCTGTTGCGCTTAACCTACTTTATATTTGTGTTGTTTTTCACCCAAATCCCAAACACTTTTCTAAGTTGCAAACCTCCACATTTGTTGTTTCCCTCTAGATTCCCAGAGATAAGCCAGGATCCTATGTTCCCTGGAATATACCTGTGTGAACTGATGGCCGACTTCTGGGGGTCTCGCCCAACACTGCTGAAAGAGGCTGCGTTGGAGAGACAGACTCGCACACTTCGGAGTATAGTTGGCAGAGTGCTGCTTTAGCAGAGAACTGATCAGTAATGTTCTGTTCTCATTTTAATAAACCTGCTTCTGCCACTTATGAATCATACTTTAAATGGAAAGAGTACTAATTTGTTTCCTCTAAAGCGAAGTTATCTATCCATCACTCTGTTCCCTAGATCCATGTGGCTGAATGGAATCAATGATGACTTGTATGTGATTCATCACAGAAACATACCTACCCACAGAAGTGATACTGAGTTGTACTCTCTAGTGAAAGGCAATTTTGCAAATGATTTCTATTAATGGTATGATCTGTAAAGTTGTTATTTTTTCACTTGTTTCTATATTCTATTATTGCTCGTTTTCTTTGTTGGATAGATTCATTGTATCTAATTAACAATTCACAATATAAAACTTTGTGGTGCCAAGTAATAAATAAATTAGATTGTATTAAACTCAAAAATCTGTGCTTTAAAGGATACTTTAAGAAACTGAGAAGGGCCCAATGTGGTAGCCTAGCGGCTAAAGTCCTTGCCTCACACACGCCAGGATACCATATGGGCACCAGTTCTAGTCCAGGCAGCCCTGCTTCTCATCCAGCTCCCTGCTTATGGCCTGGGGAAGAGGTTGAGGACAGTCCAAAACCTTGGGACCCTGCACCTTCCTGAGAGACCTGGAGGAGGCTCCTGGCTCCTGGCTTTGGATCAGCACAATTTCAATTGTTGCGCCTACTTGGGGAGTGAGCCATCAGACGGAAGATCTTCCTCTCTGTCTCTGCTCCTCTCTATATATCTGACTTTACAATAAAAATAAGTAAATCTTTAAAAAAAGAAATTGAGAAGAAACCTAGAGAATACAGAAATCGTTTGCGCATCATGTATCTGATAGAGGTCTTGCATGAAGGAGGTGAGCATTCGGGGCATTGGTTATGATACCACTTGAGTCAGTGCATCCCATATCAAAGGGACTGGTTTCAAGTTCGGCTTCCTTTGTAATTCCAACTTCTTCCTAATCTGTGCTGTCAGGACCAGCAGGTGCCAACCACTTACCTAGGAGACCAGACTGAGTGTCCGGCTTCTGACTTTGCCTGTTCTAGCCTCAGCTGCTATGGGCATTTGGGAAGTAAAACAAAGTATGGATGGTCTTGGCACTGTGGTGTAGTAAGTTTAGCCTCCACCAGTGGCAATGGCATCTCATATGAACACAAGTATTTGTCCCTGCTGTTCCACTTCTGATTAAGCTCCTTACCTATGGCCTAGGAAAGCAGCTGGGCTTGGCTCAAGTCATTGGGCCTCTTTACTCAAGCAGGGGACCCAGAAGAAACTCCTGGATCCTAGTTTCAGATTTTCTCAGCTCTGGTCATTGTGGCCATTTGGGAAATGAACCAGCAGATCATTAATTTTGCTTTTCAAATAAAGTACATCTTTAAAGAAAACTCAATGATAAAAAGATGAATAATCAAAAGTTCTCCAAAGATGGTATATAAACAATCAATCAGCACATTAAAAGATGCTCAGAATAATAAGCAATTAAGAAGAGCAAATCAAAATCCCAGTAAGATGCCATTCACACTCACCGGGGTGACTGCCCATTTCTCACTCCTGAGTAAAGCGCCTACATCCCTTCATGTGATCTGCCCCCTGCAGGTCTCCAGCTTTGTCCCATGGTAGCCTCTCTTGTCATCCGGGTTTGTTTTGCCTTAGTTCAGTTTGGAGCCTTTGCCAGTGTCTTCTGCTTGGAACGTGCCATCGTGTTTATCCTCCATTCATGTGACAGCTACTTTGTCGAGCTATGGTGCAGTTCATGCACAAAAGTGGCATGAGGATTTTGCTAAAATATAAGTTATAGGTCATGCAAGGTGGAAGTGGGGATTCCAGAGCAAAGCATAAGCCAGAATGCAAGGAGCTAGTACGCCATGTGAACAGGCCGCCCACGCCCTAGTTATCTGCTGCTCTCACTTTGGCATTTTTCCTTAGTTCACAGCTAAAGCTGCAGGCAGAGTAGAGGGTCCCTTCAGACAGGCGTGGAGAGAAAAAACAAAAAAAACTGAGCTAGCTCCACATGTGACTACAATCAGTGACTGCATTATAACTTTGGTAAGGGGTGGTAAAGAACACTTTCTCAGGGGTCAGAGCTATGAGTGTGTAGCCCAGTAATCCACATTATATGGAAACCAGGTGAATCACTCCAAGCTAGAATATAGATGAAATAGCATGTTTAAGCTAACTAGTCAGGAATCTGGGAAGCTTGAGGACAGAAACCATGAATGGCCATCCAGAGAGGACATGATGTGTACAGATTTTTGCATCATAGCTTAATACCCAAAAGGGGGCTTCTGCTATCAGCAAGTTGGTGAACAATCAAGATCAAATCACATAGCTATCTGACCTTAGCCAGTCTCTGTGAATGGTGCTGACAGATGGGTATGGGATGAGTCATGATGGCAGAAGTGGAGGCTCTGTGCTGGCCCAACAGCATGGGCTCCTACTTACCATGCAGTTGCTGCTACTGAATTTCAGGCTGCCCCTAGTGGAGACTTAGGCCCTAAACATGTACCATCCCCAGGAGACCAGTTGACCTTTCCTCCATGGAAGGAGCAATGATTCCCTCTAGTAGAAGCAGATGCATTTTCTGGATAGGATTTGTCCTTCCCACCTACAGGGCCTTGGTCACGTCTGATATCCCAGGACTTAAACAGCATTAAGTCTACCGACTTTGACATCAGGCCAGTTTACAGCAAAATAAAGGCACCTACTTCACTGCACAGTGGGAATGAGGGCAGCGGTCATATCACATGCAGTAGGTGCCACTGGAAGACACTGATGTGCACAGCCCTAGAGGGGTGTGGGAAGGTCAGCTGGGAGGGTTGAAAGATGCAGTCCCTTCCCCCAGGAAGCAGGATACTTGAACTTGAAAGACTCCATAGGATGCTAAGCCCCCATGGAATAATTCTGAGACTGGCAAAAAAGATAGTTGCGTATTTATATCACACTGTGGTTAATATCTATTGTATATAATAAAATTCTTCAAATAACAATGTAAGAATAAAACCTAAAAGGAAAAAAAAAGTCAAAGGAGAGAAGACTAAATATTCATGAAACGTGTCGCAAGGTAGATAACCTCACAAAATGCCAACTGTAAGCCACCATTTTCCTTACATATTAGAAAAATGGACAGTACAGATAATACTGAGGTTCAGTGAAGACTGAAGGGGCACACTACTGCATCATGGATCATTGGATTTGGGAACATATTTTAGAAACTGATTGAGGTGAATCTGGCAGTGTACATACTCTTCAATTCAGGAAATTCAGTTCTAGCAATTTGTCCAAAAGAAATACTTGTTGGGGGTAGATATCTGGCACAGTGTGAAGACACCGCTTGGGAGGTCCACATCCCGTAGCAGAGTGCTGGAATCCCGACTCCAGTCTCGAGCCCAAGTTTCTTCTAGCATGTATCCTAGGAAGCAGCAGATGGATGGTTCAAGCACTCCCTGCCACCCTCAGGGGAGATCAGACTAGAGTTCTGAGCCTGTGACTTTGGCCTGGCCCATCCTTGGCTGCTGTGGGTATTTATTTAGAGAGTCAGCCAGCAGATGGAAAGCTCCTGCCTGTCTGTCCCTGACCCTTTCCAATAACAAAACAAAAAAATTTTAAATATTTGTTCAAGTGCACAAAAATAAAGTCCAAGGATTTTTTGTTGCTGTATTACTTGTAAGGGTGAAAAAAAAGAGAAAGAAATGTAAATCAATAGAGAACTGTGTGACTGAAAATTCTTAGCAGGTATTGGGAACTTGATATTCCCAGGCAGGTCCCCAGCACTTCTACATGTAGTAGCTGAATTAATCCATCCCAAATGGGATATTTTTATTTCATCCACTTTCCAGGTAAAGCAATTAAGGTAAAGAGAATCAGAAAACTTGGGGGCAAAATAGCAACTTGGTGGATGGGCATGGAAGATTTGATTTCACTTCTCACACATGAAGACGGTGTGCATGAATGTATGCATGCTGCACTTCCATGCAGGTGGGCAGATACCAGGAGACTGTGGAGGAAGCTACCTGCAGTTATCTGTGAAGACAGTGAAGGTCATGGTAGAAGATTGTCACTTTTTGCCTTGTGTACTTTTATAGCATTTGATTTTTTTAAAAAAAATAAGCATTCATTCAGGGGTTTAAAAGCAGATTAGTAGAGCGATGCATGTAGCACCAGGGAGCTCCTTTGGACACAGCCCATATGCTTGAATTGGTTCCATTTCATTGACTGAAGCAGGCCTTCAGCAGAAAGTGTATGCTAAAGAGTTGGCTCCAGGGCAGGGAGAAGGGTGCATTGCATAAAAGTGAAACTGAACTTACGGCTTCAAACTGTCTTACAGAAGGAAGGGAGCTGGGGTGACAGAGGAAGGTGGGGGTAGAAAGGGGCTGGGAGCAAAGAAGACCAGATTTGATTGGGGCAGTACACTCACAGAATGCAGACTCACGTCACCCTCTGGGCTGCTCCTGATCCAGGGGACTCCAGAGCCCCTCCATCAGCCGGGCATGGCAGCAAATGCTCTTGGTGCACCCTCAGCAACCTCAGCCAAGGATTGCGGCACAACGTCTCATCCCAAAGGGTCAGATAAGCTTGTTTTCTTGGTGAATGGAAGGAAGGTAAGTCTCCTATCTTGTTGTTGAGCAATGTAAGAGCAATGTTTTATTACCGTTGGCCAGGACTGGTGAATGAGCAACCGACTGGCTTTATGCTGATGACAAGCCTACATCTACCTGTATCTGCAATTCTTGGAGAGAGAGAAGGAGGGGAAACTCTCTATAACACATTGGACATGAGTTGTGGTTGCTAGTTGAAAAGCATTTGGTGTTAGGATGTCTTCAGACTACATCTGGGGATTGCTTTTGTATACTTCTGAGGACTGGGTACTAACTTTTCATTGTTAGAGTCTTCTGCAGCACCCCGCCCCCCCAACTCTGTTCCACCACCATTCCTGCCACCACACATAAAGCACAATTATTTGCAAATAATTATAAAACATTTGGCCAGTGAGAAACGTCATTCCAGAAAGTCAGGTATTAACTTCACAGCTGGTTTATATTTCAATATTTTGCTTATCTAAGTGGCACAGATTCTTAAACCACATAAGCAAACAAATCAATTAATATCCTGGCTCTACTTTGTTTTGAGTTCTTGAGATTTACTGAGGCGTAGTCCATGAGCATAACAGACTGTTTGCTTTTCACTGTCCTTAACACACTGTGTTGATGTGCAACCAAATATGCTTGCTGATAGCATTTTTGGAAAAGGGGAAGGGGCAGCCAGAGTTAAAATAATGCAGTGATACTGTGTGTACTGCACCACAGCTGTGAGAAGAAATGAATGTTACACATATTTCCATGGCATGCCCAAAGTCACTGAGCTGACCTGTTTGCACTTACCTACTCCCTAAGTTTCTGTTCTTCCCCCGGCTCCGTGTTCCCTCTGCCAAGGAGGTGCTGATTCTTCTGGAATCCCTTCATTAGTGGAAGTTGCTACTGGGTTGTACAAAGTTTCCTTGTGGTGCTCAAGGCATGTTATTTGTTACCACTGCCAGGGGTTGACTTACTTAACATTTCAACCATGAGTGAAGATCAAAGTGCAAGGAGTATATTTTGCAGGTGGAGATGAAAATTAGCATCTATAGTTAAAGTTTCTATGTCTTTTATCGAGGTGTATTGTTACTAAATATTTAACCACTTTAAAAAAATCATTTTCCTAAAGCCAGGGTTGTGCTAAAACAAAAATTCTTGTTAATTTCCCTCTGAAATAAGGCCAAATATTTGTCCTGCCAAATTAAGCCAAAGGCAAGACAGTGTTGTGTAATTTTATATTGGCAGAGTGATGTTGGACAGGCAAACCAGATCCACAGACACACTCTAAAATGCATTCAGAAATGTTGAACCACTAGAAAGCTGCCACAACCTGTATAATCATTTCCTCTTCCTAGGTCACTGAGAAGAATTCAGATCCGGATGTAAGCTTACTGTTCTATCTGAGAAATAAACATATCCTTTTGCTGGACTGAAAACTCAAGGCAAATAGGGAGCTGTGGAACCTGCAGTGGTGTTTGAATTTGTAGAATTTTTTCTTCTATTATATCTTGTTCCAAGCATTTTCTTTGTGTAAAAGAACAGAGAAGGATGAAGAGAGAGAGGAATCCCTATACCTAAAAAACCATATCATGACAAATAATAATTAAAAATACAAAAAAAAAAGTAGAAATGTAGAGTAGGCAGCCCATCTTGCAGGTTGGACTGTGACAATGGTCTCAGTAGGGAAGCCAGGTTAATGAGCCCCAGGGGATTTGGTTTCAGAGATTCTGCATCTCTGAACCTTGTTAGTTTCTGAGAAGATCTTGAGCTACAGCACACTTAACTGAGGTTCTGGCCTTGGTCTCCAGGGCCAGCTGTGACCATGTGAGCTCCATCTGTGCCACCCCTTCATGGAACTGGGGATTGACTGAGGGGAGCCCTGACGAGCCAGTATCAGTTGAGTTGAACCCCAAAGTGTGTCCGATCAAATCTGTCTCCTGAAGGTGATTCTGACTTCCAAACTTTAATTACAAGGTAAAGACAGGTGCCTCCTATGGGCTGGTCTCTGAGTTCAAACCCCAGACCACATCAACACCTGCAACTAAGCAAGAAACAAACAACAACAACAACAAAAACAGCCAGCAACCAGACTGGCAAGCACTCATGTTTGGCTGCTGTATGCTTGGCTGCTTTTATACAAACAAAAAGAAACTCCACATGGGCCCTTCAAACCTACATGGGGAATATCTTGTTTGTGTGCCTTCTTTCCACTTGACATTTTCACATCCATGTAACTGGATTAAGTGTCTCATGACAGTGTTACTGTATTTCCTGTATCCACTCAGAAAACTGGCTCTCATTTACCAAATCCCTTTGGCCCAAGCCCTCACCAATTTTTGTGTCATATGACTTACAGATATTTTTCTTTTGGGGGAGCAATCCCCTTAACTTTTACAGACATTAGATTCTTTTCTAATTATGGTGCAGTTCCTATTTAAAAGAGGTGATAGTCTGGAACCTCAGTAGTAGTGGAAATTTTCCATTCTCAGTGATTTGTGTGCTGTTAGATGTCGTTGTACTCCTTAACAATCATGTAAATTAAAGCAGAGTGGAGGGCCAACCCAATAGCCTAGTGGCTAAAGTCCTTGCCTTGCATTTGTAGGGATCCCATATTGGTACCAGTTCCTACCCCAGCTGCTCCACTTCCCACCCAGGTCCCTGCTTTTGGCCTGGGAAGGCAGTAGAGGACAGTCCACAGAGCCTTGGGACCCTGCACTCATGTGGGAGATCTGGAAGAAACACCTGGTTTCTGGCTTCAGATCGGCTCAGCTCTGGCCATTGCGGCCTCTTGGAGAGTGAATCAGCAGACAGAAGATCTTTCTCTCTGTTTCTCTTTTTCTATGTAAATACGCCTTTCAAATAAAAGTAAATTGATTTTTAAAGGAGAAAGAAAGTGTATTAAACAGAAGTCATATTTGAAGTGTTTCAAAACTAGGAATTATCGGCGTGTTAAAAAGTATGTTGTTTTTATTTTAATTTGAAAAGCGGAGTTTCAGCGAGAGGCAGAAACCTTCTGCCTACAGGTACACTCTCCAAATGGCTGCAAATCAGGAGCCTGAAACTCCATCCTGGTCTCCCATGTGGGAGCAGGGGCCTAAACATTCAGAACACTCCTCTGCTGCTTCCCCAGGCAGCAGAAGGCTGGATCAGAACTGAAGCAGTCCAGACTTGCACCACAACACTGGCACCTGATTAGGGCTTTACATTACAGGGAGGTCCCAACCCCTGATCTGGAGTTAGTTGAGATTAAGGGTTTCTCTTTTGACTGTTGGACTAGTCAGGTAGCTTCCTCTGAGACGCCATATTCTATTTGATCTACTTGTGGGTACCCATCACTCACAGAGAACAAGGTAGTCATGAAGGACTAAACTTCTTCTAAGGGAAGATTTAAGGATAGAAGACCAAAAAACTGCAAGCACCTCTTTTTTTCCTTGACCACAATTCTTCCAGTCCGGCTCACAGAAACAAAGTAGTCTGTGGGGGAGGGTCCTGCGGCTCCTGTACAGTGATGATCTCAAGGTACAACCCCATCTCTAACATCGGGTATGCCTTCCCCAAGACCAGCCTGTGCGATTTGCATGTTGATTTCTGTTTTTTTCTTTTTTAAAGATTTATTATTATTGGAAAGCCAGATATACAGAGAGGAGAAGAGACAGAGAGGAAGATCTTCCGTCCAATTGTTAGGAGCCAAAGACTTATTGGCCTTAGACTTGGCCTACCTGACAGCCTGTTGCATTGCAAAAGCCTGCAGGCAGGGCTACAGCAAGCAGGATATTAGGCCAAAACATCCTTTGTAGAGCAAGCAGAATACAACCTCCACCCTTGTTCCTGTTCAGATAATTAGTTCCTCCCCTGTTTCAATACAGCTGATTAGTTCCTTCCCTGCTTCAGTGAAGATAATTACTCCCAGGAAGCCCCTCCCTTTCTCCCCCTCCCCTAGAGAAGGTATATATATGAGGAGTAAAAATAAAGAGAGAGGCACTCTTTTCCACCAAACACGAGTGTCCGTGTGTTTCTTGGGCCAGCAGCCCGGGGCTACCAGCCCGGCATTCCCAGTCCACCCTCAGGGTTTGAGCATCGTGTCCAGCAGGTCGGGACATCCAATGATTCACTCCCCAAGTGAGCCGCAACGGCCGGTGTGCCGATCCGAAGCCGGGAACCAGGAACCTCTTCCAGGTCTCCCACGTGGATGCAGGGTCCCAAAGCTTTGGGCCATCCTCAACTGCTTTCCCAGGCCACAAGCAGGGAGCTGGATGGGAAGCAGAGCTGCCGGGATTAGAACCGGCGCCCATATGGGATCCGGGGCGTTCCAGGCTAGGACTTTAGCCACCAGGCCACGCCACCGGGCTTCCATAGGATTTCATTCCTTTGTACACTGTGGCCTATATCTCCCTCCATAAAGGAAACTAAGCAACCTCAGGTTTTATGAACTGAAACTAAAACAATCATTTGTAGATTTTGGCAATTAGAGAAGGGAGGCACAAGACTGCAGTTAGACCTTCTGACAGCCCAGTCATTAGAACTTCATATCCTCATTTTACAAATAAAGGAAACTTGGGTCTTTATGAAATTTGCACTTTGACCATGGTCCCAGAAATAGTGAATATGAGGTCCTGAGACCAAGCCCATGTGTCTATGAAGTTAATATTCTCTCTATTACAAGGTCCCCACAGGAGGAATCTGGAAAGGCGCTCCCCTCTCCCTTGCTAATAAGCCTCCTGAAGCTAAAATACCCTTTGCAGGGCCAAATTTAATTTTTCTCCTTCTCCTGACAATGATTCTCATGTGCTATGACCCCAGTGAGTTTTTAGGGAAAATTCCCACTTGTCATTATTCATTCAACCAGTGTCTATTAGGCTAATGTGCTCTAGGCATTGGGAACCAAAGACACCTACACTCATGAAACTCACTCTCATGAAAGTGTTGAAAGTGTTCCATGATTCGCCTTATAGTTAGTCTCATCCAACATCTTCCAGAAAAGCTCACCCAAGATCATTATAATGGTAATGAGCTTGTTAGGTGACCAGTCATCACAGCTGACAAACCGGAATGGCTGTAAGAATAAATAGAGAGCATATCAGCTCCTGAGATTTTTAGAAGGAACATAATGTCCTTATTAATTCCAAATGATACGCTGTTTATTTTCAGGAAGCTGCATTCAAGTTCAAAATCATTTATTGATGGCCCAGCTTTAATAAGCAATTAATTATGTTCATGACAACGTAATTACTGTCACGGTCATCTAAATAGATTCTTTTTGTTTGGAAATGGTCATTGTCACTATGCCAGTTCTCCTCGGCTGCACTGTGGAAATACTGAAGTCACTTCTCTGCCACTGCCTGCCTCGTGCCCATCTGCTCCCTCCATGGGGTTGCTGTCACCGCCGTTGAAGGCGGTAAGTATATTTTAACAAGCTGTGGACAGCCCAAATCCTTGGGACCCTGCACCCACATGGGAGAGCCAGAAGAAGCTCCTGGCTTCAGATTGGCTCAGCTCCAGCGATTGTGGCCACTTGGGGAGTGAATCAGCAGATGGAAGATTTTCCTGTCCGTCTCTCTTCCTTTATGTGTATCTGTCTTTCCAAGAAAAATAAATAAATCTTTAAAAAAGTTGTGGATAAAGATAGGTTCTGGCAACAGCCTCTTCTCTGGTTTTGTAGGCCATGGTTTGTGGTTTTTTAGAAGACAGCGGCACATTAAGCTGCCACCTGTGCCATCAGCACCCCATGTGAGCACCAGTCAAGTCCAAGATGCTCTACTTCTAATACAGTTTTCTTCAAGTGCTTCTAAGAAGACAACGGAAAATGTCCCAAGTGCTTGGCCCCTGCCACCCACATATGAGACTGGATGAAGCTCCTAGAATCTTGCTTTGGCCTGGTCCATCCCTGGCTGTGGCAACCCTTTGGGAAGTGAACCAAGATGAAAGATCTCTCTTTCTCTCTCTGTAGTTGCCTTTCAAATAAATAATTATTTTTTTAAAAAAAGACAGATGATAGATGAAAGTCTTTGTCTCCTTTGCAAGATAAATATTATCCTTACCCTTTTCCCCTCCTGGCATTCTTTACTAATATCTGAAACCTGGAGTGATAAAATGGGAATGACT
Source organism: Ochotona princeps (assembly GCF_030435755.1). Classification (NCBI taxonomy): domain Eukaryota; kingdom Metazoa; phylum Chordata; class Mammalia; order Lagomorpha; family Ochotonidae; genus Ochotona; species Ochotona princeps. Next base: position 75,763,232 of record NC_080836.1, read on the forward strand.
CCCAGCCCCATCCACTTCAGACTGTCTCATAGTCTCGTGACCCCAAGCCTATCAGCTTTGCTCCAAGAATACCTTGACTGCTAACACAAGGACATGGAGAAGTGTTGTTTATTTCTCTTGGTTCCTTTGAAAAATGAGAAAAATAAGGATGCATCCTCCATGTTTAGTCTGGGTATATCATGCTGTTAATTCTATCCAGAAAAAAAATACTTTTATAACCTGAATATTTGAATTTGTAATTTGTTTCTTTGATAACCTGAATATTTGAATGTATAATTTGTTTCTTTGATCAAGACTATTTATGTTGAATATGTGCACCAACTGTACTGTGAATTTTTTGAGGGCTGTGATTAGGTTGTTCAAAATGTGCCTTCCCATGGCAAAAGCAATGGTTCCTCAAAGGCTGTTGGCAGGTCACTGTGTCCTAGGCCAGAGAGAGAAACACTATGCGCCTGTTTGTCCCTCAGCCCCCAGGAAATCTCTTACAAATTCAGAAGCACACAGCCAGTTGTTCCAGTTTTAGGCCAGAATTTTATAATATAATTTTTGTTTTATTATTGCAACTTTGTTAGCAAAAGTATCCAAAAAGTAATTGAACATCAAGTACCTGTCAGGATTGGTGCAGAAAGTGAGACATGAAAAAGATGGAATTGTCTTTATAGAGAGAAGCCTTGATGATAAAGACTTGCAATTGGAATTCTTGTGTGTGTGTGTGTGTGTGTGTGTGTGTGTGTGTGTGTGTGAAAGAGAGAGAGAGCGAGAGAAAGAGAGAGAGAGAATGCACATGCATGTGTGAACATGTGGGATATGGGGCATGCCCACGTGGTAACAGAGTGAGGAGAAAACAAAATAGAAATAAGTAACCCGGTTTCTGTGGTCTTGGTTGAGCTTGCACTGCACCGTTGACGAGATGCCCTGGGTTGAGATGAGGATGTTCTTTGTCAACCACCTCAATGGAATCTTTCAAGCTGTGCATAGCCCTAACTCTCACCATGTCTTCCATTTTTAGGAAAGGATTGCTAAGGGCCATGGCACCCAATGTGGGTTCTGCACCTCAGGAATGGTGATGAGCATCTATACCCTCCTGAGAAATCACCTGGTGCCCTCTACAGAACTGTTAATGGAAACCTTGGGTGATAAGTCACAACCTTCTTAAATCATAGCTGAATATTGTCCTGAACAAGAGCTTCAAAAAGCTTAACAGAGATGTGTTGATTGACCTTCATGATCCACGTTTCTTGAATAGTATTGGCAAGTATTTTTCATCCTGACATAACAGGAGAGGAAATTAAGGAAGTCAGAAAGAAAGTAAATTTTCCATATGACTATCACATTCTTGGCACTATACCAATTGTTTCTGATACGTTTAAAGTAATATATATTTGCAAAGCATATGCTTATTGAGACAGTCTGTGTGGGTGTCACTAATGCAATTGCAATGTTATTGGAATGGTACTTGGAAATATTTGGGCTGTAACATCTTTAATTATGTACTTAGAGCTAGCTAGAAAAGCAGTGACCTTTTTGGTGTGTTTACTTGTTGTGACTGCTGCTGCTACAGCTGTTATTGAAGTATTCCTAATGCTTATGAAATCACAGAGCTTTAAGAATAGGGGGGAAATTTCTTATGATTCATAACCTTGCATACAATTGAAATGCCTTCAGACTTTTAAAATGATATTTCCTCTTTTTGTCCCTTTAGGAACATTTTCTGTTCTTATTAAATTTTATTTTTGTGAGAGTACTTTAAAAGGTTTGTGGAGAATAGAATTAGAAGCTACTGTGGTGTAAATATTTTTGAATTTGAGCATTGTTTTTTTCAAAATGTTCAGCTTCTGTGAACTTTTTAAAGGCTGCTTGTATGCTTAGATTTCAAAATGTTTTGTATCAACATAAACCTACATTGTAATTACATTTTTCATCGATGTTTTCAAGTACCCTCATGCATTTGATACTATCAAGATGTTTTTAAATTCTTTCTTACACTATTTTGGGTTTTTTTTGCCTAAGATTTATTTGCTTTTTTATTTGAAAGGCAGAATTTGTAGACAGAAAAGGAGAGACAGAAAGAGAAGTCTCCCATCCACTGGTTCACAAATGGTCACAATGGCAAGAACTAAGCTAATCTGAAGCTGGGAGCCAGAAGCTTCTTCTGAGTCTTCAACGTGGGTACAGGGTCCCAAGGCTTTGGGTCACCTCCACTGCTTTCTCAGGCCACAAGCAGGGAGCTGGATGGGAAGTGCAGCAACCAGGCCATGAACCAGCACCCACACAGGATGCCTGTGCCACAGGACGGCGGATTAGACTGCTGTGCCATCTTGCGGGCCCCTCTTGTGTTACTTCCAAATCTAAAATACATTGCCTTTTGTCTTTTTGTAAATCATTGACTAAAACACCAAACAGAAAAAGTCAAGCAGAGAGCTCTGAGAAAGTGAATCAATTCTGTAAACACTGGCTATTGCTTTATCAAGTTCCATGCACTGACATCAGTGTGTTCTCCCACAGAGGGGCACAGGCAAGTCGAATGCCCTGTGCAATCCCCGTGCCCTGTTCCTATGGCACCGATCAGACCCTCAGTCTGAAATGCTTATGCCAAAAGAAAGTGGGACTAGTTATCTTGAGTAACCAACCTTTCCTTAGAGATCACTGCTCCCAGGTCCTGCCACCAGTAGTCTATTCCAGAATTGACTCAGAAAATTCAGAAAAGTCAACTTTATCTCATATTTGGCTTTTTCAAAGTTGAGATCAATAATTGTCCTGCTTCCGCTGTTCAAACGCTGCCTTTATTAATTGTGTCTCACAGAGATTCTAAGCATATTTTATGGCCTCATCTAGAAATCATCTCATGATCGTGGGATATAATTCACCTTGATTGGTCTGACCCCTTGAATACACTGAAAGGAGCTAAGTGCTCTCTGAAAATCTTCTTGGTGGTGGGGGGGGGTGAGTGTTTTCCCAAGTGGTTGGCATGCCTTATCCTGAAGCCGACTGGGTTCAAGTCCAGGCGCCACTGCCAATTCCAGCTTCCTTTTAATACTGAGCTTGAAAGGCAGCAGGTGTTTGCTCAAGTGCACATTTGCCTGAAGCCCACGTTCAGACCTGTATTGCATTTCTGCCTGCCAGCTGCAGCCTGACATTTGTGGAAAGAACCAGAGAGTGGACGTGCCCTTCCTGCCTGTCAGGGGAAAAAGAAAGTGGGACCTGCATCTGCAAGTCTTCTTAAACTAGACCTATTTCATACTTTTGGTTCGCCAAACACTTCTTTATTTAGAAAGATGAAAGTAAAATGAGGGGTGAAGTCATTCTGCCTTCTGTTTTGCTTTTTGTCCAGTGTGTTTTGTTGTCGGTAGTATTTCCTACAAGTTCTGCCTTAGTCTAGTGTCTATCTAACTTGACCCCACTCTGTGCCATGTTTTCTCTTTCTCTTTAGTTTTGCCCTGTGACTTTCATCATGTGCTCCTTTCCTTCTTTTGTCTTGGCTAATAAGAGAGCAAATATAATCCAGGTTCCTGTCTTGTGTCTTCCATACATACAGTCATATTCTCCACATTTCATTTCTATGCTTTTTGTATTCCCTTTTAATGCTTTCTGACATATGGGAGAGGATCCATCAATGCTGCATAGTTTTTGAAATTGGCTTTTTATATCCCAGGTTGCCCAAACAACATCCAGAATTCTCTTTAAAAAAGGTGCTCTCTCCCAATACCCTGTCACTTCCATCCATATCATAGTCTTTATGGTTAGCTTGACAGTCATGCCCCCTCTTTGATTCCTCCTATTTTTGAGACATGCAAGCTTTTTTTCTCTCTCTCTGCTTGTCTGAGTTGTAGAACTTCTCCAACCTAAGTCACTGAAGGTCTTTTCCCAGCTGAATCTTTTCTCTGCCCAAGTTTTGCAGTTTGCTTTAGAGACATTTCATTCATGCCTATTGTTGCACCTGGTCTGGGTTATCTTAAGCCCCTGAAAGTTCAATGTTGGTTCAACAGTTAGGACAGTATCAGAAGTATGGAGTTCCATAAACGGAAAGTGAAAGTCGCTGCAATTGGCCAACAGCTGAGGGGCTAGAAGCAGATACCAAAGGCCAGGTAGGTTTAGAATTAGACGATTTTTTGAAAATGTAGTGAAGTTAGGAAAAGAGAACTGAATCTGGACCATGGCTTTCAGCAAGCCCTGTGGCCCATAGAGTGATCCACAGCACAGCTTTAGGCAAACTGATATCTGTTTATCCTTAAGCTCCCTCTCACTCAAATGGTCTCTGCCTTCTTTTTACCTGCATGGGTTCTGGAAGTCTTCCTAGATGTCCACTCATGTGTGGATACTTTGCCTAGTGATGAAGATACTGATTAAGACCCCCCACATCAGAGTGCCTGCAAGGGCCATCTCCAGTTCCTGACTCCAGCTTCCTGTCAATGCAGAGTTGGAAGATAACAGCAATAGCTCAAGTCATTGGCTTCCTGCATCTGCCTGGGGTCCCCGGGCTGTGGTCCTGACCTCAGGTTTCATACCTAGTCCAGTCCTGGTACGTAGGCATTCAGGGCATGAACAAGTAAAGTGTGTTTTTTATCCTTTCCTTCCTTCTCCTTTCTTTCTCTGAAAAAGAAATTTAAAAGACCCGTGAATGATAATGAAATGACTTCTTGGTTAGAACTAGGAACTATACCATCAGATATGGTTTCCTAATTTTTGTAAAAAGTGTTGCCTCTGTGTCAGGAGCGGTTCTTTCCATCTTTTAAGATGTTTTAACACCATCTAGTGACTGTCAAGCACAGCAAAAGATCTAAGACTTTACTCTGCTTACAAACCAAAGAGTTAACTGGCCACTGTTTTCTGGATGCTGATAGGAGACACAAGACTTTTGGGTCAGAAATGAAGGACTTCATGATTCATTATGGTAGCACAGCAGGAATAGGTACATCTAAACCAGCTCAACAAGCCTCACATCCCACCAGGCAACGTGGAGAGGGCTGACTGGTGCCTTTGTGAGTCATGGATCTCATTGCAGGAGATGAGCCTTAAACTAAGAAAGCTCAAATCACTTACAATGGGCAGTTGATCTCACAAAACGATGACTTCATCTTTATTCCGGGCAGAAAGCATTCCTACTGACTCCTTAGCAGGGAGATTTGTCTTTATCTTTCAAGACTGCTCACTGTACAAACATCCCTGAAAAGACAATGCCACACACAAATGCTCGATGCCCCTGCTCACAGAATGTGCACATCTCTGAATCGCGACTTCCTCTGCCTCGGCTCGTCTCTTCTACTTCCTGTCCTGCACCCCTTCCAAGACTGCGCCCCACCAATGTATGTCTTCTGTGGACACTGGTTCTTATGGAAAACATGATGGGATTTTTTTAATATTTCTTTTTTTTTAATTTATTTTATTGTATTGTTGTTGACAATCTTTACATAGTTATTTACGGTTAAAAAAAGGTTCAGGGGGTATAGGAAAGTGGGCAATACCATTATGTCCACATTGTTTCCATCATGTATCTGAGGTAAAAGGGGGATATTGAGGGAGAAGCCCCACCCGGTTTCCCGCCCACCCCAAGTCCCGGATGTGGGGAATGCTCTGACATATTTGCTGAAGTGGTTTTAATAGTTCTCCAGTTATGAATCGCTGCCAGTTTCGCTCGATGAGGTCGTCCACTGATTGATATGGTCCATCATAAAGTCTCCGTTTGCCCCATATTTCGCTGCCAACATATACAGCTGAGATGAATGATTGACCTGTTCTGTCTTCTGTCTTTTCTTGGTTAGCGTTCTGAGTCCAGCAGTTCGATTCGGGAGATCTCCGAAGAAACTTTGAGGTGTTCCCAGACCAAATTCTTGTATGTTCTTGCAAGCACAGGGCCCGGCACAATCCATCACCCCGATCAGCTGGTGGTTTCAATTGCTGGGTTGGTTCTGTTTTCACTCCCGAGTTGCACTGGAACCAATGGGTGTTGTAGTCCAGTCTGGTTCTGCCCAGCACATACTCGGCACTTACATCAACCAGTGGGAGCTGCAGCCTAGTCGGGGCGACCCACAATAACCCCCACCGGGCCCGCCCCTACAACATGATGGGATTTTTAAGATATGATTTTAGGGGAGAGCAGGGTGGGAGACCTAGCTGGGAATGAGGAAGACACATTAGGGTCAGATAAGTGTCATTCATGTTGGACCAAAGTGTATATCTTTTGCCAAGTTAAAATGTGTCGCTATACTGGAAACAGACCCATCGTGGAGAGTGGGAAAAGTTTTAGTCCTGTGAGTATGACGCACCTGATAGTCTTGGAACCAGCAGTGCTGGGTTAAACAATGCAACCTCATGTCCTCTTCCGTCCTGCACTTCCCCTGCATCTGTGGCATTGGTGGTCAGACAAAGCACAGTCTTGCGCTTGAGAGAATATTGCTTCTCATTCTGTCCATCTTGCTAAGGGTGACTGGATAGCTTTCTCAGACATAAGGACACAGAGCATCTTGGTGGCTTTTCTAAACGTAAAGTTTCTGAAATAGTGTATTCTAAGAGGACATGAGAGCATCTTCCCAACATCTTGCTTTGCAAGAGCAACAAGAAGAGAGGAGTAGCGCCCAGACCCTCACTTTTTGAGAGATAAATGCTGATGTACTCTTTGAATGTGGTTCCATCTTCAATTAACACAACAAATGAGGATGAAAAGCGAAACCTTTCTCATCTTTAATGTTATGTGAAACCAACAGCCACCACGCAGTCCACCCATCCATAGAGCTTCCTTCTTGACACTCTTCTGTCCACTCCCTCCCATCCCCCTCGCAGAAGAAAAATTTTCCTTCTCACGTGGAGCACCTCTGACATCAGATGTGTGGGATTTGTCCTCCAAAAAGCCCTTCCCTAAATCCCCTGATGCCATCTGGGTGTCCTACAACTCTTCAATTTGGATACTATTTTTCTAGAGATGGCATCAGGTCCTGTAAGTCAGTCTCATCAGAGGCCCCGTTGCTGATGCCGCTTGCTGATCTAGGCCTCTAGTATTCTTGACTGACTAGATGCAAATCCATGAGCCTCTGCGTGAGCTTGATCATTGGCTCGTGGGTGCTCACTGCATCTGGAGAAAGTGCTGCTTGTGCTTGCTGCTTCATCAGGAAGAATGGTGTAAAGGACCCAGATGAATTCCACCCCCTCTATCTCAGCATCTGGACACATTCACCAACCCAGAGGCCCTTACACCTCCTTCTTCAAAAGTTCAGAAGGCTGAAGGTTCAGTCCTCCCTGTGGGGCTGCAAGTTCCCACCCTGTGATCGAGGGGTCTTTCTGCTGACCTGTCCCAATCTAGGGGAGGGTCCCCCCTAAGTTACCTCATAGCATAAATTCAGACATAACTCAATGAAGTTCATTACAAATTAAAAAGCACTTCTAACCATGAGGAAATTCAAAGGTTTTAGGAGTTCTATGGCAAAAACTAGGGATAAAAAAAAATGTATGTCACTCCCTTCTCCTAAAAATAAAAATCTTCTATAGGAAGTAGCAAAGAAAGACTACACAGAATCATCATTTTTGAAAAGAACAATCTTCCTTGGAAAGTTGTACCTTATAGAGAAATTATATATCCACAGATGTGTTGGCTTCAAATGACAAGGTAAGATGGTGGGTAAGATGATGACAAAAGACGAACGTCTAAAAGAAAGGCAGAATGGAGATGAGAGGGTTAGACAAACAAAACAGACATGAATAACCCGTAGAAAACATTCATTATTGTACCTCACAGTTCTCAATATTACTGTCTGCATGAGCTGCAGAAGTGAGACAAATTGCAATAAAATCTATTTGCTTGTTCATTCATTGTTTGAAATTATGGGCTATGGAACCTAGGCATCTTCCCTCATCAGCTATTTTTCACATTCCATTTCTTTGTGCATTTAAAGGTTGTTTCAATCAATGTAGTTGCTTAGATCCAATAGGAGAAAGAAGCAGGGATAATCAGGCTGTGCCAAACTCCCAGGTTGACATAGGTGGAACAGTCAGAGGTTTGGGAGAGAGAAGGCCTTCAGGGAGCCCCTGCCTGGGCCTGGGCATCTCCTCCTGACCTGGAGGCTGCAGGGTCCCTGGTCTTGCAGTCCTCCTTGGAAAAACTGCTCCCTACTCTTTGTGGAAGTGATTTTGTGAATGAAATCCATTCCTGTTTAGCAGAATGACCGCAATGAGCACAGTGTTTGAGCCATTGATGTCTAGCAAGCAATTAATCAATTGCAGCTATTAATAATTAAAGGGACTATAGGGCTTTGTCCCACACCTTTGAGCCAAAATGCATGCACAATAGGCATTTAGCCTAGAGGTTAAGACACCCACGGCCCACATCACAGTGCCTGGTTTAAGTTCCAGCTTGGGCTCGCATCTCCAGATTTCCTACTCATGCAGGCAGCAGTGTTAGCTTGGGTTTTCCAAGTTCCTGCCACCTGTGTGGGAGACTTTTGAACTCAGCTCAGCCGCAGCCAGTGTAGGCATTTGGGAAGGAAGCCAGCAGATGTTTCTCACTCTTTCTTCAGTTAAGTAAAAGAATCCATAGATTACTGGGTGAGTTCACAGAAGTTAAAATACAATTATGGTTACTAGAGACTGGAAGGGGCGGGACTGAGAAAGGTTGATTGACAGGTACAGTGCTGTAGATAGATAGGAGTTATAAATTCTGAGGCTGAACAGTAAGGTGAAGACAGGTGATGTTAAATCTACAATGTATTTCTTGATTTAAAAAATCCTGAATATAGAACTTTCAGATGTTTTATCTGTAAAGAAATGTCAAAAAAAGTTGAAAGAATAAATAGATTTACTCTGAAATATCACCTAGTCCCCATATATGTGATAAAGTTTTGTGTCTGTTAAGATTTTTTTTTTGGGCCCGGCGGCGTGGCCTACCGGCTAAAGTCCTCGCGTTGAAAGCCCCAGGATCCCATATGGTCGCCGGTTCTAATCCCGACAGCTCCACTTCCCATCCAGCTCCCTGCTTGTGGCCTGGGAAAGCAGTCGAGGACGGCCCAAGGCTTTGGGACCCTGCACCCGCGTGGGAGACCTGAAAGAGGTTCCAGGTTCCCGGCTTCAGATTGGTGCGCAGCACCGGCCCGTTGCGGCTCACTTGGGGAGTGAATCATCGGACAGAAGATCTTCCTCTCTGTCTCTCCTCTGTGTATTAAAGATTTATTCATTTTATTACAGCCAGATATAAATCTTTGATACACAGAGGAGAGACAGAGAGGAAGATATTCCGTCCGATGTTTCACTCCCCAAGTGAGCCACAACGGGTTGGTGCGCGCCAATCCGAAGCCGGGAACCAGGAACCTCTTCCGGGTCTCCCACGCGGGTGCAGGGTCCCAATGCATTGGGCCGTCCTCAACTGCTTTCCCAGGCCACAAGCAGGGAGCTGGATGGGAAGTGGAGCTGCTGGGATTAGAACCGGTGCCCACATGGGATCCCGGCATTCAAGGCGAGGACTTTAGCCTCTAGGCCACGCCGCCGGGCCCCGTCTGTTAAAATGTTTTAGAAATTAAAATACATGCATGTACACATAATTTGATAAATTTTGTAACTTTCTGAGGCTTTATTTTCTCACCTTTAAATGGGGTAATGATCATGATGTGTAAATGATTCCACACTGGGCATGTACTAGGTGCTCAGCGGGACTTGCATGTGACTATTTACTGTATCTGAGTTTTTTTGGTGCTGCTCCAGCAGAATACACAGACTGTTTAAGATGAAGAGAAATGTTTTGGCTCACACTCCTGGAGGTTAGAACGTCATGATCTGGGAGCTGCACTTGTGAGCACCTTGCAGCTGTTTCATAACATGGCGGAAGGGAAACAGAGTGTGAGGGTCAAAAGTGGGCCGAACTTCATAAAGGACCCACTCCAATACAACAAACTCACTCCTTTCAAAATAGCATAATATCCTTCATGAGGGTGGAGCCCTTGTGACTGGAACACCTCTTAAAGGGCACATCTTCTAAGGCCATGGTAATAGCAACTTAATTTCAACACGAGTTTTGGAGGGAACAAATCCTCCAACTAGAACAAGCCACAACCACCACCATCATCACCACTATCATCATCACCACCATCTTCGCCATTACCATCATCATCACCAATCGGGATTATCTAATTCTGTGATCCTTGTCTTCTATAGAGTTCAGCAAGCTGCCAAATGAATGGGGGATAGAAATGTTGCTTGAATCAATAAGAAAACAAGTCTGAGAAGCAACCTAATGGAAGGGTTTTTTTCTCTTTGTTTTTCTTGCCTCTTTTTCCTGCAGTATTTCTTATTTAACCCTCATGCATCCCACCAATGTAGTATGATGAGCCTGAAAAACAGGATGCTGATGAAGATGTGTGAGAAAGTTCTAAAAATAGTTGATTTTCTTTCAGTCCTATTCATTTCATGTCACTAGTCCTCAAATGCTACAAACTCTTGTCTACTGGGTGGCAAGGGATTTCCTGTACTGGGCATGCAGGAAGTGGTAATTATTCAAAGATGGCAACAGCATGGTAACTCCATCTTTGGTGAGAGTGAACCTGGCTCTAATTTCAACTCTGTAACTATGCTCAGGTTTAATTTCTTCTTTGATATAACTGGGATAATATTTCAAGGAAGTCGTTGGGAAGACAAAATGAAAGACGCACATTAATCCCAAGTACAGTGTCAAGCATATAAAAATTACTCACTAAATGCCAGTTTCTCCTAATAATCGATGCTCAGAACTAGCCTGAATGCCCATCTTGGCAATAGATGCTCATGAAGCCAACAGAGATGACTTAGTATCTGGAAAATTAAAAACCTTTTATATACTACTTGATCCAGCAAGCTCACAGCCAGGAAACAACTAGAGGTAGGCTGAAGATTTTGATATGCAGAACTGTCTGTTCCAATGTTATTTATGACCACGAAAAATTAGAGCTAATCTAAAATCTTCAACAAAGGAGGATCACTTGACTACCTCATGGCGTAACAGCATAATTGGGACTTAAGCTCCCACAAAATTCTTTGTGATATTTTAAATTTTGAAACTAAAACTGATTTCTCTGAAGTGAAGAAAAGTTTTTACACATTTGAGTACTCTAACACCAAATGTGTAGGGGAAAATTGTCTAAAGACAAAATATAAGCGCATATATGCAAAGTGAGATGAGAACAGAAGGAAATACACGTCACATTAACAGTAGTCGCCTGCGCACAGTTGTGTTAAGATGGAATTTTATTTTCTCCTGTATTTTCTTCCAGCAATTCTACATGGTATTTTTACATAAACATGCATAAATCTTTTAGTCCCATACCAAAACAGATTTCAACAGAAAGAATTTCCCAGGGTGGTGTTATACATACAGCAGAAACACTATTTCGTTCAAAAGCTCCATTGGCTGAATTCCTAGTATAGACTGGAAATGGAAAGGGGAAGTGGTGAAGAGCACCAAGAGCTGCTTCCCTAAGGCCATGCAACATCACCGTCTAGAGGGACAGAACAGTCAGGCCTGGCCCGAGAGTGTACAAGCCCAGAGCAAGAACATGAGCTGATGACGTCAGGTTCTCTCCTCCTACCCTAGCCCTGCCCCTTTGTTGCTGGCTAGCAGACTGGGCATCCAGCTCCTATGTCCAAGGCCATTCATTCCTCAACCATCTCCCCTCTGTCACAGCTCAGGTCTTGGTCTCTGTCCTGTCTCAAGGGGACGTACCAGAACAGAGGCCCGCATGGGCCCCGGAAGCAGTTAGGGAATTCCTGGGTAGAGACTTCCAAGGTTGTGGATGCTTTCAGCCTCTGTCTAGAAGATAAGGTATAGGCTGCAAGGGGAAAGTCCCTTGTCCTTGAGAGTCTCCTTGTGTCTTGAGAAGGAACATGATAGAGGGCCAGAGCAAGAGCCCAGTGACTTTGAGCCCCATGTCAGTCCTGGGAGTGTGCTCCTTGAGTCACACTTGATTCTGACACCAAAACAAAACAAAACACCCAAATAAGAATGAATTCAGGAAGGTAGGTCTTTGACTCCTGAGACACACAAAATGCAGCATTACAAAAACTATAACAAAGTGCTTGGTCTAATCACCAGTTAAGCTATTACTTTCTTAATCCACTTACCCTCAAGCATCAATAAATTGCCTTGAGCTTCCATTAGAATTTCTCACTCATAAACCCTCCGGGGCTAGAGCAGCCAAAAGCTGAAGTTGAGGGCTCTTGGTGCTGGAACTGCTGCCTGGTAACTTCCATGTGCAGGATGACACGGGGTAAATGTGGGTGATGTACCATACAAATGCAACCAGGTTCCACCCGTCTCTGTGTGTCTATATTACCCATCTGACCCAAGTCATGATGGAGTTCCTCAGAATTGCTGAGGCAGTTTTTAGGAAACTAAATTACCCAAGGTGTTCCTCAGTTGGCCTGGATTAGACAGACCCTCATGTGGTTTTGGTCAGGAATAGCTCTGAACTTCTACACACCTCCAAGGCAGGCAGATGCAGCAGTCTGCAGGCCTGGAGTTGGGACCCACAGCAGAATGTGGTCCAATCAATCTTCCAGAAATACTTTGACTTAGAAACACTGAGTGGTTTCCATTGACCCCGTAACACTGCCTCAGGTCTGAAGCCTGCTGGGATGACCTTCTACAGTTCTAGCTGACCATCCTCACCCTGTATCCCGCTAGCTTCTTGCCCTGTAGTCAGGAGGATGTCCTAGATGATTTTGTACACTCCACAAATAGCTTCTGCTTTGAGTTGGTGCTGACTCCTTTCTCTGTTCTCCGCCCTCCTCCAGGAAACTCCTGCACTCACTTGCTCCCTGAGTTCCTGGGGAGCTGCCCTGGTACCACTCTGACACTTAGCTTCTGCTCCCACTCCTTGCAATTCATCTTTCTCCCAAGGTAAAGCAGCTGCCTAACAGCAACTTGCCTTTGATCCTTCACACCCGGCCACTCTATCCAGAGTGAACCCGAAGGTCTGGCCTGCCTCTCACAGTCCTGTGTCTCCCACACCCAGTCCCAGCCTTCCCGACAGAAGCCCAATACTTGGCTGTTACTGATCAGGATGCTTTTCAACCTTCAATTTTGTTTTTGTTGAAGAGACTAAACATCAATTTCTTTTCCTAAGGTTTGCACTGAATTGTATGCAAAAGAAGAATTTCAGCCTTTGGACCCAACACAGGAGCTTATATTTCCACCTGAACTAATGGTATGTTCTTTCTCTTCCTCTTGGTTGATTTTTCTTTTTATTCTGACTGTGAGGGAACAAACAGTCCCATCAGATTTTCCCTGGGTCTACCTCTGACACTGTTAGCCACTGTAGGTGTTTTTGTGCTAATGTCACCCTCAGCAGCCCCTGAAAAGCTCTGCTCTCCTTATTGTGTCCCTGGGCAGACCCACCTTGTCTCTAATCTTTCATCTAATGGAAGTTCTCTCCTTTGGTGGCCAGCACAGAACATCACAGGGTGTATTCTGGGACACTGGTACCTTTATTCAGATTCAAGGCAAATTTAGGATACAAACTCAAAGCAGACGAGGGCAGTTCTAAGCTTCCTGTCTTACATCAGCTAATAGATTGGCACAGGTTTAAAGCATTTAACTGCTTCCTTTCCTTTCATCTCTTTAACTTACTTCTCTAAGTGTCTCTCAGACTTGTTTGTATTTGTTTCACAAGCTTCTTGCAGGAGATGCCCAAATGCAGGCACTGAGCAAGGCACTTGGGATATAGAGCAAAACAAGCTGTGGGTCCCAAAGGAGTTCCTTGTCACCTGGAGGAGCTAGAGAGCATGTCAATAACAGGGAACAATAGAGCACGAAGGCTTGTGAATCAGGGTCCAGGGGCAAAGCAGAGAGCAAGAGGTGAGATGGGGTGGCCCTTCAGAGAGCCTCTCCTATGAGCCACACCTGAGTACTAGGAAAGAAGAAGCAAAGGAATACAGGGAAGAAATCCTGGGCAAAGTAAAACTCATGTGCATCAGTTTGTGCCAGTGTGGGACTTTCAGGGGAACACAAGCAGTTCTAGATGGCAAGCACATGACACATTGGAGGACTCATCCCAAGTCCCTCTTCATCGCCTGTGGGAGGTGGAGCCAGGCCTGGGTCAGATGCTGATGATTTTGTACAGAAAGCAGAGAGCCATGAAAGGACTTTGAGTGACAGAAAGCCTTGCCATATTGATGGTGCTAAAGGCTCCCTCTGTTGCGTAGAGGAAAAACAAGTGGAAGGGTCACAAGGAAATGTAGGTAAACAGGTGTTTATCATTGTGACCCGGAAACGATAATGGTGTCAAAGACCATGCAGGTAATAGAGAGGGAGACAAGGAGCAGAAATATGTAGAGATATAATTAACAGTGCTTGGCGAGGGGTTGAACTTAAGATGAAAAAGAAGGTGCTGGCATTGTGGCATGGAGGGTTAAGTCACTGCCTATGACATGAGCATCCCAAACAGGTGCTGGTTCATTTCCCTTCTGCTCCATTTCCCTGCTAGGGCACCTGCAAAGCAGCAGCACATGGCCCATATTTGGTCCTCTGCACCCACATGGGAGACCAGGATGCAATTCCAAACTTCTGATCTTGATCTGGCTCAATCTTAGCCACTGCAACTATGAGGGGAGTGAACCAGCAGATGAAAAATCTTCTCTTTCTCTCTCACTCTACCTTTCAAATATGTGTCAGGAGTAACATCTAGGCATGAAGAGATGGCCTGACCCTGCAAAGGCAAACCAGATAGGATTCAAAATTTAATATATGTGTTGGGAGCACTGCACGTGTGCCCTGCCCTAAGATGATGCCTGGACCCTACTTCCTCTTGGAGACAGGTTTCAGGAAGTGCCCTGTGATTGGCCCTTTACTGCTTGCCTCAGGCGTGTAAGCTGATTGGAGGATTGAGAGATAGCCAGGGGCCTTGGGGGAGGGGTGAGGAGGTTCTCTGTGTAACGGAAATAACGGACTTAACTGACTTAACTGAAGGCTTCTGGGTAACGGATTTAACGGATAGGAGGGATATATAAGCCAGGGGCTTCTGCCCCAAAGAAGGAACTGAAGGTTGGAATAAAAGTGCCTCTGAAATGCTCTCCAGTATCGGGTGATTTCTTCTGCAGGACGGGAGACACAGATATATATGTATAGCAAACTAATTTTAGCTTGATAATTATGCAACATGAATGGTGTTATAATGTCCAAATGGGTTGTGGTAGCAAAAATGCTCCCCACCCCTGCTAGAGTTTGCTGTTAGAGCTACCAAATTAGGGATACTGCAGTCAAGCCATCTTACAGGGGGCAGACCAAAAGTACAGATTTTTCACACAATAGTTTGATATTCTTTGAGCGAACTCAAAGAGAAATGTCCAGTAGGTAGTTGAAAGTTCAGAGAAGAGGTTAGTGCTGATTGTACAAATTGACAAATAATTGGGATCAAAGCCATGGGTACTACTGAAAGCAAGCTGAGATGAGGACCTGGATAAAGCGTTAGCTCTTACATGTGATCAAGTCCTCTTTTCAGGATGTTTGCTTCCATAAGCCAAAATACTAGATGCAGCGAGGTACCCAGCAGGAGGTCCTTTATTTTAGTAGGGTAGGGATGGGAGTGGAGACAAAGGAAAAGAGAGAATGGAAGGGGGGTGTCTCTTGCCATAGTGGAAAAGGGAATGAGGCAAGAGGAAGGAGGACGGGAGAGGGAACAGCACGCCAAGGGAGAAGAGGAGGAAGTGAGAAGAGGAAGAGGAAGTGATGGGAGGAAGGTCCTGAGGGACTGGCAGATAGGATTTTAGGAGATTGTTAGATGGGCAAGGTTAGAGGGAGGGGCCGCGAGGGATTGGTGGGTGGAGTCATCAGGTACGGTGCCATGAGGTTACGGTGGATTAGTGGGAACAGGGTTACGAAGTTACAGTAGATTGGCAGACAGCAAAATTAGAACCTGAAGGCGTGCGGAATCTTAAGGAAGCCGAGACCTGGCGGGGGTGGGGTGCAGATATTAAAAATACAACCGAGTCCCACATGGCTGGCGTTTCTGCCGTTGTCCGAGTCATTCCTCGCACCAAGTCCTAGGGAATTCCAGTGGCTGGTGAATTAGGTAGAAGTGGACCCAAAAGATGGGGTATAGGAGGCTAGCAAGGGGGCATAGCAATTAGAGCATGGAGGAGTTCCAGAACGAGGGAAGAGACCATTGTAAGCAGCAGTGAGATTACCTGAGTGTGGGGATGGACAGCTCTGGGTTTGCCTTCTTCATCAGGGAAGAGTCTTGCGTGCAATTAAATGTGGATGGGAAGAGTGGAATCGAAAGGGAGATGCTGAATTGCTAAGAGGTGAGAGGGAGGACGTCTAAATCCAGGATTGACAGATGCCTTCTCTATTTTCTTAGTTTGCAGTCTTTCCTTTCCGAGTCCTGGGAGGAAGCCCTTGACTCCCTGTACAGCTCTGTCCTCCCCTGAGAGGTCAGGCCATTCCTGACTGCCTTGTCACTGGAATGTGGTTTCAAGTCAGCCCCAAGACGGGAAGGGCAGTCTGTTGTGTTCCCCAATGCCCAGCACCATGATTCATGCTTTTTTTGTTTTTTGCTTGATTTTTTTTTAAATTAAAAAAAAATTTTTTTTTTGGTTTCAGGGCCAGTTGCACCCTTCAAGCTGGTTGACGACCCTAAAGAGCTTTAGGGTCTACTGACACTTGTGTCTTTCAAATTAAAGCTAGACAATGTCTCACACACCTGTTTATTCACTCTTTCTTTCATTACTAGTCACAAGAGTAAGCCCCTTATGCAATAGCATAAAGTTCATGAGAAATACTAACATTTTTACAAAGAAAAAAATCAGTGAGAAGAGTTAAACATTTTTTGTGAATGTCTTGCATAGTTGTTTAAAAGCCGGCAGCTGGGTTCGCGTGCCTGCCTCTCATTCAGTCAGGGTGGTGCCACACCCCATAGAGGCTTTGCAAAGCCCCACTGCACATGCAGAACGAGAAGGGAGCAGAAACTTCCATTAGAAAGTTGTTTTGACTTTGTGCAAGTTTATCCCGTGGGTTCCTGGGGAGGAGATGTGCGCGAAAAGAAATGAAGGAACAGTGCTCTCTTGGGCGACTGACCAAGTTTTATTTTCAGGGTTACAGTTCTTACACACTTAGTAAAACAATAGTTGAAGCACTACTTAGACTTAGAACATGTCTGTAAGCAGGGAGTTCAAGGAGAGTTTATCCAGGCACCTTGATCAAAGCATTGTTGAAATGGGGAGTAGATAAGGAGGACTGTCTGTCCTTGGCTGACTAGACAGAGCACGGATGTTTGCCTTATATCAGGGAAGCACGAAAGCACATCCAAGGATTCACTGTGGACCAAAGTGCACTCTGGGTGAGAGGCCCTCTCCTCCGCTTTCCTGGAGCCTCTGCCCAACAGGATCCCACAGGCCTCCGCTGTCCCCGCTATCCTGTTGGATGCATTCTGACAACTTCGGGACTTCAGAGATCCCAAGAACTCTTGAATTACACTGAGGAAAGTGGAGATGATGAGAGGAGCACACTGATTGTTTCATTGATCAGAATTTCAATTCATTCCTACGGACTCCCATCTTGCTATCACGCTTTCCAATAAAACACATAATCTGAAGCAACATTTGCAGTTTTTTTGATTAAAACTTCTTTCAATCCATCCTTTGATATTGTTCAATTTCCAATAGTCTCTTCCATAATGTTTGGTCAATGTTGAATTATTCAAAGTGCAATCATCTTCAAAAACAATGGAAATTTTACTGAATGCTCTGGCTTTTTGCTGGCTCCTAGAAAGATCTCAATACTTTTGCATAGAATATCCTTGCCAAGGCATCATCAGTTAATTTCCAACAAATTAAATAATTCAATTTCTTATTCAGAAATGATTCCCTTGTTTGTTATTAACCACAGGTTGTTGAAACTATGCTTCTTTCAGATGCCTGGAGTGATTTCAGTTCCGAGGACTCTGGACCGGGAGCCCTTGAGTTCATGGCTTGTTCACATTAGCAATCTGTGTCACCTTGGCCAGCTCACTCCCCCTCTCTGGGCCTCGCTGATTTTTGCCTTGTAAAAACCAGACCAGTGGTTCTCAGTTTTACTCATTACAAAAGCAATCAGAATCCAAGGGCTTTTCCTTGAATGCCATGTTCTTTGCTGAACACCATTAAATAGTAGTAAATGCAATTAGATTTCATGGAATAAAAGTAATTTTAGATTTAGAAATTATCCCTGTATTGGATGATCCCTGAGCCAAATCAAAACCAGGAACAAAAATGCACCCCTAGAGAGAAAATAAAATTAAAAAGCTGTCCAATCCATGTGTTCAATAATTTGCAAAATGCTCCTGAAGGTATTTCTCTTATACTTGTTCTTCCTACTCCATTTTTAAATTGTTTTAATCCTGACTGACTCATAAAAATGACACATCATTATGGGGTACCCTAGGATGTTTTGAATCATGTATGCTAGGATAATGTCCACTCAGGGTAACTACATCTGTCTCCCTCAACACAGCTCAACTTGTCAGCCATTGTTTTTAGAGAAAAAGCAGCCATCCTAGAACCACTACTCTAATTTTAGTTCAGAGATTTAATCCAGAGCTGTGAAAATTCATCCTCACTGTTGCTTGGGAAGCAATAGATGGTTTGTGAGAGGAATGTCCCTACTGACTTTTAGTAGTCCCACACTCTTTGTTTCCACTCTGTTTCTGCTACTTAACAAGATGGCCAGTCTTAGTCCCTTCTTCAATGAAATCTGAGAGCCATAAAGCTTCCCATCTCATCTACTCATATTCCTATTTTTAACATTTAGCAATCCATGCTTGGGAGGCTCCAGGGTTTTCCTGGTTCTCCTAGCTGCTTAGTGGATAGACTGGGATTAGAACCTGAGTTTCCTGCCTCCAGGTGTGGTGGTGATTTTCCAATCAACAAGCTTGCCTGGTAATAAACAGCACACAATCCCCAGTGCAATAGAGCTAGCTCTCTAATGATATTTTGTCACTATCTTATAGCTTAGTCAATCATGATTTCTTCAGTTGGAAGTCTAATATTAAAAATCTCATTAGTGGAAAACAGGATTCCTGTTTGTTTATAAGTTAAGATTTAATTAAAATCCACATAGCTCTTTTTAAGCTACAAGAGAAAGAAAATAAATTATACAGAACAGTAGATTTAATTGTGAGTTGATTGGGCCACCATCCTTCTGTTATCCACCTTGATGATCCGTGATGGGTTCCCTTGTTGTTTGAGTTAGTTGTAATGAAACTGTGTGTTTTAGCATTGCTCTTAGCATTCAGTCTGCATTTGTCTTCTGCAGAGAATGGCAGAAGATCCAGAAAAGAGAGTTGTGACTTTCCATGGGGAGAGGATGACATGGATTGCCCTAGGAACCCTGACCGACCTTCTGGAACTGAAGATGAAGTACCCCAGTGCTACTCTGGTGATGGGGAATACTTCTTCGGGTGAGTAATAGAGGTCCCAGTTCATTTTGCTATCTCGAAAATCTGACCTAGTGAAAGGAGGTGAAAGTTCTAGAACCTACTCACAAATCAAAGCATATGCCTGTTGATTCCAACTCAATCGCTTGCCTAGTTCATGGCCAGCCTGTTATGTATTACACATCTTTCTGAAGAACACTTTGTCTACTAAATTGAGATTAGGTTTCTCTGAGGTTGAATTTCCATGCTATTAAGCGTCAATAGATAGTGAAACAGATGTTTCTGTCATTGGTAGCTAGATGAAGAAATCCACAGATGTTTTGCTGACTGGGTCAGACTCAGTTCAGCTGTGTGTGTGGGAGGGGGAGGGAGTGCATTTCTGAGGAGAAATACAAGCTTCCTCTGTCAAAATTAGATTTCACTTTACTCATTCGGCCAGTGACAAACACTTCCAAGTCATGGTGTGACTTGCAAAAAGTAATCTAGTTGGTTTCTTCCCCCTGATGAGAATTTTTCTACCTTTAAGGGCCTGATATGAACTTCAGAGTTTTCCATGCCGTTGTTATCTCCCCTACAAGGATTTTGGAATTATTTATTGTGACCCACACAGAAGAAGGTACGTTCTCATTCGTTGTAACAACGTTCTCAGGCTGCACATGGTTCCAGTTAAGAAAATTGTTTGACGCTCACCCAATCACAGGGCCATGTGGTTGGAGGAAACCCTGCTTGTCTCTTGTAGTGTTGAATCACATCAGCTCTTTTAAAAAGGCTGCCTCTCTCCTTGATTTAGAGAAGTTCTGGCAAAGATTGTAATCCTCTCTGGAGACTCAATTTTCTGCATGGAGGTGGGCTCACCCCATTTTGCCAATATTCCCAGAAACTCATTTAGCTAGCTCTCACTACCTCTCCTGTTCAAACAGGGCTTAGCCTATTGCTTTGCCTTGGTAGGAGAGAACAGCTAGCACCTTCTCAACTAAATAACTCAAGTTTCACCACGAAATCCTTCAACCCCCCTTCTCCAGCTCAGCAAAACCACTCGCCATGATTGTCTCAAAGCTACCCAAGGGCAGGCCTGCATTTTTCTGCACATATTAGTGCTCATTTAGATCAACAGTATCTGATAAAATGTACCAGTGAAGTAAAACTATTTTATTCGACTAACTTACTTTATGTATTATTTTTTGAGAGAATTTACTTCTAGATTCTATTATAGTAAAAAACTTAATGATTCAATAAACCAAGAGTTTGACAAATAAAAAAGTAAAAAGGCCGTAGTTTAGCAAGAAAATAGGCCAGGGCTGTAAACACTAATCAGATAAGGAGCTACTCAACTTCACTCACATAAAATAAATTTTAAAATAGACACAATCATTGAAACAACAGGATAGTAGTATACAAACCCTATCAGTTGGCTTGACAAAAATTTAAAACAAAGTATGGCTATTTTTGGACACTCATTTGGTTATGAATTTTATCATCTTAGATTTTACCAAATACCAGGCACTAAGCATGTATATATATATACCTTCTCTCAGAACTAATAGTATTGTAGAAAACGTAGAGGTAAGTAAATAATGATATAGTAAGTTGAGATTTCACATGAATAGATTCTGTTACCTTCCTCCACAATCTAAGGGATGCTTTCAAATTGGACTATTTTCGGATGAGCTCAGTTAAAGTGATTTTTAAATCTTAATTAAAGAGTCTGGGAATTTGAAGGAAGGAAAAGCCAAAAATAAGCACCCATTGAAAACACTGCATACTTTGATTCTAAAGCCAGATAAAATTTTGCAAGCACTGAGCGAATTATCTTGTGTTTTTATGTTCTTCTTAACACTTTTTCATGTATTTTCCATTAACAAATCTGTTTGACTTCAGTAATAAGAAAAATGCAATTTTCTTCCTAAAGTTTTCTTCCTATCTTGTAGAAGTATAATATCAGAGCATGGGTGAAGCTAGGAAAATGTCTAGAACACCCATTTCTGATCATTTATAACCCTTTGGACGCCTGGGAAATAGAAGTATACACACACACACACACACACACACACACACACACCGTGGTTTCATCACTGCTGTGTCAATGTTCTGGTTCTGGCTCTTTATCTGAAAAGTGAACTCATTCTCTTAACCTTTGTTTTGCCTTTGAACTTGGGTGATCTCTCAGTAAACATCCTCCGAGGTCTAAATAAACACCTGTTTAATCATCTCAAAAGGCAGGGACCTCCGGACCTCTGGACATACTATAGGGCAGTGGTTATCAAAACAGCGTGGTACTGGCACAAAGATAGAGAGGAAGATCAATGGAGCAGAATAGAAACACCAGAAGGGAACCCACACAGATAGAGTCAAATAATCTTTGATAAAAGGACAAACGATAATCCAGGCAAATGGGAAGGTCTCTTCAATAAATGTTGTTGGGACAACTGTTTGATAGCCTGTAGAAACAAAAAGATAGACCCACATCTCTCACCATATACTAAGATCAAATCTAAATGGATAAAAGATCTAAACCTGCATCCAGAAACCTTCAAACTTTTGGAAGAAAATGTTGGAAATACTCTGCAAGATCTAGGGGTAGGTCCCTACTTCCTAAGAAGGACACCAAAAGCAGTAGAAATCGAGACCAAAATAAACAAATGGGACCTCATCAAACTAAGAAGCTTCTGTACAGCAAAGGAAACAATCAACAAAGTAAAAAAGCAGTCCACAGAATGGGAGAAGATCTTCGCGCACGACATAGGTGATAGAGGGCTGATCTCCAGAGTATACAAAGAATTACAAAACAGCCAAAACACCAAAGTAAACAAGCCACTCAAGAAATGGACATGGGAAATGGGCAGACATTTCACAAAGGAACAATCCCAAATGGCAAATAAACATATGAAAAAATGCTCAAGCTCCCTGGCAATAAGGGAAATCCAAATTAAAACATCAATGAGGTACCACCTAACGCCAGTAAGTCTGGCCCACATGAATAAAAGCACCAACAACACTTGTTGGCGAGGTTGCGGGGAAAAGGGAACCCTACTCCACTGCTGGTGGGGCTGCAGGCTGGTACAGCCTCTATGGCAATCAGTATGGAGAATATTCAAACAACTCAAAATCAACATACCGTATGACCCAGCTATAGCACTCCTAGGAATATATCCAGAACACTTGTTTTATGAGAAACCAACATGCACTCCTATGTTCATAGCAGCACAATCAGTAATTGCAAAAACATGGAAACAGCCAAAATGCCCATCAGCAGACGATTGAATAAGAAAGCTATGGTTCATCTACTCCATGGAATACTACTCAGCTATTAAAAAAAACAAAATGCAGTTCTTTGTGGCCAAATGGGCCAAACTGGAAACCATCATGCTAAGGGAAATGAGCCAATCCCAAAAGGTCAAATACCACATGTTTGCCTTAATTTAATATGATATGATGTTAAGCATATCATGTTATGTTATGGATATTATGTCATTTGTAGTATATAAACTAAAATTGAACTGTGAATGGGGGGTCACAGAAAGTGGTTAAGAAATTGCATTTATTTTTAACATGTTGACTGCTTAATACCATGTCAATTAATTCCATAATGATGTTAATTGTTGCAGATGGTATGTTAGTGCTTTTATTTGACCGGGATGATACTCTGCTGACTCTGCCC
This sequence comes from Ochotona princeps, assembly GCF_030435755.1. Lineage (NCBI taxonomy): Eukaryota > Metazoa > Chordata > Mammalia > Lagomorpha > Ochotonidae > Ochotona > Ochotona princeps. The sequence continues at coordinate 75,786,245 of NC_080836.1, forward strand.
TCAGACCAGAGAGGGTCTACCCAATAAGTAGTTGCACTTGTCTGGACTATAAGATGTTGGACTCTATGCTTGGCAAATACTTGCAAAGAGGGAATTTCAACTGAACTTGAACTATGGTTATGCAGCAGGGTGGAGGAACCCACCATGGGGGAGGGTGAGGGGGAGAATCCCAGATTCTATGTAATTACAACACAATGTAATTAATGAATAAATTTAATTAAAAAAACAGTAAAAAAAAAAAGGCAGGGACCTTTATTTACAAATGTTCAATGTCAAATCATAGTCACATTCAAACAGGTCAAATACGTTTATATTCTGAGTTTACGCGGCAGTAAGGAGAGCAATGATCAGATTAACACTTGTCTGCTTTCTAGATAAATCTAGACTCCTGACCTGGCATGCTGATTCTAATGTGGTCAGCAAAACATAATATTTCTGAAGGAGAATCTGTTGCAAAATGAATTTATCAGTCAAATGTATGCCAATGAAAGTCAATCTTTAATCAAATGGTTTCAGCTCCAAGAGGCACTGCTGGAAAACTTTTTTGAAAAATGAGTCACAAAGCTTCCTGCCGTCCTTTGGGGGAACATGGCTTCTGTCCAACTTCCCAAAATTGGAGCATGAGCGCCCCCTGCTGAGTGAATTAATGTGTGCTGATGAAACAGGATCCAAAACACTGGTGTGTTGCCTTGTACGCCATTAGGTTCTTAGAAACGTAAGTAATCATAAGTTTAATTTTATTCATTTTAAGCTTATAACTGTTAAACAGAGAGGGAACGCAAGGTAAGGAAAAGTCATCTACAAGGTAGAGACTTACTGGTCGAGATTTTGCAATTTCCTTGCAAAATGTCCCAAGTGAGACTCCTGGCATAGCAAAATTCTGTAAATCACCATGGCGAAAGCCAGGTGGGGGTTCCAAGCCACTGTTCTCGCTCACACTTGCCACCTGGCTCTGTTTGCTCCTATGGCTCTATCGCATAGCATTGCATTCCTCACTTCTTCATTGTGCTGGTCATGAATGTCTTCCTCCGCTGGAATGCTGACTTCTGGATAGCGGTGACCTTGTCTGATGCTCGGAGGCCCTAGAGCAGGGCCTGGCGCCGAGCAGGTTCTCAGAAACATGGATTTCATGGAGAGAAATGGGGAAGACAGGCAGGAGGCTGGCATTCCTCATAGCTTCACCTGGGATGATGGCCCAATTATAGCATGATTCAGGTGGAACTGTAAACAAATTTAGTTGGCAATGATAGAAATCAGAGGAAATAGTGAAGCCACTTCAGCTTTCTTGTTCCCACTCACCCCCCTCTCTCCAGGCTTGCAAAATAATAACTAAAGTCTGTTACTTCCAGGGTTGACCCTGCGCGCCGGCCTCAGGCTGGCCCAGGTGAAGGACATCCTGGCTCGTGTGGTCCCCAAGCTCCCAGAGAAGACGTAGAAGTACTGAGCTCTCTTTAAGCACCTGAGGACCCTGGCAGGACAGCAGATAAGAAACATGGCAGTATGTCCTCTGCACCCACTGCCAGAGGAGCTACACTGGGGAGGAGGGAAGGAGCCACACCCTGGCCCCTAGTCCGCACATCTGTGCTTTCATGTGGCTGAATTGTGGCTTGTCTCTCTCCTAACATGGTGGTATCAGCCACTCATGTGACGAGGTTGTAAAGTTTCAGAGGGTGGCTTCCTGGCTGGTCTATCCATCTATGACATGGATCTTGCTGACACAGTTTGTTAAAAAGCCATCCCATCCAGAAAGTTCTGTGTCCAACTCTCAAAGAGGTGCTGTAACTTATTACAAAGACAACTAGCTGATTCATTGAAAATAGCTGATCTGATAATAAATAGAGGTGAGGATTACACCTTCTACTCAGCCTTCTAGTGTAATTCTGTCCTTTACCTCTAGCCAGTATTTTATAGATGGCTATAAAATGCCCACTGCAAATACAGTATGGGAGTCGGTGACTGTCACAGTGAGCTTCTCCTTGTTTCAGCATCAGTCCCTTGTAATGATGATCAGTTCAGGCTGATGCCTCTTCTTTGACAGCTGTGGCTTTGTGTCTCTTCTGGTCTCTTGCAGGTCCCATGATGCCCGACTTAGAACAACTGCACCCTTGCACGTGGGCCATTAGCCAGAGAGCTTGCTCTCAGTCAGCCCATCTGTAGCTGCCTGTTAGTGCATTCTTCAATGACACAATGTGCCCAGGCATGTCCCCAATCCATGCTTCATGCTCCTCTCATCTGCCCTGCAGCCAGCGGCAGGGGTTTCAGCAGCCCTGGTCAGGAGAGCATCGGCTCTTCCCGTCCAGTAGATGGCACATCTCTGTGAGGTTTCAGGCCCCCTCTTTCACACTCTGTCTCAGCTCCTACCTCACCCCATGTCTTGACCCCAGTGCCCCCCAAGCATATGCTCCTACCCTCACTCACTCAGCTAGCCATTGCTTGTCCATCATTGTGTAAGCGACACAAGCATAGCTTCTGAATGAATTCTTCACACATCAATCTTAATTTGAGTCCCTTCCCAATCAGAAATCAAAACTCAGTGGCATCAAAGTTCTCTTCCTTGCTTATGTTCACAAAGTTCATTTTGTAAGTAAGTAAAGAGGATTCTTCTCAAATGTTTGAGGATTTTTAAAGAAAATCATCCATGATGGAACCTTTTATTCTAATTGCTGAATCTGATGGAAAAGAAATATCATTATCTATATAATTCAGCACTCACAGGAACAATTCCAGGGTTGCTGGCTCATGTTTCTTTCAGCCTTTAGGTGGCTATATAGTTAGCAGGCTGTCAGCTTCTGATCTGAACCCTGTTTTGGGAGTAGGCAATTGCATACTCAACATTGCTTTAAAGGTAAGCTACCGGCTCCATGCCAATTTTAGAAACATGCTGAACACAGAGTTGCAGGACAACACGTGAATCTCTCATGTACGTCATTGGATGCAAGGCCAACTGTTTACCTGGCCTTGGATATAACTGAGAACACATGCATTGTGGGGAGAACAGGTGGAAATGAACCTCTCTGGGTCATCAGAAACACCACTGTAAGTACTCAGGAAGCATCTCAACTGGCCTTTCTACTTACCTGGTCACTGCCAAAGGATAACACACCTAGGTGGTGTCTTGCAAGACTGTACTATAATGGGGCCTCGGTTTTTATTTTAGTGGCAGTTGTATTTTAATGGTTTGGAGACTGTTTCTCTCCTTGACTTACATGATTAGGTTCTAGAAAGGTCATTTATATTTTCAAGAATGTATATTTGATGTGCCATCTCACCCAACACTGGATGCCTCTGCTACTAGACATGCGAGTGTACATGCATGTGTGTGAGTGTGTATCAGGGCCAGGGAACCTTCCTCACACGCCAAGCAACTCTGCAGCAGACATCAGCAATCTACCTGCAGACAATGTTAGCTCCAACATCGGAGGGCTCAATCCTATAAGGCTGTTCTCTTTAGATGCCAATCATATGCCCAAGGCTTCCGACCAATAGGCTATAAATTGGGGTTTCCCTGAAACACCTCTCCAACCCTTAGATCCAATTCACCTGCTAGAGTGGCTGGAAGTGAAGCAGCTGGGACACAAACTGGTGCCCATATGGGATGCAAGTGTCACAGGCTGAAGGCTAGCCTGCTATACCATGACACCAGCCCCATAGCCTACTTTTATGTAACTATAATACCTGCCAGGAGTTTCTCTGGAAGTACCAGGTTGTTTTGGCTTATGGTTTGGAGGGTTGCAGTTCAGGATTAGCTGGCCTCATTCATCTGGTGTCTAAAAGAGGCTGGCAATGCTGGAGCCTGTGTAGAGGACCACTCTCATAGTGAGTGGGAAGCAGAGACAGTGCAAGCAGGCAGACTTTTGGAAACAGCGCTTTCCTGAGGCTCTGAGTAAGAGTGTCCGTGTCTCCAGGAAGTCGAGTGTCGTTCAGTCCGCTTGATCCTCATTGAGCCTGCTGCCCTCCAGGGACCTCCACAAGCTCTGCTTTCTTTCTTTCTTTTTTTTTTTTTTTTAAGATTTATTTGATTTTTATTGGAAAGTCAGATATATCAAAGAGGAGAGAGACAGAGAAGAATATCTTCTGTTCAATGATTCACTCCCCAAGTGACTGCAAAGGCCTGAGCTGAGCCAATCAGAAGCCAGGAGCCTGGAACATCCAGGTCTCCCACGCAGGTGTAGGATCCCAATGCTTTGGGCCATCCTCACTGCTTTCCCAGGCCATAGGTAGGGAGCTGGATGGGAAGCGGGGCTGCCGGGATTAGAACCAGCACCCATATAGGATCCCCTCACGTGCAAGGTGAGGACTTTAGCTTCAAGGCTACCACACCAGGCCCCCAAGCTCTGCTTTCAACAAGTTCTTCAGAGCCCTGTCCCTTTTGTCCCTTTTGAGGTTTACAGAAGCTTCATGATGTCAATACAACTGATTACATCACCTGTCTTTGCTGAAAGTCACAACCCTTTAATCACATAGCTGGATTCCACTGGCAATCAGCTCACATCCTGATGCTTCCCATGTGTCCATGGAGAGTCACCTCATTAGAGCAAAAGGTGCTCTATTTCAGGCACTCCAATCATTCAGGAAATTACAAAGATCTTAGGATTTCTGTGTCTGAAACCACACACAGGGACCAATAAAAGTTCTTGTTATGTTACCCATCTCAGAGACACTTTATATGGGAAAATTGATACCTCTGGTGGGATCTGTGACAGAGGAATCATGAGGACCACTATGCCTTTAATGGTGTCCAGGGCCTCCTGACCATGAGACATCTGGTTTTGCACTAATCTTGTCAGGTGAATTTATTGGAAAGGGAATACCAGCAGGTACAGCCTGGGACAATGGCTACTAGAGTGCAGAAACAACAAAATATTTCTTGATTGACAAACTGCACAAGGAAAATCAGTGTCTCTTCACTTGACTTTTGACCAACAAATACAACAGCCAATTTGGTTTATCGCCTTATCCATCAAACTGGGTTCTGAGTGTCTGTTACCCCTTGCCACAAATCAAAAGTATCTTCAAAAGACAGAGATTAATCACGACTGAGCCCGAGTCTGGGGCTAGGAGGACAGCACTGCAGAGATGAACGTGTATTATCTGCTACGGCAACTAGTTCAGGGAGCACCACGTGCACTTGCTTGCCTATACTTTAGGACTTGTTGAGGCAATAACGTGGCTTTAAGGTTGCTTCATTTATTGATGCCATTGCTCTCAGGAGTGATCTACCCACACACCATCCACCCTCTCCGGACATCTCAACTCCTCAGGCTCACTTCCGTGTTCTCTCCCCCATCGCACCCCCATTGAGCTGGTGTTGCCACCACATCTGTCCCCCTGAGTATGATCATCCAGCCCTACAGGCTACATCAAGTCGTATTAACAGAGTATTTCTGGTAAGCTGGAGGAGTTGTACTCTGTGAGCACAGGTGGAAGACTGTTCAAGACTGAGTCTTGATGTGGGATAATTGTAACATTGTGTGTGACTAATTTGCAGTTTAATTTTCATTTCAGAATGTGTTTTAGAGTAAAAATACCACCAGACTTCATAAAGTACAAATTAGCTTCAGGTTTACATGATACTTTTAAATGAAATACTGTTTATTTCCTAACAGAGGGGTTGCAGCAAATTCCTTTGAATGATGATTTTCTTGCTGGAACAACAAATGCAAGCCTTAAGCCAGAACAAATACCAGTTTCTGTGTTCACTCCTGTCTCCAAAAAGGTACGAGGTTATGAAGTTTACAGTGCCCACTTCACCTATTCCATTTGAGTTGCTTTATTGGACTGTTTTTCACAGTAATGGTGAAATACCTGTGGTAGGCTGACTTCGTCAGGAAGAGGTTTATGTAACTCACAACACAGATCCTCGGCAGGTGGGGATGGGTTCAGGTGTTTGCTGTTGGGTGGCTATGACTTTGACTGGCTTTATGTCTGATACGCTGTTTGCCCTAGCAGTTGGAATTTCAGACAAATGTGAATGTTACTCTGCACTTCAGGTCTCGAGCTCTGGATCAGCTCAATTGATAAATGAAAGCTGACAGCATCCACCAGCACACGTGAGACACAACACTCATGTTGTTGACACTTTCCCCCAATATTATTCACCCACTTAACTATTTATAGAAAGTCTACCGTGCAACACATGAACACCCAAGAGAGTATGAAAAGTCACCATCGTTTACTAAAAATATTGCTAGATGTCCTCCTCCCATAGTTTTTATATATCGAGTTTTTGACTAAACCTCAGAGATTTTGTTGAATAGATTAGAAGAAGAAGAAAATAAAGCAGTTTGTTGCAGATAATTTGCTCTGTCTGCTAACTAAGGTTGGGGATGCTAGGACTTCAGGTAAGTTTTGCCAAATGAAGAAGGAGAGGCTGTTCTGAGACTGGAGCCTATCCCAAGCTCCTGAGTTGTGAGGATCTACAGCAATGCCTGGGATGACTGAAGCAGCACTGGCATCCTTCTTACGCTCCCCCACAAGTTTAACCTAAATCAATTCTTGAAGAATTAGATAACTCAAATCAAGGGATACTGCAAAACAACTAGTCAATGACCCAAAAATATCATTGCCATGAAAGAATGGGGCAAGTTTGCCAGAGGAAAGGAGAGAGACTCACGTAGGTCTTTGTATAACTAGAGGAACATGGCTAGGAACTCTGCTAAATAATATCATTGTATCAAAGCGCATCCATTAGTCTCATTACCATCTTGGTTGGTGCTGAGATTATATAGAAGAAAGAGTCCCTGTTTTTTTTAAGGTTTTATTTATTTTTATTGGAAAGGCAGATTTACAGAGAGGAAGAGAGACAGAGATTTTCCATCTGATGGTTCACTCCCCAAATAGCCACAATGGCCAGAGCTAAACTGATCCTGAAGCCAGGAGCCAGGAGTAGGATCCCAAGGCTTTGGACCATCCTCGACTGCTTTCCCAGGCCACAGGCAGGGAGCTGGATGAGAAGTGGAGCAGCCAGGACATGAACCTGCACCCAAATGGGATCTCGGCACTTCCAAGGGAAAGTTAGCCAACTGAACAATCCTGCCAGCCCCATCCCTGTTTTTTTTTTTTTTTTTTTAATGAGTTACACATGGAAACATTCAGGGATGAAGCATCATGATGTCTTTGATTTACTTTCAAATGTGTCACTAAAACAGTATGTGTATGTGTGCGTGCATGTGTGTTTCTTGGTGTGCGTGTGGTGGGATGGATGGAGTTAGAGGAAGAGTGGGCCCATGGCACACAGTGTTTCACCCTTGCTGAACAGCAAATGTAGCTGAGAATAAAATGGGTCTTGAGACGTTGCCATACATTTGAAATGTTTCAAAATAAAAAGTCGTTCTTGTGTTCCAGTGGGAATTGTGTCAGCTTGCCAGCAGCCCCCGTCAGCAAAACTGTGAATGCTGGAATGAGAGTTCTTTTCAAAGAAAGCACAAATACCATTGTGGACTTGAACATTTTGTACGGGGGAGCTGGGCCGACCATTGTCAGTGCCAGTAGATCTTGCCGGAAGCTTCTCAGAAGGTGATTGGTAAACTAGTACCTCATGCCCATTAGAGTCTGTTTGCCCTGGAAGTGTGCCAGCTGGCATGGCTAATCCAGGAGAGGCACTGTGGTTCTGTAGCCACACAGTATTTTAGAGTAAGTGCATGCGACAGTGGAAAGCAAAATTTTAAATAAACAGCATCTTATGGTGTTTCTGGGTGAGAAATACCTTTGTTTATATGTTTTTAAATTTTCTGGTGCATAGTGCACACTTATTTAATTGCATCCTATGCTATATCAGTTGAATCTCTTTTGTATCTAGATGCTGGGATGAAGGCACGCTAAATTAAGCCTACAGGCTAGTCCTGGCTGAGATCCCGCTACCAGGGTCCACCCCTGGAGGCGTGGTGGAATACCGCCGAACTCTCATCAGCTTCCTCTTCAAATTCTACATTGATGTGTTGCAGCAACTAAAGAGGAAGGCAAAGAGGCGCTTGTCCTTGGGATGCCCTGGGGGAGAGCGCTTGATCCAGATGCTGCCAAGCTGGGAAGCTACACAACCATGGTTCTGATTTCTCGGGTCCCTTATGGGTGAAACTCAAAGAACCCCTCCATTTCATAGCAACTCCCCTCCCCCAAGGAAATAAAAATAAAAGCCTGAAGGCCATATAGCATCTAATTTTGAAAATGTTTTCCTGTTGATCACCTATATTCTCTCAATAATTTACGTTTCAGTAACATAAGCATCTTTTCTTCAGGACCTAGGTGGATATCCTGATATCCCCAAGACACTCTTGAGTACCCTGGAAGACTCCCCTGTGACCATTCCTGAGGGGATACAGTCGTTCAAGGTCAGCACATTTTCTGAATGAATAGAACAGCTAAGTGGGATGTTTCATGTGGCTTTGCTTTTCTAATTAATATAACAATACAGAAATGACAAGAAGCTAAGAGAACATTGCAGGGCCTGGAAATGCATCAAAAAGGGACATTGTTACAAAAAGAAATGCATTCCTAACACATGCAACAAAACGGAGTGGATAAGAAATGTATGACACACCACTTAGAAAGCAAAAAAAAAAATTATTTTAAAGGAAACATAGGATTTGCACTGTGGTATGGTGGGGTAACCTTCCTCTTGTAACAGGTTTCCCATGTGGGAGTGCTGGTTTGAGTGCTGGTTACTCTGCTTCCAATGACAGTGAACCAGCAGATGGAAAACCTCTCCCTCTCTCTGTCACTCTGTCTTTCAAATTAATAAGTAAATCTTTTTTTAAAAGAAGCAACATATACTTCTGTTTCTCATTTGACAGTAAAATGAATTGAAATTGCTTAGATTTTTAAAAAAGATATCTTTCTTTCTTTCTTTCTTTATTTGTTTGTTTATTTATTTATTTATTTTGAAAGTCAGAGTTAAAAAGAAAAAGGGAGAGATCTTCTATCTCTTGGTTCACTCCCCAGATGACCACAAGGGCCAGCCGTAGACCAGGCTAAAGCCATTAGCCAGGAGCTTCTTCTGGGTCTCCCACATGGGTGGCTGGGGCCCAGACGCTTCAGCCAGGCCATTTACAGGCAGCTGGATTGAAATCAGCCCAGATGCCCATCAGCTAGTTGATAATGGCATAAAGAAAATGTGGTATATGTGCACTAATGGGAATGAAATCTTGTCTTTTGTAACTAAAGGGATCCAATTAGAAACCATTGCCCCGGACCAAAAAGAAAAGCATCATATGTTTTCCCTGATCTGTGATAACTACTATGCAGAATATAAAATAATGTAATCTATACGAGTGAGATAGACATTCTGGGGTTTTGTATGTTACAGCCTTTGTCCGCACTCCTGAGGAATAGCAGGGCTTCCCCCAATGGCTATGTGTTGATATCTTTGCCTAATGGAGTGTTAAGCCTATGATTGCAAAGTGAAATGAAAATACACAATCTTAAAAATGAGGGTGGATGGGAGATCGGGAAGTAGAAAGGAGAACGGGCAATGCAAGCAGGAGGGAGGGTCGGGAGGGAGGTGTCGTTATGCTTCTAAATCTGTGAAATGCATGAAATTTGTTCATTTAATGTACATTTTAAAAAGTGAAGCAATCTTAAGAAAAAAATAAAAATAAATATAGATCACTGGGAAAATTAGCTGTACTGAACCTCATCCAGAATTCTTACAATGTAAATTTAAACAAATTAGATATCACTTTTTGCCTTTTGGCCTGGCAACAGTTGAAGTACCCAGGTGCCATTGGATTTGAAAGTTTTTTGTTTTTTTTTTTCTACAGACATACTCATGCATATAATAAAACTACTGAAAGTATTCTTTGAAAAAGTTAGGGGGTCAGAGGAGCTTACCAACAGGGGGCAGCAGAGACATGTCCCAGTTTCAACAAAGCCTCTTTTTCCCCAGCTTAATCTTTCTCTTCCTTTCCTTCTTTCCTTCTTTCCTTCTTTCTTTCTTTCTTTCTTCCTTTCTTTCTCTCTCTCTCTCTCTCTCTCTCTCTCTCTCTCTCTCTCTCCTTCCCTCTCTCCCTTCCTCTCTCTCTCTCTCTCCTTTTCCAAAAAAAAACAACTTTGTTTTATTTTGCTTTAAAGATTTGATTTGGGGGTTCAGTGCGATAGCATAGTGGTTAAGGTCCTCGCCTTGAACGTGCCGGGATCCCATATGGTCACTGGTTCTAATCCCAGCAGCCCCGCTTCCCATTCAACTCCCTGCTTGTGGCCTGAGAAAGCAGTCAAGGACAGCCCAAAGCCTTGGGACCCTGCACCCACGTGGGAGACCCAGAAGAGCTCCTGGCTCCTGGCTTCGGATTGGCTCAGCTCTGGCCGTTGCTGCCACTTGGGGAATGAACCATCGGACGGAAGATCTTCCTCTCTACTCTCTTTCTCTCTGTATATCTGACTTTCCAATAAAAATAGATACATCTACAAAAAAAAAGATTTTATTTGGAAGGCAGAGTGTCAGAGAGAGTGGAAGATAGATACAGAGAAAGAGAGATCTTTCATTGTTGCTTTATTACCCCAATGGTTGCAACTACCAAGACTGGGTCAAGTCAAAAGCAGAGCCAGGAACTTAATGTGGGTCTTCCATGTAGATGGCGGGGACTCAGGTGCTCTGCTCATCACCTGCTGCTTTCCAGGCCTGTTAGCTGTAAACTGGACCACAAGCAGAGGTGGGAGAAGTACCCACGGGAATGGGACAGCCTAGGCAGCAGCTTTCCCCACTGCACCCCAACAACCACCCCAGTTCTGTGTTTGTTTTTTACTTGAATGGATATGCTATCAGTTATTAAGCCTGTCCTCACCGTTAGGACAATAGTCTTTCAATGAGTGCTTTAGTACTTAAACCTGCACATGTTCCCAACCATGTCCTTAAAACAGATTCTTGGAGGCTGTCTATTTCTCAGGTTGCAGACTGTTAAAAACATTGTCAGTTTTGATTCTTTGCAGCTGTGTATGAATGCACCCACTTTATCATGCCCTTACCAACATTAGGTACTCCATATTGTAATCTTAGGCAAGTGAGGGAAAAAATTGTATGTTGATAATCTGGTTATCATTAGAATCAACCTTTTGTAGCTAAGCTAAATATGTACAGATTTTATTTCTTGTCATTATCTCCCAACAAAGTGGGATAGCAACTATTTGTATTGTTTAATGCATGATAAGTAATTAAGAGATAATTTAGAGTACACAAGAGGATATTAACATATTATACTACAAACTCTCTAACACTCAATGGAAGAGACTTGGCTAGCCTTGGATTTTGGTATTTTCAAGTTGTTCTAGAACTCGTCCCCTGTGGATATCAAGGGATAATGGTACTTTAATTATTAGTGAAGTTAAAACCTTTTCTCCCACATGTTTAATGGCCATTTATAGCTCTTATGTTGGTGAAATCTCATAAAAATGGACACTGAAGGCAGAGTATAAGGACAAAAAATGAAACAAAAGGGCAGCTGGATGCCTGAGGGAAAAGGGAGAGGAACATTTTTCATCTGACCCGAGGCCAGAAGAGGGATATATGGTCATACACATTTGCCTCTCAGGACCCTGGACTAGCCCCTTCTCCACCCCTTGGCATTTAGCACGCCCAGAACCACCATGGAGAAAAAACATTTGCTGCGCTACCATAGGCATCAGCCCACCTGCTGGAGTTCAGCTGTTTGTTGCTTCCAGAAGGTTTACCAGATGGCAGAAAAGAATCTGCTGTTTGGTAAACTGCCTGAGGTTCATCCCCAGGATTACTGGGAGACACCTTCAGTGGACAGGAGTACTCACTGTGTAACTTTGCTTCTACAAAATCACAGGATGTAAGAACAAACACCTCTTTGAAGTTTCTGTGTATATGTTGTGCCTTGAATGGAGGGAGATAAAACTTTAACATCACATAGATTTCAAGTTCACTAAGGCTAACGGTAAAGAGCAAACCCTCCAAACGGTCAGAGAATGCCAGCAAATAACACATAAACAGACCCCGAGTCACCTGACGGCAATCAACAGAAGCCTGGCAGGAGGCAGTGGGATGAGACGTTTATAGAAATTGAAGAATATACCAAGTTCATGGATTGGAAAAATCAGTATTAAATGTTACTGTAATTTACAGATTCAAAGCAGTCTCTCAAAATCTCAATTATAATTTTTATAGACCTAGAATAAAGCATTATTAAAATTTGTGTAGACTTATGGAAAACTCTGAATAGATAAAATAGTTTTGATCATGATGAAGACGTAAGAAGGTATTACACTACCTGACTTTAAGATAAATGACAAAATTTCAATAATTAATGCAGCATGATATCACATAAAAACATATCCATAGACCAATGGAACAGAATGAAGACTCTAGAATTAAACCCACCTACCTGTAGCAAATTGATCTTTGACAAACATGCTAATAACATGCCTTGAAAAAACAATAGTATGTAATACATGATGCTTGGAAAACTGATACGCACATGCAGAAGAAAGGAGCTGGACCTTTCTTGTTTACCATTTACAAAACCAGTTTAAATAGATCAAAGATCTAAATGTGAGATCCAAAATTTTGAGATTATTAGAAAAAACTTTTCAGGATGTTGGAATAGGCAAAAAAAAAATTTTCTGAATCAGTCCCCAAAGCACAGGAAATAAAAGGGAAAAAATAGACAAATGATATTTCATCAACCAAAAGAGCTTTCTTACAATAAAGAAAATGAAAGAGTAAAGAGATAGTCTGTAGGATGGTAAGAAAATAATTTCAACCTATACAGACTAGAGGTTAATATCCAGAATGTAGAATAACTCAATCAATAGCAAGAAAAAAAAAATTCAACCTTAAAATGAAAAGTAGGGGTCCAGCACAGTAGCCCAGTGGCTAAATCCTCACCTTCCATGCGCCAGGATCCCATATGGACACCAGTTCGTATCCCAGCTGCCCCAATTCTCATCTGACTCCCTGCTTGTGGCCTGAGAAAGCAGTTGAAGATGGGTCAAGGCCTTGAGACCCTGCAACCAAGTGGAAGACCCAGAAGAAGCTCCTGGCTCCTGGCTTTGGATCAGCTCAGTTCCAACCATTACAGCCACTTGGGGAGTAGAATATCTTTCTCTCTCCTACTCTCTATGTAAAATATGACCTTCAAAAAAACAAAAAGACAATCTAAACAGACACTTCTCAAATGAAGATGTAAAAATGGCCAGCAAATAAGTACCAAGAATCACAAATCATCAGGGAAATGCAAACCAAAGCTACAGTGAGATCTCACCTTACTCCAGGAGTGTGGACTATTTTCAAAAAGAAAAGTACTAATGGCTAGCTGAAATGCGGAGAAAAGGGAACCCTTGGATACTGCTACTGGGAGGGTACGTAGTGCAGCCATTGTGGAAAACACTATGAAGCTAAAATAGGACTCTAAATAGGAATCTAAAATAGGACTATCCTGTGATCCAGCAATCTCACTTCTGGTATTTAATCCAAAGGATTAATCAAAGTCCACCTTATGAAGAGACATAGGCACTTCCATGTTTCTTGCAGCATTATTCACATAAGCCAGAGAAAAGAAACAACCTCAGTGTCCATCACTCAGCCATAACAGGGATGAAGGCTTGTCATTTGCAACAAGATGGAATCAGAGGTTAAGTAAAATAAGCCAAACGCAGACAGATGAATATCACATCGCAGTCGTAAGTGGAGTGTTAAGAAAAAAATAGGTGATCTTTTACATGTTACAGATTGGATGTAGAGATTAAAGGCTGGGGAAGGAAGTGGGAGAGAAGATTGGTGGGCACCAGGCTAAGGCTAGGTATGAATAAGACATTCTGGGATTCTATTGCACAGTAAAGTGAAGACAGATGAGGTCAGTTTACTGTATATTTTTACATAAACACAATAGGAGATAGGATTTGTGGATGTTTTCACTATAAAGAAATGTTAAATGCTTAAAAGGATAAATACAGTTACTCTGGAATCACACAATGTATACATCTAAGGAAACTTCATATAGAATTTTGTCACATTTTTTCAGGCCATGTATGTACAACTTTTTTATGTTACAAATTTTTTAAAAGTTTTCAATTAAAGAAAGATGACAGTATGAAGGCCTATATAGTTTTAGTAAACTCTTTTAGATCCTCACCTTGAATGTGCCGGGATCCCATATGGGCACCAATTCTAATCCCAGCAGCCCCGCTTCCCATTCAACTCCCTGCTTGTGGCCTGGGAAAGCAGTTGAGGACAGCCCAAAGCCTTGGGACCCTGCACCCACATGGGAAATCTGGGAGAGCACCTGGCTTCAGGATCAGTTTAGCTCTGGGCATTGCTGCAACTTGGGGAATGAACCATCGGACGGAAGATCTTCCTCTCTACTCTCTTTCTCTCTGTATATCTGATTTTCCAATAAAAATAAATACATCTACCAAAAAAAAAAAGATTTTATTTGGAAAGCAGAGTGACTAACTGTGGTGAAGGCAATATTCAGACTCAGTCCTGGGCTCAGGGCTAACTCCAGGAATGTCCTCAGCAGCCAGGGTTGTCTAGGCTTGATTGTTCTCACTCCTTTCCTTTTAGACATCTTACTTGGTCTTTTTTTTTTTCCTGCAGGTGATTTGTGTGGGTCAGATAGTCTGTGCTGTGGCTGCTGATTCATACTCCCATGCCAAGCAGGCCACAAGAAAGGTGAAGATTGCGTACCAAGCTATGGAGCCCGTGATTGTTAGCATTCAGGTAACGTCAGCATTTGCTCAGCCTCTCGGTCTTCTGTTGGTGAATCTTTCCAGAAAGTTGCAAGTTGGGGCACTCCTTGTGACATTCTCCAGCTTTTATGCAGGTAATAGAGACTGAAAAGCATGTTACGGTACTTCCAAAAGCTCAAGGAAAAGTGAAATTAAACATGGAGTTCACTTTGGTAAGTCACATTTGTGAAATCCATACACTGTTTTTCATGGATGCATTTCCTGTGAACTTTTAGAAGCTCTTAACTATTTTCTCCTGAGAACCTCACACTGTCCTTCCTGCTTATTGTCACAAATCTCTAATGCTTTTCATTGCCCCTAAAAACATTTAAAATACCACTGGGAAAGCCCCACATCCCAAATTTGGTATTGCCTCTTAGGTGAAGATCTAACATTTATTTCCCTTGATTCCTATGCAATATTGTAACTACCCTGGAGTCCTTTACTGCCCTTCAATTTTCTCCAGCCCCATGTGCGATGAGTTCGCCTTCCATTAGTTGTGGAGAGTGAGCTTATCTCCTGGGCCTTTTTGTACCATGTTCTGGATCCCAAGATGAAATAGTGATTCCTTTTGTACATTCTGGATATCTCTACCCTAAGAGGGCACTAGTGCTATTACCTACACAAATGATAGTGAACGGACTTATTTGCATTGTATTGCCCAGGCTGGGCAGCTTACTGGATACTTTCTGTTCCTTTGATTAAAGAATGAAACTTAAGATATGCACACACAGTGGAGTTACATCTTACTTGGGAACAAGTTCTAAGTGAAAATAAACTTTAAGTGAAAATTAACTTTAATGTACTACACCACTACACAAGACAAACCAAGACAAAAAGGACAAAAAGTTAAAAGATCAAAAGCAAAACCCAAAAAGTACAAAAAAAAAAAAACCCATGGGAAAACTTTTTAATGATATTTTTAACTAAGACCTGAACCAAACTCCTTAAGACACATCAATAAAATTAATTACCTATAATAAAGAAAAATATAATGAAGAGTCAAAAGAAGCATCAACTGAGAAAAATTTGCAGGCCATACCATAAACAAGCTAAACTCCTATGTATGTAAAGATTTCCTAGAAATCAAGAAAAAAATAACTCCCATAGAAAATAGAGCAGAAGATGAAGCAGAAAGTGTACAGGAAGAAAATCTAAGTGCCAGTTACGTATGAAGAGCTGTTTGATCTTACAAATAACCAGAAAATTTTTAGTCAAAGGCTTTAGTGAAATGCTACCTTTAATCTATCATATTGGCACAATCAAAAGTTTGATTGTGCACACACTTGGCAAGTTGTGGGAAATTAGGTGCTCTTTTATCTTGTTGGCAGAAGCATAACCAGGGAACAATATGTATGAAGGGAAATTTAGAAATCACCATTGAAATTCCAAAAGTGTATACCATCTAAACGACACCCCACTCTGGGAGCTTTCCAGGCACCTTAGCACCCACACCTGCCAGGTAGTTTACTTTATTAGTAATTCTTGGCAGCCTCATTTATAGTCATAAAATATTGGAGACAGCTCAAACGTCCTTCTATGTATGCGGTGGAATCCTCTGTAGCTGTATAAATTTTTTTAAAGAACAAGGATATTCTCTATGCACAGACATAGAAAGTTCTCCAACTTATGCTGTCAAGCAGCAGGCAGTTGCAGAGAAATGCACAAGGAGAGGTGTATACGAATACAGATTTGCATTTGCTTATAATAACACCCCAGGAAGTAACAGTGGAGTTCACCTTTGGAGGGAGTGAGTGGAAACAGGCACAGGGACATGTATGAACAGGACACAACTTTTTTCCAAATACATTCTGCTCCTGTTTCAGTTTTTAAAGATTTACTTCGATTTATTTATGTGTTTGTTTGAAAGGCAGAGTGAGAGAGAGAAGGAGAGACAGAGATAAAGAGATTCTACATGTGCTGTTTCACTCCCCAGAATAGCTGCAACAGCCAGGACTGATAATATATTAGAAATGAATATATTTGGAAGGCTACTCAAGAAACTGTTGACAGTTGCGCCTCCTGGGAGAGCTATGTGGCTAGGGAACAGGAGAGACAGATGTTTTTCTTTGAAAAGCCACCTGAACTTTTTCAATGTGTGTGTGCGCACACATTTGGTGTTCCAAAAAGGACACAGTTCCAAAGGCATGAAGCTTATGTTCTATTTTAGTAGTCCCAACCAAATTCCAGTAGATTCTGACTCTAGGAGTTTTCAAAAGGAAGTCAGCCTAAGTGAAATACTGAACGAAGGGAAAGGTAGGTCTCAGAGTGTGAAAGGCCATCACACATCAGTGTGGATGTTACGGTTGAAATTATGTGTTCTTAGGAGGTGGCTTCTGCTGCTCTTCTGGGGTAAGTTAAAGATGGCAATGGCCAGAAAATTCTTCAGAATTATAACACAACAGTAGCCTGTAGGTAAGGAAATTAAAGCTCAGATAAGACAACACTATTGAAAGAGGATTGGATCCTAGAAATATTGTGGGAGAAGAAATAACTAGTAGGATTTGAAGATGAATTAGTCTTTAGATGAAGAATGTAAGAAATGAAGGCTCAAAGCTGACCTTGCAGAACAGTGCACGATTGACACAATTAATTTAAATGAAGAATCTGGTCATTGAAGCTAATAATGAAGGAATCACAGAAGCCTAAAATTTCAGAGGTAATTTCCAATTATTCAGAACAAATCCAATGAACAACTCTTGGCCACTCACTCTTAAATACATAGAGTTACGCAAACAAATACACAAAACCACTTTATTATAACACCTAAGGAAGATCAAAAGTAAACAACAACAACAACAAAACTTCTCAAACAATCAGATAGCTTCCTGGCTGCCTCATATATGAGGAAAAAACTAGAAATCCGTAGCCTCTACCCCTCTCTGGGAATAGTTCTACTCTTGGTCTCTTATGTCATCAAAGGGGTGATGATGGTTTCTGAACATTCCCCAAAACTGAACCTGAAATCTCCAATCACTTAAAATGGTGATTTAATTTTCTTCTCTTGAAGACTGGCTGCCTGACCCGTTTTATTCTTGAGTGTGGGGATGACATGTTGATCACAGGAGGATGCCACCCATTGTTGGGGAAATACAAGGTAAGTGTATGGGAGAGTCACTGTGTGCAGCACAGACCCGGAGAGTCACCGTCAGCTGCCAATACCCATAGAGCCCTCTACTCACCCTCAGCACCTGAGGGCTACATCTTTCTAACAAGCCTTTACTTTATACTTTGTGACAGTTGAGTCTCCGCATATGAAACGAAGGGGAATATTAATGTAGGGAATGGAAGAAAGGCTCAAAGCAGGGTGAAAGTGGAGACAGAAGCACTGGCACTAAAGAAATTCCCCAGTTTCTGTGGGTTCTGAAAATCAGATGCGTAGGCTCTGGGGTGACACTTGTCAAAGCTTGAGTCATCCTATGCATTTGTAATCTAGCTATATAAATGCTTCCACCTTACAGAATGACACTCTCCGAACAGCTTAGAAGGGAGTGGAATTTATTGCTTTTAAAAAAGCATCACAAAATGATGTTACAAAGACTCAGGGATTTCAGCCCACAAGAGAAAGGCTTTGGTGCCTTCCTTTCTCACTACACTGTGGATTAGAAGCCAATCCCTGCTCAGACATTGTCTTTAACAGGAGATTCCCTGGCCTGCCTGCGAGTGCCACTCAGAGGTCGTTTGTTTGGCATCACTGTTACTTCGTGCTTCTGGAGTGGTAGGTGCCAGCCAACTCTACTCCCCAAGTACATAGCACAGACTTCCAAACTTGAAGATCTCATCCAGGACCACATGAACTCAGAATCTATGCCATTTTCCTGTCAGACTTCTGGCTTCTTTGAGTGGCAGTGGCTGTGGGGCAGAAGAGTCCTATCTCTGCATTTCTATTTCCTTAGAATCTAGCACAGAATATGTTCTGCAATGAAGTAAGCAATGGTCAGTCATCAAAGGAGGAGGAATGGAGGCAGGCAAAAAGAGGTCAAGTGATCCTTTTCTTGAGCTGATTATTCATTCCCTTCCTCACCCAACCTGGGATTGCTGGGTACTGGGTTCTCTCCCTTTTCTCCACCCTCCACAGCAGCTACTCTAACCACATCAGCACTCCCTATGCCTGGCCATAGCTGCAACCGCATCTCCAGCTTCTTGCCATGTGATTAAACAGCCCAGACCCCAGCCAGCCCACACAGGAATTGTCCCTCCTCAAATTTCTGAAGAAGTGTGAGAGGAGAGCTTAGGGGCATTTTATTGCTTCACTAGGAGGCATACACAGATAGAAATATGGCAGCCAAAGAAAGGTTTGCATCCATTGTGAGAACTCGCCACGTGGGCGGCCACCTCCCTGGTGCTGCTTCCTTTGGCTGCAGCAAAGGATCCAGGTCAACTTCCCCATAACCTGAAAGACGTAAGTTATGGCAGGACCAAATTCTTTCTCTCTCTCTCTCTCTCCCTCCCTCCATCTTTCCCTCATCCCTCCCTCTTTGACACAGAAATTAAATCACACAGGGCAACACTTGTGTGCTATATATTATCTTGTACTTTTTTTCCACTTCCTTCTTGTTCTTTCCTCTTTTCTCCCCTCCCCTATCATCTATTCCTCTAAGTATTCTGATTCAATCTAAATCAATTAATTTCACATACTAATGAATGAGAACCACTGAATAAGGTGGTATTTCTGTTGCAGGGGCCAGAGAACCCTGTATCAGAGTCTTAGAAATGTTGGTAAAGGGCCCGGCGGCGTGGCCTAGCAGTTAAAGTCCTCGCCTTGAAAGCCCCGGGATCCCATATGGGCACCGGTTCTAATCCCGGCAGCTCCACTTCCCATCCAGCTCCCTGCTTGTGGCCTGGGAAAGCAGTCGAGGACGGCCCAAAGCTTTGGGACCCTGCACCCGCGTGGGAGACCCGGAAGAGGTTCCAGGTTCCCGGCTTCAGATCAGCGTGCATCGGCCCGTTGCGGCTCACTTGGGGAGTAAATCATCGGACGGAAGATCTTCCTCTCTGTCTCTCCTCCTCTGTGTATATCTGGCTGTAATAAAATGAATAAATCTTAAAAAAAGAAAGAAAGAAATGTTGGTAAAAATACAGACTCCTAGGTCTCAGCCATAGCTCCTGCATTTGAATTTCTAGGAGTTGTTGGGACCCTGGGTAGCAGCTGAAGCAGGAAGCCCTGTACAGGAAGTCTGGAGCAAGTGATCCCTGGATCTTTCTAATTCCAAAGACTGGATTTACTGAGCCCTGTAATACTGAAGTGTTGTGCTAAGAGCCAATACATGGGAGATACTAAGAAGTCTAACACATGACACTTGTACTTCTGTAGCTATAGCAGGTGCAGGTGAAGAAAGTCACAATTTCATGTGAATGGATGGCTCATGACAACAGTCCAGGCACATGATGCCCTGAGTTTGGAAGATGGGATCCTGTACACTGCTCTAGTCAGGGAAAAATTGGTAGTTGGGAAAATTCTTATTACTTATTAGCTAGAAAGCATATGCTTCTTCTTTTAAAAGATGTATTTATTTATTTTGATAGGGTTAAAGAGGGAGAGATAGAAAGAAAGAATTTCTATCCTCTGGTCTACCCCCAAGGGACCACAATGGCCAATAGCCAGGAGCTTCACCTGGGTCTCCTCCATGAATGACCTAGACTCAATGGTTGGAACACCTGTTGCTTTCCCCAGCCAACTGACAAGGAGCTATATCAGAAGTGAAGCAGCTGAGACACCATCTGGTGCTTATATGGGATTTTGACATCACAGGCAATGGCTTAAAGTGCTATGCCATAATGTTGGCTCCAGAAAGGAGAAATTTCCAGTGTGTGCTTTCCTCATCAATAGTTATAATACCAACAACAAAGAATAAGTAGCTGCACTGAACTATCTAATTGCTTACAACATGTGGCTTTATGTGAATGTTATTTGGATGCTGAAAATGACCCTGTAGATTAAGTAATTGGTTCTTAACACGTGGTCCCTGCACCACAGCATCAGCACCACCCAAGAATTGGTTGGAAATGCACATTTATAAGCGTAAGTCTGGTGTATTGGAACCTCTGCAATGGGTCCTGGCCATTTTTGTTTTAGCAAGTCCCTTAAGTGGCCTTGACAAACATTAGATTTTAAGCTTATTGGGTCAAGTAATCATTTTGTTCCCCTTATTAAACATGGAGATACTGAAGGTGAGTTGGGTGGCCTGAGATCCCTTGGCTAATAAATAAGGAACTGGAGTTGGAACCCAGGCAGGCTGACTCCCCAGCCCACCCTTGTCAGGAATGGGAGAAACTGCCTCTTGCAGTCTTCATTAATGCCTGGCATGCAGTGTTTATATTCATGTGCTCATAGGAGTAAATGCTGTTTGCTGCTCACAGATTGGCTTTATGAACGACAGGAAAATCGAAGCAGCAGACACTGAATGTCACATCAACGGGGGCTGCACACCAGATGACTCTGAGCTGGTATGTGACTTTCAAAACCACCTGAGGTTTCAGTTCTTGGTGGTGAGAGGTTAATTGTGAGCTTGGTTTCTTAGAGTATAGGCTTAATAGGCTTGCTGTGTCCACCAACCTACGATCACCTGGCATGAATAGAATATGGCTCACGAGCAAGGATAACTCAAAAAGCTTCCAGATCCACGCCCTGCTCAGGCTGTGTGGCCACCAGGGAGCCACGGCTGACTCTGCAGCTTTGAGAGCTTTGTCCAGAGAACACTCAGTGCTCACTTTCCATGCGGTCCTCTAGTCAGGACACATGCCTGTGACAGCAAGCTCGGGCTGCTCACTATGAAGACTTCCACAAGGTGGAGCTGATCACCCTTCCTCTCTTCTTTCCCCATGCCCTCAATGAGGCCATGCCAGGAGGCCTCAGGAAAGGGCACACTAAATCTTTTCTTTTTTCACATCAAGGAAACCTCTTGGCCACACCCTGTCGGGATCCCCTCCCTCCGTCAGGGCAGGGGCTCCTTTCCTAGCTTGTCTGAGCTCAACTGCCTCTGCAAGGCTTCCTGCCCCCTTCTATGGCTCCTTTTGCTCACAGGATAGTCCATTGACAATAGCTGTGAGGTTATTAGTAGTTTATTTGGCTTTTCCTCATTCTCCCTCCATGTTTTTGCTTCTTGTGGAAACTTTAGGACATGCTTTCTCTCTTGTCAGGGGGAAACCCAGCCTGTCACTTTGCTTTGCCATGATCACCAGCACAGAACAAAACAGCCACTGAAATTTATGCCTGGAGTCCTCACAGCCCACCTTTCTGTAGCTTCCTAGCATATCGAGCCATCCATTTTTTTTGAAGATTTATGTATTTATTTGGAAGATAGAGTGAGAAAGCCTAAAGACATAATATAAGTTCATTTAAATTACAGAAATACCTTTTATCTCTCCATACAAATGTGGGTATAGTTGTAAGTAAATTGCATGTCATTTAAAATTAAGTAAATGATCACTCATGTGATTTGTATCTTGTGAGACTCTACTCTGGTGGCCCAGGACTTGAGCAGAGAAATGTGTCTGGCAAGAGTTGGCATTAATCCTGCCTGGAGAGGGAACCAGTGAGTACCCTTCCAGGGGGAACCATCCAGATATCATGATTTTAATACACCTTTCATCTTGGAACTTCTTTTCAAGACCAATTTGCCACCCAATACAGCCTTCTGGAGTTCGGTTTCCCCAAGGGAGCATTTGTGACAGAGACCTGGATGTTGGTTGTGACAGCCAAATGCCATTTGCCTCCAGAAAAGGAAATAGGACATGATCTTCAAAACAAGGTGTTTCTGCAGACAGAAAGCCAATCATCCAGTTCTGCAAAATCACCTTGTCCCTTCCATGCTCAGTTGATTTCCAGTATGTTTTTATGACAGTTCTGTAATCTGACAGCTAAACTCTGTAGGGACTCACTATCTATGGATCTTGTGATGATATTCGCCATTTTCATTTTTAGAGAGTTGAACATGTACAGAATGATTGATAGGACAATCCACAGGCAAGAGTTCGACCCAAAGAATCTGGTAAGATGCTGGGAGAAATGTATGGAAAATTCTTGCTACTACAGCAGGAGAAAAGCCACAGAGGCATTTAATCAGCAGAACTATTGGAAGAAGCAAAAAATTGCCATCATCCCTATGAAATTCTCTGTTGGATATCCAAAGACATTCTATTATCAGGTAATTCCCAGAAATACTTGTAGGTCTGAAAAATGTTTCCTGAGTATTCATAATTAAAGCTCTTCTACTGTTTAAAAAAATAAATTAATGACTCCAGAGGGGTGGGCACTGGTTCAACAGATGTACTTTTTCTGCACTAGGAGCTCTGGTACTATTGGCTGATGAACAATTGCTGACAGCCAAGATGGAAAAGTGGTATTTAGAACACCACAGTTCACTGCCACAGATTGTGCTGAGAACTGCCTCAAGTCACAGCCACTCAAACATTTGTTGCTGTGCTTTTGTGTAAGTCTTGACCACTATTTCTGGAAGGTTCTCTGAACTACAATATCTACCCTCTACCACTCTTGATTTGATTCTTAGGTCATCATTGTCACTGTGCTGTTGTTGATTTCATATTAAGGCTCTTCACTCCAGGTGATAAACCAAACTCTTGTCTTAGTTGTTTGTTTATGACTCTGCCAAGCATAAGGCTCAAATGTCTGGGTGGCAGGAGAGATAGCTGGATGAAGGGATGGATGGCTGAATGGATGGATAGTGAACACACTGTTTCAGGAATATGAAATATTTTTTGTGGGTTTTACATATATTTCTGTAATTTCCTTGGAATTGCCCTATGAGTTCTAGAAAAATAATCACTTGTTTGGTCCTTCCTAGAGAGGTACATTGGGATAGTTGAAAACCCGTAAAGAGGATACCAGCATTTCTGCCCATGATTTATCATTACTATCTGTAGATTCTGCACCTCCCAAAATTTTTTTCTTCATCTCAAGAGGGTAGAAATAGGCAGATAGAGAACCCCAACTATGAAGGGATTATGTCAGCCAGTAGATTCTGAATAGATTCCATCGCGATTGGAACAGCGAGATTGGCAGCAATTCAGATCAATTCAATATCAAAACTGCTTGAGCAGAACCCTCTGAGTGCACCTCGCATCAGAGACCTGGGAGGGAGGCTGGGTGGGGCTTTTCCCTTTGTTTCTCCCCTGATCCCAGATACCGGGGGGGGGGATGATGATATTAATGTGAAAACAATGGTATTACCCACTTTCCTGTAGCCCTTGACCCTTTGTACCCTAAGTAACTAAGTAAGATTATTTAAAAATAAAATAAAATAAAACAAGATTAGAATTATAAAAATCAAGGAAAGCCTGAAAAGGTCATCTTATTAGGGTCTTTAGAACCCATTTTTGTCTTAAGTAATTGAATTTTGAAGTATTACGTTAGAAGACTATTGAAATGATGAAAAAAATCTGACTATGACTACACTGAGCATCCATGAACTCCTGGCCCAAGAAATGAAATTTGTCTTGGTTGTGATGCTTCTAACAACCACCTTCCCATGGGAGGTCCTGGATAGAGAGAGCAATTCCAATGCATTAAAATTACCCCCAAACTGGGTCACATGTCTCCTTCAGTAACTCCATTGCTCTGTTTGCATTTTCCACTGGATAATCTGGAAACACAATCCCTACTTTGTAAACAGAGATTTCTTTCAGATGTTTCACCACACCAAGACTGTGGTTGTCAGTAACACTTAAGCTCAGGGAAGACAATAACTACTTTCGTATTTTAAAATTCAAGTTAATTATACATATATATTTTAGCGTGTCTGAAGTTGTCTAACTCTGATCCACCTTATAGTCACACCCAATCTCTAAGAATATTCTGTCTGTCCTCAAAACTTACACGACCAGGATGGTACTTGCTTAAGGCATTCCTCTGACCTTGAGAGAAGATAATCTCAGATCACAAATTATGCCCAACTAATAAAAATCTGTGATTTAATGAGGGATTTAATAAGAAGTTTCTGGAAACCTCATTTGTCCCCCATTTAGTAACCAGAGATGTTACTTAGAACTCCTGCAGGACAGCAGGACTAAAGACATTTACAGCTCATGTTTTAGCACATCTCCTTTCAAAAAAAAAATGTTAAAATATGCTTTTAGTAGCCAATATCTTTTTCTCAATGAAAATCGCTTTTTGCTCTTTTTGTGATTTTGTAAATAATAAATGAGTACACTTCAAAAAGTCCATGAAAACGGAATTGAAAGATTGTTTTATTTTGGTGCATCAACAGTTTTGAAATTCCTGCATTCTTTATCCTAATGCACTCCTTTCATGAATTTTTGAAGACTTTTTGAATGGCTGCATTTTTAAAATGTTTGTACCTAATGAATTTATCTCCTTAACTACATCTTCCATGAACTTTTTGAGGTACTTTCATGTGCTTATTGCTATTATGAATAAAACTTTTAAATGATGCAAACTTTTAAAGAAAAGAGTGTTGGGCTGGGCTAAGTCATCACTTCTGAAGCTCACATCTCATACTGAAGTGCTGGATAAAGGCCTAGTATCTGCTTCCAATCGAATTTGCCATTAATGAAGCTTGTCAGGCAACAAATGGTAGCTCAAATACTTAGGTCTCTGCCACCCACATGGACGACTCAAATGTTATCCAGGCTCCTGACAAAAACCTGAGCCAGTCCTGGCTGTTGTGGTCATTTTATAGAGTGAACCAGAGGATGGAAGATCTTGTTTGATTTCTCTGTCACTCTGCCTTTCAAGTAGATGCAAATAAAGCTTTTTAAAAGAAAAAGGAAAAAATTTAAACCAGGGATGGATTTTTTTTTTACTGTATTTTTATTTTGAATTCTGAATTATGTGGTACAATTTCATATAGGCTGGGATTCCCCCCCAAACTCCCAACCCCCAACAGATTTTCCCCATTTTACTACAATAGTGTAGTCCCTCATAAGGAATCATAACTCTATTAGTCTCTTATTTAAGTGTACCCCGACATTGTTGGTACAATGTCAGACAGTCCAGCATTCCATTGTCTACACATGTCCAACAGTTTCATTGGGAATCCATCTTTCATCTGGAAGCAGGGATGCATGCTCCATTATTTCCTCATATCTGTATATGATAGACCCCAGTACTCCATCACTATACATTTCCATAATTGAGAAGCCATGAAACAAGGTCAACAACTGGTATGAGTTAGAATAGCCACAACACCACCACCACCAACAACAACATCAACAACAAATTACAGCACCATGAAAAAACGCGCCACTGAGTAAAATACCTAGGAATTAAGTTAACTAAATATGTGAAAGACCTCTATGATGAAAACTATAAAACATTTAAAAAGGAAATAGAAGACGACCTTGAAAAATAGAGAACCTTACCATGTTCCTGGATTGGCAGGATCAACATTGTCAAAATTATCATACTACCAAAAGCAATATACAGATTCCACACAATCACAATCAAAATCCCAACAACATTCTTCTCAGAAATAGAAAAGATGATACAAAAATTCATCTGGAATCACAAAAGACCACAAACAGCCAAAGCTATTCTGAAAAATAGAAATCAAACTGGAGAAATCACAATTCCAGACCTCAAGACATACTACAGAGCAGTGGTTATGAAAACAGTCTGGTACTGGTACAGAAACAGAGAAGAAGGTCAGTGGAATAGAATAAAAACACCAGAAGGGAGCCCACACATGTATAGTCAACTAATCTTTGACAAGAAAGCTGAAAACAATTCAGGCAAAAATCCTGGACTATTCAACAAATGCTGTTGGGACAACTGGATAGCAGCTTGCAGAATTAAGAAGCAAGACCCACACCTGTCACATTATAGGGATAGACCTTTGATGTAACAGTTCAGATGCTGCTTGGAATTCCAACATCGCATGTCATAGTATATGGATTCAGTTTGGGCTCTAGTTTCACTACCATACACATAGGCTTACGCAATGAGTACACACCTAACAGAACATTAAATCATAACCCAATGACAAGTCCATACCCTTTAGCTCACGTTAGCTCATTTTCTCACTTTCACAAATATTTTTGGCCAAGGTATATATGTATAAATACATACGTGTGTGTGCATGCGTGCATATGAAGATGCTGTTGTCATAAATCATTCCTGTAAGGGTGAAAAACAAGATTTTAAAAATTATACAAAATGTTTCTTATTTGAAGTTTTTAAAAGATTTATTTATTTTTATTGCAAATTCATATATACAGAGAGGAACAGAGACAGAGAGGAAGATAAATTCACTCCCCAAGCGGTCACAATGGCCAGTGCTCAGCCAATCCTAAGCCAGGAGCCTGGAGCTTCTTCTGGCTCTCCTACATGGGTGCAGGATCCCAAGGCTTTGGGCCATCCTCGACTGCTTCCCCAGGCTACAAACAGGGAGCTGGATGAGAAGCGGGGCTGCTGTAATTAGAACTGGTGCCCATATGGAATCCTGGCACATTCAAAGTGAAGATTTTAGTCACTAGGCTAACACTCCAGGCTCTTTTACTTGAAGTTTTAAATTTTTTATTTTATTTTATTTGAAAGGCAGAGTTACAGAAAAGAAGAGAGGGAAAGATAGAGAGATCTTCTATCCATTGATTCACTCCCCAGATGGCTTCAATGGTTGGAGCTGGACTGATCCAAAACTAGGAACCAAGGAACTTCTTCCTAGTCTCCCATATGAGTGCAGGAGTCCTAGTTCTTGGAGCATCTTCTGCTGCCTTTTCAGGCACAATAGAAGGGAGCTGGATCAGAAGTGAAGCATCTGGGACTTGAACTGGTACCCACAAGGGTTCCAGCACCACAGATGAAGACTTTACTCACTATGTCACAGAGCCAACCCTTTATGTTTCTTAAATAAATTAATGAGGCTAATTTATATATGCTGATATAGAAAAATATCTCAAATAGGTTATAAAGTGAAGATAAAAGGCAGGGCAGAATTGTTCATATACTATTATAACTTTTTAAAATATTATGTTACACAATGCTGGCATATTCATCAACAATCCTGGGAACAGTCCCAAGGAACTGATGACTTGTTTCCATTAGGAACAGGAGCAGAGCCACTTACCATCTGGGGAGTTTTCACTCTCTACATTGTACCTTTCTGAAATGTTTGATATTCATACATACATAAACTTCCCTTTTTACCCCTTTCACAAAACCCTTCAGGTTTCAAATTTTTCTGATTTTAGAAAATCATGGATTTGTGTACCATTGATTCCATAAAATCCCCAGGGAAGACTAAAAAAATCCCTACATCCTCACTTGGTGATACTTCTGCAATGAGGGACATGAGTAGAAATAAAACTTGCACCACCAGTAGTTGTTCCACAAAGCCATTTTTTCACAGCAAATCAGGAGAGCACGGGAACCATTTCCCATGCTGATCAAAGGGAAGTGGGTATCTTTTGTCGTAGGGAAAGGAATTTGCAAGAGGAAAACATGCTCAGACACATGCCATCCATTAGAGTAAAAAGGCTTAAGCTCCTCCTTGGGGAAATAACTTAGCATTCAAACAAGGGCAATGCTAACTCTTTTTTATTTTTTTTGCATTTTTTATTAAGTTTATTCATTAATTACATTGTGTTGTAATTTCGTAGGAACTGGGATTCTCCCCACCCCTCCCCCCACCCTCCCCACATGGTGGGTTCCTCCACCTTGTTGCTTAATCATAGTTCAAGTTCATTTGAGATTTCCTCTTTGCAAGCATATGCCGAGCATAGAGTCCATCACCTTATAGTCCAGTCAAGTCCAACTACTTATTGGGGAGACCCTCTCTGGTCTGACTCTTAGGTAATTCTTAGACATTTACACGGGCTTGGTTGTCCTGGCTGTGGTCATGTCTGATTCTAACCAGAATCTCTGTGGGTTGAACCCATCTAGTTTCTGTCTCTGGGCCTGAAAGACAACTTTTGATGAAATGTTCCTTTTTGGCCCAGTTATCCAGGGGAAGAGGTTCTTGTAATTTAGGTTATTTTAGCACTATTCAGTTATTCTTGTAATAACACAGCATGTATGAGCAATGAAATTATGGACAAATGAAATTTTGTTTATGTTTTGCTGTGTTTTATTCCATCATTCTCTGTATGCTTTTTATTTCCCAGAAGCAGTTGAGAGTCATATGCTCAGAGGGACCAAAGAAAAAAGTTCACTAGGCTAGAACACCAACCCCAAATGATATCCGAAGGCAAAGAGAGGCTGCAGCCCAACAAAGAAAAATAAGTTCAGGGTTCTACTGGTTACAAATTGGGCCTGTTTGCTATTTCTCACAGAGAAGGAGAAGCAGTTAAGGACTGTCCTGGTTGAATTCAAGCCTTTTCAACTCAGAAAGAAGGACAAAGCCCAGCAGGCATTCAAAGTACAACTTCTTCATGCTGCTGCAAGTGGTGAAAGGACCATCTGACAACTCCTATCTCAGTTCTT
Organism: Ochotona princeps; assembly: GCF_030435755.1. Taxonomy (NCBI): domain Eukaryota; kingdom Metazoa; phylum Chordata; class Mammalia; order Lagomorpha; family Ochotonidae; genus Ochotona; species Ochotona princeps. The sequence continues at coordinate 75,815,322 of NC_080836.1, forward strand.
GCAAGAAAATGTAAATTCAGGCTTTGCTTTACTCCTAGTGTTAGAGGAATGATGCTTTGTTGTTCTTGAGTGGTACATGCCTTTTGATGAAAACACTGGTCAAGAGTCAGGGAAACAGCCCCTGGATTTCAGTAGCTTTGGTGCTTCGCATGTGACTGCCTCAGTGTCAAAGTCTCCCATACAGATGGCAGGAAGATCAGATTTCTCCTTTTATTTCCAGGCTGCTGTTCTGATCCATACCTATACAGATGGGTCTGTGTTGGTTGCTCATGGTAGAGTTGAATTGGACCAAGGTATTAACACCAAAATGATACAGGTGAGAGAAGTTGGTTCACTTTTATTTTATAAAATATTGCCAGACTCTGTAGGGTACCACCTTGGAGTTCTGTGAATCAATGACCAGATGCCCACAAGTATCCACAAGTATCCCCAAGGGCACATTCAGAATGACCTGGAAATAAGCCAATGAGAACTAGGAAGAGAGTTTCACTTCCCTTCCCTGCTTGGCAGGGCTTCACCAAAACTCAACTTCCCAAGGGACCCTAGACTGGAGTGGCTACATCCTCTCATGAACTCTAAAATTCGGTGCTGGAAAGCCATCATTTCTGACAGCTCTGGTATATAATTAACACCAAAATGCAGACTCCCTGGTGTCAGACAAGTAGGCCATTTTCCCATCACCAAGTCCACATATCACACTTGCTTAATGAAAGGGTAGCCATTTGGGTTTTGGGAGTCCCTCCTATAGAATGCGGGGCCCTGGTTGCATGTTCAGTGCACTTTTCTGAGAGTTATGAAGGGTCGAAGATTGTGCTTTCTGTTTACAAAAGTCATCTCTCTCCATAAAAATCTGCATTAAATCCTTGCTGCCATGGCATTGAAAGGCTTTCCTGACCCTTGGCTCTTAGCAAATCTGAGGTACAGAGAAACACTTAACATTTTTTAAGAGTTTTGAGGCTCCTTATAAAAACCATAGATTATGAAATCTCCCATCACCTTTTTCAAAAAGAAAGAAAAAAGGGGGGATGTTTCTAATAGATGTGAATTGTTGCTCCTGCTTCACCCTGAATGGACACATTCTGTATGCTTGATTTTCTGGGCAGGTGGCCAGTTATGAACTGAAGGTACCCATGTCTTATATCCACATTGGTGAGATGAATACTACGACTGTGCCCAACACAATTGCCACTGCAGCCTCCACTGGTACGGATGTCAATGGAAAAGCTGTACAGGTGATGCTGTTAGTAACTCTCAACTTCGTGTTGGGTTGCAAGACTGCTTCAGAGAAAAATTTTCTCTTGCAGTAAAGCTCTCATGCTTTTTCATAAAAGAGAGTAAACATCATTACCTACTGTTCTTCTGTCCCACTCAAAATTATAGACACTGCAGTATTGCTTAGCAGTGCAATTTCTATTAAGATGTGTGAAGATAATTCATGGTAAGAACTTTAATCCAAGATGCCTACTTCAAAGACAATGATACCTGTTTTCTGGAGCATGATGTGGAGAATGGTATATGACCCAGCCTATGTGAGCCTGAGACCTACGTTAGGGAGCCCATGAATGACTCTCAGAGGGAAAGACTGATCAGAGAGACAGGGAGGGAGACAAATTGCTTTTTGACATTATTCAGAAATTTAGCTGAGTTACAAAATGAATTTGTCGAGTTACAAAGCAATCCCTCAGAGGTGGATATCTCCTTCTAGATATAAAAGTCTAAACTAGCGCATCGTCACACACAGCCAGACATCACTTGGGACTCTAGTCCCTTTGTGGTCACTATTTTTGTGATACAATATTCAAATCTGGTTGGAGGAGTTGCTACAGAACCCACAAGCTGGGTCATCTCATGTGTCACATAGCAAAGCCAATCACACACCCAGGATGGAGTGGAAAGGTAGGTGTTTATTACAAGGCACAAAGTGAAGAGCCAGGCAGTTAATGCTCAATTCCTGCACTCTAAGAGGGATTAGAGGCACTGAATCTTACAATTTAAAGCTGAGAATGAGCAGGGTGTGATCAGTTCATGTGTGGGCCTCTGGCTGGTCCATAGTGTATGAAGCATTCCTCTGATAGGTCAGTGATAGGAAGCAGCATGTTCCTTTGGAGTGACAAAAGTGGACTCCAATCTGTCCATATCCAAGGATGGCATGTGTATTACTTTGTTTGACCAGGGTCTGTAACTTCCTGAGAAGCACTCAGAATAGAGGCTAGCCTGGAGATATGGACTATGTTCATTACAGGAGCAGTTTGAGCCTTTATGAATCAGAATCTCAGCTCTGACTTTAGCCTTGTATTACTACCCTACCTCAATATGTCAATCTTTATAGAAGAACTGTAAGCTGAGGAAGAGATACTCGCCCTGATGAAGCACCAGGGTGGGGGCTTAGCTTCACTCCTGAACTCCATGTTAAAAGTGGGGAGATTAGCCCTTGAGGCCTTTGAATATAAATTGGCCTGCAATGAATATGTTGAATATAAATCACCCTATATGCTCATTATTTCACTTTCAACACCTGAGCAGAACAAAGTTAAAACAAATGCTAACATTAACGTCCTCTTTGCTGGAAGACAAAGATGACTCCAAACTGTCCTCTCAGCAGTGCAGACTTGTTGAGCAAGGGTTCCAGTACCTGAAAAGAGGACAAGTGGAACATTAAGTGGAGCCTTAACTCATAAAGCAAATAGAAGCAGAGTTGCTTTGACTAAACTTGGAAAGCAGAGTTTGGCCTACCACTAGGTTGCTCTTACCTCCTACACAGTTCCTTAAAGTCCCATCTCTGCACCTGGTCCTCAAGCAACATCAGGGCCTGACCCTGGCTCAGACCTGGAGACAAAGCACATGGAAATACCTGAGGAATTTGGGGATCACACTGAATGGTGTGGGGGAACAATCCTGTTGCATCCTGGGATCCTCACTGTTAAGCCTTCTATCGCTTCCCACCTGCAAAATGCCTGCCAGACACTCATGAGGTGCCTGCAACCCATCATCAGCCAGAATCTTAATGGCAACTGGGAACAGTGGGTAAGTCCTGGGTGTGGCTGGAGCCTGGCCAGCTCCTTGAACCCAGAGGAGGGAAGCACCTGTTGCATGATGGCTGTACCCCACCTAGAACCCTACCTCACCCGTGCATAGGCCTCATGTCCCAGCCACTGAGAGTAGACAGAATGCTGGGCAGGTTCCAAATGGGGCTGAGTCAGCCTTTAATTAGATTCTTGGTAATGCCTATGCTCACTTCAAGGCCTCCCTTCAAGAACATCAGAAATAGAAAGATCAGGAATTAACTTTGGCACCAGATCTTATTGAAAGGAAATCTCTGGTTCCTCTGGGAATCTTCCCACATCTGTAAAAGTAGTTCCAAGGTGCCAAAGACTGTTTTATCTAAGTATAACATGGCGTATGTCTGATTATTAACTATGGAAGGTGAGCCCACACCATCTAGTTCATTTTTAGAAATTTGCAGGGGATAAAAAGCAAAATATTTAAGGGAAATTCTTATAAAAGAAACTGAAATATTGGATCAAGCATTGAAAAACATCCATGCGAAATGCTTGTTTTTCGCATAAGCGCATTTCAGAAATTCATGGGAAAGCTGGATAAGTTTTCCTTGGGTTGTTCTTTTTGCTCATACTTCAGAAAATGAAAGGTAAGAGGTTAAGGGAGCAGAAGTTAGGAAAGTCCTGTTAATGTTCAATTTCAGCTATAGGAAAGTGATTTTGAGGTCCCATGGGAAATCCTCAGAAAGCAGTGATGAGTAGAATGTGCTCACAGAATCTTTAGTGATCCACCAAGGCTACATTTTTTTTTTTTTTGTATTATTTAGTGCCCCTGGAAACTTAGAAATAGATATGCCTAGGTCCACCCATAGCCACAGCTACACCCTAAGCCAGGTTCTCTATGTATGGGGCAGGAAGATGGAGACCCTTGCACTGACTGTGCTCAGGGGTCTTGCCTTTAAATCTCTGCCATGGTTATTTTCCTTCCTGGCTTTTCCACTCAATCTTGGAGCAGTTCCACAGCACAGTGATAATATTATCCTGTGATGATATTTCTTCTTCGTAGTTTAATGATGCTTTCACTGAAAGCCACTGGATATTTTAGGTAGAGTCCTAAAATGCTGCCCTAAAACTGTTCCATTTTTGAGTAGAAAAGGAGTGTTTGAAAAGGCATGTTTTTATTTTAAATACTGAGTCTGTTATTTATTTATCTTATTTTTATGGGAAGATTTTCATCAGGGAGAGAAATGCTATGTTACCATGACGGGAAGGTAGACAGTTTTGAGGTAAGTCCCATAGTCTACTTGTAATGCCTCATTATGCAAAAAATCAGCCCTAAGTCTCAGGTTAATGGTCCTTCACACATTGCGATCAGCTCAGGGTCAGCTTTGGACAAAGCTCTTGGATTTAGCTTCCAGGTTCTGTTTTACTCTGTAGCATTTGCTGCCTGCTGCTATTTTTGTTCTCCAGAATCTTGCCACGTATCCTGCCTCTGTAACCCCATTCTCTTGTCAAATTGAGAGTTGATTATAGAAGCCGTGAGTCAAGCCAGTGATGACCCAAGTTACTCCACAAAAACAGTATAGAACTGATCAAGGTATCCAGTCACACGTGGAATTTGTTACAGGCATTCTACAAAAAATTACAAAAACACTAGCCCTGCTCTTACCATGTAAGCAGACAGGGGCATGTCTCCAGACGCTTTGCAGAAGATGATGTAATATCCTGGTAATGTTTGTAAAGACAGAGTTTACCTCTAGAGGTAGGCTATATTTTTCCTGAATGGGAAAACTATCTCTAGGCATGACCTTGGGAAACTGGAATTAAGAGGGGTCAGCTTCTGCCACCTTCACATGTCAAGACCATGGAAGGTGTAGGCCCTACTGGGTGATGGTATAAATGAAGGTAACCATCATGAAGAGGTATATCAGAAGGTATTTTCCCAACATTTGAAGAGAAGTAAATTTAGTTCTAAATAGGATTAAATAAATCATCTCCTTTTGTTATCCTATTATTTATCCAAGTCTTATTTAGACATTTTAACTTTGTGCAGCTGGGTCATGGGCAATCAACCCAAGATGCCTTTAAATAGTAGAGGAATACAGGGCGGGTGGGGGGAACAGTGTACCCTTTAGGCCAATGTGGTGATGGTAGAATCACAAAATCACACGTATGGATCCTCAAGGGAAAGTGGGTCTTGAGTGAAAGCCAAGGCCATTTGGTTGATCCATTGCCAACTCAGTTTAAAAAAAAAAAAGTGGAGCCACAACGGAGGCCTAGGCACTCCAATAGGAACACAGGATTTTAAGTGAGGTCTTAACTGTGAGTCACACACCTAAAAAGTGAGCATTAAAATATCCACTCTAAACTGGCTGCCTCTTGGCATCACTCTGCAGCAACAGGTCTTGTCGAAGTAGCAAGGTATTTTCTACTATGCTATTTCTTAGAAGTGAATTGCAATTAAATATACTTTAAAATTCCTTCTAGTAGGAATATAGTTAAATCACAAGTTTGATTATCTCTGGTGAGTGAGGGAAAGGACTCCTTGAACGACTCTCTTGAGTAGGATTTTGGAACCAAATCCGAGTTCAGCTAGAGAAAAATGCTGAAATGGACTAGTGATGTGTGTTCTGGGACACATCAACCTATGGGAGATAGGGCTAGTGCCAGGTCAGATACATTAGCTTTATCATCGCGTTTACTCCTCCTCAAACCCTTCAAGTTTGGGGCTCTCAGTCCTCTTATTAAATAAGAACACTGAGACTCCAACAGGTGTACAGTTGGCTACCGGTCACTCAGGTGACAAGAAGCAAAATGTGGACTCAAACCTGTCTGACACAAGTGTACTTCCTTTTTTGGTTTTGCCGCCCTCCTGATTAATTTCAAAACAGGGATGGGTGCAGTCAGGAGAAGTAGCAGAACCCGATCATCTTTGTTTTTGACTCATTCTCAGAGTCCACACACCCATTAAACTATACAGCTCTTTTTCTGTAGTCTATAAAAGATAATTATCCTTCTGTAAAAAAATTATAAGCAATAGTTAATAATAGAACAATAGCTAATAATAGTAAGTCCCAAGTATCTGCATATCATGCATGCCATTTCAATCAATAATATTATGACTGGACATTTTCCTAACTCATCCTAAGCTGGGCAAGAAGATAGAAACGTGGTCTAGAGAAGTTTCTGGAGAAAATGACCTATAAAATGAACTCGCAGAAGAGGTAAGAGACAGGAGTTTATTTATTTTTTCTTTTTATTGATTGCATTGCATTATGTGACACAGTTTCATAGGTACTGGGATTCCCTCCACCCCTCCCCACACCCTCCTCCCATGGTGGATTCCTCCACCTTGTTGCATTACCACAGTTCAGACTCAGTTGGGATTCTTTCATTGCAAGCATTTACCAAGCATAAAGTCCAGCATCTTATTGTCCAGATAAGTTCAACGGCTTCTTGGGGAGACCATCTCTGGTCTGAAGGTAGAGCCGGCAGAGTATCATCCCAATCAATTAAAAGCCCCGACATACCATCAATAACAGTTTATAACGTTATGGAATTAATTGATATGGTATTGAGTAACCAATATGTTAAAAAAAAGAATGCAAGTTCTGACCCACATCCTGTGACTTCTACATTGACATTTTAATTATTAGTTTATATACAACCAGGTTCTATACACCTTAAAATGGCTATAGATTACTATTCACCCGTCTCGTGTCTATTTTAATTTTAGTATTTAGCAGTTTAAAGCATTGAAGCATGATTTTGTTGAACCTGGCTGTTTTTTGGGTAGTCTAATTCTATAACTCTAACAAGACATATGTCTACAGTTTAAGTGAACAGTTTTAGGAGGGGTATGTAGAGAAATCTTCAATACCCTAGTGAGCAGTAACTAATCTTTGTGTCCCACCCAGTGAGGTATAAGTGCATCCACACTGACCGTTTCCTGTCTGATTCTAAGCTTTTCTTGTTGTTCTCTATCTATTCTAGATTGTTTGTTTGTTTGTTTGTTTGTTTGTTTTGAGGCATTTTTGGAGCGATCCTGATGGTCTTTGCGAGACAGGGTGGGGACCCAAAGTTGGAACCAGGCAAGGACCAGAGAAAGCTCCCCTCCCTAGTCCCGAAGGAAGTTTACTGTTCTTCTGTTTCTGCGGACTGCTCAGGGCTCCTAGTTGTAGTTCCGATGACCTTGGATCCTGCAAGCCAGGATTTGGATTTCTTCCATCCCATGTGGTTGATCCAAATGGGGGTGGGTGACCTCAGAGTTCTCAGCCTCCGAAGGCACTCCAATTCCCTGTGGTCTCCTTGGCAGTTGGGATGTAGTCCTTGGTGCTCGTACTGATAGTGCTTGGTGAGGATCTGGGAGTCTTCAGGGTTGGGATACAAGCCTCCTCCTGGAGAGACAGGAGTTTATTACACAAAGAGAGCATCTGTAGGTGATGTGAAGGGAACACAGTTGGCGCCATTCAGGACAAAGTGTGGGCATGGGCACCATGGCATTGCATGCTAAGCTTGTGCCTGAGGCATTGCATTCTTTATGGACACCAGTTTGTGTCCTGGATGCTCCATGTGAAGAAGTTAAATGGAAATACAATGTCCATTTGTGCCCTGGGTGACTGGAGCTACCTTACTTGATTTTGTTTTTCCAGAGCCTGATCCAGTGCCTGGCACTTAATAGATACTCCTAAAAGGTTCTTAAGTTAGTAAATGTCTTGTTGTTTTATTTGTATTGCTAACAATTGCAATAATTATGTCCCATCAATATGCTTATGTATGTCATTAGGATTTGTATAACCCTTTGCAAATAAAAAGTCCCTTTTTAGGACTTCACTTCATTAGTCTCCATAATGTCTCCAGGCACTATGGCAGTTCCATTATGTGTGTGTATGCTTTTTTTTGTTTTGTCAATTTGAGAGGTCTGGTATCTGCTGTTTCACTCCCTAAATGCAGAATGATCTCTGCTGACTAAAACCAGCAAGGTAAAACTCAGTCAGGTCTCCTACATAAGTGGCGGGAGCCCAAGACCTTGAACTGCTCTCTCCCAGAGTGTGCATTAGCAGAAAGTCAGGTCAGGAACGGAACTTGGAGCTGATCCCAGGCACTCCAATATGCGAATTGGGTGTACTAAGAGTCATCCAACTGCCACACCAGTTACTCAGTATATTCCTTGTTCACAGAAGACTGAGAACTCAGATTTAAGGACTAGATCAAAGTTATAGACAGCGAATGATGTTGTGAAGGTTCAAAAAGCAGAGGATCTGGCTCTAAATGCCATGCTTTCTTTACTCAATCATAGTAATTCTAGGACTTGAACAAAGTGAGAAGTGAACTCCCCCAAATTGCAAGTCATCACTCAGTTTGTCCACAGCACACTAGCACACAAGAAGGATAAGTTACCTAACAGTTGGATGCAATGAATTTCTAGGTGGGTAGTGCATCGTTGTCATTGTATTCTAACTGAAAAGCAAACTACAGGCTTCTGATTTTTAATTTTCTCTGGAAAAAGGCACAGGTACTTGAAAACCGCCTAGAAAAGTACATTGTTGCTATGGCTCACAACAGGAACATGTAGGCTTAGGCCTAAGGGAAAGCAGCCTACTGGTAGGTCAGCATCATAATGGAAATTTGGTGCTTGAACCAAAATCCTCATAGTTCAGATCACTGCGGCACCTGTACACTGGTAAGCACTGGTAAAACCTTCTTCCGGACTGTAATATCCGCTATGATACAGCACTGGTTAATGAAGCACTCAGAGTGAGAGGGAGGGAGGCGGCCCATTGTGCTGAATCAGTTATAAATCTGCAATTTGGACACATCAGCACACCAATATATCAAACATCTGTGCATTTGTTGGTGACTTTGGGCTAGCAATAGACAGGCTTTATACCTTCATTTCCTCTTCTGTGGAACAGAATTGATAGATCCTGTGGGAGGAAGTCTTAGGATGGAAAGTAGACACAAGCAGCCAGGAATTCAATTCTTGCGGGAACGTGGGTTTGAAAGCCACCCACATCATGGTGAAAGGACAGGATTTAATTCACTGTGAAAAACAGGGGTTGAGGGAGACCTTCTTGGCTGTTCCTTCCTGCCTGGAAGCTAGGAAGTAGCCCAGTCAGGAGCAATGTCCCCAGAGCATACAGCCCAGAAACTACCAATGGAGGACCTGGTTCCTAACCTAGGAACCACAAAGCTACCACGGCTGAGTGGTGAAGGAAGAAAAACAACAGAAGCTCCGCAGGGGATAAATGTGCAAATGACGCTATTGAGAAATAAATGTGTGAAACTGCTAACGACCCCAGAACTGGGGTTGCAGTGCAGAAGTCCGATGAACAGCTTTCAGAGATTGTACAGGCTGTGTGGCAGGAACCTCAGACAAGAGGACAAACATGAAAACCAGGGTTGACTCCCTCTACCAGATCTGACAGTAGAGACAGAGCTGCTTCCAACACAGAATCTTATAATATGAAACAACCCACAGGGCTGAGTCAGCCCGTAAAGAAGACTGGGTGCTAGTATTTTAGTTATTAAGCTGGAGCTTCCTTAATCTCAAATGCAAAGATCAGGACTTACTCTATAAGCTTCTGTAACTGACATTGGGTTGAGTTAGCCTCTGTCACCAGGAAGATAATCTTCTGGAAGCTAGAAAGTAGACCATCAAACCCTGAAACTCACCAGTTTCTCTTTCATTCTTTTATCTTAAGGAGGTTATTTCCGCGGCGTTTATATATATACACACACACACAAATTACAATTGTAATTTAATTTTCTCCCACACAGTAAAATCTGTTTTCTTAGATCTCAAGAGGAGTGAAAAATGTAAGATACTGAAGTTCAAAGATGTGATATTTTTAGCCAAAATACTGTGTTACACACTGTTTCCAGATGACTGACTTCTGATTGGTTAGGGAGTTTGTTTAGAGTTTTGGTATAAGTCCCAATATCTTGAAGAAAGCAGGCATTTGTTGAGTCCATTCTATGTGATATCTCTGGGCTACTGGACAAAGCATCGAAACTGAAGCCAGGAAATTCAACGGCTAGCAGTAGAGCAGTTGGAACCCCACCCAGGCAGTCTGACTCCAGAGCTATGACCACATGAGCAGCCCCATCAACATTCCAGAGAGCTTGCCCAGAATGTTGTCTGTCTTTCCAAGCCCTCAGATGATACTTCTATGCATCTAGGTTTGGGAACCACTACTCTGGCACTTTTCTATTAGAAATTATGCTTGCTTCTCACATCTGTGCTAATATTGCATTAAGGGTCAAGTGTGTAGACTCTTGCTTTTTCTTCAATTTATTTTAAAAAGACTGTCCATGGTTTAAAAAGCAGACTGCCGTCACATTGGAAAGGGTACCAATGTGTCAGGAATATGTTACTTCAATAACCTTAGTGATAATGAGTGCTAAGAATGATAGTTAAAACTCAGTGAGTTTGTCTTATAACATTGCCACTAGGATAAAAATGATAAAAGTTGAGGCTGTGGTGAGGTTCAAGATGCAAAATCCTCATCTGAACTCACACTTACTGATTTCAAAGTTCTTGCTTGTGCCTACAAGACCAGGGATTGTGTATGTTGTATTTTAAGAAGCAGCATCTTGGAAGTTCGTGTCTTGGAATGGACATTTGATGTAGTGATTTATATACTCCCTGCAGTGCCTGCCTCCCACAGCAGAGTACTTGGGCTTCTGAACTGCCACTGCTTCTGACTGCAGTGTCCTGCTAATGCACCTACGGCTGCAGGTACTTGGGGCCCTACCTCCCATGCAGCAGACCTGCACTGTTACTGAGGAGCTCCGCATGTCCCTGCTGAGCCCAACCCCAAATCCAAAAGCAATATACTCCTCCAAGGTAAGCTTTGACCATCAGCCTCCATTAAGTTTGTCACCTATACAAGTGATTTCTAAAGGTTCGATAGAAACTCAAAACTGCCCCTACTTGGTTTTTTCAACAACCTATTCAGAGCTCTCGGGAGGTTAACTCTGGCAACTAGGCAAGATCACATGAATAGAATGGACAACTGTGAAGAACAAGGGACAACACAAGAACAACCTGGGGACCTGCACTGTGCTCCTGACCCTCAGTCTAGACACCAGCCACCTCAGCCACTTCACACTATTCCCTAAACAGGGTATTGAAGTACCTAGAAGCTAACAGAACTCATGAAAACCAATAAGTACTTCGTGAACACAGTCCAGAGTCAATTCCAGCAATGACACAGTCATAGATATACACATTTAAAGCTCTGAGTTTTCATAGTGGACAACTGAGCTATGGAGTCCTTGAATTAATGAACAACTCCGAGTTGTTCTCAATAAACATCATCAGTGTATGGTGTTTCTACTGAAGAATGAGATTTTTCTCAAGCAAAGTTTCAACTTATGCACCTCACATGTATGCACATGCAAATACACAGACACACAATTACTGCAGATAGCCATGTCATGCATTTTAATCACCTCTAAACTTCGTGACTTCCTGCCCTCATAGTCACAGACACTGGTTTTCAAATAAACTCAGTTTCCCTTTAGAGCTTCAACCTTAAACCCTGAGTTTCGTTGTTGGGAGAGATGGGAAGGCACCTTTGCCTCTGCTGGAGGCAAGAAGAGCAGTTCTCTGGGAAACAACTAGAGCTTGACCCTCATTGGTCTTCCAGGGTGAGGATAGCTCCCCTGAGGACCATGATGCAAGCCCTCTTCCCTCAGCTTCATGGGAGGAAGAGTTAGAGGAGACAGATGGTAAACCAGAGAACAGTAACCTCCACCCCAGAGAGAAGGCCCAGCCCTGCCTCTCACCTCACACTACAGATGCTACCTACGGCCGTCCCTCCTAATGCCTCCCTCACTAGTGAGAAGGGAGCCCCAATATTGCAAACACTGAAACCCACACTTGGAGCAAGCAATGTTAGGGCACCCCTACTTGCCAAGTGCAGAGTGCTGAAGCAGAAAGTTCATCCTGTATTCTTAGCACTCTGCACCAGTTCTGCCCCAACTCCAATGCGATGCACAAGGGATCCCTACATGTCCTTGGTCCCTGTATGCAGTGTTTGCATCTGCGGTTCCTCTATCTCAAGCTCAAAGGAACCACTGGACATGTGCTCTTACCCAGTCTGTAATATTTTCAATGCTTTGCATGAGTGGGTGGCTGGATTTGTCACTTCCTCTGTGTTTCCTGGGCCTTTCCTCAACTCCCTCCTATTTAAAACCAGCAACACTTTCCTGTCTCAGGAACTTATAGGGCAATTGGGGGTGGGATAGAGGGTGCCTCTTTCCCCTAATAAAGGGAGCTGAAGGTTTTATTCAGTCACCTGAATGTAAAAACAGGAGTTCAGAAGTGGGGTTCTATTTAAGTGCAAGTGGAATTTAGAAGCTTGTAGTCCCTGGAGGACTTAGTCTTTGATTTTCTTTTTCATCTTCCTTTAAGTTCTAATGGATGGAAATGCCAAAGGAACACTCTTATCCAGATCTCAATTATGGTTCTACACAGGATGGTAAAAAGAAGCTGGAGTTAACCACACCCTTTCAGTAACAATGCTGTTCAATAATAAACAACCTCTTAATCTACAGAATTCGTCAGGTTCATGCTATGGCAACACACTGATCCACACATAGATACTAAGTGTTGAAATGGGAAATGTTAACCAGGCCACGGTCTGGAAGCCACAGTCAATTTCAAACTATTACCTCTAGATAACATGTCACTAGAAGAAGTTAGCATGGTGTATGGCCTAATCACTTGTCAACACTCTCATTACTCTCTCAACCATGCCATGGAAACTCTGCTCTCATAAGCAAGTAGCTGGGAGCCATGGGGGTCAGAGTCCAGTGCCTGGACCCCAGATACCTCCATCTGAGCCCAGTGTTACCCCATGGTGTGCACTATCCCTGGACAGGACACTCATAGTGCAGAGTCTGACATTTTCCAGGGCCTTTGATTGCAGCTGATAGAATATGCTTGGGAAACCAGCACCATGCAGCAGGCAGGTTTAAGGGAACTATTTGCCCTTAGGTTCCTTTGTCACCTTTGTCCAGCATGCTGCGTGACTTGGGGAGGAGACAAGGGAAAGTAGTGGGTGAATTTATGTATTCCAGCTGCAGAGAGGACCTGGATACTGGCCTTGGGTCACTTCTATGGGACCTGAGGAAACCAGTAAGATGGGTGGAGTAGGACACTACCTCCCAATATCATCTGAAAGGTTGGAACCTCCCTGCACTGAAATAACTCCCACAGCTGCCTGCTAATTCCCAGTGTTAGTCACTGCTTAAGGGATGTTTTAGGCATATTATGTGAGCCAGTACATGACTGATGTGCTGAGGCAACAGATTAGTTACAGAGGACATGAATGGGGAGCAAGTTGCATAAATCCCAGTTAAACCCTTTGAAGGCTTTCTCCAAGATGATAATAAAACCCACAGTCCTTAACGTGGCCTCCAAAGCTTTACAGAATCCACGATGCTGATCTTTCCCAAGGCTCTCATGCCACGATTCCTGAATGTGGGCCTCTCTCAGCTTCACAGATGGGCCCATCTTTCCCCTCCCTCCAGACCTTTGCGTAGGCCACTTGTATCAGCCAGGACTCCAGAGAACAGAATCAATCAGATCTGTGCATTCATCCACATGTGTGTGCCCATGCATGAAACATGTGCATCCTTGTGTGTGTATATATATATGTATGTATATGCATATATAGCCAAATGTACCCATCCTAATATTTATATGTGTATATGTACATAAGTATATACTTACAAAAAGTATATACTTACATATATATGTGTATGTGTGTGTCTGTATAAAAAAGGACACTTCAAAAGTTTACAGAAAAATGGAAACTTGAAATCCATGCCATCTTTTTTACACTATGCATTCTCTGTGACCTTTTAGAAGACCTTTGTTGTGAACATGAATGTGTATATAGGTGTTACATATGTATGTATGCGTACAGATAGAGACTTATTTTAAGGAACTTGATCACCTAATCATAGAGCCTGAAAAGTTCAGAACCCACCCTGGGAGGGCTGCAGTCTGGAAACTCAGGCTGGAAGTCCACATTGAAGTCTAGAAACGAAACAATCCCTTCCACTTGAGGAAACCAGGATTTGCTCTTCAGGCCTTCCACGGGTTGGGTGAAGCTGGCCCACTTAATCAGGGTCATCTACTCTTGAAGTCAATTGATGTTGGCATTAAATACATTTACTAAACATCTTTATGTCTAGACCAGTGTTTGACCAAAAGACTGGGCCCCATAGCCTGGCCAAGGTGACACATAGATTCAGCTTTTGCCATGCCTTTCTGCCTGGGTCTTCCCCTCCCTCTGGTTCACCCCGGGGTACCTTCTCACTCTTAGATGTCAGTGTAAATGTCTTGTCTTCAATAGCCAACTCAGGTACCCCTCCACCTCTGTAGGTACCCAAGGCTATCCTGTCTCAACGTATCTTATCCATTTGTTATCTTCCCAGAGCCCTAAACACACTTGTGTGCCCCATATATCCTGCCTGTGTCTGCCTCTAAACCCTACCAGAGCAGGGCCGTGTGGTCTCTGTCACTCCTGTAGGACTGCTTGAGCACTCAGAGCATCTTTGGGCACATTAGCTCAAACTCCCTTCCCCCAAGAAGATCTGTGCCTCACAGGTCAGGGCAACAGCGAGCATGGGCTGTGTCACCCATGACCTGGTAATCTTTGGAGGAGTCAGCTTGCACAGTCAGATGGACCAGTGTCCAATACTATGGGAGAGGGTGCCTTTCACATAGTGTGATGTGAATGGCAGGTAGCTTCCTTGCATCTTGCCCCAGTAGGTGTCTAATCCAGAGATCCTTCATGGCAAGCACAATCGACCATTTTCTAGCAGGGGCATGAGTCATTTGTAAAGTTTTGGCCCATCATCACATTCTTAAGTTTATCAGGAAAAACTTTGTAAAAATCGTTGATTTTTTTTTTTTAACTTCAAGTACAAAAGATAAGCCCTTGGCAGGAGCCCAACTAGGAGTGTCTGCCAAAAGCCAACTGTTTTGCAGTCTGCCTTTTCAAAGTCCAGCAGGTGCCATGGGGGAATGCCTGGAACCACCCCAGCCCTGCCAGCCGCACCCACCTAGTCCCTCAGTTTGCCAAACCTCAGCCAGTCTCTCACCATGTAGCCAGTTTTGCCCGTTTGGGATTTAGTTTCTACAGGCTCACCCAACTCACTGCACAAACAGAAACCAAGCTCAACTGCAGAGTCAGTCCAGGGCTGTTAAGTCCAGCACTGCTCTGAGCCTGGTTGAGAAGACCTCCCTCCTGTGCCCAACCAGTCAGTGGGTCAAAGTAGGTCAGAGGCCCTGCCTATGTGTGAGCCAGGTGCTCAGCAGACCAAAGGAAATGGTCAGGGATGAGAGGACAGAGGGCCCACTCTGAGTGTCCCCAGTCTCCCCCTGGAGGCTCCAGGAAGGGAGCGCATGTGTTTCTCATCCAGCCCAGGGGAGCAGTCACTGTGCCTAACTCGTTTCCCAGTCTCCCACGAGACTCTAGGGTGTCCTAGAGCAGACTTATCAAAAATGCCCTCTTTTTGTCTCCTCTACCTCCAGGGCCTAGGCGAGTCTGGAATGTTCCTGGGGTCTTCTGCATTCTTTGCCATAACTGACGCTGTGGCTGCTGCGCGCAGAGGGTGGGGCCTATCCCTGACCTTGACAATGGATAGCCCCTCCACGGTGGAGTGAATTGGGATGGCCTGCGCAGATCGGTTCACAGACCTGGTAGGAGGCCGTTGTGTTGCCCAGGGAAGCCCTGCTGGCCTACAAGGATTCTCCGTGCATGTGGGAGTGGGAGATAAGTGCAATTTGAAAGCAAACTCACAACATCAACAAGTATAATGGTTTCATCTGGAAAAGGGAAGTTGTCTATGGTTTTATATTTTACAAAAGGAAATATGGACTTTGTTACAATTTCATTTTTTAAAATTTGTTTGAAAGGTGGATTTACAGTGAGGAGAGATGAGAATCTTCCATCCACTGGTTCACTCCCCAACAATGAGAGCTGGGTCAGGCCAAAGCCAGGAGCCAGGAGCTTCTTCCAGGTTTCCCACATGGGTACAGGGTCCCAAGGATTTGAGCCTTCCTCGGCTGCTTTCTGCTGGGTTAGAACTAGAGCAGCCAGGACTCAAACCAGCACTCATATGGGATGCCTGTGTCTCAGGTGGAGCCTTAGGCCGTTATCCCATAGTATCAGCCTTCAGAAACATGGACTTGAAAAGATTAGGAAGCAGTCATTCCCCTCAAGCCTTGCAGAGGCCTCAGGTGGCCTAACTGTAGATTCCCTTAGATGGAGCAGCAACTTTCAGCCACAGCCAACCTCTTCCCTCCACTCCAAATGTGCTGTGCCTGGCCTAAGAATGGCTGACTTGGGGCGGGTGGGAAACTTGTGTCTGAGGCTTGAGGCCTGGCCATCTAATACCACAGCCAGGATCCACATGTGGCCATCGAGCCCTTGAGATGAGCCCAGCCCAAACCGAGATGGATCAATGCTGCAAGTGTGAAATGCACACTACAGTCCAAAGATGGGCTTCCAAAAGGAAGACTGTGAAAAGTTCCATTAGTAATTGTTTGTTGATAAGATGTTGAATATCTTGGATATGGTGAGTTAACTAAATCACTATTCCAGTTACTTTTCTATGTCTAACATTTTGAATGTAGCTGCTAAAAAATTTTTAAACTCTTGGTGTGGCTTACACTGCATTTCTATGGGACAGTCTCTAGGTCACCTTCACCCAAAGAATAAAGGAAAGGCTTAGCGGTATCGGCACTTGGAAGGGATTCTGTGGCTTTAAGGAGCCAGGGGGAGGAAATCAACCCTCTAATTGCTTAACAAATAAACTTCTACAAATTCCAGAATTTAGAAGTGTGGATATACCAAGAAATATAGAAGGGAAGAGAAGTGGAGAAAAGGCAATGGCCTCTAAACCTTATTCATGTCCCCTCCATACTTCCCAGTGACTGCATTCCAGCCACCAGCCCACATCTGCCCAGCTGTTCTATTCACTTTCTGGACAATTCTATTGATCCACTGAGTGTAGTCAAACAAGGACACTGTACACACACCCTGCAGGGGATAAGGCATGGTGATGGATTGGATTGAGGGAGAGCCCCAGTAAATGACAGCAGTCCCTGGCCCATGGAGTCCAAGGCCCACTGAGAGACAGCCCAGGGAAAGGTGACCACAAGCCACCCACTACTGGGGACTGCACTGGGAGGTGGCACATGAAGCTGAGAGCTATTTTCTCATTCAAAGTCTTCCCGATGCCCTTCAGGTGCCCAGACCACAAGCGTGTGTAGAGCACGCAGCATGCCACATTTCTTCTGCCTACCCTGCTGACTGTCCACACTCACAATGCTGACTGCATAGGAAAGAAAGGCTGGAGTGATGCAGCAGCTTGGAAAACACAAAACTGGGTGTGGGTCTCAGTTCTGTACTTTTCTAGTCATCAGCATGACCTTGATCATGTTTTTGACCTATCTGTGCCTCAGCTTCCACATTTGATTAAGTAGATAAAATACTTGCCTCTCAATGTCTTTGTATGAAATGAGCTTTCATCCAAAAATCTTTAGCACAGAGCCAGCACGTAGTAACAGCTAAATAATTGCCAGCAGTTACCATGGTGACAATCGTCTCATGCCACAGTTACGCTTCATCCTTCCATTCTTCTGTTTTCTGCCCTTGTTAGCCTGCGACCATAATGGAGATGCAAGCAAAGGAAGATTTTAAACTGAGTCAAAGTGTCTGCGGTTTGGAGTGAGGCCGCTGACAGCTGCTCATCATCCCAGCTTCTGAAACAATCTGTAGCTACCAGACCTATACAAAAGGTTCAATAACAATGTATTCTAAAATGCATGTGAGAATACTTACTGCAGTTCTCTACTAATAATGTTTTAGGCTATATGGTAAGCAGGCAGTAATTAGGTTATTGTGGTCTTTCCTCTTCAGAAGCCAAAACAAAGAAAAAGGAAGTGGAGAATAGACTGGGATACGTAGTCATCCATATACAAAGCCCTGGTGCTCAATCATTGTGGCCAGGCACTTACAGAATGACCGAAATAAGCCAGTGCCAGGAATACCATTCCTGAGGCTTACAGGCTAGTTTCATTGTAGATGTTCCTACAGTGAAAGCAATGAAATAGGTGTTACACCTGCCCCAGCTCAAATGCAACCTACTAGAAGTGACTAGAAAGAAGTGACATTTTGGCCATGGGTGAGGTGTGCACAAGTGGACAGAGGAAAGGGAATTCCAGGTGGGAAGACATAAAGAAGCAAAGTCATTGTGATTGGAACAGTGTCCCAAAGGCTGATACGTCAACATGTCCGTGAACGACACCCATCGCTGTTTTTCTATAGACCTTTTGAAGTAACTTCAGATGTGTCAGAAAACAGATAATTTGATTTGACAAGAGGAAGGGTAGACATGGAAGGAAAACTCTGGAGACAAAACTGGAAAACTGTGCTGGACTAGGTCACAGACAGCCTTAAACACAAGCTAAAGGCTTTGGATTTTATTCCGTGGATCTGGCAAATCATCCAAGATGATTTGATCAAGAGGATGTCATAATCAGAAATACCAATCTGGCAAATTGTGTAACATGCGTTAGAGTGACACAGAACAATAGGATTGCTACTGTCAACAGGCAGCAAAGCCTGCAGCAAGAACATGCTGGTTGTCAAGGAGAGGAAAACAGATACGATGGCAGCACCTGCCACCTGATTGGAGGGCGTGGGCCTGGGAGAGGGAGTGAAAGACAATTTCAAAGCAGTGCTCTGGTGAAGGGGAGAAGCAGGACAGTGGTGCCTTGAACAGAAGTCAGAAACACAAGGAACTGTCTCCAAGGGAAGGTGGATTTGATTTTAGCTTTAAAACCTGGGAGTCAGCCAAGGGGGTTCACTAACAGTTCATTCGGGACACACAAGAGGTCTGGGTTGCCAGAAGATTTATGAGTGCAAATTGATAATTAGAACCATGAAATTACAGAAAACTTCCCGGAGGGTGAATCTGCAGGGAGAGAAGCGTAAGGAGAACGTAGGAGGGAGAGGAATAGAGAGGAAGAAAGAGAAGGAGGGAACCAAGGAGGAGTACCAAATGGGATTGAGCCACCTGAGCTTGCAAGAGAGTCCAAGGCTCAGGACCCACTCCTCCCAGGGCTACCCCCCGTGCACAGCTTCTTAACCCAACTCTGCTCCAGGAATCCCCTGTCCGTACACCCCCATACCCAGCGGTGCTCAGGGCAGGGAGGAGTCCAGCACCCTCCCACAGGACCTCAACACACCCACAGGTTCCTCTCGGCTGCTAAGCAATTGGCACTTCGCAGATGCAGGGTGGTTACTGCGTGAAACAGACAAACAGTTCACCGAGCAGGTAGAGGGGAGGAGACCTCGCCCTAATAAGACAATAGTAGGATTGTGACAAGGCAAGGTTGCAGGAATTGGAAGGTAGACATGTGGGGGCCTGATCTTGAGGTGACCTTGAGAGGAAAATGGACACAAATTGATTACAGGCCTGCCTGGCAGCTACCAAATAGGCAGCTCTACCACAAACCAAACACTGATCTAAAGAAACTGGCCAGTCGGACACAGGTTCTCCCCATGCCCAAACTACTCACCCCAGCAATAAATCCAAGCTTGCCAAAGCCATGTCTGTGGGACCCCTGGCTGGTGACCAAGGCGAAGGGACAAACTCTCCACTTCAGCGCTTGAGAGGTGAATGTGTGGTTGTTTTGCCTGAAGTCAGACAGAGTTGGTGGCCATCCCCTCGGGCCGAGCTCTGGGAGACCCCTATGGGGGAGGAGACCATGCACAGGCCCCTGAGCTGGGAAAGACCAAACAGTGCAGCACATGGCAACCCTGGTGCCGCCAGCTTACAATCCCCAGAGACACAGGGGAGCAAGTAACAGCAGCATCTCAGCTCTCTCCACAGGGATGCTTGTGAAGAGCGCAGGCACGTGTTGCCAAGCACAAGGTGAAAGTACTACGGTTATCCTGGTGCCAGAGAGCAAGGAGGTGAACATCAGTCTAATCCCAGCATTGGGCGTTCTTGCTTTCTGGGTCCGAAAATCATCTTGGTAGGGAACCAAGTAGGAAAGTTTTCAGGAATCCACTCTGCAAAGAGAAGTAACCTAAATGATCTTGGGCATTTTTTCACCCACTTCTCAAAATCTCCAAGAAACTCAGAGTAAATCTCATTTTACAAATTCATCTCCATGTTAGCATAATGCAAGTATAAACAGATATGCATTCTGTTTTCAAAGAATGAATGTTCCCTGGGTTTGTGCTCCACCAGCACTTCCCAGGCCCAGTTCCTGCAAATGAACACCTTGGGAGGCAGCAGGTGATGGCTCAAGTACTTGGGTCCCTAGCACCTTGTGGGAGTCCCAGATTAAATTTCCACTTTTGGGTTCAGTTGGGCACAACCCTGGCTTCTATAGGCACTTGGGCATTGAATCAGCAGATAGACGATCTCTCTCTGTCTCCATTTGTCTCACAGAGATGTAAATAAATGGTTTTTAAGGAAAGGAATGTTTAATCCTCTCGTGCCTGCTCTCTGCAGGCGAAGCAGACACCTGTCTTGCCGCTTTGTGAAACTTGAAATCAGATACAGATGGTGGCCATCCTCTCCTGCCACCTGTAACCTCAGGAGATCCAGGAGACCTCATGAGGGAGGAGGCCGTGCACGGTGTCTTGAGACTGAGGATGAACATGCCAGGGTTTGTTTGAAGAATATCTTGCCAGGGGCCTGGCTGAGCTGAGGATATTGGACAGTGTCTCACTGTTGCTACAGGCCTTTCCTCATTTTAAGAGGACGTTCATACTCTTTTTATGACACTTTAAAATGAGTCTGGCAAATCAGAGAGCAAATACTCATTTTTTCTTTGAAAGAGAAGGTAATTTTTAAAAACTTGAGGGAGATTTTTACTTATTTGAAAGGCAGAGTTATAGAGAGAGTTCTTCCATCTACTGGTTCAGGTCCCAAATGGCAGAAGCCCAGAGCCCAGAGTTTCTTGCAGGTCTCTCACATAGGTGCAGGGGTCCAAGGACTTGAGCTATTTTTCACTGCTTCCCCAGGTGCATTAGCAGGGAACTGGACTGGAAATTTGGTAGCTGGGACTTGAACCAGCACCCATATAGAGTGCTGGCACTGCAGTTAGTGGTTTAATGCGCTATGCCACAGCACCAGTCTCAAATTCTTACTTTTAAAAAGTACCCAAAACAAATGATGCTGAGTATGAATAGCAAAACCCTGATGTTTGTATGTTTGTATTAATTTCTGATACACACCACAAGAAGACAACTGCCAATGATTTTCAGACAGAAAATGCAGGAAAAGGAGAATTACATCAGCTGAAACTTTGCAGACTGGTTATGCCTGCTTTATGTTTAATGACAGTCCCCTACCCTGAATTAAGCCAAAAAGACAAATAAATTAAAAGATTCTCTAAGAATGGCTGTTCTTTATCATACTCTGTTGCATACATAAATATTTAAATCCATTAGAATGTCTTTTGTCTGCAGCCAATTATGTCAACCACACTCAGACCCTATGTGGTGTAGCCTGATGTGCAGTGGCTGCTGACAGCGGCCTGTCAGTACTGTATGCAGCTTGGTGCTCGTGTGAGCTACCCTGAGAGCTGTCGGAGAAACGCTTTCCATTGCACTTCCATGTATCTGTTCCATTATGCTGTTCCAAGTCTAAGCTTCAGCCATGCCTTGGGAAGTCTTAAAAAAATCCCAGAGCATGATGAGAATTCACTGTGGCCAAGTTCATATCCACCAGCACCAACCTGTAGAGCAAGGAGTATGTGATGTAGGACCGATCATAAGGCCAAATTCAAGTTGCCTGGCTGCCAGGAGATGCATATCTCAGAATCTGGCTTCACCAATTTTGAAGACATGGTTACTGAGAAGCAGTTCACCCCACATGTCTGTGGGGTCACACACACTTCCAATGCTGTGCCCTGGACAAGAAGGCTTTCCACCATGCTGCTGTATCAGGGAACTGCTAAAATGTACTTCCTTCCCAAGGAAAAGAAAAGGAAAATTTCTTTTGTATTAAATGCATCGTAGAGATGCCATCTTGTGTTTTTGGTTTGTCATATACAGAGAAAGAAAAAAACGTAGTACTCTATTCTGTTTAATAAATGCAAATTTTATTTCTTAGAGAAGTCTTGGAATTACTTTAAAAATTAATTTAAAATGACTAGCTGTCAATCTATAAATGTCTTTTATTTAGAGGGAAGGTTGTTAAATAAGAAAATGTGGAAGTCTAAATATAAATTCTACTTTACTTGGTGTATTTAGCTTTCTTTCTTTTTTTTTTTTTTTTTTGTCTTTTTCCATACAGAATCCTTCTTCAGCTTTCAAATCCCTCTTTCTGGATACCTTTTAAAGATTATATGTTGGCAGCAAAATAACTGGACAAATGGAGACTCTATGATGGACTATGTCAATCAGTGGATTCTTCAACAACCTCATCATGCCTGGAGTGGCGAGATTGGCAGCGATTCATAACTGGTGAACCATCAAAACCACTTGAGCAAGGATCTCAGAGCATGCCCCACATCTGGGACCTGGGATGGGTGGGAGACTGGGTGGGACTTCTCCCTCAATATTCCCTTTACCTCAGATACATGAAGGAAACAATAGGGAAATAATAGTCTTACCCACTTCCCTATACCCCTTGTACCTATTTACCCTAATTAGCTATGTAAAGATTGTCAAAAATATAATAAAAAAAAAAGTAAAAAAAGATTATATACTTGTGGAATTTTTAAAATAAAAATGGTTTTTATCTGAAAATAGCTTTGTTAACTCATTGGTGGTTTAGCTTTTAAACAGAAAAAGCTCACAGAAAATTGAAAAAAAAAATCAATTCTGAAGCGCAAAAACAAAAACACATGAAAAAATTTTGCAGAATTTTATGGGCTAGTCATTTGTTTTCGTATGCCATTTTATAAAAAGATTTCTTTAACTTTATTGTAAAGTCAGATATATAGAGAGGATCTTCTGTCCATTGATTCACTCCCCAAGTGGCCACAATGGCCAGAGCTGAGTCAATCCGAAGCCAGAAGCTCAGAGCCTCTTTCAAGACTCCCACACAGATGCAGGACCCTAAGGCTTTGGGCTGTCCTCGACTGCTTTCCCAGGCCACAAGCAGGGAGCTGGATGGGAAGCGGGGCTGCCAGGATTAGAACCAGCACCTATATGGGATCCTGGCAGGTGCAAGGCAAGACTTTAGCCGCTAGGCTACAACGCTGGCCCCTTCATATGCCATTTGAAAAAACATGCCTTGTAAATCTTAATCATGCATAAATACAACCCAGTTAAACTGCTCTGTGCCCTCCACATAGTCTTCACTTTTCCATTTGGTATGTATTTACCTCTCACTGAAAATATCGAATTTCACTTCCTGAACTGGTTGTCACTTACTCATGTAAACAGGACTACATGGAAACATTACTGACGTCAAAGAATCAAAAGTAGAAGATCAAACATTGAGAAATATTTTCAAATACATGTATTGTTTGTGATTTGAACTTGTTGATTCCCTAGGCCTGCTGCCATACTAAAAAACAACCAAACGCTGCATAATTTCTTTTTCAACTACAGTATTGTGCTGGTTAAGGCTCTATTTTAGCATAACAAAGAATTAGAAATTCTTTTTTTATTTATCAAGACAATTGTGAATACCTTTTTGTAAAAGGAAAAAAAATAAAGCTTGTACAATTTAAAACACTTTTGAGAAATAAATTAGTTCTTTTAAAAAGAAACTATTTTGGTGTAGTTAGCTATAGAAGGTAATTTCAAAAACAGTCTTTTTTTTACTTTTACACTCTATTCCTTGTCTTTTTCCTTTCAGATTCTGCAAACCTATTCTAAATGCCGTGAGCCTTGGTCCGTCCCCATTGCCTAGCGTTCAGCTTTCAAGAAGAGAAGATTGCTGGTGGATTTAGAAACTCTGCAGATCACTAGTATAAACTTCTCCATCTAAAATGTGTATACAAACTTAGTAACAATTCTTTTTCATATTTGCAAAATATCTTGTAATCCTCACTTATATGTATAGGCAATAACATTTCTGGAATTTCAGCAAAAATATGTTTAATTCAATTTAATTGATGTAGCATTTTTAAGTAGAATACAGTGTATCTCTTCTGATCTTATAAGAAAAATGAATGCCTAGACTATAATGTTCCTATTCTGAGAGAAAAAAAGAGAGAACAGAAAGTATTTTATTGTTGCTTGCTTGCAGTTGGTGAACCTTCTTATTTAAGACATTGTGCCTAACAATTACTTTCACTCAGCTTTTATCATCAGTCTGTATTATGTACCAGAGCACAACAAATGAGATTCCTGATGAGTATGAATGTGAATGTTCACTTACTATGTTAGTGTAGAAGTTTGGTGACAATTCACTTGACTTTCCATGGCTACAAATGATCAAGGAACCATCAATGCTGTCAGTAAATGATTACTTTCTAACTCACCTCTGAGACTTTAAGAAAACTGGAAATAATCCCATGAAACTATTGTTGTATTTGCCACTACATCAGCAAGCAGAGATTTAGACTAATTCTGTTCATTAGATATTTCCATGTCTGTGCTCAACATGGAGATTGGTGATAATTTATTACCCAAAATGAACCTGTGTTAAGACACCAACGGCCAAATCACTGCAGTCAAATATACCTGCAGGTCAGTTTCAGATGCTACAAGCATTCAGTACTTTCAGTAGCCAGAACATATTCAAGTACTGTGTAGTATGGAGCCTTCTAGCAGATTTTTTGTTTTTATATACACAGATTTTTTTTTTTCGGTGGTTGTGATTTTCACTAGGTAAATTTGCCCATGGTGCTGCCACAAGTGCACCTACTCAACAAATCTTGTTTGTTTTTCCCACTCACTCCTACTAACTTCTTTTGCGGGGTGACCTTACCTGCTGTACCCACCATTCTCAGTGCAGTAGCAGTTTATGTGTGGATCGAGTGAAAGGCATAAAACATACAAGCTGGACAGGACTAAGAAATCAGGGCATTTGTATAACGGGTAGATTCCTGGAAGTTTTGGGGGCAACTATAACCATGAGAATAAAAACCAGTATCTGTTGCCACTTTTCAATTTACAAAAGCCTTTTCACATCATCCAACCCCCTTGGGCCTCAAAGCAGCCCTGCAAGTTTGCTTCCCTGTGCTTTTCTTGCTCTGTCAGTTGCATCATCACGTGATCGTATGCAGCTGTCAGTTTCTTCAGGTGGCAACTGTCTTGCACCTCATGAACATACACACACTGATACAGCACACAGATATAAGCATTTTTAAATTAACTGCAAAATTACTAAGAGCTTCAGGTAAAAGAACTGCTGGATTTGATGATGAGAGAGACCAATGACACCATTAGGACTGTAAAGAAAACCCACAGTCAGGGTGGAAGGGGAAATCCCTGAGCCTATGGAACTGTATCAAGAAAAATAAAATAGTTAGTAAAAAGAACAGAAAATTCACAGTGGTCCAAAGGAGAGGGCCTGGACTCAGACGGACCAGAGAAGCAAGACTCTTGTAGCCCCTCCAGGAAGATTAATGCTAGCCAGAAAACACCACACTCCGAATAGGAAAATCATCATAATTTTTAAGGATTAGTTGTTTTTATGCTATTTGTATGTTATATTTAGCTATTTTTCCATTGAAATGTTTTTGTCCTGTTACAAGTTTTTGGTACTATAAATACTCCATATTAGTACTATAAATAACACAAGTTGAACATAATGGTTGTATCTTAATTCATATTCCTAATTTTGTGTATTTGGATTTGTCTCCTTTTTTCCCCTAGTCAGATTTGTTATATTTTTATTATATGCCAAATGTATAGAAACACATACACACAGAGGTGGGGTGAGTTCAGTATACACGTTCACTCCCCCAGTTCCCACAACGGCCATGACAGACAAGTACAAGTTGGGATCTGGGACCTCAGCCCAGATCTCTTCCAAGAAGGGCAGGGACTCAACAACTTGAGCCATCACCTGCCACCTGGCAGGAAACTGGAGTCTGGAGCAGGAGCTGGGAATTGACCATGGGCACTCTGATGAGGGTAACAGGTGTCCTAAATGGTGTCTTAGTCCGGGACCAAACCTCTGCCCTAATATTTTTTATTACTACACTTTTTAAGGGAAAAAATGGCCTTATTTATCAATTCTACATTTTCCCCACTTTCCAAATACTTTAATCTGCTTTTACTTTTTCCTATGCCTGTTGCTAATTTCTCTTGATTAAATTTTTAAAGATCTATCTATGTTTATTGAAAAGGCAGATCAAATTTATTGAGAGACAGAGAGAAAGATCTTTCATCCACTGGTTTACTTCACAAATGGCTGCAAAGACCAGAGATGAACTGATATGAAGCCAGGAGATTTTTCTGAGTCTCCCATGTGGGTACAGGGTCCCAAGGTTTCAGACCATCCTCAGAAGAGGCTTTCCTGGGCCATAGCAGAGAGCTGGACGGGAAGTGGAGCAGCGAGGACACTAACTGGTGCCCTCATGGGCTTCTAGTGCTTGCAAGGTGAAGATTTAGCCATTAAGCCATTGTGGCAGATCCTTGGTTAAATTTTTATTTTTCTAACTTCTTCAAGCTGGAAGTTTAGTTTTCCTATCTGAAGTCTTTCTAGTCAAATGACAAATATTTAAAGCCATGAAATTTCTCTCTTGAATATAGCTTTGCTAGCATCTCAGAAATTTACAATTTCCACTGCCATTTATTTTTCTGTAGTCTGTATTTTCTGCTTTTATTTCTTCTTTGAGTCTGAATTTTTAGATTCTCATGCTTAAAGCTACATGAGGTTCTATGTCTTTGGCTTGTCTTCTAATTGTTCATTTCCAGTTTGATTGCACAGCAATTACAAATTATTTTTTAAGGGGAAAACAAGGAAAAATGATATAAAACAGGAACCGAAAGAAAACGGTATGAGAGAACATTTAAGAGCAAACAACGATGAGAATACGACACAAATGAAAGGAGAAAGCTGCTGGACTTGTGTGGCTGGCTAGAGTAGAAGATGTAGTTTGTCAGGGATGGGCTTGGCAGGAGGTGTGGTTGGCTGAACAGGGGTGTAATGCAGGCAGAATGTAGAGATCAGAATGAAACAGGGAGGGTGTGGCATAAGGGCCACAGGAGAAAATGAGCTGGAGGACGGTCCTTAGAGAAAATGCAGCCCTCCTTCTCTGCAGTGGTCAGAAATACCTTCCTTTGCATGCCTCGATGATACAGTGTTAGACTTAAGACTAGGCCATCTTTTTCCTATGCCATGATTTGATCTTTTAATGTCTTGGGTGAGTTTGTTTCTCTATCTTCTATTAAATTGGAGGAATGAATTTAATAGAAACATCACCTTTGTATTATTTTCCACATGCAATCCTCATTTTTGAGTTCCTATTATGACCAGTACTGGGCATGTGAAAAATACAGAGCACCACTGGCTTCTAAACATCTCATTTACAGCCCATGTTTGTAAGCTAATTCCCTTCTTGCTAAGCAGAAAGCAGCTGCTCCCACTTGAAAAAGAGCCAGAGACCAAAGTACTTTCCAATCAGAGGAAAATATCACCAACTCATTAGTGTAGAACTTAGAACTGCCACACACACCAGAGGAATAGGGAAATCGAAGAATTGTGTGAGCCACTTACTAGCTAACTCTTTCACTAGGCGGCTTTAATTCATGAGACATCCCAGAAATTTTCTGGGAATTCTCAAACCCCCTAGAAGGCACTGGTCAGGTGCAGCTGTCAGCCAAGCCTCTGATGCCAAGCTACCTGGGTGTGAACCTGAGCTCCATTACTACAGAATGGCTTTGGGCAAGTTACTGCAACTTGTCAAGCCTTGATTTTTCTAATCTACGAGTGGAGATTATAATAATACCTACCAAGGAGTCTTAATAGGAGAATTAAATGAGCCAATGCTTGGAACAGTGCCTAGCACAAAATAAGCAGTCAATTTAAAAAAAAAAATCTCATTATTGCTATTCTAGAATGCAGGTGTCCTCATCAATGCACAGGCACAGACAATGCCAGCCCCGCAGAGAGAAGGCAGTCACCCAAAAGAACACAGACACGGGTGCCTCAGTTAAAGTGGCAGCATCACTTACTCTTTTGCATTAAAAAGCAAAACAAGGTCATCCAGAAATCCTTGAAGCAAATGGCAGAGAAGCTACGAATTCAGTGCCTGAGCTGTCCGGAGTGAACATAAGGGGCTCTGAAATGAGTAGTGACACTCATGGCAGGAAGTCACATTAATGTGAACCACACAGAGGAGGGCCATAGAGAAACACAGACTGTTCTCTTAGCCACACAGTTTAGATGTATGATCAGTTTCCTAGTGAAGAAGAACATGATGTTACTGAATGCTTATTCCCTATCCTTGGTGCCAAATCAAAATAACAACAAGGACATTGTTTGAGGATAAAAGCACAAGAAAGTTTAATCTGTAGATGGATGAAAGTAACAGCAGATAATCTCAGGCACCACTGTCCTACTTAATGAGGATGATACAGGGCTTTTATTGACATCACAGAGAAGGGGGACTGGCTTCACACAAGTTGCCAGAGTAGCACGCATTCAGAGCAGCCACCAAGAGTTTGCACCCACACCTGCAGCTCTGTCCTTGAGAAGGTCTGCAGGTAGAGAGAGCAGCCTTGTCTTTGTTTTGTTTTGTTTAGATTTATTCATTTTATTTTTATTTGAAAGGCAGAATTATATGGAGAAGGAGAGAGAGAGATCTTCCATGTGCTGGTTCACTGTTTGTTTTCTTTTTATTGATTGCATTGCATTATGTGACACAGTTTCATAGGTACTGGGATTCCCTCCACCCCTCCCCACACCCTCCCCCCATGGTGGATTCCTCCACCTTGTTGCATTACCACAGCTCAAGTTCAGTTGAGACTCTTTCATTGCAAGCATTTACCAAGCATAGAGTCCAGCATCTTATTGTCCAGATAAGTTCAACGTCTTCTTGGGGAAACCATCTCTGGTCTGAAGGTAGAGCCGGCAGAGTATCATCCCAATCAATTAAAAGCCCAAACATAACAATAGCCACAATTTATAACATTATGGAATTGATTGACATAGTATTGAGTAACCAATATGTTAAAAGAAGAAGAAAGAAAAGAAAGAAAAGAAAAGAAAAATACATGCAAGTTCTTAACTACATCCTGTTGGTTTACTCTTCAAATGGCTGCAATAGCCACAGCTGAGCCAATCCAAAGCCATGAGTTTCTTCTGGGTGTCGCATGTGGGTGCAGGATCCCAAGGACTTGAACCATCTCCCCACTGCTATCCAGGCCATAAGCAAGGGGATTTTATTGGAAGGGAAGCATCTTGGACTTGAGCCAGTTCCCATGTGGGGTGCCAGTATCACAGGTGGAAGCTTAACCTACTATGACATGGTACCAGTCGCAAGATTAACCTTGTCTTAGACTGGGTGCTGTATTCTGGCTGCCTGTAAGAGAAGTCAAGATAAAATTTAAAAAGTTAAAGCATTATGCCCATCAGGGGCAGTGGTGACTCTGGATAGGGCCTGGGCAGAGTCCTCTTGCCTCCGTGCACCCAGTGGCAGCAGAGGCGGCTCTGGATTGGGCATGCCAAGGGTCATCTTTATCCTGCATGCCTAGCAGAGGCAGTGGGCAACTCTAGAGGAGACCTGTGCGGAGTCCTCTTGCCTCCATCAACTTGGCAGTGGCAGAGGCGACTCCAGATTGGGCGACCCAAGTTCCAATAGTGTTGGGTGAAGTCCTTAGGCCAGCCACCAGCATGCTCTGGGGACTTGAGCATGTGGGTTTGGGTATGGCACAAGTGAGGCCAAGCAGGGACCTGAGGCTTCATGTGCAGATGAGGAATGACTACTGATGGGCATCTATAAACAAAGCCACTGTACTTGTAGGTAAATGAGGGTGCTGAGACCAAGCAGTTTGGAGGCAGGAATGGGAAGACCTTAGAAATCAGACCAAGGACCTGGCACAGTAGTGTGTAAAGTCCTTGCCTCGCACACTCAAGATCCCATATGGGCACCAGTTCATGTCCCAGTTGGTCCATTTCCCTTCCAGCTCCCTGCTTGTGACCTGGGAAAGCAGTAGAGGATTGCCCCAAAGCCTTGGGACCCTGCATTTGCATGGGAGACCTAGAAGAAGCTCCTGGCTCCTGCTTCCTATTGACTCAGCTTTGGCAGTTGTAGCTACTTGGGGAGTGAACCAGCGGACGGATGACCTTTCTATCTCTCCTTCACTCTGTAAATCTGACTTTTCAATAAAAATTAATAAATCTTCCCCCAAAAAAGTCAGATTGAAGCACCAGTGCACATGGGAGACCTGAGGTGGCATAATTAGCAGCGACCATCACTGAATACCATTCACTGGCACACATTAAAGCTAGAGCTAGCAGTCAACCAGGCAGGGCTAGATCACAGTACTAACCAGTAAGACTCGGAATAGGAGGCAGGTAATCTTAGGCTGGGCCATGACACTAACCAACACGCTAGAGAATCAGGTCTGGGGGCAGGATATGTTGCGGGGGTGGTATGTGGGCTCACTGCTGTGCAACTGCAGTCTCTGCTGGCACATTCAAGATTTGTGGCTCGAGACAGGCCTGGCTGGGGAGCTAAGAGGATGTCCTGGCTAGGTTGGGGTTCTCACCAGTGAACACAAGAGCCAGAATGGAGGCAGCAAACTGGACTGGACATGGCTGCAGTCTCCCTCAATATGGTTGTGGAGTGGGTCTGGAATTGTCAGACTAAATTAGACTTCAATACCCACTGGTGCTCATGAGAGCCAGGGTGGGTGTAGGACAGGCTGGACTAGGTCTAGGTTCCTGTTGAACCATGTGAGATATGTGCTGGGCGTGGACCAGATGTGCCTGGGCTATAATACCCAACAGTAAGAACGGGAACAGGTGTGGGCTGATTGAGCAAGGATACTGTTCCCGCCAGGACAAGAGGTGGACAAAGTCAACCTGGACCAAGGACCGCTGGTGTGTGCAAGATCTGCCACTGGGAGATCTGACTGAGGAGCTTGGGTAACTCCTTTGTCAGGACACAGTCCCTGCAAGTGAGCACAAGGACCAAGCAAAGGAACAGCCCAGACCCCGGCAAGTTACAGTACCCACCGGAATACATGTGGATCAGATCTGGGAGTGGGCCAGGCTAAACCAGTTCATAATGTCCACTGGCGCATCTGAAAGCTGGATGGGGTGCAGGACATGACAGGTCAGGTCACAACACCAACCAGTCCATATTAGGGCTGGGGGCTGGATGGGCTGGGCTAGGCTGCGGTACCCACTAAGAGGTGCTGGAACTGGGGATAGGCTAGACAGATCCAGACTGAAGCACCCAATGGTGGATGCCGAGGTTAGGCAAGCCATGCTAATCTGAGAGCAATGAGTGCCAGGTCTGTGAGCCCTGGGGGTGGGGGACTCAGTGGGGACTGGGTTGCCTGGCCTGGGTCCTTGCACCTGCATGTGCAGTGGGTGCTGGGTCCCTGAGCCCTGAGGCTAGAAGGTGCTTAGGCCTGCCTGCCTGGTGGTGTTAGGTCTATGAGCCCTGGGGGCAGAGGGTCTGGTGAGGGTCCATGTTGCCTGGCTCAAGTACTTGGGCCCAGCTGTGCACTGAGTGCCAGATCTATGAGCCCCAAGGATGGGTGTTCTAGCAGACCCAGATCTCTTGGCCCAGGGTTTATAGGCCTAGCTGTGCATTGGGTGCCTGTCTACACAGTGAGTACCAGGTGCGTGAGCCCTGGGGGTGGAATGTCCTTAATCCCTCCTGTGCAGTGGGTGCCAGGTGTGTGAGCCTCAGGTTGAGAGGATGCTTCGGGTGGGGCCTGGGTCTCCTGACCCAGGTCCATAGGCCTGCCTGTGTAGCGGATGCTGAGTCTGAGCCCCAAGGGTTGGGGGTCTGGTGGGGCCAGGTCACCTGGCCCGGGTACATAGGCCCACCCATGTGGATGGTTCTGGTTCCATGAGCCCTGGGGGTAGGGAGTCCAATGAGTCCTGGTTTGCCTGGCCCAGATCCTTGGGCCTACCTGCATGGTGGGTGCTGGGACCATGAGACACAGCGGTGGCGGGGGTCCAGTGGGGCCTGGGTCACCTGGCCCGGGTTCATAGGCCTGAATGAAGTAAAGCTGAGAGATAAATTACCCTGATCTTTAAAAACTGCAGTATTCTTTATTTCAGCGGAATGGAAACCTTACTACTCTGTTAGAATAGACTACTCCAGGGAACCTGAGGATGATTCTCTATCCCATTGAGTGGTTAAACAAATAAAAACTTTCACATTAAAAAAAGAAGAAGAATTTCACAGAGCAGATTCAGGTGTATAAAACCTGTAGCTGTTTCCCTTTGGGTGCCTCTGATCTTTTTCATTTTTTGTTATTGGGGATTATCTTCCAACCTCAAAGATACTATGATGATGCTATAAACTAATTCCAGAAGACATTTTTCTGGCTGCTGTGTGAGTTAGCTAACACGCAACTTTAAATTCACATAGGTGCATGCATATAATTAAATTCTATCTCCAATCCCATTCCACTTGGCAACAGAAACTCAATCCCATCAGTTGATAGAACACCCAAAAACACAAGGTTCTTGGGACAGTGTCCTTGGGAGAGGACTCTGCCCTGGGCATCTCTGTCTGCAGTGCTGTGTTCATTCCTGATGCCTCTGCCAAGTGCTTCGGAGACATGATTCCAAACTAAGCCTGAGCATCAGAGTCCTGTCTGCTGGCCAATCATATGTTCTGTTACCCTGTCACTTATTGAAATGGGACTTCTTTCTAGTTCTTTACAGTTCCCATGAAGTTTTGTCTGATATTGTGTATGAGCAAATAAACTAAATTGGAAGCTCCAGATTTCTAAATCCAACTTACATACACGTTGAAACAGGTGACAAATCAGCAACTTAAACAGAGAGAGGATTTTTGATTCCCTGGGTCCCTCCTCACCAATGTTAATTCTCAGCCTTCTCACCTCAGCAAACAATGCTACCCTTCACCATCAATGCTCAAGCCAGAACCCTAGGCCTCTTCCAAGCCTGTTCTTTCCTTGCCCCTGTTCCCATCTCATCTGTCAACTGGTCAAGTTGGAGCTACCTCAAAAATTTCATACCAACTCCAGTCTACCTGTCTACTGCTAACACCTGAGCCACCATCACCTGTGGCCCAGGATGGACAGAAATGGCTGGAGATTTAGCCTCCCCACCACACTATAAGCAGCAGCAGCAACTCCATCTCTGTTCAGTGGATGGTCAAGCATAAACCACATTGTGTCAAGGCCTCACTTAGAACTAACTGAAAGTTTCTCTTCCCACCCAACCTGTCCTGGCTGCAGCTGTGCCCGGGTTTTTCACATATTGCCTTGCTCTGCTCTTCACACTCAGCCCCACTGGCCCTCTCTCTGCTGTTTGAACGCACCAAGCTACTCACCTCTAGAACCTCTGAACCCAAATGCCTTTGTTCTAATGCACTCTGGCACTCACTTCCTCCAACTGTGTCTGACACCCTCCCCTGTGTGCCAGATGACTAACCACTTTTTGAAGTGATCTTGTTGTTTCAGTGTTGATTTTCCTGCTGGTGAAACACAGTGTCTTATCTGCAAAATCACCTGACTGCTCCTACAGAGCTTGCACTACCGTGCACACAAACAAACACACATACACATACTCCAAAGCTCCATGGAAACCAAGATCTTATCAAGTAACAATAAATGTTTTAGAATAAATGATTTGATATGCACCTTCCTGTCACTCATTCCCACAGAACTCATGGGCAAGAATAAAGTGAACTTCTTGTCAATCTTGAGATTCAGTCTCAAGCTTCTTTGGCTTCATGCAAGTGATTCCCTTGGTGAAAAACATGCAGTGAACCCCTGCTCATCTCTCAAAACTTTGGGAAGGAATATTCAGAGAGGATGAGGCTGGACACTGTTGAGGCAACAGAACAAGGGAGCCATAGCACCAAGTTGGTGAGAGCAGAACCAGGGGTTCAAGACAGCAAAGGCAGCAGCTTCTAGGATCCAGCAGTACATGTCCTCTCCACTTTCATCTTTTCCAGCAGCCTTGAACGTCACACAACCAAATAGAAATTCAGATGTAAATGATAGGCATATTTGTCCAACTGCTCAGTCCAAAAGTTTGGCTCCTCCTCTCAACACATCACTTCCAGTCTGCCAGCACAACCCCTATTCCCCATTTCCCCCTTTCTCACCCTGGTCCTCACCTCACAGCCCCTTGACTGTGCCTCTCTCATAATTCACTCAGCCTGCATTGTCCACACAGGTCTTCCTGCACACATCACTGTCAGCTTCTCTGGCTTCTTTTCCTGCTCTCCCCTTCTTCCTCTGTAACACAGTAAGGAGAGGACAGACTCTGGAACAACTGTGCCATTCATTTAACTATGTGATGCAGGGTAAGTTGTTTCATCTCCCTGTGTCTCCTCATATGGAAAACAATGCTGTTACAGCTGATGATTTCTGCCTGAGCTGTTGCAGGATTAAAGCAGCCCTGGGAACAGCAGCCAGCACATGGGAGCCTAGGTATGCACTTATGGTTTTCAATTATTTTATATCATGAACCGTTAAATTTGAAAAACACGCAAGTGAGTATGAAGAAAGCTCAAGGAAAGAGAATACACCTGTAAGTTGTCATAACTGAGTTTTTTCATTTTTTATTATATTTTTGACAATCTTTACATAGTTAATTAGGGTAAAAAGGTTCAAGGGCTATAGGAAAGTGGGTAAGACTATTATTTCCATATTGTTTCCTTCTTGTATATGAGGTAAAGGGGGATATTGAACGAGAAGCCCCACCCAGTTTCCCTCCCACCCCAGGTCCTGGATGTGGGGCATGCTCTGAGATCCTTGCTCAAGTGGTTTCGATAGTTTTCCAGTTATGAATCGCTGCCAATCTCTCCACTCCAAGCACAAGGAGGTCGTTGAAGAATCCACTGATTAACATAGTCCATCATAGAGTCTCCATTTGCCCAGTATTTCAGTGTCAACATATAGCATAGCTGAGGTGGTTGTTTGACTTGTTCTGTCTTCTGTCTTTTCTTGGTTAGGGTTCTGAGTCTGGTAGTTCGATTCGGGAGATCCCCAAAGAAACTTTGTCTGACGTGTTCCCAGACCAGATTCTTGTATGTACTAGCAAGTACAGGGCCCAGCACAGTCCATCGCCTAGATCAGCTGGTGGGTACGATCGCTGGGTTGGTTCTGTTTTCAGCCCTGACTTCCATTGGAACCTATAGGTGTTGCAGTCCAGCCTGGTTCTGCCCAGCACACACTCGGCCCTCGCATAAACCAGTGGGAGCTGCAGCCTAGTCAGAGCAACCCACAATAACCCCAACCAGGCCCGACCCCTACCCTGGTTTGCCAGTATGTGTAGCAGACCAGTCCAGTCTGTCCCACATCCCAGTTGGCTCTCGTACATGTCGATGGGTAGTAAAGCTTAGTTTCATCTAACCAGCTTAACTATCCAGCCTTCACGGATGTTATTGAGTGCCTCTCTGTCTAGCCACCCCAGCCCCCGTCCTAGTTTTCATGCCCTCCCATGGGAGAGGTAACCCAAGAGGGAGGAGCCCACTATTTCCCTCCCAAGTCTCTCCCACTCCCAGATTATGCACTCTCCAGGTGGTTCTGTGGTTTGACTTGACAGAATTACCCCCCAGTGCCAGCTTCTGCCAGCTGATGCTGTGGCTAAGCCAAAACAACCCTCACCCACTCTAATTTTGTTTGCACCAGTAGGAATAATCAGCCCAGCCTGGCTTTTCCCTGATCTAGTCCACATGAGGCGCACAGATGTTGTAGCCCTGCTTAGTCTGGTCTGCTCCCATCCCAGCTCACACTATCCAGTGGGAGTAGCTGTCCAGCAAGGGAACACCCCTATTCCCTCTGCTGGCTCTGCCCCCTCCCTTCCTGGTTCTCACGCATGCTGGATGGGCGCTGCGGTCACATCCGGTACAGGAAACCTCACCCTGGCATTCCGTATTGTGGACTGGTTTTTGTCGCAACCGAACCTGGCCAGACCCACACTCTGCTCTGGTGCTTGGATTTGCCAGTGGATGACATGTACTGATTCAGCCTGTTCTGCCCCCAACCCATGCCAAATGTTTGCCAGTGGGAAACTTCCATGGCCTATTCTGGGCTGTTTCTTATCATGGTTCTTGCGCTTACCTGCAGGGTCTGTGTCCTGCCAGAGGAGTTGCCCAGGCTCCTCCATCAGAACCCCTCTCAATGCCAGATTTAGCGCATACCATTGGGTCCATGAGCCAACACTACTCAGTTCACCCCCTGTCCTAGTACGAACAGTGGCTTTTCTTGGCTGGCCTTCAACCCATTCTGGTTCTTGCTGTTGGATGTTTCAGCCCAGCCACAGCTTCTCCATACCCACATACGGCTCACACATGGTTCAGTAGGGTTGAGACTTAGCCTATTCCGTCCCACATCTATCCTGGTCCTCCAGGACACCAGACGGTGTTGGGGTCTGGGCTGGCCTGGTGCATCCAGTCCCAGTCCACACTTGTGCCAAGGGAGACTACAACCATTTCCTGATCAGAACACAGCCCCCATTCCAGCCCATGCGCCCCTTGGTGAGAACCTCAACCCAGTTAGGGTGTCCCCTTAGCTCCCCAACTGAGCCTGTTGCCAGCCATAGATCACACACATGCCAGTGGTTGCTCTGACTCAGCTTGATTCAGCCCCTCACCTGTCCCAGCCTCTGCCTTAGACACTGTGACTTAGCGTCCCTGGCTCACGCAGACCAGTAGGTACAACAGCCTAGCTTGGCATGACCTGTGCTCCATCCTGGTTTCTAGTTTCACTTGTTGGCTAAGGTTTGCTCAGTCCTGCCAAGTACATTCCATTCCATTACCAATTCACACATTAGCCAGCTGTTGGAGCTACTTTGCCCAGCTTGTCCGACCCCCAGGTCTGGACCATATGTTCACCAGTGGGAGCTACGGCTCGCCAGGGGAGTTTCCCAAGTTCCTCCACTTGATCCACTCCCAGACCCAGTTCTCATACATGTCATTGGGTTTTAGGCCAGTGCCCGTCGCAGTCTCACCTTCCATTTGGCCTTGTATGAGCTGGTGAATGTTGCAGCCCGACCCACCGCACAACCTATTCAGGGTGCACATTCGGGTGCTGCTGCCTTGACCAGTACAGACTGTTGTGGGTTCCTTTACCTGTGATTGATGACAAGCTCTTTGGTCACATCTAGCTTAGTCCATCACCACCCCAACTCTTAAGCTAACCAGTGGGGTTAGAATTTCCACAGAGTTTGGCCCACACAACTCCCACAGAATCTACCCCCAGATATGGTTCTCGAATGCTAGTTAATGTCATGGCCCTGCCTAATGTGACCCCTCTGCTGATCCATCATCATGTCAGGTAATAGAATATCCTGCTGGACAAGCCCTGAACCTTAGCTTTTGCATGAACTGGTGTTCGGTACTCAACATTGTTAAGCAATTACAAGTTCTTCAGAGGAAGAGTTACTGTCATTGGGAATCTTTAGGATTGATTCACATCCCAAAAGCACTGTGGGTTCAACCTGGAGCTACCTAAGCAGCGATTCAAAGAACCAAAACCCCAGAGCTCCCTGGCCGTGGATAGCTCACCATGTGCACGTTGTGGCTGGAGTCAGGATCCGAGCAAGACTCCCCGTCCTGAGACCCACCAGCAGCTGGTCGGCTGCTGGAAGTTTAAACCCCTAGGCCCAAAGTCGCGCCCCTCCCCAGTCCTGTCTACTGTTCAATGAGAGTGGCGGGTGGGCCCCGGACCCCAGGCTGGCCCAACCCAACCCCAGAGACTTCTCCCTCGGTGTACTTTTTCTGAAGGGAGCAGCCCCAGGAGCCCAGGCAGGCCCGGGGACAGCTCGCCACGTGCATGTGGTGGCTGGAGTCAGGATCCAAGCAAGACGCCCTGTCATAATGAGTTTTAAAGCCCCATTTTTAAAAAGTCTTTAACTGTTTGTGGTGGAATCTTCCTTTGCCCTTTAACATAAGAAGAATCTGAAGAATTAGTCTCATGAGTATTGGTAGTGTTGTATTGATCTATGGGTTAATAAGTTAAATCACATATACGTACATTAAAAAAAAAAAAAACCATGGGTCGTGCGTAGCCTAGCAGCTAAAGTCCTCACCTTGCACCTGCCAGGATTGCATATGAGCCCCAGTTCAAGTCCCAGTGGCCCTGCTTCCCATCCAGCTCCCTGCTTGTGGTCCGGGAAAACAATCAAGTATGTCCCAAAGCCTTGGGACTCCTCACCCACGTGGAAAACCCAGAAGAAGCTCCTGGCTTCTAGCTCCTGGCTTCAGATCCACTCAGCTCTGGCCATTCTGGCCACTTGTGGAGTGAATCATCAGACAGATCTTTCTCTCTGTCTCTTCTGTTCTCTGTATATCTGACTTTCCAATAAAAATAAATCTTTAAAAAACATACATATATATTATATGTGTGTATAAAAACACACATGCACACACATAATGACTGCTTAAAATTTGCTTTTATTTATTCCTCTCTGGCATTAATCACATTCCCCTGGGGAAAGTAGTCGTGACCTCAAGGGGGATCAAGTGAAAATACAGATACTACTTGGTTCACTCCTGAGAAAGAAAGAGCCAGGGCTCTGCCAAGCACTTGTAGAGTGTCTGTGGGCTGGGCGGGCAGAGAGCCCTGGCTGGCACTCCCCATCTCTTCGTGTGGCTATAAATCACCCTGCCTCAGTCTGCCACTGTCAGCTTGGGCAACCAAGTAGTTGTTCTAACATATCTTGAAACAAATCTCTATCCTGATCTTGGCAAGATGCCTTCCCGTCAGAATTCTGATGAGCTAATATTTTTTGTGAATGGAAAAAAGGTGAGTACATTATGTGGTTAATACGGATTTTCATATGTCAGCCATAAAAGCCAAGCTTTTAATCTTTCCTTCTCTCTTTTTCAAGTGTAGAATCTTGAGCATGAATCGTTAGTATAAGTCCTGATTGCAAAATTGTTAAACTGTGGCTGTCTTTACTTTGGAATCAGTCGAAAAAGCTTTTGTTTTTATCATATTACACTGTGAGTCAATTTTGGCATTTTCCCTTTGAATTTTAGCTCTGCTTGAGATCGTCAAAGCTGTTTATTCTATTGTGATGTATTTATTTTTATTTGTTCAATAAGGTGAGAGAGAACATGACAGGGAGACAGAGGGGGCTACCATCTGCTGGTTTACTCCCACATGTCCATGAGAGCTCTAGACCAGAGGCTCAAGGTGTTAGCCTGAATTCAGTCTGGGTCTCCCATGTGAATGACAGGAACCCAGCCACTGGAGCCATCATTTCCTGCCTCCCATGGTGTGCATTAACAGGAAGTTAAAATTGGAAGACAAGTCCCCTGATGTGGGATGTGAGTGCCCCAAACAATCTCTTAAGCATTAAGCCAAATGTCCATCCCAATCAATGTTGTTTTAGTAGAAAATTTAATAGAAGACATCAAGGATGACAGCAACGAGGAACTCTCAAGTGATTTTGTTTTCTTTCATAAATTGCCCTCCCACAGATCAATTAATTTCAAGGCTGGAACACCCACTGCCTATCTACTTTCTCCGTCAGGAAAGATGTGATAATAAATGCTTTGCCCATGCCTTATTCTCAACCCTGTGCTTTCCTGAGCAAAATGAGTACACGAAATGTTTCAGGTGTTAACGATAGGATGCAAACCCCAAAAAACTATAGAGCGTGATATGCTGCAAAGCTTCTGCTTCTCATACTTCACTTACAAGGGATTACTGATGTTGCAGCTGAATGAGGAAATACAATCCTAATAGAGACAAAAATTCTTGGGATCTTTTTTTTTAGTTTGTAGTTTTGATGATGTTTACATAGTTGACCAGAGTGGTAAGGGTGGAGGACTAGGGGAGTATGGGTGAGATCATTGTTTCCAAATATTCCCCCTCTTACTCCTGTATCTGGGAGAAAGAGGGAAATTAGGACAGAAGCTACAAGCTAGCCTCTCCACCACGTGAATACCCAGGGATTGAGAATGGCCACCTGATGCCATCCCAGAGTCCCCAGTGTGGAGGCTGTTCTGAGGGTTCTGCTCGAATAATTTCAATAGTTCTGAAATGCTGTGGATCTTGCCAATTCTTGGGACTTTTATCAGTCCAATTGCAAGGAAAGGTCATTTCCAGGAAACCTATAAATAATGAACACAGAGTGAAAAAGAAAAGAACAAAGCCTAGATTTCATGATCTTGAATGACCTGAAGCCATGTAAAGCAACAAAAGTAATTCCTGCATGGAAATTTGAAATAATTCAAAATCTCAGACCATATTTGGAATAGAAGGCCAATTCCCTTGACCGAGAGGCCTTTGCTTGTACACAGTGCCCTGGAACTCCCAGATCCTTGCGAGGCTCCAAGATGTATGAATCCAAAACCAACAGTTTGGTGCATTTACCCCTTTTTCTGTTTTGCAAATTTCAAAGCAAGTCACAAATGGTAAAAGAGGAGAAAATATAAGTGACCCTGAAAAGAAAATTGTTGCTGTGTTGATCTTTCCTTCATAGCATGCACAGACTAACGAGGTAACCCCATCAATGGTTCAACAGCATCACAGCCTTCATTTCCTTTGTAGTTCTCTTCTTTGCATTCTCTATCTTCTTTGTATTTCCCTCCCAATGCACACACTCATGTGCATTTGAGATCTATATCCTTTCCATCTACCAGATACAGATATATCTTTGAAATATATCTAATGTAGGTATATAGGCTTGAGTGTTCTCAACTCACACAAAGGTGATACAGTTTATAACTCTCTTGCTTTCTTTGGCAATTCAGCATTGGTTTTGAGTGCTCTGTGTTGCACTTTAAAAACCTGGTTCTTTACTTCTAAAGGCACAAATCTCCCATCTGCACAGCTTTCGTCTGCTAACCTAGTACCCAAGTCATGGCACATGCTTCCAGTTTCACCCTTCCCCCTCCCCCTCCCCCTCCACACACACACACACACACGCCCATGACAAGCCATAGTGAATGAGTTCTCCATGCCTCATCACAGTGCTGGCAGGAGAATTACTGTATGAGGTGGCAGCAAGGCAATTGCAGAGGTGTAGCCTTCCAGAATATCACACAAATTCCAGTTCCCAGGGTGTGGCAGAGCTGCCTGCCAGAATGTAATTTGCCAGTGTAATAGATGATTGTCAACACTTGATATAATCAGACTTTCCACACCTCGCTGAAGCTGAGGGATGTCACGTGTTGCTGGCTGTTGGCATCATTTGCATTTTTCTGCTTCTTCTCTTCCTAGACTTGACTCCAAGGAACTTATCCCTAAGTGCAATATTTCTGTGTGATGGCCAATTTGTTTATTTTAAATGGTTAGGAATAGTAGATATTTGATTGATCAGAAACTGTGACTCACAGTTGTAAGTTTCCCAAGGTCTAATCTTAGCCTTTCTCCTTTACTGGGAGATGTCCTGTGTCAGGCTTGCTTTGTCAGAAGCACAGTCACAATGGCAGGGGACAGAGCTCCATCCAGTGTGGCACTGGTCAGGCTGCTGAGGTGGTCAAGGGACATGTCCTATTACCTGGAATGTTACGTTTGAGAAGCTGATATCTTCATAGCAAAGAAGAGCACCCTCAAGTCTTCTTCCCAGCTCCATCTTGTTCCCACCAGTTGGAAATTATTTCCACAGCCACATGACTGTAGTGCTAAATAGGACAGCACCACAACTTTTTGCTTCAGTGCTGCTGTTCTCAGTCTCTGCCACTTGCTGAGCTGCAGGGAGGAGTGGTGCCAAAGGATTTGGAAGGGAACACGAAAATAGGAGGTATCACATGAAGAGATCATGCAATCCATTGCTTTTTTTGAGGTGATTAAAAAATAATTATAACAAGGAGCCAGTGCTGTGGTGTAGCAATCTAATCCTCTAACATATGGTTGCCAGTTCAAGTCCCAGCTGCACCACTTTCAATCCCACTCCCTGTTGAGGTTACCTGGGCGGGCAGTAGGGGGTAGCTCAGGTGCTTGAGCCCGGTGCTCATGTGGGAAGCCTGGAAGAAACTCCTGGCTCCCAGCTTCAGGTTAGCCCAGCTCTGGCTGTTGCTGCCATTTGGGGAGTGAACCAGCAGATGGAGGATCTCTCTGTCTCTCCTTCTCCCTTTGTAACTTTAACTTTTAAATAAAAATAAACAAATCATTAAAAAAAAAAACAAAAACACTCCTTAATGGAATTAACTCTGCTTTTTCTGGCCTCAGTGTCACTATCCTTCCACTTCAATTTCTTTTCAATTCACCTCCCTGTAATCTGGCTTTACTTTGCCCAGCAGGGAGTTGCCTGTGTGCCTTTGAGCCCCAGGAGGGCAGGTGGCCTTCACCTGGTGGGCCAGCTCTGATAAGTTGGCAGGTACAGCTAGAGCTTGTCAAGAGGCAAAGTGATGTGTGCCCGATTCTGACTTCTCTTCACATTTAGGAAAGAGGAGGGAGAGAAATGGCTTCCTGAGGCCACACTGAGTTAGTGGCAGAAGAAGGGAAGCAAAACCCCTTAAAATCTTTTTTTTTTCTTCTGGCTACCTTATTTTTGTTAGCACATGCAGACAGCTGAGTGTGAGCAGAGCCCAGATGTCCAGGGAAGTCTCAAGCACTTTCCATGTTAGAGTAACTCAGAAACTACAGACCTGGAGGATGTTCCAGACATGGAAGCCACATCATGAGCCATCTCATTCCCATTAATTAGTCTTAGACTCCTTGTAATATCATTAGCGTTGAGATTTCAGCTGGGACTCAACTCCAAAATCATCGTGGCAGATCTGAAAAGACTTTATTAGGAAAGAAAACAGGTGGGACCTCATCCAGGAAACTCCCACTGCATTCCAGGACTCTATCCCTGCCCCTTGATTATTCCTGCCCCTTCATTGCAAGATAAAGTTGAAAGAGGAACCTTCCCGCTCCCTAATTCTCGGGCCATATGTCCAGTCAGTCTCCAGAGCTTGCCCACTCCCTCTGTCTTGAAAATGTAAGTTCACTTAGTGATAAACTGCTTGCTTGCTCCTTTAAAATTGAACCCCCAAGTATCTTAGATTTCTCTTTAGGAGTGATGTCAAGAAACCTAGAACGTAAATTTTCAGGTAACATTATGACATTTTATGATTATTAGTTCTCTCAGTCCATTTGGGAATCAATGACTGTTCCCATGTGAAACTTTTCTACCTAAGTCTAAAAAAAAAAAGAATGAGGAGGTTGTTTTCCAAATTCTAATCCATCCTCTTTGGTTCTCTTGCTTGGAACTTTGCCATAACTCGTCTCTCTCATAGCCTGAGGTATTGCCATGGTATATAATCATGTGTATTTAAAAATCCAGACACACTGAAATAAAACTCAATGATTCTCTTGACATTTGTGCTTCCAAATGTTGTGAAAGGTTTCTCTTGTTATTTTTTTCTTGTAAATCCATCTCTTATTTAAAAAAAAAAAATCCCTCAAACAATGGATTGAATTGTCATCTTATGCCAATACTATCTTTCTGAGGTCCCTTCTCTCACCTCACAATGTAGGTAATAGAGAAGAATGCTGACCCTGAAGTAAACCTACTGCAGTACCTGA
Source organism: Ochotona princeps (assembly GCF_030435755.1). NCBI lineage: Eukaryota > Metazoa > Chordata > Mammalia > Lagomorpha > Ochotonidae > Ochotona > Ochotona princeps. The sequence goes on from NC_080836.1 coordinate 75,858,919, forward strand.
GGAAAGTCCATATCCTTTCATGGCACAGCAATCGATGTTGCTTGGGTGGTAAGACATGGACATGCTAAGACTCTTCAAGAAAGCTGCCTGTATATGCTCTTGGTAATGGCCTTGCATCCCATTCCTCAAGTCTAGTCGGAGTTCAGAGACGGTTTCTGTTGATCCACAATTTATTTGTTATGTTTTTTACCTGAGGAAAATGAAGAGTCATTTAGTGAGCCACCAGTGTGTTACTCTAGAAATACTGTTGGGGTTTTTTTTTTTTTTTGTATTTTTCTTTATTTGCATAAAGTGATCAATACAGGTTTGGGATCATCCACCCTGTCCTCCCTCCTGCCCATGTTCCCCACCCATCCTCCTCCTTCTATGTTTCTCATTCTTTTTTCTTTTCTTTTTTTTTTTTATAATCGCAAATTTTCATTTTATTTCACAATCACAAGCTTACCATCACACTGGGCAAAGATTTCAAGAAACCACAAGTAGAGACACCTGCTGATGACTTCCTGTTCCGAAGTATCAGTGTAAAAATTCCTAATTAAATTTGTGTCTGTGCTCACAGGTGCAGTTTACAACACTTGTGATCCCCAAGGATATTGTGCTGACTTGTCCTAAACCCTTTTATTCTTATATTTCATATACCTAAGGAGTAGCAATGTACTCCCAGTTCCCCATATATGGTCCTGACTCCCCACTTCTCAAAGACTTTAAATAAACCATCAGTAAATATTTATTCATGAAGAAGCTCTTGAGTTTGGGGAGCAGTATTAACATGAGACAAAATTGCACAGAATCATGCAGCACACACCCACACCCACATGTGTATGTGTGGGTATAAGTGGACTTTTAAAAAATTCATAGAATATGGGGTTAAAAGTATCAGTTTATTTTAGTGCAAAAGTTTTTATTGTCATACATACAGGGAAAATAAACATGATAAAACTGTATATATTACGAAAATTTTACATCAAAATAAACTTGCACTTTTCATTTCATTTTATAAGAGGTGAAAGCTGTATAAGTTCTGCACTGTAACATCAAAACTATACCAGTGTCAATTTCCTGGCTTTGATGTGCATCAAAAATATGCATAATATGCTATTGCTATGTGATATGTCATCAATTAGAAAAAAACAGTGTTGGATGTGCAGTTTATACGATTTTTGCAACTTTCTATGAGACTATATCTCAAGATAAGTTTAAAGAATATGGTCATTGAGCACCTGTGAAGTGCCAGACACTGTGTTAGGCTCTGGGAATCCCAGGATGAACAGGACAGGATTAGTCCCCCTTTTTATCTTTTTGCTTCCCAGTGTTCACATCTGAAAACATGACTTCATTTCTTCTTGTTCTTCCCATGCCAACTTTTTCTATGTCTGATGCCTAGTTTTCTCTGCAGGCTCTCTCTTCTGAATAGGCCTGGCTGTCTCTCCCTACCTCATCATTATACCACTCTGACTGTCCCATTTCCCATTGTCACCATTCCACTCACAAACCAGAAAAGTCACACCCCAGTCTTGCTGTCTCCCAGTGGCCAGAAAATCCTATAACTCTCTTGTTTTATAATTTCTAAACCCATAACAAATTTCCCCATGCTTTCTCTAGATATCCCCAAATGAAGAAATTCATTACATCCAGAGAACATTGGAAATTCACAGAATCCCAAGTAAACATGGTCAGAACCAACCCTGGCAAAATCACCCCAGCTGCTCAATTCCCCAGCTCCAGTGTAGCCCCCTGTACATTCTTTGTTGGTCCCTAATGGAAGACATTCCAGATGAAGAAGACTTATCTGGTGCTTCCAAGTCCTAACTTCCTCAAAGTCAACAGCCCAGAAATGGAGTCATGGACACTACAAGGCACTACAAAAAAAATCACAAAAAGGTGAAAAGCCTCCCCACCTGTGTGCCTTGTCCCTCAAGTGGCTGGTTCTCATGGATGGCCAATACAAGGAATGGATATGTGTGGGTACCCAGATATGTGTGGGTAGCCAGCCCACTTCACTCTCAAAATAATCCCATGGCTCCTTTCCAAGAACCTTCTGTAAAGCAGTATTCATTATCTTGGGGGAGGTTCCAATTAAAACAGGCTATCCATTGGATTAAAAACCTCAGTCTCCCACAAAAACCCAATGACCTCTGCCCCGAATGACTTAGGGGTCATTTCCAGAGTAAGACACAGTAGCACAGAGGTAGAATGTTCCCAACCTTGTCTCCCTCCCACCCTTCCACAACCCTTCCCACCTGCCCAAGGTCACAGGGCTGCTTGGGGCCCACAATCTCCCTTTGAGTCACCACACCCACCCCAGCTGTTCTGCCCGGACTTGCTGGGGCACGATCGTGTTTCACTTCTCCCTCAACACCAGCAACCTGATCTGCAGATGTGGATGAATAGCCCACAGCTACTTGGGGCAAGGAGGGTGTGACAGGGTAGAGTTGCTTAATCTCCGTGAGATCCTAGTGCTCAGATAAAGCTGAGATACTCTGTGTATCAAGAGTATCTCAGGAGCAGCCCCTAAACATTTGCCTTTGACATTCCCTTTGCTGTGGCCTGGACATCTCTTGTGATTCTCAAAATAATTCATACTTTCTCCAACACCAGGCATTCAGAAGTTAAGTCAGACAGATACAGCCTCTGGTCAAATTTCCACTTGAATGCATGAGATATAATTACACTAAATATTGCTCCTGGGTTATCTGGCATTTAACTTGGCATTCCACATTTTACCTGGCAAGCCTACCTGAAAATGGGCTTCAGAAGGAGTCAACATAAGATGGAAATAACCAAGTCAGGCATTTCTGCAGAGGGTGTAGGAGGAAACATCTGACTAGCTGTTGGTTGATCAGAGGACAAAACCATTAGTAGCATCCATTGTTCACATTATATACAAGACAACTTTAAAATCCACATTACAAAGCTGTTTGAAGATATGTCAACATAAAAAGTGACCTCCATCTCTGAGTGAGACAGCACCTGAAGGCTTTACTTGGGAATTTTTGGATACCAAGAAAGCAGAAGCAGAACAATTGCAATGTGGTTCATGCCCCATCCAGTGGAGCCCTTTAGCTAAAGCCTGATCCAAGTGACATACAGCTTTTGGGGGAAGCCTGAACTCCCAGGGTAGAGGGGGAGGACCCTGCAATGGCAGAGTGGTAGCTGTGGCTGTGGGCAGCAGGACAGAGGAGGAGGATGTGCAGCCCCTCTGATTGCTGCTCAAAATCTCACAGCTCTACTCCAGTAACCAGGAGTGTCCCCGTGTCACCTCCTCACAGGCAGCAACTTCCAACATGATGAATAGTCTTAGCCTCCACCCAAGCCAAATATGATCTCCACCCGTGAAACCCTTCTTAAAATTCACCATGAAAGGCTTCCAAGAAATCTCTAAGGGATCCTTATAGAACTAAAGCAGGGGATTTACAGAGATTGATTTTTTTTTTTTTCCTTTGAGAACATACGCAAACAGCTTGAAACACAAAGCAAAAGGCACACAGTGATTGTTGACATGACTGGTTCAGGTTCTTAAATTAATTTTCTCTAATTCTGTAAAAAGGTAAAAGTATAGCCTTGCTGAACCAGGAAAAGTTAAGCCTCCTGAGATTATTTTTCTAAGCTCTGTGCACAAGCCACTCCCCATTACATCCACAGCAGTGATATTATGTGGGTCCATTATCCACAGCTCTGAAGCTAACAGAGTTTTTTGTAATTCGGTTGAATGTAAACTCTGACATCTCCCTCTATGTAGTTTTCACACATCCTGCTTGGCATGACAACGAAAATGGTTACTGCAGAAATATGAATGTGTTTGATTACAAGAGGCTGTCCCAGACCCACTCAGAGTACTATACCATCACTTTTCTAAAAGCTGAAAATGGCTAAATTAAGATACATGTCCAGTGTGGGTCTGTAAGGATTTCTTTGCATGTTTCACCAGTGAGATCAATTATAGGCAAAAAGCTGAACAATCTCTCCAAGCAAGGATCTTTGGCCATCTTAGTACAAGACATAGGAAACTGTGTAGCTTGTTGTCAGTATCCGAGGGAGAAAACCAATAAAATTAGAACACCGGAGTCCCCTTTTTCCTTGACGTCCTCCCTCCAGTCCGTCTCACAGGAACTAAATATGCTTGCGGAGGAGGAGGCTGTGGAGCCTGCACAGTGATGGTGTCAAGATACAACACCAAGACCAAGAAGATCCAGTATCCTTTTGCTGGCCTGGACCGTGCTCAGGGCACACCTGGGAAGGGTGTGAAGCACTCTGCCTTCTTCGTTTGTGGTGTCTGATGCACTTACACAGCCACTAGGCTACTCCTCCTGACACTTTCCACTTGCCAGACCTTTCCCACACACATTCTCCCCATCACAACTTTTATCTCTGTCCAGCATGCCCAACTATTAGGGCTCCACTCTCCACTACCACAAAGTACCTCCTTTGCTTCTGAGTAGGAGATTTCAGGGTAAGGGTCACACAAGCATTGCTTAGCATGAGGAAGTGGAATTGCTGCTGGAAGATTTGGGTCTTTGCCATACACAAGAAAAATTTATTCTGGAAGTTAAGCAAGACTCAAATCATGCTATGTGACTGAACCGCCATTGCCTTCACCTAAAAAACAAACAAAAACATAAATTCACTTGCTGCTATCTTGCAGGAGTAAAGAAGGCATTTCCAAGCATAAGGCCCAGGTTTTGTTCTTTCAGTGACTAGATGAAATAATATGGCAGTTCTCAAATTTGAGAAGTTGTAAGAGGAGGAGAAAAGTAAGGGAAAGTGATAGGTTTAGGTGGGTACACATTGCATTAGGTCTAATTATGGCACAGTCAAGAGGGAATGTTCAACAGCATCCAGATAGACAGGTCTGCTACTTAGAGAAGAAGTCTCATGTGGTGCTGGAACTTATTGTTACAAGCTATCAACATGAATAACAGCAACAATAACAACAAAAATAACATGCATTCAGTACTTGTTGCACCAGCGACTGTTCAAAGCACCTCACATGTATTATCATATCCAGTCCCCAATCGACTTTGACATAGGTTTTACAGTCTTCTTAAGAGGAAACTGAGACAGATAGACAATACCTTGCCCAATGTTTCATGGGTCAATGAGTGGCAAGCAGATGTTTTAAGCCCAGGCCACCTGGAAGGTAGCAGGAACTGTAGAAGAGTGTGTAGGCATAGAACCCTATAGAACAACAGAAAGAAAAGTAGCTAAAGAATGAAAGCCTCAAAATAAAACCAATAGAGCATAGCCAGAGTTGAAGAAATTCAGAGTTGAAGAAATCTCTGATTGTGCTAACCCATCCTCAAGATTCCAGTGGGTTCTCTTTACATCATTCTATCACAGCCATTATCCAGTGACAGCATGCCTGGTACCCATCTGCTCTCTGCACGGGGCTGCAATTACCACAGTGGAAGGAGTAGGAAGCATCAGAACCAGGATTCACCCTGTGCAGGTGAGAGTGCAATGTGACCAAGAACCATACGTTGCTATGGGTACTCCACATGGCCTTTCATGCTCATAAATTCTCGATATGGAGAGTTGGGTGCTTCCCAACTAGGGATCTTTTGGGAGACTTTTCCAAGGTTCTTTCATTGATTTGAATACATCTTAACCCCAAGAAACTTCTCAATCCCATTATTTAAACTTAAACAATTTACAAAATAATAAGAAATCCTGGTCCTTTTGTTTATAGTACAAAAATTGACAAAAGATAAAATCAGGATCTTTCTCCTGTCCCCACCACCTACCCCCATCCCTGCAGTCAGTTGTGAAACATTTCCAGTCAGGTTTATACACCATGTTGGAAATAGCTTGCTACCTGGCAGTGAAGTCAGCACGAGCAGATTTTCTTCTAGCATTAGAACAACATCTGTCCTTTCAGCTGAGCCAAAGGGGGAGTATTTGGCTTTCATTTTAGGAGCATACCATTTGGGAAATGCTTATTTGAAAACACTTGAATCACACACAAGCCAGCCAATGGAGCAGCTGGTGTGTGACTCAAAGGACCCTCCAGGTTATGCTCTTACCTCCCCCTTATGGCAGAAGGGCTTTGTGTTCATCACAGTGACTTACTGAGTTTCACCTTCTATTTTATTGTTTCTTGCATTTGAGTGTATAAAGTTAGACAGTCATATATGAAATAATTCCACCATGCTACTAAGAAATCCTTGACAACTGTCAGAACATTCCTGAAGATGATGACATCACTCCATCAAAAACTGCCAGATCAGTGGAGAAGAGCTAGCCAAAGACTGTGCTAAATGATTTTCATACTTGTATTCATTCTGATAACTAGCTTGTAAACATTACTGTTCTAAATTTAAAGAATTTGAAGAAAGTGGCAAGTAAATTATTAAAGATCATTCAATTATTGCATGGCATGAAGACCCAAAACTCACAGAAGAATCATTCCAAAATATTTTATTTGTTCCTCTAAACTGTATTTTCTACTTCACAGAGACTGAAACCAGGGTCTGGAGTAAAATAATTTAATATCCACCATTAGACATTTTTAAGGGTAAAAAGTAAAACACATATGATTTTAAGAGATAAAACATTTTCCTTTCTGGGAATATCTTATCTCACAGTCATTCTTGGAGCGTTAGATACATAAGTTCTGTTGCTTGCTGGTGTGTAGGCAAGGAATTGCAGAGCACAAGGTTGGTGAGTGGGTGGTCTAAAACATAAATGGTGCACCATTCCCCCCCCCCCCCAGGAAAGACTTGCCAAGTGTCACGGCACACAGTGTGGCTTCTGCAGTCCAGGTATGGTGATGTCCATCTACACGCTGCTGAGGAACCACCCTGAGCCAACCCCTGAGCAGATAACTGAAGCTCTTGGAGGTGAGTCTTGTCAGTCCCCTGTGGACAGGGCACAGGGTAGAAAGTGCTTAGTGAACCAGAGAAGGAGGCCTGACCCATGGGACAGCATTAGGGGTCCTGGCACCTGAACAACATGCAGATGTGTGTCCTTAGTACCTGTCTTAACCCGAGTCTTTCCCAGAAAGGCTGCCTCTGCTTTGCAGCAGTGATGCCAGGAATCAGGCAATGCTGGTTTTATTACAAATTTTCCCCTCAGTGAAACTTTCTGTCACTCTGCCGTGGCACTTAAATAAGCTGTCTCTAAACTTCTATAACACAATGTTTTCCTTGGAAATTTGGATAGTGTGAAAGATAGAAACTTTACTCTGTTTTAAAAATGCATCTATTAGACCTATTCATGAGCTTTCCTTACTAAAACCAATGTTGCAAAGAAGGAAGACTTTCAGATACTTCACACTTCAATGCTCTCTTCGGTTCGAGACTAGACCAAGGAGATCATAGACAACAACCACTTATCACGAACTTAGTGAGCAATTCAGTCTCCTATAGCAGAAGAGCTATTGATTTAAACTAACAAGTACAAATTTCTACAAAAAAGTGCCTTGTTTGGGGAGAAGTCCACGCACATCTAAGTCAACCCTTGCCTTCTCTGGAAGCTTCAGATGCTCTGGGGAGGTGAGGCACATGCATGAGTGACCCTGCTCTAGGGTAGATCCCGAGAAACACACAGGCAGGAAGTGGCACAATTCCAGTTGGGATGTTAGAGCAGGACCCACAGAGAAGAGGCACTGAGGCCTTGGAAGATAGAAGAGACTACATGGGAAAGACTTGGCAAAAGGCTACACATGAAATGTTTGGGAGTGGCAGGTGCACAAATTAAGACAGCGGAAGAAATAAGGCAGTAAGAATTTGTTGGGAGCCAGGCACACAAAGATAAATATGTCATGTTTTCTCTTATTTGTGGAAGTTAATACCTAAATAGAGTATATAAAAATTGTGTGGGTATCATATCACTTGGTATATAGTTATAAATATTGTTTCACTGAATCGTACCACGTATATGACAATATATTCTGCTTTCCTGACATTGTGATCATTGCCATCAATCCCTCACTCTGTGATATTAGTATCTCTGTTTTCAAGAAAAAAATCGTATATTTGTATATTTATATAATATCTACAATTGAAATGAATGTAGGAAAATGTTTTTAAAATGTTTTTCAAATTTCTAAATGAAAATAACTTTCATAATTCTTAAAGAATTGATTGGGGAAAACCATGGAGATCTTTGTGGCATTTCAGGGAGAAAGTGCAAGTGTAGCATCTATTTTGAAGTTATTATTAAAGGGAAATATTTGTTCAAAGAACTTCATGGCTTTAGGAAACAAAAAAAGCATTTATAAATCATGTAAGTATTCACTGCCAACAAGACACAAAGGTGTGCAACATATTTCTGTCATATTCCCTAAAACATGATCCTTTTTTATTTTAAAAAATTTTTATGAAACAGTTCCATAGACTCAACAATATCCCCACCCCACCTGATTCCCATCTCTCCGCTAATTTTCCTTATACTATTACAACCGTATAGTCCTTAGAAAACAGTCATAAGTCCACCATTCTGCTATTAAGTGTATCCTGACATTGTAGGTATAGACAATCTTGGCTCTTCTTTCACAGGTAATCTGTGTCGCTGTACTGGATATCGACCAATTGTAGAAAGTGGGAAAACTTTCTGTGTGGTAAGTTAAAGAAAAATAGAGTATCCATTTTGTTGGCTTAATACATTAATCAACCTTTGTACAAAATAACCTACTACATTCATTCATCTCTAAAACAATCTGACTTTTCAAACAAATGAAAGTTGTTTAATGCCCAATGTTATCTGTTTTAATAAATGCGTATCAAGTAATTTTAGCCCTCAATTTAACACGTTCCTCAAAAGTGACCCAAGACTTCAAGAAATACATATCTTAGTGAACAAGAGGAAGTATATAAATCTTGAAGTATATATGAAGTATATAAAAGCAAAATATTAAAGACTCATGTCCTATATACTCACATGTGCATTTTTGAAGGAATTTGGATTAAGGAGACGGTACAGAGAATGACTACAGGAGAAGGGCAGTTTAGAACCGGAATCTAAAGATCGAGATAGAAATAAATGGCTTTAGAGAGGTCAGTTGAACATTTCAGTAAGGAAACACATGACTAAAGGGAAAAGAAAGGTGCTCATGTTCAGGTAAAAATTGGTGCGACCAAAGCTTTGGCAAGTAAGGCGATACTATTTCAGGCTTAAGAATGTAGTCATAAAGCTGGAAACCATCACATAGTCATCATTTGCTCCCGAGCCAGGAGGAATACAATGAGAACAGAATTTCAGAAGGAAAAAACTTGGCATCTGATTTTCAGGAGCATAGTGTATGGGGCTGAAGGAATGGACTAGCACCCATAGTGAAATCTTACAAGCCTGTTTGGGGTGGATTTAATTGTCCTAACAAGGTTAGCTCAGTGCACGCGGAATAGTAACTTGCTGCAGGTCACCTTGACTCCATGCCAGCAACCCTGTGTCTCCACATTACCCCAGGCCCTTTCACAGTGTTTCTGCAGAAACTGATGAGTGAATTTAAGCCAACACCATAACTTTCAGTCTGCATGAAATGTCCTCATGATTAAGGTGTGGAGTTTGAACTGCCCAAATACTTCAGAATTACTCCAACAGTACCCGGCAGGATGGCTCAGTGACTAAATCCTCACCTTGCAACCATCCGGATCCAATAAGGGTACTGGCTCATGTCCTGGCTGCTTCACTTGCCATCCCGTTCCCTGCTGGTAGTCTAGGAAAGCAGTTGAGGATGGCCCAAAGCCTTGGGACCGTGCAACTGCATGGGAGACCCAGAAGCAGCTCCTGGCTCCTGGATCCTGGCTTTGGATTAGTTCAGCTCTGGTCATTGTAGCCACTTGGGGAGTGAACCTTTTCTCCATCTCTTCTTTTTGAAAATCTGCCTTTCCAATGAAAATAAATGAAATCCTTAAAAAAAAAAAAAGGTTGACTCCAACAATACCCAAATGCACCCATCTTTCAGTTTATTTCCATTTTTGTGGAGAGTTCTAAAGATAGATTGCCTTCCCAGGACTTTGTTAAAGATATGCTCTAAGTGCCGCTGAGACAAACAAAGCAATCATGTGGTCACCTTACTCCTTTTATGAGATTTGAGGGACTGGTTTACAAGACTCTGTCATGAGCATGGCTGCATTTCTGCTGTTTGGTCTGATTGTTCAGTAATGGAATAGCTTGCTCTCTGCCCTGCCAGGTACTCAGATAGTTGCTAAGGACACAACTTTTGAATTTTCTTCAAACTGAATTATTTCCTAAAGGGATCAACTGTTTGTCAAGTGAAAGGAACAGGAAAATGTTGCATGGATCAAGAAGAGAAGTCTTCAGTGGATAGGCAGGAGGAAGTAAGTGTCTGGTTTTTCTAATTTGGTTGGAATTGACTGAAAAATGCCTACATAAACCCAAGATAATTCCATTTTTGTATTCTTTCCAATGAGTAGAATTCAAAATAAGTAAATTCTGGGCATAAACAGCTTTTTAAAGTTCCAAAAATAGCAATGGGAACCAGAGAAAGTAAATTTTCTTTGGAAGCTTTGTAGCTTTTGGCACCTTCACCTGGGCTTGCCAGCTGCCAGCAGGCACAGAGGAAAAAAGCAGCAATGCACCTACAGGCTCAGGACAGAAAAAATGTCTACAAGTCACCCCTGAGATGAAGCCTACATGTAGGGAAGGAAAACCAGAGTCCAGTTACCAGGGAAGCTGTCCCATGGTTCTGTGAGGGTGGGAAGAACCCCATCCAGTGATGCCCAGTGGCTGCACCCACACTTAGATTCCTGCGTCTCTCTCCTACCTCTGAAACTCTATTTGTGTTTTGTTTTGTTAAGCTGTGCACCAAACTGTATGATGAAGACGAATTCAAGCCCTTGGATCCATCCCAGGAGCCTATTTTCCCTCCTGAACTGATAGTAAGATATTTTACTCTTCTTGTCTCGTAACACTGGATGCTATATGCCTTTTTGGAATTATCAGGTTCTAGACCACAGAAGTCAGACGTGTGTGCCGAGTCACAATAACAGAACCATAACATATTGTTAGAAATTGTTCATCTCTGTTCTCCATAATTGAAGCTGCCAGTGGGTGAAGTGTTGCTTCAGTGAGTCAGGGACACTTGGTAGAAGCCCTCACTCTTCAGTCGCAGACTGTAGATGACTCAGCAGTGTCATGTAGCTGCACCGTGACAGAGCTTAAAGGCCGTCTGTAAAACCAATCAAGTGAGAATGAGATACCACTTTAGAATCATGGACTAACACTAGCCCTACGATTAACTGTCTGTGCTTTCAATTCAGGATAAAAACAGGGGAAAAATAATACATGTAATGTAATAGTCCCATGGTTCCATTCCTTAACTATTCCCCAAAAAGAACATGAGATGAGGAGGCTTTTCAGAAGGTCTCAGTCCCCACACATCTTTAAGTGTGTAAGAGCTTGGATACCCTGGGTGTGCAACTACTGGAAATACTTAAAAGTTATGCATATAGTATGTTTATATATGTATATATAGCAATTTCTATGTGTAATTACATATGTATGTATCTATATAGGTATGTATGTATATCTACAGAATCATACAGGAAAAAATCCAGTTACCCAGTCAACCTACTAAACTACTAACAGCTTTTTTTTCCCAAGGATAACTTTGCCTCTAAGCGAATTTTGTTCCACAAAAGATGAGTCTTTTCTGGGTTGCTTTTAGAACAAATCTAAACAGGAAGCCTAGCAGTTAAATTCTAGGCCAAGATACTTTGACTATACCGTGTGGCTTGCTCTTCACACACTCCCTTCACAAACACAAATAGAGAGAGACTGCTCCATATCCGGTTGGTGGACACCTGTCAGGACATCTTTTCAGTGATTCTCACATACAGCTTACAGACGCACCACTCTTTCCAACCCCTGTTAGCAGGCTCTCCTCAGTAAACATGAATAGCAGGCCACTTGGAAACCCAGTAATGTTCAAGAGGCCTACTTGAAAGTGGTGCTGGCTTTGTTTCTGTACAGAGAATGGCGGAAGATCCGAATAAGAGGAGGCTGACCTTCCAAGGCGAGAGGACCAGCTGGCTGGCCCCTGTGTCCCTGAAGGACCTCCTGCAGCTGAAGGCCAGTTTTCCTGAAGCTCCCCTGGTCATGGGGAACACGACAGTGGGTAAGTGGGTGGTACCTGAGTGCAGATTATATGAACTAACACCCCTGTGTCTCTTCAAGTCGTCATTACTGCCATCCCTTTTATTAATGATATCTGTGGCCCTGATGAATGCTTTTTTGATAATAATATCTATTAGCATTCATTATCCTTTCTGGTTTTCCTAATTATTTTAAATCCTTTTTCCCTCAAGGACCCAACATTAAATTTGGAGATAAATTCTATCCAGTCTTCCTATTTCCTCTTGGGCTTCAAGAACTGTATTTTGTGAACACCACAGACGATGGTAAGCATGTTCTTCTTCAAATAAGATGTAACTGTTAGCTGTTGGTGAGCTGGCAGGGCTGAATTACATGCACTGGGTGACTTCAAGTCTGCCCGTAGAACCAGATGCGTGTTTCTTAATCTTTCTTCACTATCATCCCACTAAAGAACAATTTCCCTCCATGGAGTTTGGTGCCACAGAAGACCTGTATGTCTGTTTATGTGTGGTGTGTCTCTCAGTGCTTTATAGGTACAGAGTAAGGTATTTCCATTCCCTTGCTCCCATGCAGACTGCATTAGTCAGATGACGCCACTACTCTCAAACTATCTCCTGTTAGCACACCTGTATATAAAACCAGCCCCAAATACAGGCAAGTGTCTATTCCTGCTATTAAAAAGGGGGGGGGAGCAGAGGACAGTAAAATGAAATGACTAGGGAATAAATGCAAATAAGGAAGGCAAATTTTGCTTGTCAATTCCCACTGAGATTTTAATGATCCTTTAAAAATCTTATAGGCTATGACTAGAACCTCCATATTTGGTCGGTTTATTCAGGAAAACCAAATGAAGTAATGAATTTTGCAAGGCAATGAAAAATGACTAAGAAAAATTTGGTGCTTAGTATTTGGAAATAAGAAATTCAGAAAAAAAGAAAATTAGGAGAAATTGATTTTCTTTGATTTTATCATTTGAGGTAAAAAAGGACAGAGAAAATAAATTTAAGAAACTGTTGCCATGCAATTCTGTCTTGTTACTTGTCACTTTAAGCTTATAGTTTACTATTTTCTTTTCAGGGGTTACAATCGGTGCAGGATACAGCCTGGCCCAACTGAGTGATGCTTTACAATTCATTGTTTCGGAGCAACCAAAAGAGAGGACTAAGACCTTTCGTGCACTCCTGAACCACCTGAGGACACTCGCAGGAGCCCAGATTAGGAATATGGCTGTACGTTCTCTATTGTCACATACAATAAGCCACAGTTATGGACAGTCCTACAGTCCTATTCAGCTTAGCAAATATTGGGCTGAAGAGAAATTACACGTCAGTGTTGTACAATTCCTAAAATACAAGCGTGAGTGCCTGCTCACCGGTCCAGAGTGGGAGGTTTCCCACTCTGGATGTGTGTGTGTGTGTGTGTGTGTGTGTGTGTGTGTCCAAATGAGTGATGTTTGATGTAGCAAGTTGATGACAGCAGAGTCAGAAGCTGCCAGATCCTAAAGCACTGAAGCTGGGTGGGACTTTAGAGGCTGTCCACGAAGTTTAATTTTTAAAATTAACAGTGGTTTAAGAAGTTACAGTGGCTTCTCCAGGAAGGGAACTTTATGAACTGTATCTTATCCAGGGGACAGTAAACAAAAGCCTTCATTTCCAAAGGCTCTTTGGGGAGTTCTCATCTTAGACCTTTGTACCAAGATCAGTTCCTAAACATGTATGTTCCACATGCCCATTCTTGGATGTCCCCTGTCTAACTCACTGGAGTTTCCTTATTGTTTAAGAGTTAACTGGTGTCTGCATGGCTGACACCATTATGTACTAGATTAAGCCTCAGTCTGTAGTGTTATCATCCCATGTGGGTGCAGGTTCAAATCCTGACTGCTCCACCTCTGATCCAGCTTCCTGCGAAAGGCATGGGAAAGCAGCATGGATGGACCAGGTCTGTGGGCCCCTGCACCTGCATGGGAGACCTGGAAGAAGACCCAGGCTCCTAGCTTTGGACCAGGCTAACTTTGATGTTGCGGTCATGTTAGGAGTAAACAAGCAGATGGAAGATCTGTCTCTGTCTCTCCTTTTCTCTCTGTAAATCTGCTTTTCAAATACAAATAAATATGTTAAAAAAGAAATAACTGGTTTAAACTGCTCCTGCAGAGCACTACCTTTCTCCTGGCTCTGATCCTTCTGCTGATTCTCAAAATCTCTCATAGTTCACCTTCTGCATCTCTTGTCCCCAATTTTTTCAATACGATTGTCCCTTAAACAACAACTTAATCCCAGATACTCCCCCAAAAAGGTCCCTTGGCCGAAGCTGTGTGTAAATGGGCCTTTCCTGAAGATTTAAGACAGGAGAGCAACATTGTGCTGAGTGTGAATTCTTTTCTGCCCAGTTCTTTAGACTCCCCCCAGGCTCTACCTGCCCATCCTCCTGCACGCCCTCGGGCAGCGTTTCTCCTCTTCAGCTATTTCTGCTCTTGTTCCTGACCAGCAGAACCATCTGTCAAACTCCCATTCATTTTCCCTGTTGCCTGTTTTCATAAATAAATATTCTATCAGTAATGTCTAACCAGAGACAGACATACAGCAGGGCCAGTTTGAGAAGAAAAATTTTCCAGGCAGAAGTTTGGATGAGATCAGGGGCAGGAATGCAGCACACTTGTCTGAATCTATGTATCTGCCCTTAAACTCTGCCAGATCTTTCTAACAAACCAAGATACTTAAGGACGTATATAGGATTCCTGTGTGTATCTGTCAAATAACTAGTGTAGATTTTAAAATGTCATGTTTCTTTTTTTATTTAGACTTTAGGAGGCCATGTAGTTAGCCGGCCTCATTATTCCGACCTAAATCCCATTTTGGCTGCGGGAAATGCTACCATCAATCTAATATCAAAAGGTAAGATAGCAAGTTGAGCATTCTGCAGTGTTTTACACTTATCACTGTCTGTTACAGAGTTCTTGCTGGAAGCTGTGAGCTAGAGACCTGGGTATATCTAGTTTAGAATGCAGCTATGTTTACATTCACCTGGACCCAAGGATGAAACTATGATCAGTGATTCTGCTCCCCTGAGGGTCTGGATCTTGTAAATCAGATTCTTTCCTGCACCTGACACTAAGCTTCCTAACGATTTGCCCATATTTATTAGCAGCCCAATTGTCATATTAAAGCAATGGAAGAAATATTACCAGGAGTCATCTCTGTGGTGGTAAAGATTTATGCATATTTTATTTCAGAGTCTTATAAAGATGGTAATTTTTCTTATTGGACTTTCCATTTCAAGTAAAAGTCAAATTTATGGAGCATATTACTCATACTCTTTACTCAGAAAACATTTTGATCTTTATGCAATGATTGAACTGTAAGGGCATAAAAGCAAATGTTTATGTTCCTAGGGCTATTGATGTGAGATATCTCTTGATTAAAATTGCATTTCAAAAACAATGTTATAACTCAAGAGTATGGCAGAGTGTTTAAGGCTATACACATATGTAGTCTTCATTAGTGTTTTGTAATTTTCATTATAGATGTCTCAAATCCGGGGTTAGGTTTATCCCAAGGTATTAAAGTTTTTATAATTTCATAAGTGAGACTTTTCGAATTTTTCTTAGCAAGGTCATTGTTGGTGCATAAAATGACACTTATTTTTGTATGTTATTATGTATCCTGCAATGTTGTTGAATTATCTTATCAGTTCTACACTATGTTAAGTGAAATAAACCAAGAACAAAGAAATTCAACAGATTTTCTCTCATCTGTGAAAATTTATATATATACATGCACACATACATATAAATTTGTGGATGATGTATAATTTGATACATAGATATTTATAGACATTGCATTCACTGAATTTTATCCCTTACATAATAATACACTCTTCCTTCCTCATTTTATGATCCTTTTATGAATCTCAAATAATGTAGTATTAATGTCCTTGCTTTCAAAAAAGCAGTACATATATGTATCTAATATTTATACATGAAGCAAATATGATAAAATATTAAATTTTTTAAAATAAATTCAGCAATAAAATACAAATATATAAATATATGAACTTCTGAAAGTACATAGAAATTGTACTGAAAAGATAGTTTTGCTCAGGTGCAAAAATTTTGAAATTCATGGATTCTCTATAGATAGATAGACAATAAGTAAGTTGTCCTCCAGGATCTGTTATAAAACCTCTTTCCCAACCTTGTGCCCTCAAGTCCCTTTTCCACAATGGTACACATTTTCCTGTATGATTTACACCATCTGTAGATTATTTGTCATTCTCATTATAATGCAAAATCTGTTTAAATAGTTATTAGACTGCATTGATTAGGGAATAATAACCAGGAACAAAACCTATATATGTTCAGTATAAATAATTTTTATTTTCAATATGAGATTATTTTAATCCTCAAGTGTAGAACCCACACACACAGGACTGACTGTATGCATGTGTATGTGTGTGAATACATATACCCATTCTCCGTGATACAGGAGGTCTTCAGAAAGCTCAGGTTAGATGAGCAGAGAAAGCTATACATAAACTTCTTTAAAATTTGGCATGAAAATAGACTTACCTTTGAATTCCATTTTCCCATGAACTTTTTTTAAGTACCCATGTGTACGTGTGTGTATATGTATGTGTGTGTATGTGTTCATCAGCTTCGAATCAGCTCATCCTCATTGAGGCCATTTTCTTTAACAGAAGGAAAACGGCAACTTCCTTTAAATGGTGCTTTCCTTGAACAGTCCCCTGACACCAACCTGGAGCCAGAAGAGATTGTGCTGTCTGTTTATATCCCTTATTCCACTCAGGTGAGGGTTCTTGGTCCCCATCCCCAGCTTCAGGGAAGCCCTGCTCGCCAGAGATGGATCAGTGGGGTCCTATCTCCCACTCCTCAACAACCAGGCCTACGCCAGAAACCCAGAACCCTTACTGGGTCTCCCACACAGTGGGCAGGGATCCAGCTAGTGAGCCATCACCTGCTGCTTTCTAGGACGCACATTAGCAGAGAGCTAGGAAAGAAGGTAGAGCCAGGACTCAAACATGGGACTTTAACATGGGATACACACGCAGCTGCACCAAACATCTGCTGCAATTTTCATATCAGTGACATATTATCATTGTAGTGGGCCCCAGGCTCTTCGACTTTTTTTTAACTTTCCTCCACCATGGAAAAAAATGCAAAAATAAGTGCAATATGATTGTGTTCTTCTAAAGATGAGTGGTATCTTGACTGCACTGAGGGTTCTATCTTTGTTACTATTATGTTTATTTTTCTATTTTTAAATAAATTAAAATAGAACATTTCCATGGACTTCTTAAAAGTACACTGGGCCCATCTCTGTGCCTAAAGGGTATGTTGGCTCTGCCAGAGGAGAACTTTGATGTGAGTTGGCTTTTTAGTTTCAGAGAAATAAGCCTGTTAGCCACAATTAAGTAAGTCTATACTCATGTCATCTGCAGCAAGTTTCTGACAAACTGGAAGTTCATTATCATAAACAATGTCCAAGTCTACCGACATTCATTAAACAAATAATCTAAATAAACTTGCATATGTGTTAACCACCTCTCACTCCAGATGCCAGGTAAAATACCACACCCAGAAGCCACTAACAGAGTGTGTGGTCCTGTCTCTAACAAGATGGGAGTGAAGTAGAAAAAACAAAAACAAAACTGAAAACTACTCACCTAGCACAGGGAATGAGCAGACACAGTCAGAGTGGTTATATGGAGTAGTTGGGCCCTCATTCCCTGGGACAGTTCAAAGGGTAGGGAAGAGAGTAGGGGTCAGACACAGAGGATGGAGGCCTCTGAACAGGTGGAGGAGGAGGAGCAGTCACTCCTGTCGGGGAGGGGATGACGTGGGAGCGGGTGGTGGCAGAGGACAGCAGAGAGTAGCACAGAGAGGTATGACTGCATTTCACCAAGTAGATCCATTTCTCCAGCAACAGTTTACACCTGCTAGCAGATGGCCACCCTTAAAACCCAAGGTTAGAAGTAAGGATATTACCCAATAGAAAAATGGAGGCCAGTCAGCAAGCTAAGTGGTGGAGTAGGCCAATCCTTCACTTGGGTGCTGGCATCCCATGTGGGTTCCGGATTCTGTCCCAGTTGCTCCATTTGGATCCAGCTCTCTGTTTATGGACTAGGAAGGCAGCAGAGTGTGGCCCAAGTTCTTGGAACCCTGTACCCACATGGGAGCTCAGAGGAGGCCCCTGGCTCCCATCTTTGGATCAGCTCAACTTTAGCATTTGCATCAATTTAGGGAATGAACCAGTTGTTGAAAGACCTTTCTCTCTGTAAAATCTGCCTTTCAATTAAAAATATTTAAAAGATGGAGGATACATTGATTAGGGGAGAACTGATACATGAAGGACCATGTGGGAGGCCTTGCAGACAATGAAGCAGGAAATGGAGAGGAGGGGAGTGGCACCAGGAGAGGAGAGGCAAGTCTCCCCATCACTTGAGCTAAACTCTCCTTCATCACCAGTGCTTGCTATCTCAAAAGGGTCTCCTTGGAGTCCATGTATGAGGATCAGCCTCACCCCACCCCCTGCCACAGTGCTGCACCCCTGGAAGTGTCCCCGCTTCACAATTCCCATGTTCTGCTCAAGTAATCCGTGGGCAGGTGTAGACTGAGACCACCAGGCCAGGGGTCTCTGGTAGAACTACTGGTTCTAACAGTTCTTTCTTGACACCGAAATTCTTTATTCAAACACAATTTGCACAGTGAACCTAAGGGAGGTGTTGTATCTCCTACCCTTCCCCTCAAGCCACTCAAAATTTCTGGGTCACATATAAAGATTCAAAGACGAAAGGCATATGGCTTAGAAATAAGTATAAACTCTGGATCCAGGCTTCTTGGGTTTGAACCTCAGCTCTATTCCTTACTGCGTGTCCTTACGCACGTTGCTTAACCTGTCCATTTCTTCTTGATGGAATTGAGTAGAGCTGTTTTGTCAGAATTCGATAAAATACACAGGAAGTACACAGGACCAAACCTACATGTTTTTAACACCGGGACTATTGTTCATGTGACAATCATGGGATCATTTCCATTATACATCACCCAAGTTCTTGCTGTATGGCAGAGTGATGCTAAGCCCTAAACACTCTGAGTGGTTTTGTCTCTCCAGTGGCACTTTGTGACAGGACTGCGTCAGGCCCAACGGCAGGAGAATGCCTCTGCCATTGTCAATGCTGGCATGAGTGTGAAGTTTGAAGATGGCACAAATACGATCAAGGACTTCCAGATGTTCTATGGAAATGTTGCTTCCACAGTGGTGTCTGCAAAACACACCTGCAGACAGCTGCTCGGGAGGTATGTGAGAGGGAAATGGGAACAGGAGACCTGTTTTTTCTTTTTTAACTTTTAATAAAAATAGCACTTAAATGATTTTTTCTTGATGACTAAAACATGTAGAAATATCATAGAAAGCTTAGGCTCTGCAAAAAAAAAAATGTATAGAAACAGTCAAGCTGCCCAAAAGCCAACTACCTTTATGGTACAATAATTCTTACATGGAAAGTTTCTATAATAAGATTAATGCACAAAAATTGATGAAGGAAGGGGGTTATGGGATGTGTGGCTATCTTCTTGGGACTGTACATATGGAATGCATGAAATCTATTCTCTAGATATTAACAACAGAGAAGAAGAAGGATCAAGGGGGGAAAAAAGGGAAAAAAGGGCTGGGTGTTTGGGGCAATGGGTAAGATGATGCTTGGAACACTCACAGCTGATCTCCACATCTGTGGTTGTGAGTCCTGAGTCCACCCCAATCCAGGTTCTGCTAATGCACTCTCTGGAAGGCAACAGGTAGTGGTCCAAGTTATTGTGTCCCTACCACCCACATGGGAGATCTAGAATGAGTCCTAGGCTCCTGGTCCAGGCCTCCCTCTCTCTGTACATCTTTCAAATTAAAAATAAAAAAAATAAATACAATTATCTTTAAAATTAGTAAAGATTATCACAATAAAATAATTACAAAAAATAGTGCACAAATTACATGATTTAAGTAGGTATTATCTTCAAGTGCTCATTTACAATTGGTCTGTAAAATACTAAGTCTAATACTATACCCTGAGACATCTAAAAATGTCCTCTAATCATATAAAGAAAATTAAAAGCGATCCAATGGTTCTCCCATTACTTCTAAATTTTCAAAATTATTGTAAAAATGTTTTTAAAATTATTGTAAGAAGTGGTTGATAGCAGTTTAAATCACATTTCTGTCTATTGTCATTCCTTAGAACTTACAAGAACTCCATTTTGTCAAGAGTGGTTATGAAGAGCTTTGTGTCATGACCTATCTCACAACTATTTTCAGTAGTTTGACCATGTGTGGTTCATCTTAGTGTGTGTATGTCAGCAGGAACTGTTAGTAAGGTGTGGACCCCTATCAACCCCAATAGTCAGAGACACAACAAGTGAGCAAGACATCTATAACATCAGGAGGCTTTGATGTTACTGATTAATTTTCCCTGAGCTTCTAAAGGGAAATCAGTGCTTCCAACTTGTGAAGTTAAAAGGAATGACAACGAAGCAGGCCTTGATAAGGAAAATATGAAAACCCTGGCTCAGACAACTAAAGAAGGCTAATGACATATTTTCAAAATGTCTTGTTTAGACTCAAAGATGGATACAGAGTGGCTCGTTGCCTTCCCTGCCTGTGTGTTTAGCATATGTCTTGGCCTCCTCTATGCAGTGTTTCCATCTTTCCTACCAGGCAATGGGATGACCAAATGCTGAGTGATGCGTGCCGATTGGTTCTGGATGAAATTCACATCCCGCCAGCAGCCAAGGGAGGCATGGTAGAATATAAGCGAACCCTCATCATCAGCCTGCTCTTCAAATTCTACCTGAAAGTGAGGCAAGGACTGAATAAAATGGTAAATGATTTCTCCAGGTGTCTGGGTTTTTGCTAGTTGGACAGCGGTTTGGAAAGAATTTCCTCAGCCTGGTCTGGGATAATACACTGAGGTTCCTGGAATGGGTGGCAGATTGACTCACAGTAGTGAAAGGGCTTCAATAAATAAATTGAACCTTTTTTTCCTTTTTAAATGTAATTTTCTTACTGAAGAATTACTTTGATATTCAGAAAATGAGAATAAGCCAAATAGGAAAATCAACTGTACTCCCATCAGCCATAGATAGCCACTAGAAACATTTTGGCTTGCATTTTTCAAAACCCTGCTTTATGAATGCATGTGTTGTAAGGGTTTTTTTTGGGGGGGTGTAGCTTCTGGAAATATCAATAACATCCATTCCTCTCTGTATAAACAGATGTTGCTGTACTTTAAACAATGACTAGCAACCTCAGGAACTCAAAATTCAGGGCCTTCTCCCTCAACCCAACTGGAGTCCAAGATCCATGTGGATACAATGAACAGCCCTATTTCTGTGATTATCACTCAACTTGTTAAGTTAAATGCAAAGTAATCTTCTTTACAGGATTCCCAGAAGTTCCCCGACATTCCAGAAACATACATGAGTGCTCTAGAAGATTTCCCCATAGAAACACCCCAAGGAATTCAGATGTTCCAGGTGAGTGCGTATGGCGTTTTCTTCAAATCTATGCATCCAAATATAGATGTTATACATATGTCTCTCTCTCTCTCCACTAACTATATATTCTTGTTGCAAAGATAAACTATTAAACTAGTTGATACTACCTATTGCCACTTTTAAAGGACTTTTCTTGCTTTAGCATCCGACTTTTTCACAAGGAATTACATTCTGAATCACCCTCTTCCACCATTTTCAGGTTTATTGCCTAAAATTTCCTACCTTTGTTAGCCAATGCCTGTCCTTCCTTTAAAGCTTGGCACAATGGTCTAGTGGTTAAATCACTGCCTTACACATGCCAGGATCCCATATGGATGCCAGTTTGTGTCCCAGCTGCTCCACTTCCCATCCAGTTCCCTGCTTGTGGCCTGTGGCCTGAGAACGCAGTCAAGGATGGCCCAAAGCCTTGAGATCTTACACCCGCATGGGGGATCCAGAAGAAGCTCCTGACTGTGATCATTGCGGTCACTTTGGGAGTGAATAAGCAGAAATCTTTCTGTCTCTCCTCCTCTCTCTATATATGCCTTTCCAATAAAAAATAAATAAATCTTTTTAAAAAACTGAGCCAATATTTGCAACTTCTAGAAAAATCTTCCTTGCTTTATTACTAATATTCTGAATTTCCTAGGAATATGTGTGTTACTTAGGTAAACTGTTTTCCATTGCTACATGAACTTACCACATTATTTTAATATGTGTTGTGCATGTTCTGATTCCTCAATGACATTGTAGAATCCTTCATGACAGGAAAAATGTCTTCTTGGGTGGCAGGAGAGTGGGGGGTTACATCCAAAATTTATCCCATACCATACCACACAATGTGTACTTATTTTTTTAAAAGATTTATTTATTTTTATTACAAAGTCAGATATACAGAGAGGAAGAGAGACAAAGAGGAAGATCTTCCGTCCAATGATTCACCCCCCAAGAGAGCACAACGGTCAGTGCTGCGCTGATCCAAAGCTGGGAACCAGGAACCTCTTCCAGGTCTCCCACGAGGGTGCAGGGTCCCAATGCATTGGGCTGTCCTTGACTGCTTTCCCAGGCCACAAGCAGGGAGCTGGATGGGAAGTGGAGCTGCCAGGATTAGAACCGGCACCCATATGGGATCCCGGTACATTCAGGGCGAGGACTTTAGCCGCTAGGCCACGCTGCCAAGTCCATCAATGTGTACTTATTAACCTTGACTCACAGAAGTGGGTACCTATTGCCTGTAATTTTTCTTGACATGTTAGTAACTCAGACATAGCAGACTCAATTTTTAGGGCACAAGAATCGCTGGTGTCAAATATTTTGCTTTGTTCATTCCCAGTGTGTGGATCCCAATCAACCCCTACAAGATCCAATTGGACACCCAATCATGCACCAGTCAGCCATTAAACACGCCACTGGGGAGGCTGTATTTGTGGATGACATGCCTCCCGTAGACCAAGAACTCTTCCTTGCTGTGGTCACCAGCACCAGAGCTCATGCCAAGATCATGTAAGGAAATAAAAGATGCTTCTTTGTGTTGCTGAAATGTATCCACAGTTTCATACATATCTTATATTAATTAAATGGGGATCATTTTCTGTGTGTAGTTATGAAAACCTCTGTGCCCAAGAATTAGAACTACTAAATGTTGACGTTTTCCAACATAAACTATTGCTGCATCATTTATTTTTAAAGTCCATTGTCGCTTTTCTCTGCGTTTAAAGAATAGCTTATATTAACTGTAGACTTAGCCCTGCAATCTACAATCTTAATGGCTACCTTCACATTTTCCCTGTTAGATCCATTGATACCTCAGAAGCTTTGGCATTTCCAGGTGTGGTCGATGTGATAACAGCAGAGGATGTTCCTGGAGAAAATAACCACCAAGGAGAGATTTTATATGCAAAAAATGAGGTATGTGACTTGTATGTGGTTTATTATTCAAGTATTTTTGCTGAAAACACCAACATAATTATTTATTGCAATTGTGTCCATGGGTTCATGAATACATCACCAAGACTTGCTAGGAGTAAATGACTACATCTCAATGAGTCTCAACTTTTCTCTTGAATAATTAAACCTTTTTGAGATTCAACTAAAAGCTTTTAATACTCTCAAGAAAGGCTTCTAGGAGCTGGCATTATGTCCTAGTAGGTTAATCTGTTGTCTGCCACACGAGCCTCCCATATGGGTACCAGTTTGAGTCCCGGCTGCTCTACTTCCAATCTTGCTTCCCATGTGGGAGACTTGAATGGGGATCCAACCCAGGATTCTGGTTTCCTCCTGGCCCAGTTCCAGCAATTGCAGCAATTTGGAGGGAGAAGTAGCAAATAGAAGATCTCTTTTTTTTTTGTAACTTTACCTTTCAAATAAATAAATATCATTTATTTTAAAAGTCTTGAATTCACAGAATATGGAGCATTGGCTGTTGAAAGAAAACAAAAGTTCAGGATGGCTGGATCACTGTGATGCTGTGGGAATAGTGACGAATGTATCTGGGGACAAGCCTGTAGGTTGTTAAAACCAGATAATTATGCTTTGCGTGCGATTATTGTGCTCCCTAAATCCCACTCAAGACTCTGCTTTAAAATAATATCAGGGGTAGAAAATAATCTTTCTTTTGGTCACAAAGTCGCAGTGTGCCAACATAAGAATGCTGAAGCAGTCACTCCTTTTTGAGGATCCTCTTTCTTTTGTAATTGTTCACACATGGCTTTCTTGCAGGTAATTTGCGTGGGTCAGATCGTCTGCACTGTGGCTGCTGACACCTACGCTCACGCAAAAGAGGCAGCTAAACAAGTAAGGATTGCTTACGAAGACATAGAACCAAGGATCATCACGATCAAGGTAGTCATAACCCTTGTGGCTTCTGGAATGATGGCAATGGTTTACTTTGGGCAGAATCCAACTCATGGAATAAAATAATACAAGTTGGGCTCTACCTACTCTTTGTCCTGTGTTACCTATAGTTTCAGGTTAAGGGCTCCAGTGATCTGTACTTTGAGATAGAATGCTGAGACTTTTCCTGCCTAGATCCGTCTTCTGCAGCACTGCCTCTACAGGGATCTCTGGAAATGAAGCTTTCTGTGTGCCCTTCTCCTCTGGCCTCTTGCCAAGACATAGCCTAGAAGTATAGATCAGCAACACTGGAGAAATGTCTCACATCCAAAACTACTAAGTGGGAAAATCCAGAGCATTTGTGGCTCTTACAAATGTACCAGGATGCATACCAAACCTGATCATGTTTTATCTTCATTACTTCTTTTCATTAAACTTGTCTAGCATGCTCACTACTTTAAACAAGTAATAATAACATTTACTGTATGAGAAGGACTTCAAACAGTTTGTGGAAAATGCATACGCTGAAGAACTGTACATGGATCTCAAGGAGTGTTTGCACCAAAATCATCTTATCTTTTAAATATATTTTCCCATGAACTGTTTTAAGTATCCTTGCAATACAATTATTGAGTCTTCTTGCTCCTTACCACTTAGGCTTAAGCACAAGCTATAGAGACAGATGACTTGAATTCATAACCTGATCCTGCCACTTGATAGCCTCTTAACAGTAACGAAAGCTTTGACAAGCTTCTGCAATGCTTCATCCCTCACTTGTCTTATCTGTAAAATGAGAACCCTAAAAGTATCTCCACCAGAAAGTCATTGTGAGGTTTAAATGAAAAGATCTAGAGAACACATCAGTAATTGTTAACTATCATTTGTGTTCTATTCTCTATTCATGAGAACCAAAGACATGCCAGGACCAAAGCCAAAGCTGGGGCTCAGAACACGTGCTAGACAATGGAGGGACAGAGGGGAAAACAGATAAAGGATAAATAAGTAACATGAAAACACCAATCCACGCACACATAGGGTACAGTCTTGAATATCCTCTTTGGTGCTCCCCATAATCCTCCCAGTAGTTGCCAAGTTCAAGTTGCCCTTCAAATGCTCTTGAGTCTGCCACCCTCCAGCCCAGAACTTGGCCACCTCACTGCCCAGATTTACTAAAATAACCACATGAAGAGGTTGTTGTCTTCCCTGTCAGCTCATGCACCCACCTCACAGACTTCTTTAAGCCACCCAATTTATCAGGTTACTTCCGCTGGTGAACAGCACCCCCTCAGATAAAAATCCAAATTCCTTGAAATGGAATCAAGGTCTTTCCTAGTCCAACTTCAATCCACCTTCCAAATGCCTCTTTAAGTGTTTCTTGACAGAAAACCCACATCCCAACCAGTCTGGTCTTGTCCTCATCTTGTCCCCCCTTCTTTGGTTTTAACCCTGAATTATCACTTCATGTTGTGACCCAGACTTCAAATGATTCAGGATCCAATTCAGGTTACTTCCACAAGGCAATCACCAAGCATCCCAGGTCCCACCAATCTCCTCCTCCTTGATCTCTTAGCTCTGTTATATACCAACCTTGGGCCTGGCAGCGTGGCCTAGCAGCTAACGTCCTCGCCTTGAATGCGCCAGGATCCCATATGGGTGCCAGTTCTAATCCTGGATGCTCCACTTCCCATCCAGCTCCCTTCTTGTGGCCTGGGAATACAGTCAAGGACAGCCCAAAGCTTTGGGACCCTGCACCCGTGTGGGAGACCTGGAAGAGGTTCCTGGTTCCCAGCTTTGGATCGGCGCAGCACGGGCCATTGTGCTCACTTGGGGAGTGAATCATTGGACAGAAGATCTTCCTCTCTGTCTCTCCTCTTCTCTGTATATCTGACTTTGTAATAAAAATAAATAAATCTTTAGATATATGTGTATATATATATACACCAACCTTACCCTAGAATCAGCACCTTAATAGCAAACTGCCTCTGATCATCACTCAGCAATCTAGGGATGGGACCTTCTTTATAGACCCATTGAATTCAATTTCTGATGACTCTTCATGCTACACTTGCTTGGAGAGTCTGGTATGGGATCAGACAAAACAGAAACATTGAATTTGGTGGGAGACAAATTGCTTATTAGGATGCCAACTTTTGTTCCGGTTTCTTTGTTTTTCCACTGCAGCAAGCTCTGGAGCATAATTCTTTCCTCTCTGTTGAGAGAAAAATTGAGCAAGGAAATGTGGAAGAAGCCTTTAAACATGTTGACCAAATCATTGAAGGTAAGGGGTCTAGGGTTAAAAAAAAAAAAGCAAGGGTTTTGAAGTGGAAGATTCTGTATCAGCTGGTTTGAGAAATCCTGAACCTCCAAAGTAGTGCTTCTGTATTCCAAAATGATTTTTTTAAAAAGAACTTTTTAAATTAATACCTAACAGATTGGATACAATTCTAAGAATACAATAGCATTTCCCTCTTCTTAATTTAGCACACACAATAAGTTCACAGCTTTATTTTTACATATGTATAACCTGGTGTAAATGTTGCCCACAGAAAGATATGTTGTACCCCAGAAAGCTTCCTCTTATTTTTTCCCTGAAGATATGTTCATTGTACTTGAAAGTCAGAGTTACAGAGAAACAGAAAGAGAGAGATCTCCCAACTACTAGTTTACCCTCCAAATGGCTGCAATAACCAGAGCTGAAACTGTCCACCACCAAGAGTGTCTTCCCAGTCTCTGTACCCACGTGGGTAGAGAGGCCCAAAGTCATAGGCCCTTCTCTGCTGCTTTCTTAAACTATCAGCTGGGAGCTGGCTTGGGAGTGGAGCACCTGGGGACCAAACCCATGTCCATATGAGCTGCTGCTGCTGAGGGCAGAGGATTAACTTTTAAGCCACCAAATTCTATTGGTCTCAGGATGCTTCCTCCTAACCCTAGTAACTCCTCACAAGGTATAAAGACTAACTTTTAAAGTCATAGAAAATGAAATCTGATATGAACACCAAAGTGCCTACTTGTATTTAACATCTTGAGTAAAAGAGTCATCTCTGTTGTTACATAGATCAGAAGTTCTTTTTCATTGCTTGGTAGTATTTTGCTGCACAA
Organism: Ochotona princeps; assembly: GCF_030435755.1. NCBI lineage: Eukaryota > Metazoa > Chordata > Mammalia > Lagomorpha > Ochotonidae > Ochotona > Ochotona princeps. The sequence continues at coordinate 75,886,442 of NC_080836.1, forward strand.
GTTTCTACAATTTATTTATCCGTTCCGTTGTTGACGGACATTTGAGTTGTTTTCAAGTTAAAGTCATTATCAATAAAGTTTCTACAAACACAATTGTGTTTGTCTTTTAGAGAACACAAACACTTCTAATCAACGGCATCAAGGAACAAGATTCCTTCAAAAAAATATTGCCCTTTGTCAAAATGGTATATAATCTTATATATGTATATATAAATATATGTGTGTATATTTATTATATATATATGCATGTATGTATGTGTGTATATGGTATATAATCTTGTGTATGTCATATATATGCATATATATGTAAGTTTCTCCTGTTAAAAAATTTAGTTTTTAGGTTTTTTTTTTTGCCTGATCCACATTCTATCGTCCTAAAAAACTACTTCAAATAATCTTAACAAATTCAGTCTTAGTAAAATATGCATTTATTTCAGCAACACAAAGGTCTTTTAGGTAATTGGAATTCAAAAACTTGACCAAACTCACTCGTCAAGCCTGGATGCGTAATCAGATTAGCCTGTGCTGTCTAGTTCAGTACATCACAGATGTGACAGCCTCAAGACATGGATGAGGAGACCTAGGCCAAGGAGGTTGTGTGAGTTACACAAGGTCACACAACACAGACAGAACTAGAAGGAATTCTAACCCAAGGATATAAAGGGCAGCAGTCCATAACTCGAAGCAACTCACAATTACTGAACAAGACACTAGACCTGCCTGCATACTTGTAATCAAATGTTGTGCTGTGTTTAAACTTCACAGGTGAGATCCATGTGGAAGGACAGGAACATTTTTACATGGAAACACAAACTGTCCTGGCAATCCCAAAAGAAGAAGATAAAGAAATGGTGTTATACCTTGGAACACAGTTTCCAACCCACGTTCAGGTAACAGGACACTGTTGGACAATGAAGCTCCAGGTGGATGGGTGTTGTGAGGTCCTTGCTTCTGGACACTCTGCCACTTGAGCCTTTGCATTTGTCCCACTCCTAATATGAATTCCATGTACACTTTACATTAGCTAAAGTCCAGAATGGATCCAATGGGGTAAGATAGCATTTTGAAAGGGCAGACATTCCAAAGTGATTTGAAAGTGCTCATACCTGCGAAGCAGGGCAAAGTTCCTCTTTTCCTTATAACAACTGGTAGCATGAAATTGAATCTCAAGGATGTACAAGCCTTTGTTTGATGATTCCACTTTGTGATTCATTTGCATGATTATTTTAGGTGAGTGTGGAGTTCCCACGAATCACTGGGACACATGTAAAGCAATTATGCCTCCAAGATATTCAAACCAGCTCAATAAGAAGCATGTAAATTACAATCCTATCTTAGTGGTTTAAATACAAGGCCTTTTTGCACCCAGGGAAATAATTGAAGATCCTGATATTCTTCTCTTCCAAAATGTGAAGTTGTAAGCCCTAGAATAGTGCCAGACACAGGTGAATGATTTTAAAAATCCTACTAAGGAGGGAAGGCATACATCACTAAGAGGAAAGCTGCGGACTTCGTGCTGGAATATGGGTGAGCTGATATCTTCTGTGTTGTGAGTGTATAGGTTTTCTGGGAGGAGGAAGCTCCCAGCTGTCACTCCAGCCACAACTAAGACAGAGGTCACTGATTCTGAGCCAGGATATGACTGTGACTTTCACAAGCACAAAGCTTACGCACACACGATCATAGCAGCATCACTCATAATACGCTAAAGTGAAAACAATTCAGTGTCCATCAGCTGAGGAATGAACAAAATGTGGTTTGACTGTATAATGGAATATTACATAGCCACTAAAAAGAATGATGTACTGACATTGTTATAGCATAGGTGAACTATGACAACATTATAGCCTAGGTGAAAGCTAGTCATGAAATATCACATATTGGATGGTTCTACTTACAAGAGCCCCCTGAACAGGGAAATCTCTATACTTTCTTACAGGAGGAAGTTTCATGGTCACCTAGAACTGGGAAGTTGTGGGGGAAACGAAGATGGCTGTTTAATGGATGCAGGTTTCTTTGGAACCTGACATTATCCTAAAATGAGATTATGACGATGATTACATCAATGTGTAAATAGAAGTATTTGTTGAATAATTGACTTTCTTGCATTGAGCAGAGGAAGTGCATGGCTAATATAGTAAACTATTCAGTTGTAATCACATGGCTCTGCGGACTGAACTGTTGCAGGAGTATGTGGCTGCAGCCTTGAATGTCCCAAGGAGTAGAATTGCCTGCTACATGAGAAGAGCTGGAGGAGCATTTGGGGGAAAAGTGACCAAGCCTGCTCTGCTAGGAGCTATCAGCGCTGTGGCAGCCAACAAGTAAGAGTTGCAATGACCATGGACAAGATCGGCAGTCCAAATGGTGTCAATGGCCCCTGGGTCCTTCCAACCCTGCACTGCAGCTTTCACCTCCAATGAGTTCCCAAGTGAAAGGAAAGGCAATAAACCCCTGGGTATTTCTGCTGCCCACAGACATTCACATAACCTCAGCTTCATTTGGTTGGAGCATCCAGATGTGGGAGTGGCTGTAACTAAAGTTCACTAAAATGTATTCAGGAAAAAGCTTAACTTATTCCAGGCTATTGGCACAAAAAAAAAAAAAAGTCTCTCCAACAATAATAAAAGCTCTTTTTTAGGTAGCAGGTTTGCCAGCAGTGGGAACATGCAATCTAAAGCCAGAACCCTTGCTTGACATTTGGTGAGAAGGGAGCATGAATGTAAGGGTCTTGAGCTCAACAGGGCATTGCATCCCAACCTTTCAGCCTCCACAGCTCTCTTTCAGCATATTTTAGCTTCCCCTTTCCTATCCCAAAATGAAGTTCAAAAAGATCAAATCTATTTATAGAACTGAGAAATGACCATATCATTCCTAATGTGATCTAAAAAATAAACAAAAGGAAATACCATAATCAAATAACATGACATTGTAATATAGAAATATAGACTTAAACTAAATCAAAATAAATTTTTATTTTAATGTAATCACAATCTTCTAAAATACTTTTTAAAGTTACTGCTACTCCCACTGAAAACCACCAGCTAGCTTATCTCAAGCCGCCTTTCTTCATCTCAGTGTTTTGACAATTTTATCAAGTTTTCAGTCATTAATGGAGTCATTCCCTGTAGGACTGGCCGCCCAATCCGATTTATCCTGGAGCGTGGTGATGACATGCTGATAACTGCTGGCCGCCACCCACTCCTCGGAAAATACAAAGTGAGTGAAAGCAAAAAAGCTCATAAAACTGCTAAGAAGTTGTTCAGTATTGGTTAACCAATAGTAAAAACAATTGCTAAGTGTCATAGCAATAAAAGGGGATATTTTTGCCTAAGAATATTAGGATTGTGTTAGTTCTGATCATGTGCACAAGCTAAATGTGGTTAACAACTATAATCAAATCGATAAGTGTCCAACATGGTTTGGTTGCTATCACTTTGCAGGTTGGATTCATGAACAATGGTGTGATCAAAGCTGCTGATGTCGAATATTATATCAATGGCGGATGTACTCCTGACGAGTCCGAATTGGTAAATAAATACATCTTTGCTATGGATTAACAGTGGAGCTGCAAGAACCACAATGCACTTGCTAAAATATCTTTCTCACAAATTAGATAATTTCTATCAATAGTACAAGTTAAAAATGTAATTCAGATAAGTAGCTTTGCATATTTGACCGATGCAAAGTTTCATGTTGTTTGGCTTCAATTCAGGTGATGGAGTTCATTGTGCTGAAATCAGAAAATGCATATAATATTCCTAATTTTCGGTGCCGGGGAAGACCTTGCAAAACCAACTTACCATCCAACACCGCCTTTCGAGGATTTGGCTTCCCTCAGGCTACAGTGGTGGTTGAATCTTACATAACTGCTGTGGCTGCTCAATGTAACTTACTTCCTGAAGAGGTAAGCAGCCAAACCCCTTAAGAAAATACTGACAATATTGCTTAAATATGTTCTGATCACCTGCATGTAACATCATGTCAACCTTTATGTGGACTCAAAGAAAAACGTGCATCATCCCTGCATATCTGTTTTCTGTGTACATGTATATAAGTCAACCACAAAATCCAATGCTTTCATGAGAAGACGGTATTTCTTATAATTCTGTCAACCTGCTGGGAGCTCTTCTTGTCTAGGCCAAATCAATGGAAATTTTATGACATAAGGCAGCTTCACTCACTGTCTGCTAAATACCAGGCTGATTTGTCTAGGGCTGCCTCAGCTGAGACACTGTCACTTCTGTTCCATAGGGGCATCCTGCAGGACACTGGCCTATATTTGTTCTCCTGGGATGGGGTAGGGGGAGTGGGAAAAGGGGTTTTTAATGGCCAGCCCTAATGCACCAGTACTTTTCAAGTGTCTGTATCATGTGGTCATCAAGCCAATCCTAGAATCAATGTAAAACCATCCTAGGGCATAGAGAGGATAGAATAATAAGCATCTTTTGTGCAAACCTTTTTTTCAATATTCAAATCTTTGAGGATTTAATTTGAGAACAAGTTAAGAACAAGACAAGACCACATCACAGTACAAAGATTTTGAATTAGGAAAATTTTATCTCACCACTGACAAACTTGTGATGGGCCTCCTATTTCACAGGATTATTAAGAAGCTAACTAACATGCACTTAACCTAGACCTAGCATATATGAGGTATTCAGCAGCAATTGCCATGGTTGCTATGATTGTTGCTTTGTTTATTCATGAACACTTGTTCTTAAACACTAATACCAATGTTTATCACTTATATATCTTTTTTAGAAAAATTTCCTTTATATCAAACATATAGCAAAAATTTATGTATCACATGTGGAACAAATATCTACTGCTAAAATCCATTTTGTTTTTATCTTTCAGGTTAAAGAAATAAACATGTACAAGAAAGCTAGCAAAACAGCCTATAATCAGAAATTCAATCCAGAGCTCTTGCGAAGGTGCTGGAAAGACTGTCTGGAAAAATCTTCATTCTATGCGAGGAAAGAAGCTGCAGCAGAATTTAACAAAAAGAATTACTGGAAGAAAAGGGGGTTGGCCGTTGTCCCCATGAAATTTACCATTGGACTCCCTATAGCCTACTATCATCAGGTGAGGCTCAGAGGGCTGCCTGCCTGGAAATGGTAACTGTGTGCAACTGGGGTAGTCTGGGACTGCTCTGCAAGCAGAAGATGCTGGGCCAGTTCACTTTAGCAGTAGACAGAGGAGGTTTAGGCCAGATGAGGAGACCATGGATATCAGTGAATACCTGGAATTCAGGGAGAGCTACCAATGGTAAAATCCAGCTTGAGAGACAGAGGACAACCTGAGTATGGGGAAATGGGGAGTCTTATTTCAAATCTGTGGGAGAATGGGGAGAAACAAGAGGACTCCTTTTCATTTTTCCAAATTCGTTAGTAAGAACCTCAAAAAAGGCCATGAGAACAGACTCCCCAATCACATAGAAACTTGGAGTTTCTGTAATTGTTTTAAAGATATGTGTTATTTATTTAAAAGGTAGAATGATGAGAGAGAGAGAGAGAGAGAGAGAGAGAGAGGAGAGAAAGGAGAGAGAGGAGAGAGAGATGTGCCATTCATTGGTTCATGTTTCAAACAGCTTCAGTAGTTAGGTCTGGGTCAGGCCAAAGCCAAGAGCCAGGAACCCCATCCTAGTCTCCCTGGTGGATGACAAGGATCCAAGCACTGGGACCATTTTCCTCTGCCCTCCCAGGTGCAGATTGGAAGCACACCAGCCAGGACTGGAACCAAAGCTCTGATATAGGATGTTGGCATTACTGGTGGCAATTTAACCCACTGCACCACAATACCTACCCCCCGAGTTTCTGTATATTCAGTGACTACTGAACCTTTTTCATTTCACCATAACAAGTTTTTCATAGCGTTTGGTTTCTGATTTCTTCTTCTTTGTTGTTGCTGCTATTGTTGTTGCTATCTCCATTCATCTCTTCAATGTTTTCTATAGTAGAGCCTGTGTAAAGGAAAGAACACAGGTCACCCTCATGGGGCCAGTGAGGTGGGCACATAATTATCTGCTATCTATCTATCATCTATGTATCTATCTATCATCTATGTATCTATCTATCTATCTATCTGAAATCTGCCTTTCAAAAAATAGATCAATCTAAATAATAGAAGGAAGAAAAAAATTGCCTGGCAGCCTTAACAGATGGGTCTCTGAACTCTGGCTCCAATGTTCTGCCGAACTTGATTTTCCTGAATGAAAGTCCAGATCCATGTGCCCCCACTCTCACCCCAACATGATTCTGTAAAATCGGTGTTTGGAAATCACTAAAACACACACAAGTTTCTTCCAGTTCCTCTGGTATCCAAGAGAGATTATGCCAGGAAATTTACTCATTTAGATTCTACTTGCTTTTTTTTTTAAGATTTAATTATTCTTATTAGAAAGGCAGATTTACAGAAAGAAGGAGAGACAGAAAGAAGATCTTCCATTTTCTACTTTACACCCCAAATGGCCACAATGGCCAGAGCTGAGCCTATCTGAAGCCTGGAACCAGGAACCAGGAGCTTCTTCCAGGTCCCCCATGGAGTTGCAGGTTCCCAAAGACTTAGACCATCTTTCACTGCTTTCCCAGGTCACAAGTAGGGAATTGGACCAGAAGAGGAGAGACTTGACATGGTGCCCAAATGGGATGCTGGCACTTGAAAGTGAAACATTAGCCAGCACCAGCCCCTCTACTTGCTTTAAAGTCGGTTTCCATTTCTGCAGAGGAAAGAATAATAAGAGTGTACAGATTGGTGTTCTGGGAAGGCAGCTCCCCAGGCAAATAGGCAAAGCTTCTGATGGGGAGATTAGCAAAGCTCAAGCCACTGAAGCTGTGTGGGTTTCTCATCTGGTATTGCAATTGCTTCCCCCACCTTCCCACAGGCAGCTGCCCTCGTCCACATCTATATGGATGGCTCTGTCTTGCTGACTCATGGTGGCTGTGAGCTGGGGCAAGGTCTGCACACCAAGATGATTCAGGTGAGATTGTTGTCATAGCAATAGGAGACAACACCTTATGGTTAACCAACTAGCTTTCTTGTCATGTTGAACATAAGAAACAGCATCCCACCAAATGCACAAGTCAACTGTAAGATTTTTAGGTGATGGAAGTGTGTACTAAGAGTTGAGGAATTATGTTACATCCATCCTCTTACATGCAATAAGCCAAATCCGTAGGTCTAAAAGGGTGATTCCAGTTTTCAAAGAGAACATACTGCCAAGCTTTCTAGTAACTGCTCAAAGTACTAATGCATTCACTCAAACTCACAGAAATAAATGTTTGATAGGACAGAAAGTTACATTCATAGCTTCATAATCCACGTAGAAACTTGATTCACAATGTGCTAATTCATAAAAGTCTGTTTGTAGTGCTTTTTAAACAAGATATTCTTGCAAAAAGAAATTTCCCCCTTTTTAAATGTGAAACCAGTACTTGTTGAATATAACAATTGAATCTAAAAATGTATGAGAAACAAAACTTTTTCTCAATGAGAAATAGAGAAAAGATACTTTTGAAGGAAAGGATATTATTCTTTATTTTTATTTATTTTCATTTTGTTACAAAGACAGATTCAGAGGCCCAAAAATTATATCTGCTGCCTCAGCCTCCAAATTCTCCCAGCAGCCAGGGCCAGACCTGGCTAAAGCATGGAGCTAGGAGCTCAGTCCAGTTCTCCACTTGAGTGTCAGGGATCTAAGCATTTGAGCCATCATCTGCTGCTTCCCTGGGTGCACAATAGCAGAAACCTGGAGAGAAGAGCTAAGACTCAGTCCTAGGTAGGAATGAAGTTGATGACATAAGCAATCTTTTCTTTCTGTTTCTACAGGTGGCCAGTCGAGAACTGAACATACCCCAGTCAAAAATACACCTGTCAGAGACAAGCACAATCACAGTGCCTAATGCTCTCTTCACTGCGGGGTCCATGGGAGCAGATGTCAATGGAAGAGCAGTGCAGGTGAGTTTTCTTTCATTTCTCAGTCACCCAGTAACAGTCCCGTAGGAACTTTGTCCCAACCCTTCTTTTATGAAAGATGAAACTGCAGCCAAGAGAGGTCAAGCTCTAGGTCACTTGGCTAGTTACTGGCAGAGCCAGGGTTCCAAATCAAATTTTCTGAGGCTCCCATTTGATGCTCATTATGCTCACCAGGCCATGAGCATTGCTATTGTTCTGTTGCATATACAACCCTGCATCCTCTACAGAGTTGTAGTAGCATCCCTTTGTCTCAAATTAGGGAATCTCTCTCTTCTCTCACTCCAACATGCAAAGAGCTTGGGCCAGTCATTAATCCCTCTAGAAATCGGTTTTCTGTTCTACATAACTGGAAATACAAATATCCACTTACCGGAGCTCTGTGCCAGAAACTGGAAATAAAGCAGCTGCCCCCACCTCTTCTCCTTTCCACTCTCAACCTCTAGGAAACTGCTGACTTTAGTTATCCATAGAGACCATCTCCAAAAAAATGACAAAACCAGAATGAAAAGAGAATCTCAGCTATTTAATGTGCCTTAGATCATGTGAACTATGGCTTTCCTAGGTCTACTCCTTGGGATAGTGGACACACACACAAGAAAGAGAGAGAGATCAAAAGCACTGTGAGACTTCGACCTTTTTTTCTGACAGTTTCATGATGAAGAGTTGTAACAAAGGTCATAAACCTGCATGACCACTTGCCATTGCCTGTATCTTGTTAGGCTGATCCAACACTGATTACAAGCATTTACTAAGGTCGTCCATGTTCAGGATTTTTCCTAGGCACTAGAGCTGTAACAATAAATGGAACAAGACTAAATCCAAAGAGCTTGATCTCACAGAGCTCACAGTCAGGCAGCCAGTCAACAAACCAACAATATATTTCCTTTGAAAGAGCAGGATTACAACCCAGGCTGCAGTTGTACAAAGTGGAAAATGAAGGTGCTACTTGGGTGGATTTGTGGGCCAACAAGGGAAGACTGACTACCTACAGATCCCAGAAAACATCCCAGAACCTCCTCATGCACAGTACTCTGACCTCAATTGTACTTGAGCAGGAATTTCAAAATTTTTACACCAAAATGAGCTTTTTATTTATTCCCACTTTCCTCAGACTTTTTGAAGGGCCATCATTAAGCCAAATTTAATATTTGCCATTATCTCTATCTTTTGAAGATAGCTTTGTCCTCTTGGTAGCCCAATTTTTTTCATGATACAGTTCCATAGACAGAGGGATCCCCCCTCCACCCCATCCATTCTCCTCCCTCACTATTTTCCCCATATTATTCCAATAGGATAGTCCTTGAGCAATAGTCTCATGGCATCATGGTATTTTAGGTATGGACAATGGAAGCTAGTCTAGAATCCTATTGCCAAGGTATATTTAGCAATTTCATTGGGAGTTCTTCTTTTATTCAGAAGTAGAGATTCACACTGTAGTGTACCCTCACTTCCCAGTATGCTAGTCACCATTATACAGTTCATCTATGAGAATATATATATATACACGTTTATCTATTTATCTCATACTCTGCATAGAGGGAACTCTGGTTAGCTTTGTATTCACATGTATTTAAGCAACACTATAATAAAAGTAATTTTGAGTCAACACTGCATGATCTACAAGATTTTCTTCTTTTGAAGCAATTCCCTGTATCATCCCCAGATTAAGAAATCCTCCTAGAAGACTAGAAAACAGGTTCCCAAAACCTACATTGGACATCATGTTATTCCTGGTACCTTTGATTTCTGATATTATTTCATATATTTGTCTTTAGAATGCCTGCCAAATTCTGATGTCTCGTCTTCAGCCCATCATTAAGAAAAACCCTAAGGGGAAATGGGAGGAGTGGGTGAGTACTGCCTTTATTAGCCCCACCTGGAATGAGCAAACATACCCACATGAGTAGAAGTCCTTGATTCATGGCTAATTGACAATGCTGGTCCAAGATTCAAAGCATTTATTGCAGTTACATCTATATTTTCAAAAAGGTAAAAGAGAAATCTAGGTTTGCCAAAACCTGACTTGATTTTAGAGGATAATTTCTCACAGGGCAAGGTGGCAGCATGGTAACCTGACTTAATTTTAGAGGAGAATTTCTCACAGCTCTCCCAGAGCTGCTGCCCTGGATGTCCCCACTGGCCTGTGGGACAAGTGACTTACCCCCTACGCCTCTATATGTACCATGGAGCTAAGAAAAATCTCCAGATGAAAACATCATCCATTTTTGACAATTATTTTAATAATTACCATCATCCTTATTTCCCATCCCTATCCAGTTTGCTCCAACAAGGAAACTGACATAATCATATAATGAAGCAACCAATCAAATTACCTGGGGATAAAGCAAGTTAAAAATTAATGTGTAATAGACTCCTTTATTCATGCGGTATATACTCAAAGGCTTTTTATGGATGCCTGAAATGGCAGATAGTGCTAAACCTACCCATACTGTTTTTCTAAATAAACATACCTAGGATATAGTTTCATCAATGAATTATACATAGTGAGAGAGTATTAATAATTAAATAAGACAATTAAACAATATACTATAATAAAAATTCTGTGAATGTTCTTTCAACATTTCATTCCTTTCTTCTTGCTGATTTTGAGTTATACTATCATTTGTTCTTATTGGTTGTGGGTAACTGTGGCTACGAGGGACTACTGCAAATGTCCTCCTTGTAACCTACATACATCCTATGTATATACAAAACTACAGAAATACAAAAATATGGCCAACCCCCATCCTAATGGAAAAGTGTAAAAAAAAGATAAAGAGTAATAACCTTGACACCATGACATCCCAGTCAGCAGGGGTCCTAGGCCGTCAGCTTCCTACAGCCCTTTAGCAACTCCCTGGAGAAGCCTACACTGTTGGCACTGCACAGGTCTCACTTGTAGATGTGGACTCTGAGCTTCGGGTGAACAATAGGCAAGCCTGGTGCAGAAGGGGTTGCTTAAGGTTTTCCCTAAATTTCTGTTTCCTTGTACCCACACCCTTCCTTAAGGTGGCCAAAGCCTTTGAAGAATCCATCAGTCTGTCAGCCACTGGATATTACAAGTAAGGATGTCTTTCTTTTAGCTTAAATGATACTGGGACAGGAGTAACTCGCACTTACCATCAGTTTGAGCAGATGTCAGGAGCTCAGCTGTGTCCCATGCTAACCTTCCAACACAGAATTGTGGTGGGAGGAAAGGCGTGGCCCTGGAGGGCAGCAGGTGGAGTGGGATACGATATAGAGTCCTTGGGACAGTCAGCAGGGACCACAGTGACCCATTGCTGGGGCCAGGTACTAAACGATGCCATCAGACGCCAACTGATGACTTCCATGTGTCTGCCAGATTCTCTGATAGACCTGCCCCAGGGCCCCTCACAGGAGAAGGTAGTCATGATGTTCTGCCACAGGGTGAAACACTGCTCCAGGACACGGCACGGCGAGGTCAGCAAATCACTAAGTGTCTTCTGTTTTCCTCCCACTGCTCTGCTCAGAGGCTACCAGACAAACATGGACTGGGAGAAGGAAGAAGGGGAACCATATCCCTATTTTGTCTATGGAGCCTCCTGTGCAGAGGTCGAAGTGGACTGTCTGACAGGGGCACACAAGGTAGGTAGCCATGTTGATGTGCACCATCCTCTAGGCTGGTGGCACAAATGTTGCTGCTTCTATATTGTCAATGATAACCAACCCTGTGGAAAAAAAACAGAGACAGATATACAATTTTAGTATATATCTTTTTAAAAAAAACTTACTTGTTTGTTTTTAAGGCAGTTACAGAAAGCGAGAAAAGGGAGGGGGAAATACAGAGAATAACGTCTTCCACCCATTGGTTTACTCCTCAAGTGGCTGCAACAGCCAGAGGTCAGGCTGGTTCAGAGCCAGGAGCTCCTTTAGGTCTCCCACATGAGTGTAGGTACTGAAGAACTTGGACCAAATTCCACTGCTTTCCCAGGCACACTAGCAAGGAGCTGTCTTGAAAGTGGAACAGTTGGCCATGGTGGACTGTACGTAAGGGGATGTATAATGGAAGCGTAGCAGAAATAAATATGTCCATAGGTAGAAACAGAGAGAAAGTATGTCCCTGTGCATGCAGTTCAAGGATGGATTCACAGAGAAACGGCAGGTAATCTCCTACACTGTTGAGAGACACCTCTGTGGCAGTATCATGGGCCTGAGAGGGTACACAAAAGACACTTATTGCAAGACTGGATGGGGGAACAATAGAGAGGGAAAGGAACATGGGCAAAGGAGACCCCAATGCCTATTCAACTGTGTCATAAAATAAAGAAAATAATAATAAAAAAAGAAAGTGGAGCAGCTGGGACTTGAACTGGTACACCCGCCTTTACCCACCATACCACAGCACCAGCCCCAACTCATCTGTCTTAACTAAATAATGCCTTCCGTGATGTGTTTTCTCTTTACACAGCTGCTGAGGACTGACATCTTCATGGATGCTGCTTTCAGCCTAAACCCAGCCCTGGATATTGGACAGGTACGTGTTTCCAAAACCACCCCCACAGACTGAGTTTTGGTCAGTACCGTTGAGCAGTTTGTCACTCAAAATATGCTTCTTCAGCACCCTCCAAGCCTTATCTAATGCAAGTGTTCTGCAAGGTATATTGTATATTACACACAGGCATGCATGCATAGACTCGCATACACACAAATATAAAACTGAAAGAAGATCCAAGAAAAGATTAACAATGGCTGCCTTTACATGGCAGGCAAAAATATATGACTTATTTTGCCTAATAATTTCCTGTGCTTTCTAATTTTTCTTCAGTGAGCCTTATGTTCATGAGAACATTATATAGGTGCATAAATTACTTTAGTGTTCTTGATAATGCTGAATTCAAATAGACTGCACATAAGAGAAAAAGAAATACACACAATGTTTCCCCTCTTACTGAATTTAATTCTGAGTTTTATTTAACAAATAAATAAAATTAATCCACCCAATGAAGCTTGAAATTTAGGACTTAAATCTCTCCCACTGCTTGGTGAACTTTGTTTTTTCCAAACTTCATTTCTCAAAGCGGGACCAACAGCTTCCAAGCAAGGCCAGTCTGGCTTGTCCATGGTCTACACTTGGTCTGTGGGCTGTAGCTGAACAGCAGTTTGGAGCAATTGGGTAACTGGACATATGATCCTCACAGCCATGTGGTGCTATCATGTGCCAACACTCTACACCATCCTAAGTCCTAAAAGAGCCATTTACACAACTTCACCCAATGACTTATTGAAGAATAATTTCATTGGTCCCTCGCTGTTTTCTAGAATATAATCCTTGGTCTTTAGGGCAACACAAGTGCTTATCAGAAATGTGGATCCCCAGGTCCAGACTTCCTGCTTCATAACTTTACTAGACTGGGAATGGGAGTCTGCTCCCCAAATTGATGTGAATCCTGTAATGTTTGGGAACTTCAGAGAGCCCAAACCTGTCCCCTCATCTCCTTTTATTCCCCTCTCCCTACTGGATCATTCCTGCTTCTTTATCATTTATGCAAAAGGAAATGGGAAATGTTCTGATTAAGAAAACCCTATATAAATATTTGCCCCATCGGGGCATTGCTCCATTTTCATTCCCACAGGAATACTTGCTCAATCAATATTGAAGACTTTTAACCTATGTACTTCTTGGCTGTAGGTTGAGGGGGCATTTGTCCAAGGCATGGGATTCTACACCATAGAAGAGCTTAAATACTCCCCAGAAGGTGTGCTTTATTCTCGGGGTCCAGATGACTACAAAATCCCCACTGTCACTGAGATACCAGAAGAGTTCTATGTCACTTTGGTGCATTCCCGAAATCCCATAGCCATCTACTCCTCCAAGGTAAGACCTGGAGATCTCTCTGTTAGGGACTAGTGCTGCCACAATACAACACCAAAATCTGGGTAGCTTTAACAACAGATTTTTTTTTTCAAAGTTCTGGTAGCCAGAAATCCAAGATCAGGGTATTAGCAGGCTTGGTTTCTCCTGAGATCTCTCTCCCTAGGCTACAGATAATTATCTTTGTTCCTATATCTTTTCATGGTTTTCCCTCTGTGTGTATCTGTGCCCAAATTTCCTATTCTTGTCAGGATGATTATTGGATTGGGGCCCATCCTATTGCCTACATTTTAGTTTAACCACTTCTTTAAAAGCGTTTTCTCCAAACAAACTTACATTCTGAGGTCCTGGGCCTTAGGACTCCAACATGTAAATTTAAGCAGGGAGCAACTCAGTTCACTACAGCCTCTTCTTTCAAGAAATCATGAAACAATCCCTTAAATGTTCTTACTCCTCTGTCTTTCAAATCTCAAAAGCAGAACGAGGAAAGAAAAGTCAGTCTGTGACAGACAGGCATCTGGGGACTCCTGAAGCCCAAGTACATTCTCCACTTCTTGAGAGAAATTCTGAGAAAAACCTAAACTAAATCAGGAAGTTGAGAAGGAGCTGAGTGTCTTAGGTCATGAGGCTAAGTCCACCACAAGGTAAACCAGTGCAACGGACAAGTTCCATCATCCTAAAGCACTTTTCTCAATAGCTCCAGATTCAGTTCAAGTCCATTCTGCCTGCCCCACACCCTTCCAAATCAGAATGCATTTCCACTTAGCTTTGGCTCTGCTATCCAAGATACAGACCCCATGCTCTCTGTTGAACTTTGACCTTTATTTGGCCCGTACAGATTCTCAGCAAATAGGGATTCTCAAGCACAATTAGGCAAAGCACACAACTTCCCCAACTTACATTCTACTCTGAGTTTTCATCTTGCCAGACAGATAGCAACATCATCTTTAGGTTCTTGGGAGATTCTTTCTTTTTCGTGAGAATAAGTCAAGGCCAGAATAAAGGTGAAACTTCCTGTGGGAATGGCCTCTCGCTCCTCTCCTACCTGGAATTTGACCGGGGGCATCTATAAAGGCTGGTCTGAAACAGCAGAGCACCCTTATGCTCTGCTCCAAATAAGGCACCAGACTTTCCCCTTCCTTCGCGGAGAGGCTCCCTCCCTGTGGTAATCTGGGGATTTTGACAGCCAGAACCTATAACAACCCTATCGGCTTTGGATCTTTGTCCAACTCCTCCAACAAAAGCCTGGGCACACAACAAGTTCCAGACCATCTTGAAGAAAGAAAAATAAGCACATAAAAGCCTTGGTGATTCTTTCAAAATGTGTTACTGTCATAGGATTAATTCTAAAGGCATCCTGGGTAGACCAGGGAAGTGAGTGCACATGGAAAGAGAGTCACTTCACTGTCATCCAAGCTTTACTGCCAAGACTATGCTTATTATATTTTGGTTTCCATTTAAGCACAATGGTCTGGAGCTACAGTTGGAATATCCAAGAAGGCACCAAACGCTTTGATCTTCAAGACTTCCCTTGGGTGGAAAAACAGGAGTGTGTAGCTGATCCATGTATAGGACCCTGATGTCCAAGGACATCTTCATGAGCTGGGCACAGAGGATCCCACACACAGATTACCATCGCAGGCATATAGTTCTGACTGTGATTCAGCCAGAAGAGTTGAGAGTGTGTGTGTGTGTGTGCGTGTGCGTGTGCGTGTGTGTGTGTGTGTGTGTGTGTGTGTGAATTAGTTCTAAAAGAACCCATGCACCTCTGACAGCCTTCTGTGCTTCCCTTAGGGACTGGGTGAGGCTGGAATGTTCATGGGATGTTCCGTATTTTTCGCCATATATGACGCCATAGCTGCTGCCCGCAGAGAGAGGGGACTGACCAAGACCTTCACCCTAAGTAGCCCAGCAACTCCTGAACTGATCCGAATGACTTGTGTGGATCAGTTTACTGACATGGTAAGACAAGTTCCTGTTATTACTTTGTACATGGATTTACAGGTTCATACTACAGATTTGATAACCATGATAGAATTACAGAACAAGGCAATCTCTTCCAACATGTCATTTTCTATATACTTCAAAGTAATCTCAAAGTGAGTAAACCTCTTCAAATGATGGCCAGTTTCAGACTCACAAAATAAAAAGCACACTCAAATGAGCAGCTGCTTTGGCAAATGGATATGGTGAGTCATTTCTTTAACCATCTCATCAGCATATAGTTGCTGTGGTATCTTGGTAACTTCAAAATCCAAATTACAGTAATTAAATCTGATCTGATCAGTTACACAGGAAATATTGTTGGACACACTAGTAAAAATAATTTAAATGAAAGTTCAAGTTACAGGACACACCTTTATGTGCCTTATAATAATATACTAGTATAATAAATTTCCACTTTTCAGCTGCTAAAAATACTTCTGGAACTATTATCAGCGTGTATTCATCTACTGAACATCCCTGAATGGACCTTTTTTGAAAAAAATTATTTCTTGTTATTTAAAAGGCATATTCACAGAAAGAGAGAGCGAGAGAGAGATCCTCCATCCACTGGTCCATTTCTCAAATGACTGCAATGGCCAGAACTGGACGAGTCTGAAGCCAAGAGCCTAGAGTGCAAGGGTCCCAAGGTCCTGGACCATCTTCCACTGCTTTCCCTGGCACATTAGCAGGGAGCTGGATGGGACTCAAACCAGTGCCCATATGGGATATAAACACTGAAGGCAGAGGCTTAACTTACTAGACCAGAACTCCAGCCTGCTGAATGAGCTTTGATGGTAGATTGCACCTATGCCTTGAACATTGTGGGAGTTCTGAGTAAGCTGCACTGCATCTAAAACATAGCAAGTTCATAAGGATAAGATTATGACTTAAGAAGTGAAACAATATGAAAATTGTATTTGTTTTATTTTGCCTTCTGAATTACAATGTTTTTTATATAATCAAATTTTATTATTGTTCTTTCTTCTTTTGTTCTTTTTTAGATTCCCAGAGATGATCCTTCAACATTTACACCTTGGTCCATCCATGTCTCTTAATCTTAAGTTTTCTAAAACATGATTGACCTTAAAAATTTTAAACTAAAACAAAATATAGGTTGACTAACAATTGTTAGGAATAATTTTGGTAATTTTTAATTATTCTCAGAGACTAGGTTGCTACATGATTATATTTTAAGATGCTAGTTTTTGCCAAAATGTGTAATGAAACGAAATAGAAAACCCTAATTTTAGTTTGCATGATCCTCAAAGAAATCTACATCATTGTAATTTTAAAATATTATAGATTTTTTATTAGTCTAGCACCACTCAAGATAGACTACTGTCACTTTGTCCTTCAGAAATCCGCCCAAAGTAGGGTAAAACACCCTACTTCACATCTCCTGATACTGGATTCTCCCAAAGCCAATGGTGTGTTGATAATAGCAAGCTCACCTATAGAGAATCCTTCACTTACCATATCTGCCAATTTCCTTGGTATAAGAACTCCCACCTTGGGTAATTCCAAGCCACCAACATGAGACATCCAAATGTGGAGTTGGAAAGAAGTGCTTACACTCAGTGTTCATGAGAGGGTAAGAGCTGACTCCCACATTTCAAGCACCCGGCAGTCTCAAGTCCTTGTCACTAACATGTGGTCCATTTGTAATTGAGGAGGTGCTATTGCTGGGATATGGTTCATAACCAAAACATTCATCCCTAGCGTGGTAGTGTTGAGGTAGCAGGTGACTGGCTCATGACTGTCCTTGTGAAGGGATTAATGCTAGGACTCCAGGAATGGATTGTTTCCCACAAGAGTGAGTTGTTACAAAAGAGCATGCCTGGCCCTTGCCCAGTCTCTTGCTTCCTCTCTCATGCATTCTCACTGTGCTGCCATCCTCCCTGCTGTGACACAGAAGGTGTTTACCCCATCATGATCACCTTCTAGAATTTTTAGCAAAAATAAACATCTTTCCTTTATACAGTTCCCAGCCCTCAGGTATTTTGTTATAGCAGCACAAAACACGTCCTTGAGTCTCTTGTTTTGGCTTAGAGTCTAAACAGCAAAATGAGTCCCACCTTGCCTTTGCCATCAAAGGTTCACAAGACCCTCAAGGCTTGTGCTTAATGATATCATAGCTGTTTGGCATTATCTTTTGCAACAGAAATGTCAGAGAAGATGTTCAGTCCCTTTGGAATTTGAAAACACAAATAAATACATTGCTTGTCAGGTATCTGTTCACTAAATCTTCAATTCCTGAATTTTTAAAAGTTCTACATATTCTAATTCTTTCTGGCAATGTTGTGAAGGGAGAGTCGGGTGCAGCAATTGTTTATGAGTGCGTGAGAAGAGAAGCTGGCACTAGAAAAGTGAAACTTGTGGCATCTACACAAACAAACCAGATGGCCAGGACGCTGGAAAATGGCCAAGAAACTGACCCCCCACCCCATAGATGGTACAGGGTCTTATCTCGGCAGTAAAGACACTTCTGCAACAGGTGCGAGACGTGTCAGTTACATCTTGTCAGTTCAATCATGGGGAGAGATAATGATATGAGCAAACACATCAAAGAAATGAAGCAAAACATAACAGACCTCACAACACAGGCTGGGGTGGAAGAGCTGGAAAGTGCAAATAAGATCCCGGTCGCACAGAAGATCGGAAGGTTGCGAGCAATTTATACCGAAACCTGCATCATGAGAGCTTTCAAACCAAGAGAAGGCTGAATGGCTTTTTGCAGCTCAGTACTGCATGTAGACAGTTTTTACATCACCAAGTGTGTATTCTTATCACATACTATATTAGTTGGTTCACTGAGTGATTTTCTCCACTGCCACCCCAGTTTCCTGAATATGGTATCTTAGAACTTGCTCAGTCGTGCTCTTAATCAGTAAACACTAAACCTTTGGCAGTTCAGAAAATAATAATAAAGCTTCTTTGCAAGGAAAAAGCGAAAACCTGCCAATCAACATCTCTTCTCCCAAGAGGAGGGTGTGTGTGTGTGTGTGTGTGTGTGTGTATCTATTCAGATCCACTCAACAATCTAGATCGCCCTGAAAGTAACTAACAAGAACTCATTGAACAAGCCAGAATCACTGACTTGCTCTTCCTGCGGTAGAATGGAAGTCATATTTCCCACAAGCATAAATTAATTACAAAGTGTTCTACTTCGTAGACTGTGGGGTAAGGCCTTTGATAACACAGAAATTACGTTGTTATAAAATAACACTGATAACCCCCACAGTTTTTAATTAACTTTAAGAACTTGAGTGAGAGAAAAGAATACATTTCAAAGGATGGCAGGCTTCAAACATAGGATTAATATTTTAATATCTTTAAAAATTAAATTTATAATTTATTGTGTCTATTATACTACACCCTTAATCCAGATAACTAATTTAGACAATTATCTATCACTGTCTAATTTTTAAATGTTATTACAGTGAAAGTTGAGTTACAAGTGTAAGCAGCAATACTTTTAACTACTGGAGTCAGTAAATGATCAAGAACCGTAAATGATGCAAGATACACATTATTCCTCATATTCAGAGTAAAACTGCTAGTGCTGTTGACTGGTAGCCACTCATCATGACTGCTGCTAAATTGTGGGTTCAGTAACAGACAGTCAGAAGACAAATAATTTGCTACATTGACTGTGTTTCTCTTTTCAAGTTAAAGTGCCCACAGGGCCATGGAAGATTCACTTCTGCATCAAAAACTTACAGTGGAACGGTTTGGTGTCACCTGACCAAAGCTGAAGAAATGAAGTTCATTCCATAGCAGTAGGGATGGATCTGATTACTAGTTAGTGTCTTGAACCTGCAAACACACACACACACACACACACACACACACACACACACTTAGGTTTGGGGAATGGTCAAAAAGAGGGCTTGGAGATGCATGCGTCTTCTTGGAAAGACAACACCTTGAAACCCTCTCTCTGTGCCTGGTACTTCGCATAATCCTTATGCTTTAGACTGGCCATATTCTTCACACAGTCACAACACGTGGTGTTAGGAATTGAGGTCTCCAGAAACTGAGACCGAGTTTGGGGAGCAGGAGGCTTCCTAGGCATTGGTACCCTGAAAGGAAAAATGAAGTAGAACTGGGCTGAGGGAGAAGATGAACAAAACAAGCGCTGCTACCCAGTTGTCCTGCCTAGGCTCAAGTGCATCCCACACCTCTCGAGACGAGGATCACAGTGACTGATGGAACTGCCTGGGAAGGACATGACCTTGAAGAAGCAAGCTCCCGCCCTGCAACAGCTAACTGAAGGAGCTGGCAGCTGGAGGCATACACTGATACCCCTCCCCAGCTGGGCACAAGCCCTTCCCCCAGGGGATCTGGGCAGCTCACCACCATGTCCACCACACAGATGTGTCCCTTATTCATCCTCATTTGTGAACCTGTTTATATGAAAATCTTACCTAGGTATCAATAGCAAATCACATTTCATTATATGTTGAATGAATTACCTTAGTAGAAAAGAATGTGCTTTTTTCAAATGAATACACAATTTACACTTATATATGGCAAAATTTGGATATTTTTACAACCATATTTGCCCTAGAAACTCTGTATTATAGGTTGGCTGCCTGTTTTTCTTACTTATTCAAATGTGTTTGATTAAACTCACTTATCACCACACTGTGGCAGGTGCTGTTATTAATTACAAATAAAGCCTCAGAGAAAAGTCTCTTGCCTGAGTTTCATTATCTGGAATTGACACTAGCGTCCCAAAATTGACTTTCTGTGCATAAGTGATCATGTGGAAATGTTCAAGGTGACTTTCTGCAGAGTTGTATAGCTTTGAGCCCTGAGTTAACAGAGACAGGCTTGTAAGCAGAATTGGAAGAAAACATGAATGTATCCCGAAAAGCCATGAGGATGAATGTCTAAGTACTGATTATAGTGCTAAGAGCTACTTAGTAGCTAATATTCCCCAAAATTATTACAAAGAAATTTATTCCTCATCAGGTCAGTCATTTAATTCACTTGCTACCAACAGCATACCATCACTCTGCTGTTGGTTAAAGTCATGTACACACCGAGATCTATTTCAAGTCCCCCATGCACTTCTCTGATCTCATGGTCTATCTTACACCAACACCACATTAATATGAGTATCACGGTAAGTTCTTGTTTGCTGTTCTTATTATTCACATTCTTCTGAGCTATTTGATTTCCTACTCAAAAACTCATTTTACCCAATTCCCCCTAAAGATTTAGTTAGATTCTGATTAGAAATGTATTAAACTTGTAGACTATTTTTGAAAGGACTGGCTTTTCATATTAACTGTTCACCTAAGAACACTGTATGCGTATGTGTGTAGATTTTGTTTCATGAGTAGATATCACCGCCTTGAAGGTCTTTTTTATTCTGAAATATTCTAGATTGTGGACCAATCATGGATGAAGCATTTTTCCACTTCTACTATTCATGCTTTCATTTTAAGTCTTCATTATAGGCCTTTGTAAATCATCTTATTAAGTTATTACTCTCTTTTTACTTAATTTCACAATTAACATTGCCATTATCTTTTTTTAAATATTTATTTATTTTTATTACAAAGTCAGATATATAGAGAGGAGGAGAGACAGAGAGGAAGATCTTCCGTCCAATGATTCACTCCCCAAGTAGCAGCAACGGCCGGTGCTGCACCAATCTGAAGCCGGGAAACAGGAACCTCTTCCAGGTCCCCCACTCAGGTGCAGGGTCCCAAAGCCTTGGGCTGTCCTTGACTGCTTTCCCAGGCCACAAGCAGGGAGCTGGATGGGAAGCGGAGCTGCCAGGATTAGAACCGGCATCCATATGGGATCCTGGCACGTTTAAGGCGAGGACTTTAGCTGCTAGGCCATGCTGCTGGGCCCATCATTGCCATTATCTTAATGATTACACTAATCCACCTGTAAGCTCATTTGTTCCTATTCTTTATTCAGCTATAGAGTTTTAATCTCCTTTTCTTTAGGGAGTTATCTTAAAAAAAATTGTTTTTATTTGGAAGGCAGATTTCACAACCAAAGAAGTAGAGATGGGGAAAAAGACAGTTTCCATCCGGTGGTTCACTCCCCAAGTGATTGCAATGGCCAGAGCTGAGCTGGTCTGAAGCTGGAAGCTTCTTGTAGGTCTCCAACACAGGTGCAAAGTCCCAAGGACTTAGATCATCCTCTGCTGCTTTCCCAGACCATAAGCAGAGATCGGAAGTGGAGCAACCAAGACACAAATCAGCATCCATATGGGATACCAGTGTCACAGGGCAGAGGATCAGTATGCTGTGCCACCATACTAGCCCCAGATAGTAAGTTATCTTATTGGGTACATTAACATGCTATCTTCTTGCCCTGTCTATATATTCATTCTCCCTTTTATTACATTAAATTTTTTTCTTGTATATAGTATGTACTTAGGTTAGGAGTTCTTTTTTCCTATTTCAATCTGCCAATCATCATTTTTATTTATTTATTTGAAAGACAAAGTAACTTTCAGCTGGAGCCGCCATCTTCCAGTAATTCTCCAAGATTATAGGAAAGAGAGGCACCTGTCACATGTTCTCCAGGCCTTTCAGGAAACATGGAGTTGTTCCTTTAGCCACATACATGAGCATTTACAAGAAAGGTGACATTGTAGACATTCAGGCAATGGCTACTGTTCAAAAGTAATGCCCCATAAATGTTATCATGGGAAAACTGAGAAAGTCTACAGTGTTACCTGGCATGCTGTTGACATTTTGTGAACAAACACGAGCAAGATTCATGCCAAGAGAATAGATGTCCACGCTGAGCATATTAAACATGCCAAGAACTGAGAGCAGAGACGGCTTCCTAAAAAGGGTAAAGAAAAATGATCCAAAAAAGAGGGAAGTCAAAGAGAAAGATCCCTGGATGCAGTTAAAGCTGTCTGTCCCACCCAGAGCAGCCCACTCTGTCAGAACCCATGGAAAGGAGCCTGAGCTCTCAGAGCCCATTCCCTAGGAAATCAGGGCATAATAAATGTGAAAGAAAAAACAAAGGACCTCTGGACTTCAAACACAAAGCAAATAAAAAGTGACAGAGAAACAGAAACAGAGCGAGCTTCCATCCACTGGCTCACTTTCCAAATACCCACAGTTGGGGCTGAGTCAAGCCAAAGCCAAGAGCCAACTGAATCTTCACATGGGTTTTTGGAACCCAAGTGCCTGGACCATCTCTGCTGCCTGCCAGATAGATTGATAGGAAGGCAGATCAGAAATAGAGGCAGGAGTTGATCCTGGCACCCAGTATGGCTGTACAACTCTCACCCTTAGTCATTGTTTTTAAGTGGGATACCCATTTCATTCACATTTTCTACAACTCACAATGTTATTTTTATTTAAAAGACAGAATTTTTACTTCTCACCTATATATTTATTTCATCACATTTATAATTTAAATTGTGTATCTATTACCTGTTTTACAATATGGTTGCCATATTTTCCCTTTTGCTGCTTTAAAGCAACGTGGAATTCTACTCCTTGTTAATTTGGAAGTTGTTATACTGCTAGTTGTTTATTTCTGCTAACAAGTTGTTCATTTATGTATCAACCAGATTTACTTGTCTAGCACTACTTGAAAACAAAATAGCAAATATTTACCACACAAAAAATTTTATTTCCCCTTGGTTTCCTGCTTCATCTTCTTCCCCCATACTTACACCCCTTACCCCAGTCAAATAATACTTTCCTAATTATTTCACCTTCTCTCCCTCACTCTAGTCATCCCTGAGCTTTAATTTGTCACAGTTACATATTTTAGCTCTAGACTATCAACTGGATTTGCATTAAACCTTCCCAAATAGTCTGCCTTTCTCCATTTAGACTTCCATTCCTTGCTGAGCTGAGTGGATTTTTGTTCAGTTTTTTCCCCTCAGATGGGGTGGACTTTTGCCCCTGAAGACACTATTTTGCTCCAGTTACAGGGTCTCTTCAGCATATATCAGTTTTCTCCCCTTCCGTGTCCATCAAGGAGGTGAAACGTTGAATGCCCCGGTGATTCTTTTTCCTTTATGGGAAACTGAATCTTTCAGCCTAATGTCTTCAGGATCCCTCTATCCTTGAACTTCAGATGTGGTGTCAGTAACACTCAGAAGGGTGTCCTCTCTTCTCAGGGCAGCCTGGGACTTGAGGACTCTCCCAATCATTAGACTCTGACATTCTACCTCCAAGGAAAGCTTTTCTAGTGTTTATCAGTGGCTTTCCCTGTCGCTGCCTCAATTAGCTGCCCTATTCACACATGAGGTCCCATGCAGGAAGATTCTATGCCTCTGACCCTCCGCTTCCTTCTGCTTCTGTTTCCCTTTGCTCTGTGCTGAGATCTGGTAACCACACTTTGTTCTCCGGGTGTCTAATTTGAGTTTTAACCACAATCATTTCCATCTGTTAGATTATTCAATAGCTGATTTGTTTCCTTTGTTCCTCCAAAAGTGATCCGGAGGGGCTGCAGCTTAATCATGTCACTCCTTCTGAAGGCTCTGAGAAAGCAGCCCTCCTTGCTGACTCAAGCCCTCTGATCTCTGTCCCCATCTTCACATGGCCATCTGTTCGCCATGGCCCTAAATGCCTCTAAATCTCCCTCACCTTACAAGGAAACCTTGAAACTGGGTCACTTTATCTCAACCTGATCATATCTACAAAGATCCAATTTCCAAATCAGATCACACTGAGAATATAGTTTAATCTACAACAGGCTCCCATCGGTTGTTTTTGCTGCTGCTGTTGTTGTTGTTTTGTTTTGTTTTGTTTTGTTTTCAGTTGGTCAGTTGCTCACTGGGCTCCATCCAGCCTAGTGACTGGAGTAACCTAAAGCAGCCCAGTCACTGGCTTTAGCAGGTGCAATGACCCAAGTCCAGCCTCGTGACAGGGAAGAAGCAGGAAGACTGCCAGGCCCTGCTGAAGGAAGTGAAGGAAACCACCTGGCCTTCAGCTGACCTGACTCCTCCCACTCATCTCACACAAACATGGGGAAGCCTCTGCGCACTTGTTGAGCTCTCCTGACCCCGTGGTAGTCAGGTTCAACAGAGGCAGAAAGATTGGAGCTGGGAGGGGAAGAAAAGGGACCTCATGGTTTAAAACATTGAAGAAACAAAAGCCTAGGACATAGGTATGTGATAACCAAACCAAAATCTTGGGGTCCTAAAACACATCCACTATCAGTCTGTTTACCTGCATTCCATGTATGAATTTTGAAGAGCTCAAAACACACACCAAAGCAGTGGCCAGTACTTTTTCATTCACATCAACATTAAGATGTGCTACAGATATTTCCCTGCATTGGTGGGGTGGACAATGACACTTCTAATATTAACTCTTTTGTATATTCAGGGATTTCTTGATATAAATCATAAATCCATTTTCTGTTACAAACATGGGAGCACCTGGGTTTATATGTGGAGTTTCCCTTACTCACCAGAACAAGCCATTTAAAAATTAGAGCCAGCATCATGGCAAAGCAAGGTAAGATGCCACTTGCAACACCAACATCCCTTTTGAGTGTTGGCTTGAATCCCAGCAGCTCCACTTTTAATACAGTTCTCTGCTTAACACACTTGGGTAGGTGGTAGAAGATGGGCCATGTTCTTGGGACCCTGCACCCATGTGGGAGATCATGAAGAAGTTCCAGTTTCCTGGTCCAGCCCCGGGTTGTCATGGCCATTTGGGGATTCAACCTGAGAATGGAAGATCTCTTTCTCTGTATCACTCTGTGATCCACATGAATAAATCTTTAGAAATAAAAAAATAAAGGGCCAACTGGGGTGGTTCAGTGGTTAAGTCCTTGCCTTCCATGCCTGGGATCTCATATGGGCACCAGTTGTTATCCCAGCTACTGTACTTCCTGTCCAGCTCCCTGCTTATAGCCTGGGTAAGCAGCAGAGGATGGCCCAAAGCTGGGACTCTGCACCTGCATGGGAAACCTGGAAGAGGCTCCTGACTCCTGGCTTCAGATCAGCTCAGCTCTGGCCATTGTGGCCACTTAGGAAGTGAACCAACATATGGGAAATCTTTCTCTCTGTATCCCCTTCTCTGTCTGTGGATCTGCCTTTGCAACAAAAATAAATAAATCTTTTTTTAAAATTTTTTTAAAGGAGAAAATTCAATTTTCTTTTCTCATTAAAAGAAAGAGTGATTGCCTTTGGCAAGTAACTTGAAAAATCTCTGAGAGTCAGAAAATCTTGGGGAATCACTGCACCCCACCTTTATGGTGGGCAGCCTTGGTTCACTCGAGAGGGTTCTGCAGTTTCCCAAAGGAGAGAAAGCCAAAGGTACCAGAACCCTTTGTGCTCAACTTGTCTACACTTCACAAGACTACACTTAAACAAAGGCTTTCCTGGCTCAGACAGGTTGGGAAAAAAAGAACAAGGAAAAAAATGCTTCTCTAAAGCCAATTGGTGTCTGTTTTCACTTTCCCAGCAATCAATATGTTTGGAACCCTGATCCAAAGTGCTTTGGTGTCATCCAAACCCAGTACAATAACACACCCCCTCCCAGCAGTGCTCTAAAAGCCATTCTTCTACCTCAAATGCCTGTGTTTTATGTTGACACTGAAGGATTTATTCTGATAAATATCTTGAACCACCATGATGACATTTTTTGTGTGCACGGGCAGCATCCAAGCTCTTATAAATGATAATCATGTGCCCTTTATTTTTGCAGGTTGTCCTGTTTGGTAGGGGAGTCAGGCAAATTACAATTAGTAATCCCTGTCTCATTCTGCCTTCAGAAGAAACAGACAGTGGGAGGCTCCATGCCTTCACCTGCTCCTCTGGCCTGCCTCTATTCTCACTTTGCCTAAAATCAGCTCCTTCCCAACTTTTAGGATTAGATGTTCCTTTCTCGGGAAAACCCTCTCTGATCCATTCCCCCAAAACAAGGCTGGTTTTCCTGTTCTATGCCTGTTACAGTCATAGATGTTTAAATGCATGTTGATTGTCTTACTAACCCTTAAATATCTCAGAAAGGAACGTGGTCAGTCTTGCTTCACTGTACTCCTACCACTTCCCATTGTAGCTGTGCGCCATCACTGTTGAAGAGATGGATGAATGAATCATTAAAGTTTCCTTCCTTTAAAAGTGTTTTAAGAATTAAACCCTGCAACATATGTACTGCCATTCATGCTTATCATTGTATGGCATACAACTAACTATTCTAAGCTCTGGGGCTAATACTGAATTGGAAAAAAATGAGCCATAAACATGAAAAAAAAAATATCTGATTAGTGGTAGATTAGAGACAAGCTTCCCAACTCCTGGTTTACTGAATAAAAAGTAAACAATCAATTATTTGGATCAGCAGTTGCCGTGGTAACTGAGAGAAAGGAGAGGAGAGAGGTTTGGAGCTGCTTCCCGATGGCTGACAAAGGGGATGAGAAGGCAGTCAGTGAGACAGGCCGAGGCAATGCCATCACAGACATAGGAGACCTTTGCCAGTCATCCAGTGCTTACTGGGCATCAGCTCCATGATAGGCACTATGCGAGGCCTGAGGGTACAGTGGTGAACCAAGAGTAATACCTTAAACCTCGTGAAATCAAATAAAAAGGAAAAGAAACATCCATGCCATGGAGAATGGGACACAGGGTGAAGAATGGAGAGCGTGAGAGTAAGGGAAACGATTCTTGAGCTGGGGTGATTGAGGAAAAGCTTGGGCTGTATGCCAAAGTCTGGGAAGACTGAAGCCAAGACAGAGAGTGGAGCTGACGTTGTGTCAGTAGTGGGTTAAGTCACCACTTGTGATAGTGGCATCCAGCCTGATGTAGGAGCACTGATTCGAGTCCTACCTGCTCTGCTTCCAATCCAGCTCTCTGCCAGTGTGTCTGGAAAGGCAGCAGAAGGCACCCTAAGACTCTGAGCCTGTGCTATCCATGTGGGAGACCAGAACAGAGTTTCTGGCTCCTGGTATCAGCCTGACCCAGACCTGTCAGCAATTGCCATATGGAGAATGAATCCATAGGTAAGATTCTGTCTTGCTCTGGTTATTTTGCATTTCAAATGAATAAATAAATGTTTGAATAAGAAAAGGAACAAAGAATAGAAGAAAGGAAAGGAAGAAGAGAAGAACCTTCAGACCAGAGATGGTCTCCCCAACAAACCGTTGAACTTATCTGGACGATAAGATGCTGGACTCTATGCTTGGTATATGCTTGCAATGAAAGAATCTCAACTGAATCTGAACTGTGGTAATGCAACAAGGTGGAGGAATCCACCATCGGGGGAGGGTTTGGGGAGGGTGGGGGGAATCCCAGTGCCTATAAAACTGTGTCACATAATGCAATGTAATCAATAAAAAAAGGAAGAAGAGAGGAGAGAAGAGAGGAAAGAGAGGAGAGGAGAGAAGAGTCATTGGCAGGTTTTTGTTTTGTTTTAGGTTTTTTTTAATAATTGTTCTCCATGATATTGTTTTATAGGCACAGGGATTTCCCCCCTCCACCACCTCTCCTCCTCTTTCTCCCTCCCTGTCCTCTAACCCCACCACACTGTTTTTTGAACCTGTTGTAAATGTGTACCATTTTAATATTCACACACACACATACACACACACACACTCTAGCACATGCATAAATACTCATCCCCACAGGCCTATGAAGACAGGTATGCCTGTGGGTGAAGGCATTATAACTGTGAATAAATGGAAAGATGGTAACTCTGAAGCTGCACCTGGACCAAGGGAGACAGAGGAGCTTCATCAATCAGTCACATCAAGGGAAATGCCAGGTGTTGATGTGGGGGGCCTGAAGAATGGCTGCACTGTGAGTCTTCACCTTAACAGCAACGAATGGCCCCCAAGATGGTGCTGGGATTCCAAGAACTTGTGAACGAAGTGCTGGGGAGCTAGATCTCACCACCTCTCATGAAAGCAGACCCTAGAAGCAGCTACTTGCTTCACAAGGACTTAAGAACAAGTCCTAGGCCTCACTTGAGCTGAAAAAATTTGTCTACACTGCCACACCTGCTGAAGCAAGAAAAAGCCAGAATGGGTGTGGGCCAGCTGGGCTAGGCTACAGCACCAGCTGGCAAGTGCCAGAACCGGGTCCAGATCATATCAAGTTGGACAACAGTAACCCCCTGGCAGGTGTAACATCTGGAGCTAGGAGCAGGCCTGGTAGGGGAACTGTGGGTACTCCCCTGCTGGACTGCAGTTCCCACCAGTGAGAATGAAAACCAGGGCTGGGCAAGCCAGGCTGGTCAAGGCGGCAGCACCCATCAGACACATGCTGGCTGAGTCTAAGGATGGGTTACGCTGAGATAAATGGCAACACCCATGGGTGTGTACAAAAGCCAGATGGGATGCAGGACAAACCCAGCTAGGTTGTATCACATGCAAAAACTGGGGCTGGGGTGGGTCTGCTGGGAGTAGTCTCCTCAACTAGGCTGCACCCACTGGTATGCCTGAGGACCAGACCTGTGATGAAACTGGCTTGGCTAGGCCACAGCATCCATCGGTTCACATGAGAGATGGGGCTGGAGGTGGAACCAGGCAGCTACATCCATAGGTATGTATGTTGGCTGGTGCAGGTAACAGACTGAACCTATTCCTGCACTGGCTGCCACACTTTAGAGTCATATCTAAGGTCACCCCAGGTGAGGGTTCTTGATGGACTCCCTGACTGGATCGCTGGACTCAGAACCTGGCCACAGGGAAAATCACAGGATGTGTGGTCTGACTTTAGTATGCATGTATCGGGACTGAGCTTCCTCAGTTGCTGACATCTGTGCAGTGGACAGCATACTCAGATGCACTCGGCAGACATGAGAGCTAGCTCATCTATGCCAGCAAAGGATGTCAAGTGCCTTTTCAGAGGATGTAAAGCAGAAAATACTGGATCACTGTCCCAGCCAATCCCTGCATCAAGTGTCTGGGTAGGTGGATGCACTAACATGGACTGTAATGGACAATCCACACTGGAGACATTTAGGAGGATCAAGTTTATCAAGGAGACTGTACACTTGCAGGTGTTCCAAGCAAGGAGAATTTGGTTTTGATTCCTGCTTTGCCATGTATTTCTGAGTGACATTGAGATATTCATCCTACCTCTTTGGGCCTCAGTTTTTTATCTCATTACTGCAGATACAATGGCATCATCCTACAGTTGAAGAGGAAGTAGGGAGAATATGGGGGGCGGGGCTGGTGGATGCAGCACCTCACATAACCACTTTCACCAGAGCAGAAACTGAACTTGTCCCAATGTTTGTCTATGAGCAAGCATTTCTGCAATGAGATAAGGAAAAGGTTAGGGGCAGTGAGAGAGATCTCTGGAAGCCCACTTCCAATGCTCTGCTGAGAGTGAAATCCATTCATGCTATATTTCTGGAACTGCAACAGTGTGTGCAGTGGACTTGAGCTCAGCCTGCTGTTGTGGTTTTCACATGAAAGCCATCACACTTCAGAAAAAGCAAGTCGAAATGTGGGCTGTGTTCCAAACCCGTTTGAAGCCAGGATTAGGGGAATATGGTGTAAGATGAGAAGCTGGGCCTCTTTTTAAATCCAGGTGCTCTGGATTAAGATTGTCACACAGCAAGGCAGTCTCCACCTCACGCCCTCCTCTCTGAGGCACCAGGTTGCCTGCCTTCGCTCAGAAGGACTCTCCAGTGGCTTGGACCTCAGTCCTTTCTGCTCATTTCTGTGGCTGGTACCAAGGAGCCTTCCCGCCTAGAACCACAAGGTAGAATTGAACTGCAGGTGCAATGCCCTCCTCATCAAGCCCAGATGAGTTGGTTTTCTTTGTCAATGGGAGGAAGGTAAGTGTTGGATATTTCTACTGTGGTTTACAGTAAAATGGCTACTTGAGAACAGCTCTTATGGCCCACTTGGGTTACAACCCCTCTACACAGGGGCGAAAAACCAGGAACTGGAAACCCATCCTAACATGACCAATCCCTCTCAGTTGGGGCTCAGCAACGTGTGTCTTGGAGTGGGGGTAGATAATGACCTGACATTGATCATAAGTGCCTTGGTGCCCCTGATCCAGTCTGACTCTGCCATTACCTATATAAGCTCATGCAACCTTTGAATTTTGGAATCCTCAACTTGGGAATCCACTTCCCAGAATTGTTGTAAAGATAAAAAGAAAACTGTTTCTCTTTCATTGTTAGGAACCCCCCAATGTTTTATAAATTACTTAATAATGGGCTTGATATGTATAAGCACATTATCTAGCACTCCTTTGTCTTCAAACTCAAGAAAACAAGAAATAGAGCTTTGTTTATATTTTTGTTTATTAACTTAATTTTTGTTGGGCCTCTGTTTATACAAAATTGGTTGAAATGCTATCACAGTCTATTCTGAGGCCCTGTCTCTTTCTGGGTCACAGCCAAGTTCCAGGAAGAAGTTATTTGGCAAAAGCAGAGCATCAAGAAGCCAGCTTCTCCTTGTCATTCTCCTCTCTGGTCCTCACCATCCCTCATGCTGGCCAGCAGTTCCCCTCAGTGCCCTCTTCCAGGCCCTCCCTCCCCCAAGTCTACCAAGGGAGCCATTATGTGGCTCCTGAGGCATATGGGTTCTCTGGGACCTCTCCCCCTTGCCTCCAGGGCCCCTGAGTCCTCTGATCCCACACACCTAGTGGGAATTTGGCTAGGCTCACTTCCAGTTAACACGTGACCCTAGAAAAGAGAACAGAGGCTCACTCTTGTGCTGGGCTCCCAAGCCAGTAATCACCATGCATTCTTCTAAAATGATGTTAGGAGCTAGGTTCCTACTTACTTGTTCCACTGGCCTCTGTTTTAAAGACTCAAAAGCCAAAGCAGCCCCTTGTCCTGACTTCTGCTGTTAACCTTCTGAATCATGAATCCAGAGTGCAGGAGCTACAGCCAAAAGGAAGGGTTAAAAGAAATACAGCTGGATGTGTGATCGGGTAGAAGCCAGAGCTAAGATATTATCTAGCCACATGCTCAATATATTTGCATAAAGAACCTGAGGTAAGTGTAAAGCAGAGGGGCCTTCATTCGTTGATTGGGAGCTCCCGAGGGAACCAGGAAACAGTGGAATTTTAATTGTGCATGTGTAGCATGATTGAATAGAGCTCTATATAGAAAATGGAGAATTCCTGCTTATGGAAATGTTGAGCTCTAACCAGTTCATTTCTGTACCCTTTAGCTTAGTGTGTCAGAACTTATTTTTTCATTTTATATTTAAACTTTCTCTCTAAGCTAGAGGCTTTGTGGGATCCCATGGTCAGGAAGCATCCATTTGCAGAACTCACTTGTAGCCAGTTGGAAGCATCTTCCTGTAGTCCTTTTGTTCTTTAAGATCTACAAAAATGGCGGCGTGGCCGAGAGGCTGAAGTCCTCCCCTTAAGCGTCCCGGGATCCCATATGGACGCCGGTTCTAATCCCGGCAGCTCCACTTCCCATCCAGCTCCCAGCTTGTGGCCTGGGAAAGCAGTCGAGGATGGCCCAAAGCTTCGGAACCCTGCACCCGCATGGGAGACCTGGAAGAGGTTCCAGGTTCCCGGCTTTGGATCGGTGCAGCACCGGCCGTTGCTGCTTACTTGTGGAGTGAATCATCGGACGGAAGATCTTCCTCTCTGTTACTCCTCCTCTCTGTATATCTGACTTTGTAATAAAATAAATAAATCTGAAAAAAAAAAAGATCTACAGAAATGTATGTTTTCCTTGCGGCACCAAAGCAAGTGTACACCACTCACAGTCCACCCCACCTTTCTTCCCGCTAATGTATACGTGGGTTACAGGTGTTTGCACAACACCCAAGACAAAGTCAAAGGAAATATCTGGGGCAAGCAAATAAAAAAGAGGCACCAAAGAAGTTCCTTCATGGCATCTAGATGGTAAATCCTCTATATGCCAAAGTTGGAAGGAGGGCAGGATTCTCCTGCCCTGACGAGAGCCACCCTGGGTATGAGATGAAATACTAAACGTTTTGCTATAGGGCCAGACTTCCAATGAAGGGTTTGGCAGGTTCCAGGGCCTTCCACAATGACTGAGGCTTTCCCTTTACCCTCCTCTGCCACCCAAATCCATAAAATCCCTGATGCTATCTAGTGTACACCCCACCAGGTATTTCTCAGAAATTCCAGAAACTGCCCACCTGGTTTTTGTCCCTACAAGACCCTGCACTGTACATGCACACACCCACACATGCAAAGTCCCTGCTAGATGTGAAACATTTCTAGAGTACCACAGCCTGAATAAGATGAGTCTGCAAAGGTACACAGTGGGCAGAGATGAAGAACACAGCTTCTAGGGGCCTCTTGACATTGCAACCATTCCCACACACAGAGAGCAGGGTGTCACACTTGCTTTGCAGGGCATCTGTCCTGGAAATACATGTGAAAGCGGCTTGACAAAAGCTAAACCAGATAGGCCAATACTAAACCAGATAGGCCAATACTAAACCAGATAGGCCCCAACAGACCTTCTGTTGTGGATTCAATCCCCATAACCGTTTTCTCTTCTCATTCCCATGCAGGTGAAAGAGAGGAATGCTGACCCTGAAGTGACACTGCTGACCTTCCTACGGAAGAACTGGATCCTTTGAAACAATGTCTCGGTTATGTCTGTTTGCCTTAAACCTTAAGTTTAAGGTTTGCTCTCAGAGGGCAAACTCATCAAATTTCCATCTAAACAGTCAGCCCCCTTGGCCCTCACTCTCTATTTGTTTTTTGGCCATGGTTTTAAAGCTATTAGGCTAATTGGCCTGTTTGGGAGAGGATGAAGTTTCCCCTGAGTTTATTATATCCGATTTAATAGCATGAAATAGAAGCTAAGCTTTTTAGTTTGGAGCTAATTATTCCCGTATGGGATTTCCAGGTCTCTCAAAGGCACTTATGTAACAGCAGCTGAAGTTGTATGTGCCAGGCCCTTCACAACACCAAATACCACAGATTCGGTGAGAGCATGTGGCCTTGGAGATTTTGCACCCTTGCATCTGATCTCATATCTGATTTTCCCCATCCTTGCAAGGACTGTAACTTAGATCTACATCAGAGCAAACATGCTCTCCGGGGTAAATCCAAGAACAAAAATATTGCAGAGCTTAAAAATAATGAAATCAGCCTCTGAACAGATTTCATATAAAAGCCTACATGACTTTGAATTACCTAGCAATGTTTGAGAATTAGGAAATGGCATATTTTTTAAAGTCAGTGTTTGTCAACTTCTCATGACAAATGGGGCGCGCCCACTGCTGGCAGGCCATGGCCTTGCTGAAAGCTGAGTGGGGACTGTCCTTGGCCCCCTGCACAGAAGTTCTCCAGGCACACTCAGCCCACCCTAGTCATCAGCATGAGCCCTCTGAGTTGCACTTGATTTAATTAAGATGAGCAAATCCTAGGATTAAAAAAAAAAGACAGGAAAACCCAACGGACAGTGCCAATAGAGGTAGCAATTCAGAAGTGTTTTTAGCAGTCTAATTAATCACATCCAATCCCACAAATAGCATGACAATGCATCAAAATTGGGGAGAAGGATGAATAAAAAGGCGCTAGGGCTGAGCCTGGATTTGAAATCAGAGGTGAACAAATTGAGAGCAGAGAAATGCTCAGGGTGGAATCTGAAAATACGAGATTCCTGTAAAGACTCACTTGCAAATGCCAGGATCCATTACTGGGCAAACTGGTAATCTGTAGAGTAGCTAAGTCGCATGATGGAAAGCAGAAGAAAACATAGAAGAGCACCCTATAAGGAAACAGAATTTTCAGAGCTTTTTTATATGTAAGATACCTGTAATAAGCCTGTGAAAACAGAGTATCACTCCTCTCTGTTTGCAATGTCAGCATCACACACTAATGGAGAGGTAGGCTGATAACTGCCCACACCTGCTCCTTGCCACTCCACCACCAGCCACACCCCGGGGATGTCCTGCTGTCCACCTTGGGTTGTCTTCCTTGACCACCTCCCTTCCAGTGCGTCTCACAGGCACCAAGTATGCCTGCGGAACAGGAGGTTGTGGTGCCTGCACTGTGATGGTGTCGGAGCACGACCCCATAGCCAAGAAGATAAGGTATTCTGTCAGAAGTCCATGGCGGTCTCTTCTTCACCTTGCTTGCAGGCTCAACTCACAGTTAAGAAAGATGTTGAAACTTTTTCCACCTTCTCCATCTTAGTGCCCTCTGGAAACTCCTGACATTTGACATATAATGGCAACAAGATCCTGAAGCTCCCAAGGCCTGTCTAGGCATCCTGGGTCAAGAAACTGCAACATTTTACAGAGGAGGAAATAGACTCAAAGGGATGAGGCAATGTGTTTGTAGTCGTGTAATTAGTCACTGTACAAGAGCTTTAATTCCCATTTGTTTTTCTGGCTCTAAAACAAATTCCAAACCTGAAGAGCAAGCATCTACGCCATGGTTTTGCCTTTCAGTTAGGAGCCAGATGCCAGACCTTGGACTTCCCCTAAATGCAATAACCCAAAAATTCCAGAGGTGGCCTAAGAGGCCAGCACCATGGCATCTAGGCTAAGCAGCTACTGATGATGCCAGTGTCCTGCAAGAGCAATGATTTGAGTCCCAGCTACTCCATTTCTGGTCCAGCTCCCTGCTAATGAGCCTGGAAAAGAACTACACTATGGCCCAAGTGCTTGGAGCCTCTGCACCCACATGGGAATCCCAGATAGAGTGTCAGGCTCACCATTTCAGACTGGCCCAACTCCAGTGGCTAGAAGATTTCTCTCTCTCTCTCTCTCTCTCTCTCTCTCTCTCCTCCTACCCTCCCTCCCTCTCTCTCCCCCCCCCTCTATCCCCCCCCTCTCTCCCCTTCTCTTTCTCTCTCTTTCCCTCTCTCCCTCCCTCTCCTTCTTCCTCTCCCTCTCTTATCTCTCTCTCTCCGTGTGTGTGTCACTCTGCCTTTCATATAAATAGATAAACATTTTAAGGAAGAGTGAGAGGTGGGTTGAGAATGCAGGTCATCTAATTGTTGTCCTGAATTCAGAGAGCTTAAAATTTCAAGCAAAAGTTCCATGTGTGTTAACAAATATAAAATACACCAACCTGCCTTATGCTTGTTACAATGCCAGTATCACATTCCCAGGCCCAGTCGGATGGGTACATTTCCATTGTTCCTGAGCAAGTGGGCTTGAACATTTTCCAGAGGTTCATTATATTCACTAGAGCAGTCCCCATCCTTCCCCTCCCCATCCCACCTCCAGCTCCCCATGTCCTCAGCCAAGGGATGGCCGGGGAGGCTTTCTCATGCCCTTCCTGGCTCCAGTACAGGGCAGGACTGTGCTGCCCCACTCAAGCACAGGGCAGGACTGTGCTGCTCCCTTCATTTCCCCTTGTGTTTCTCCTACAAAGGCATGTCTCTGTCACTGCCTGCCTGGTGCCCATCTGTTCTCTACATGGAGCTGCTGTCACCACCGTGGAAGGTGTGGGAAGCATCAAGACACGAATTCACCCCATCCAGGTAAAAGCACATTCCCCTTGGCTTACTTCTGTATCTTCTTACCAAATGTTGCATAACTCGCTGACTGAGCTTTTTAGGTTGTGGTCAGGTACATGGAAGCTTTGGATGCATGTTGTTCAGACGCAGGGTATATGTTAAATAACTTCAATGAAAGCTGGAAAACCATCCACTCTTCATTAGGTGACCATGTTTTTTTTCTTTTTCTACTTGAACAATAAGCAGAATTTTCAAAATTTTAATGCCACTTGGACTATGATCCAGAGTAGACATGACATAAAGGAAATTACACAAGGAATAAAACATCTCCAAAGATGTAAACGATGTTAAGGAGATAAAATATAGGATTATTCCCTGTGGCACAGAGGACTGGGGGAATGAGTGGGATCCAAAACTGAGCAAGAGGATAATGGCTTCTCCATATACCCTGGAGCCACATGGCTTGCACTGGCAGAGAACACATTGATTCCCTTGTCACTGTCATGGGGGTTCACAGAGTCAATAGGCCAACCCTACCTCCTAGGTAGGAGAGGCCCTGGGGGTGTCTGGCTTTAACCCTGGCAGCCCCAGTGAGGTCAGCCAGTGCAAAGGAGCCAGCAATGTCTGCCAGCATTGGGACAGGATGCTCCCAGAAGAATGAGAGATCTAGGATCTTACTGCATTAGAAAATCTAGAACAGGGCTTCCCCATAGTTGGTGTGCCTGTGACTCACCGAGGAGCTTGTTACTGGCACAGATCCTGACTCAGGATGTCTGGAGCAGGAGCAATGGTTTTGCTCTTCCTAGAGTTCCCAGGCGGAACCAACACCACTGGCCCACAGGCTACGCTTGGAGCAGCAAGGATCCAGGAATCTAGGATGCAGACCAAAACACTGGACCTGGAAAAGCAGAGCTGCCTCAGAACCAACAAAGAAGACACTAAAGTGAGAGCAGTGAAAGCCTCCAAGTTAATAATAGCCTAGAAAGGAGCGGGGACAGCTTCGTAACCAGAACTATGCAAGATGTGCAGGTGTTCAAGAAAACTGGTCATCTTAACTCCAAGTTTACTTGAGAGGCAGAAAGAGAAAGAGAGAGATTCCATTAACTGCTACACTCCCCAAATGCCAACAGTGACCAGGGTGAGGGGGTCAGTGCAAGCTGAAGCCAGGAGCCAGAAATGTAATCCACATCTATCAGGTGGGTGTCAAGGATCCAAGTACCTCAGCCACCATCACTGCTTTCCAGGGTCTTCAATTCCAGGGAGCTGAAGTCAGGAACCACAGCAAGGAATTGAACCCAGATACTCCAATGTAGGATCCAGGCATCCTAACTGGAGTCTAGGTTAAATACCTACTTCAAGGAAATCGCTTTGGGAATATCCACACATACCATTTCTTGCTATGGGATTGGAGACTGCACATCACTAACTCTCTGTTAGAAGGGTTTGAGCACTTGACCTTGGGAAGTGATTCCCAAGTGATGCTCTATGGCTGCAGGGCTACTTCCTCCAGGGGCAGCCGAGGAAAAGGGACCCTGCCAGATGCTGATTAAAGGTACAGGATATGTTTGCTAACAGTGGGTTCTACCGTGACAAAGGACACACAGGCTGCAACCCTGGTGACAGTTGGCAGCAGCAGCAGCAAGGTATGGCCCGAACCATTCATGTGTCCTTCCAGGAAAGGATTGCCAAAAGCCACGGGACCCAGTGTGGCTTCTGCACACCTGGGATGGTGATGTCCCTTTATACACTGCTCAGGAACCACCCGGAGCCCTCCGAGGAGCAGCTCGTGGAAGCCCTGGGAGGTAGGTAGGACCCAAGGCCAAGCAGGAAGTGTGTCTCCAGCTGCCCCTTTCCACCAACAATGTCATCCAAGGCCCATGCAGTTCCCTGCTTCAGCTGTGGCTCAAGCAGAGACCATCCACCTGGAAGCAGGGAAGAATGTCAAGCCGTTCCCTGCCAGCCAGAGCACAGACTTGAAGAGACGTGCACAGCATTAGCACTGGGAAGGATTAGCAGGTGGACAATACCGCCCACCTGACACCTCAGTGCTCCATCCAGTTACTTGCTTGCCTGCCTCATCAAGGGCCTGAATTAGTTGCACAAGGCTTCCTGTCAGTACCACAGACTGGCTGACTCACAACAGAACTGAGTTTCCTCATAGATTTGGAGACCAAGTCTGACATCCACATGCCAGTAAGGCCATGCTGTCTCTGCTAGCTCCAGGGCGGACCCTTCTTAATCTCTCCTGGGCAGATTCCAGAGGATAGCAGGGGTCCTTGGTGTGCCTGATTTGTAGATGTGTCACGCTAATCTGTGACTCCAAATGGCAGTTTCCCCCTGGATATTTATGTCCAAATTTCCCTCTTATTTTTTTAAAAGATTTATTTTTTTATTTGAAAGGCAGAGTCACAGAGAGAGTGAGACACACACACACACACACACACACACAGATTGAACTTCCATCCTCTGGTTCACTCTCCTAATGGCCACAATTGCCAGGGCTGGACCAGGCCAAAACAAGGAGTCTAGATCTCCATCCTGGTCTCCCCAAAAAATGTAGGGGCCCAAGCACTTTGGCCATTGTCTGCTGCTTTCCCAGGCACATTAGCAGGGAACTGGATTGGATGTGGAACAGGTAGGTCACAAACCAACACCCACGTGGCATGCTGGCATTGCAGGTGACAGCTTTACCCACTGTACCTCAACACTGGCCACAAGTTTCCCTTTTCTTATGAGAACATCAGTCATGGGATTCAGGCCTATCTCTTAATCCTATATAACCTTGTCTTAACTTGAATAGATCTTAAGAGACCCTTTTTTCAAACAAAGCTGTGCTCACATGTTCACATATCTTTTTTTAAGATTTATTTATTTTTATTGGAAAGGCAGATATACAGATAGAAGGAGAGACAGAGAGGAAGATCTTCCATCTGATGGTTCACTCCCCAAGCAGCCACAATGGATGAAGCTGAGCCAATCCAAAGCCAGGAGCCTGGAGCTTGTTCCAGATCTCCCACAGGGGTGCAGGGTCCATTTCCCCAGCCCACAAGCAAGTTGCTGGATGAGAGGTGGGGCCGCCACTTCCCATTAGATTAGAACCA
The DNA here is from genome assembly GCF_030435755.1 of Ochotona princeps. Classification (NCBI taxonomy): domain Eukaryota; kingdom Metazoa; phylum Chordata; class Mammalia; order Lagomorpha; family Ochotonidae; genus Ochotona; species Ochotona princeps. Next base: position 75,925,675 of record NC_080836.1, read on the forward strand.
GCGCCCATATGGGATCATAGTGTGTTCAAGGCGAAGATTTTGGCCGTTAGGCTATCACGCCGAGCCCTCACATGTCTTTTGAGGAGTCAGAATTCAACACAAAGCAGGGTCCTTAAACTTTACAAGGCGTTTAAGCTACTAAAGAGTACTTCATAAATATACCCCTTCTGCAGGATCAAAATTATCATCCAAGTCATCTGATAGACACAGTCTTAGACCAAGGATTGAGCCTATCAATCTGCTGAGTACTCACTTGCTCTCTCTCTCTTCCTCCCTCTACCCTCCCCCTGCTCTAATACAGAAAAAAGAAACCTGTTTAAATCACTTAAAGTCCCCCATTTCCTTGGGTTTTCCTCCCGTCTAAGGGCCCTTGACAGTTGCTTATGCCTTAAAGCCTGGTCAGGCTTGACCCCTCTCACCAGACATTCAGCGGATTCCAACAGCTGACCCCTTCACTAGCTCAGCCTTCTTCCTGCTCTGGGTGATGCACCTCAGACCAGGTTCCCCTCAACCCCCACATGATTCCTCATCTGCCCTGAGACCCCAATATGCCCCTCCCCTGTTCTCCACCAATCCAGAGCTTGCTCATTCTTCAGGTTGCTACTTCTTCCTGAAACATTCTGTTCTGCGCTGACCCTCCTCCATCCCCACCCCTGAGATCTTCATCCTTGGAAGGTTCTCAAACTGCACCATGCCATACACTGATGCACAGACCTCCCACATGCAGATGCCTGGGCCCACTCCCAGACATTCTAATGCTGGTGTGTGGAACAAGGACGAAGTACCCATGTTTTTATAAATACTCTCAGAAGATCTGGATGGAACGACCCAAAGAGCACCACTGACAAACATCTGAGCACAACACTTGTGTAGTGCTTTGGAAATCGCTCAGTTTTCTGTTTTAGGACCCCCACTGTTTTACATCATGTCTGAAACAGAGTTGCTGTCGATAGCGACACATTGAGAGAATGAATTAATACATAAAGGAAAGTAAGCTCCCAGCTGGTATGTCATTTTCTTTAGGATGGAGAATAAAGCTTAGACTTGAGGTAGGGGGAGGCTAATATTCCCAATGGAGGGGGAAGGCATTCAACAGCTTGTTAGATACTAACATCTTTCAAAGTAAAGACTGAGTCTATTTCAAGTTTTTCAGGAAGCTGGTAAAACCACAGCTCCTGACAGCACGTCTCTGTTTGGATTAGGTAATCTGTGCCGCTGCACCGGGTACCGGCCAATTCTCGAGAGTGGGAAGACCTTCTGCACGGTGAGTGGGTGACCGCAGGCCATCCCGCAGAGCAAGTGTGACAGGGAAAGCCACAGGAGCCTGAGAGCCCCAGAATGGAAGTAACACAAAGTGCTCAAAATACAGAAGAGGGCCCAAGTGAGTTCACCAACTCCCTGGGATCTACCAGTTAAAGACCAGGTGACTAATGATTCCACCTTTGAGGTCCAGGCAAAACTGCAGGAGTAAGTCAAGTGATCTAACCAGACACCAGAGGCTGTTCTTACTGAGTTAAGCCAGGCCTCTGGTCAGGAAAGCTAAGTGGACTCAGGCAAAGCCAAGGAGGCAAGAAAAGGAGGTAGACTGATGAGGCGAGGCTGGTCCCAGCTGCAGCCCAGCTGGGAAGGTGTGAGTAGAGGAAGTGGAATACAGAAATCACTCTACACAACAGAGCATAGAGGGTGGTTTCCTCTAACAAGGTCAAAAAAAAAAGACTGTTTCTGTTTCCAAAATTGTTCAAAATGTCTAAATGATATTGCCAAACCTTTCAGAACACAAAGCCTTCTACCTTTAAGAAGATGTTTCTAATCTAAGACCTTACACCCTCTTAGGGGTCAAATGGTTGTCAGCAGGAAAAGCCAGGGAAATGCTGCCTGGATAAGGGAGAAACTGATTCCTCAGCCCTGGACAGCAAGAACCACGTGAGTTCTGTTGTGAGTTTCATCCCTTGCTGTGAGCCCTGCACCTGCTGGCCCCATGCTGAATGGTGCTTATCTGTTTGCATGCTCACTCTCCACTTATAGCTGCCCAAATGTGTGTATGTGAGTGTATGTGTGAAGTCTTGATATTAACACATTTAGAGGAACTTTCCATTTCTCTCCTTCACTCCTTATGCTGACTTAGCGTTAATTCCCAGCTCCAGTGGTATTTCTAGACTGCAGTTACAACACATCCTCACCCTCAGGGACTTTTTAAACTTTAAGCACCAACTACCACAGAAATGGAACACACTAGATGTGGACCTGTAATGCCTCATTTGTGATCCTCCTACGCACCTTCCCAAGGAACAGCCAGATTTCCTTCTGGAAACTGGGAAAACCTTGAAGAGAGAGAGAGAAGGGGGTGGGTAGGACAAGGGTCAAGCCATTTCATCTAACGATTGCAGTCACCTTTCAAGTCTCCATGAATTTCATTTCTTCTTTAGAAAGGTTCGGGTTTACAGTGGGAAGCTCAGAGGTGATGGTGCGACCCAGGGCTGTCACCTCTGCCTTCACACAGCCTCTTCTCCAAAGACCCAACTCCACCCCAGTATCCTATGATTCAGTCCCGGTTCTCCCTACTTCTTCAGGGATGTTTTCTGGCAGTAAGTGTCTTCTGAAGCTAACACATATCTGATTCAGTCAAGACTACAGTTTGAATTTTTTTTACTGCACTTTAGTTCCTTCTAAATACAGAGGAGGTCATCGTTCATGCTCTATACCATTATTGTGAAGATTAAATTGTTGACACATATCAAAATGCTTGGAAAGCACTCAATGTTAACTATTAAGGTCAGACTCTGTGTGTGTGTGTGTGTGTGTGTGTGTGTGTGTGTGCGTGTGTGTGTGTGTGCGTGCATGTGTGGAATTCTTTATATTTCAAATGTATGACTTCTCAGAGCCTTGAGTACTTTCCATCCTGACAGCACAAGACAGAAAAGTAGCTAGAACACAGTGGTGAAGATTTACCACACTTTCTCTTTGTAAGGTTTATTCATTCATTTACCTGTTTATCTGAAAGGGAGGAAGGAAGCTAGAGATGATAGGGTGGAAAGGATAGAGCAAGCTTTTCCCTCTGTAGGCTTATTCCCCCAATAGCTGCTTCCAATACCACATTTGGGTCAGGTGGAAGCCAGGAGCCAGGGATTCCATCCAGGTCTGCCCTCACTGAGTGACAAGGGCCCCAGTACTTGGGCCATCATCTGCTGCCTCTCGGGCACATTAGTAGGAAGATTTCCTAGAAGTGGGACAGCCAGGACTTGGACACAGCCACATTGCAAGCGGCAGCTTATCCTGCTGTGCCACAATGCCAGCACTCTCCAAACTTAGTCTTTAAAATTTTTTCCAACAGTAGTGTTCCCCAGTATGCTTTTGGGAGCATGTCACAGAATACTCATTCCTCTAATCACATTAGTGTAAATCAGTGTCTCTCTTACAAGAAGATTCGTATTTCAAATTATTTGGTTTGAACAATTTCCCTGCTTGGAGAGACTTATTGCTGCATTCATTTTGCCTAATTGCTATGAAGAATTGCAATGCTGATTCCAATTGAGTTGGGCTGACAGGGCCATCTGTTTCTTTGCTTTATAAAGATGTGCACCAAGTTATTTTCGAAGGAGTTCCTGCCTTTGGATCCGACCCAGGAGCTCATCTTCCCCCCAGAACTCTTGGTAAGATGAGTTGATATGCTCACAAGCTTGGTTTTATAAAAGTACCAATTTCCTTCCTATGAAATCACTACACTGTGGAATAGTGTCGTCAGATCATTAATGCCCACTTCCTTCCCAATTCACAGAGCCCCAATTGACCCTGTGGACACAGGTGGGCCTGGACTGGGACTGCTCTCATCCCTCTCCTCGTGGCCGCCCAGGCTGTGTCCCTGCCAACTGTCCAGGTGGCACAGCACTGCTACACTTCTGCTGGGCCCATGTAGCATCTTTAAGGTGCCACGACTACAGCCCTTCCCCACCCTTCCTTCTAGCAACAGCTCATCTTTCTTCTTGACCATTTTATTAGAAAAGCAGATTTACAGAGAAGAGAGAAAAATATCTTCCATCTGCCGGTTCACTTCCCAAATGGCTGCATGGCCAGAGCTGGGCCAGTCTGGAGCCAGGAGCTTCCTTTGGGCCTCTCATGTGGCTGCAGGGTTTTGAGGACTTGAGCCATCCTCAGCTGCTTTCCCAAACCACAAGTAGGAAACTGGATCAGAAATGGAGCAGCCAGGACATGAACTAGCACCCCTACAGGATGCTGTGGCTTGCAGGCAAAGGACTAGCCAGCTTTCCATTTCTGAAAGGGTTCTGGTGTGTTCATTCATTTGTTCAACACATACTGATACATGCAGCACCCTGCCAGGGGTGGAATGTGCAAGAGGGAGCAAAGCTGACAGGAGAACCGCCCTTGAGCAGCTTGGAATCTTGTGCCAGAGCTAGACAACCAGCAGAATAACAGCTGAAAGTTACAGGATGCTGCTAGCCAGGGGAAAGCACTGAGGGTGAACAGAAAAGGCGGGTGCGCTGCAAGCAGTCGCCATTTTCAGTATCTCGGCTAGAGAAGACCTCCGAGAACATTGCCATTTGGGGAAGATCTGGAAGGCAGGAAGGTGGAGGCAAACGTAGAGGTGTGTCGGCAGAGGCACTCTAACCGGCATGCCCAGTGGGTGCCAAGGTCCTCAGGGCAGACGAACTCCGAGGGGAGGCCAACTTGGAGGGCCACCACAAACACGGCGAGTGCCAGGAGCTCTGGACTCAGCTGTCTGCCTGCCAACCAGACGCTAGCCAGGAGGTTGGACAGAGAAGGGGTGTGTCCGCCATTGTCCTGCTGTTTACCAGGGAAGGGTGGGGAACATCCTGGGACATGGAGAGGGTGGGACCAGGCTGCCAGGAGAGGGATAGGAGAGATAGTGAGAAGCAGTGGATTCTGGGTATGTTTTGGAAGAAAATCCAAGCCGATTGGCTGATGGGTGTGAAGAGGGTGTGAGAGAGGAGGAGGTAAGATTGATCCTAGCGTTTGCACAACTGAAGTGTGGCCTGGCCACTTATGAGTAGGGAATTTTTTTCCTTTGGGAGAACCTGTTTAGGAGAGATTTGCAAGGGATTAGATGTGAGGCACTCCATTTTCAGTTAATTGAATGAGTGGTACCTGTCATGTATCTGGGGGAAACATTGAATACTCATTCCACTATAGGTTTGGTTGGCTTGAAGGCACTAAGTTAGGAACAATAGTGTGATTATGCTTGATTTTTAAAGCACAAGACTCAATTACACTGACTTCTTCCAAGAGTCAATGATAGGTGTCAGCTTGTATTATTACATGTCCCCCAAAAGCAATCTAAGTAGAGAAATTCAAAAATTCGCTGGTGGATGCAGTGAGTTGCTTTGGCAGCAAGTGGACCCCAGAACACCTGAGAGGTTCCAGAGAGGTTCCAGGGGAACGTACCTCTTCCTGGGTTCCTGAACAGCCCTGGAAGACAGGTGTGCAAGGACCACACAGGTTTGCCTCTCACCCCTAGAGGATGGCGGAGAACCCAGAGAAACAAACGCTGACCTTCTGCGGAGAGCGAGTGACCTGGATCTCCCCAGGGACCCTCCCGGCACTCCTGGAGCTGAAAGTGAGCCACCCCGAAGCCCCTGTCATCTTGGGCAACACCTCACTGGGTGAGTGACCGCAGGGGTCCCCATTCCACCACCAGCGCCCAGCTCAACTTCCTGTGCTCCACTCCTTTCCTGGTCTACAAAAGCTACTTTTTCTGGATGAACCCTGCATCCTTTCTAATAAATCCTGCCTCCACAGTTAGATGTGAGTACGCCCCAGGAGTGCAAGACTCACCATCTTAGAATAGAGGGTGGGGTGCTAGAGGGCTTCATGAAGTCACCTTGACCTTTTTGGCTCTTATTCGACACTATGGAGACACAGCAGAAGTCTATAACATCTGAAGGGTCGTATGAACAAACTGCACACTCAGTTACCCCAAACACCCCCTTTTGAACCCCTAGCCCAAGCTACATTTCCTCCCTTTTCCTTGCCTCTTGAAGGTGCTCATTAGCCACAGCTTCACATTGGCTAACCTCTTCTTTGTTTTTATCATGTTACCACCTATGTCAGAGTCCCTAGACAGACTGCCACTTAGTTTTGGAAATGCTTGATCTTCATAAAAGCAGATTGACACTGCATTCTTGTCCTGTGGTTTGCTTTGTTCATTCACTCACGTTGCTGCATGTGACTCTGCTATGCTCCACTGTGCAAAAGGGAACAATTCGCTCATCTGGGTTTCTCCTAAGGGACAGCTTGGTGCGACAGCTCCAACTGTTTCCAAGTTTTGGCTATTATTAATATGTATCTCTGTTTTTCCTGGTGCCTATATGTAAGAGTATTATAGGAACTTCTCATCCTATTTACTATCCAAGTACTCTGTGTGTGTGTGTGTGTGTGTGTGTGTGTGTGTGGTGTGTGTGGTGTGTTTTAAAGATTTATTTATTTTTATTGGAAAAGCAGGTCTACAGAGAGAGGAGAGACAGAGAGAAAGATCTTCCATCTGCTGGTTCACTCCCCAAATGGCCGCAATGGCTGGAGTTGAGCCAATCTTAAACCAGGAGCCTAGAGCTTCCTCCTAGTTTCCCACAAAGATGCAGGGTTCCAAAGACTTAGACAATCCTGGACTGCTTTCCCAGGTCACAAGCAGGGAGCTGGATGGGAAGTAGAGCAGCAGGGACATGAACAAGGATGCCTCACTAGGAGGTGGAGGATTAGCCAGCTGAGCCATCACACCAGCCCAGCAGTCTGTTTAAATGCATAATGTGGCATCTCATATGGGCACTAATTTATGGACTGGGAAAGCAGTGAGGCGTGACTCAACTCCTTGGGACCCTGCAACTATGTGGAAGACCCAGAAGAAGCTCCTGACTCCTAGCTTTAGAGGGAATCAGCTCCAGCTGACGTGACCACTTAAAGAGTGAACCAGTGGATGGAAGATCTTATCCTCTTCTCTCTATAAACCTGCCTTTACAATAAATCTCTTTTTCTTTAAAAAGAAAAAAAAATGCATGATGTGGATATTGGGAGAGTAGGCAAATCACACTGAAATGGCCAGGACATAGCTTCCCACTGTACATACCTATTGTCAGGCATTAAAATCTGCTTCTGAATATTTTAGAACAAAATTTCAGCACACAGAAAAGGCATCTTCTCTTTCCTAATTATCCTTAAAGTGTATTTTTCTCTCCAGGCCCTGCAATGAAATCTCAAGGACATTTTTACCCCGTTCTCCTCTCTCCTGCTAGGATCCCTGAGCTGAGGGTGGTGACAAAAACAAGTGATGGTGAGTTCCTGGTGCTGTCAGGGCTGTGAGTGCTATGTTATGTGCAATAAGGCTGATTACTCAGTCAAAAAGGGGCGGGTTGGGGTGGGAAGGAATGAATGAAGGTCAGGACCTTGGCTGTGATGAGGTAGAGCAATAATGATCACTTTCTTAATTCAAGCAACAAGGAGGTTGACTGAGCAGAGAGTTAGTCAAGGCTGGTTTGGAAGGTGCATTTGTTTAAGGGTCTCAGGGGATGGGAACAGAAGGGAACCGGCTGTAGCTTTGGCCTTCCTAGAATCCCACCCTCCTGGCCTCTGCTCATCCACCAACAAACATAGTTTGAATTGTATGTCCTCAAGCCTGCACTTCCCTGGCCGGTTCCCTATTTTTTGCAAGGGTCAGGACCCCTTCTGGGGCTTGCCCAACATCAGGGTTTCCTAGGTTCCGTCTTGAGACAATTCAGAAAGCAAATCTGACCACCAGGTGGAAAAATGGAGGACTGTGCCTGGATTTAGCTGAAACCCTGCTGCTGGCGGGAGCGAGATGAGGGAAGGAGGGTGCAGTGCAGCTGGATAGCAGGCCTGGGAGGGAGGGTAAGGCGGGAGGCCCGGACCCACTCCTTCCGGGGGTCATTTAACCCTCCTCGCTGAAGCCTCTCCTTATCACGCCACCTTTCTGACTAAGTCACTGGAAATGGGCTGCTCTGTGTGCAGATCAGGGGAAACTTTCCTTCTGCCTCCCTGCCCAGAGTCCCTCGTACCTGTCCTTCAGAGGGCCGCTGGAGTACAGTTCAAGGTCCTGAAATAACACAGATTCTCTGCTCATAGACAAAGAAACTGAGGCAAAAAGGAAGTGGATTTGTTCCCAGCTCCCCAGGCTGGCTGGTGGTCAAACACAACATGTCCAGCCCTCAAACCAGAACTTTGCTGCCCGGTCAGCCTTCCTCCCAGCCCCAAGGCCATTGGACTGGCTCTTTGCGTCTCCCCACCTCCCTCCCCTACACACACACACACACACACACACACACACACACACACACACACACGCTGGCGCGCGCACGCACACAAATCTGATTTTTGCAGGTTAAGCAGATCTAGATTCAGAAAGCAGAGTTAAGCAAGCAATGTGCCTTTTTCCAGGACTCTTAAAATTAAAGCGTGAGTGCCCTCTAGTGGCACCTAGAGTAATTTCCTTGCGTCTCAGATTTTTTTCCCCCCCAAGGATAAAGGACATCACGGAGAAGGGTGGGGGAAGAGGGGAGACAAATGTAACCCGCGCCATCGCTCCTCAGCAACCTCCCCAGGAACTAAATTCCTGGGACAGCTGTAACCTGGGCTCAAATATTTGTCTACATTTTACATGCTCACCAGTGTTGCCTATACGTTAAGATCAGCGCGCTTTGTGTGTGTGTGTGTCTCAAAATTGTTAGTAAGTGTCCAGAAAGTCATTGCATAGAATCCGTAGGACCACAGTCTGCAAGAAGCAGGAGTAAAGAATGAAATCCCCTTTCTAAGGCTCAAAGCTGAAGCTCTCACACACCACTGCAATGCAGCCTCAATTTTTGTGATCTAGGATGGAGTCAGACATGAATGAAGTACCCTTGGTCTAGCAGTTAGAATGCCCTCAGCCCCACTCCAGAGTGCCTGGGGTCAGTCCCCAGCCTCAGCTCCTGACCCAGCATCCTGCTAACACAGACCCTGGAAGGCAGCAGCTGTGGCCCAAGTCGTGGGTTCCTGCTACCCATATGGGAGACCTTAGTTGAATTTCTGGCTCCCAACTTTGGTCCTACCCAGTCCCAAATGTCACAGGCACCGGGAGTGGGGAGGGGGGTATTCTCCATCTTTCTCTGTCTCTCAGTGACTGCAGTGAGCATAACTTTTTCAGTATAACCCAGCCCCAACTGACACAGTCACACAAGCAGGGGAGACAGCCAAGTGAAAGCCCATGATGGACCATCTGGACTCGATCTGATTTGAAAGCTTCCAAGATCCCAGACAGCAGAGCAGACAGCTGGCATTTCCCCCTCCGCTGGAGTACAACTGTCCTTCCCTGCTTATGTTGATCGGGCAGCCTCGCTAGGTTGTGTGCTGTTTCTGACCTTATGAATAAGAGGAAGTCTGTTTCTGGTTTCTTCTCTACAAATAAGCTCCAGTCTAATTAGATGACAGGAAGCAAGTTTGGTGTTTCCTAGCACTTCTGCAAAGACAAAGCCCACATATTGGCAGAAGCTGAAGACCAGGCTCCAGGGGGCATGTGAGGAGGAAGCAGAGGCAGCAGCTGGAGCGCCTTCAGGGGACACTGAGTCAGGGACAGGTGAGGGGTCCAGAGACCTGGGCACCTCAGTTACTCCTAGACAAGGTCTGCTTAGCGGCCGGGTAATTAGAACAGCTGGGGCTTTCCCTGACCCATTAAGTTAGAGAAGCAGTAGGGGTGCTGTGTATGTTGCCGAGGTAGGGAAAGTTATGCCAAGTTCACATTCAAAATTGATAAAAAAAAAAAAAAATGCAGCCAGGCAGAGGGTGAAATATCCTCAAAGAGCATTCAACACAAGACAAGGCTTAGTCCAGCGTGAAATGTGCTAAAAACAGATTCACCTCCGTTAGAGCCCAACCCTGCTGGTGATGTCAACCCAAGCCCCACATGCAAGGGCTTCAGCCAGCAAACCCCAAGGAATTCTGGGCGTTGACTCCAATAGGTGCCCAAGGCTTTGGATGAGGTCAGAGACAACCTCAACTTAACAGCTGATCTAAACGCTTGCATCCTGACCCTGAAGGTCCCCCCACGTGTGGCCGCAGCTGTTGTCCATGGCTTGAATGCCTTCCTGGCCAGTGAGCAAATGGCATTACTCCATCCTCCAGCCACTCTCTTCCTACTTCTCTGGCCCCTCCCTGGGAACCCTCAACTTCCTTACACCCGACAGTGCCCACCATGATGCCTGGCACAGCACCTTACCCAGACTTGGTTTTCTCTCATTGCCTGACACTCCTCACAGGGCTGACTGCTGAAGATTTTGAATTTCAGGCACAAATCCTGCAATCAAAGCATTATTGTTCAGACAGTGACCCAAAGACTTCAGTGAACTTTGCCATTGTTTTCTGTTACTTTTTTTAAATCTGCTTATTTTTTTTTAATTTATTCATTAATTACACTGTGTTGTAATTTCATAAGAACTGGGATTTTCCCCACACTTCCCCACACCCTCCCCCCATGGTGGGTTCCTCCACCTGGTTGCATAACCATAGTTCAAGTTCATAAATCTACTTATTTTTTTATTTTCCTTGAGAGGCAGAAAGAAACAAAGATCTTCCATCCACTCATTCACTCCTCACAAATGCCCATGGCAGCCTGACCTGGGTCCAGCTGATGCTAGGAGCCAGGAACTCAGTCCAAGTTTCCACATAGGGTGGCTAGGATCCGAGTACTTGGGCCATCACTGGCTGCCTCCCCAGATGTGCATCAGTAGGAAGCTGGATCAGAAGCCAAACCAGGCCTCAAACCTGGGTGTTCTGTGTGGGATTTGGACATCCTGAGTGGCATCTGAACCGAATGCCAGCCCAGAGCTGTGTGACAGCTTCTCCATCATCAGCCAAGAAGCTATCCTGGAAGGTTCTAGTAGGGTCTATCTACCACCTGTGAGTTGCTGTTATCAATTATGCTTGCTAGCCTTTATTTCCCCAAATCTGCCCAAAGAAGAATACGAACTAACCCTAGTATTCCCAAATCCTGTAGTGCAGAAAGGTCTACCACCTAGAGAGTCCTGCAAAAAACACTTTGCCCAGAGACCTCAGTCTAACAGATCTGGGAGGGCATGTCTGCTGTTTGTGAGCTCTCTGCAGCCAACAGGGGAAAGGCCTGCATGGGCTGAACACCAAGGCCTTGGTGTTGTGATTATAGTTCAACTGTTCCTCCTACCCCACTAAAAACAAAGACCATTTTCTTGCCAGGTCTGACGATCGGGGCTGGCTGCAGCCTGGCCCAGGTGAAGGACATCTTGGCCGAGAGCATAGCTGAACTCCCAGAGGAGCAAACGCAGACCTACCGTGCCCTGCTGAAGCACTTGCGGAGTCTGGCGGGACAGCAGATCCGGAATCTGGCGGTACGTCCCCTGGTTTCACTCACTGGGCACACCACAGCTCTCCAGCCTGCTGAAAGGTTGAAGGGTGCATTGGTAGACTCTGTGTGACAGACACAATGGATATGGTAAATGATATTTAAAGCAGTTTCATAAAGTATTTAGAATCACATTCAAAATCAAGTTCAACAGAGTGATGAAGCAACAACACAGGTGAGCAAAGAACATCATGACTGTGCTGATCTTGTGCAAAGTGTGCCAACGTTTATTCCTGGGCTGCTTTGGCAGAAGTGTAGGGTCTAAGACAAAGAAGGTAGCCCTCTCTTCTCTGGACAGGCCACACCACCACAGAAAAATGATGAGAAGAAAGGAAAGGGGGATGTAGTTTTGGTTCCCAAAACATGTATGTTCTCTCTTTCCTATATACCCCAAATGGTATTTGGGAAATTCTTGGGATGTGAGCAAGCCGGGAGGGACAGGTCTCCTTTGAGAAAGCAGTCAGGTGAGTCCAGAATGTTCTGCATCCTGTTGGGAGCCCTGCATGGACATGCTGGAACCCAGCAAGGAGGCAGGTGGCAGGAGCAGGTATGTCTGGAGCACAGCCAGAGAGAAAGAGAAAGATGCCTTCAAATAGGGAGAACACACGTGCATTTGTAGATGATCACACTGCAGAACAGGAGTGAGCCGTGTGAGCCTGCATGTGGAGGTGGATTTCAGCTCAAAGAAAACAAGGGAACTTTAAAACTGAGCTGTTGGTGGAACTAGGGGTCCCTGTCTCTAGCCATGTTCCAGCCCAGAGAGCACGCAGCTCCTGGGCAGTCAGCACAGATTCCCTCCATCTGTGGGGAGGAAGGTATTGCGATAAGGAGATGGTCATTTCCCTCCCACTTCTGGGATGCTACAGGCTCAGTCAGACCCAGCAGCAGTGGGCCAAGGGCTCAAAGGGTGATCTTCTCCCCTGCTGTAAATGTCCCAGAACCCTGGACTGGCCCGCATGGAGAGCCTGTGGGCCCACGACAGCACAATTAACACTGGCCATCTGCACTGTAGCCACGTCCAACCTGGGCCATGGAGAGTCAGAAATGATTGCTGAGCCTCACTTCCTAGGCTCAGATCCTCAGAGCAGACCTTGGTCAAGTTCCAGAACTTTATGCCTAGTGTCACCAGGAACCATGGCATCCCTCTTGCCTGGTCCCTCTTGAGAATGGAATAGATACAAAGGGACTTTAAAAATCAAGAAGAAATAGAATTAAAGGATGTTAATTGAAATGCGTGCATAGTTTTCTCATAACACACATCTGCCATGGAATTTTTAAAGCTTTCTCATATAACATAAATTATTTAAAAAAATATTTTTGCACCAAATAAACGTATTTAAACTTACTAATTTGAAAGGAAGAAAGAGAGAGAAAGACAGAAGGAGATCTTCCGTCTGCTGATGCATTTCCCAAATATCCCAACAGCTGGGGCTGGGCCAGACTCACTACAGGAGCCAAGAACTCAATCCGGGTCTTCCATGTGAGTGGCAGGACTCAACTACTTGAGCCGTCACCACTGCCTCCCAGGGTCTACATCAGCAGGAAGCTGGAATCAGGGACAGAGCTGGGAATTGAACCCAGGCACCCCAACAGGGAACACAGGTATCCAACCAGTAGCTTCACCACCAGGCTGAATGCCTGCCCCTGGCAACAAGTTTATAGTGAATTTGAACTGAATTTTGTCAAATGTTCTTTACTGTAATTATTGAGAAAATCATGATTCATTTTTCGTCTTTCTTCTGTTTATACGATGGCTTCCATGGATTTCCTAATAAGGCATGCCTAAAGAAATCCCACATGGTCAAGGTATCTTAGATATCTCTAATATATTACTGCCCCTAACTCCTACACTCCTTCTCCCCTAATTCCATTTCTCCCCAGATTTTTTTTAAAGATTTATTTATTTTATTACAAAGTCAGATATACAGAGAGGAGGAGAGACAGAGAGGAAGATCTTCCGTCTGATGATTCATTCCCCAAGTGAGCCGCAACGGGCCAGTGCGCGCCGATCCAATGCCGGGAACCTGGAACCTCTTCCGGGTCTCCCAGCAAGGGTGCAGGGTCCCAATGCATTGGGCCGTCCTCGACTGCTTTCCCAGGCCACAAGCAGGGAGCTGGATGGGAAGTGGAGCTGCCGGGATTAGAACCGGCACCCATATGGGATCGCGGGGCGTTCAAGGCGAGGACTTTAGCCACTAGGCCACGACGCCGGGCCCTCTCCAGATTTTTTGATATGGCAAATGTGTCAAGAGGTTAGGCAGATGCTAGGCAGGGGCGTCTTCACTTTTGGCAAAACCTCTCCTGAAAGGACCCATTGGGCCCTCTTGGTGGCTGAACTGAAGCCCCTCTGCCAAGCAAAAGAGAACTGGCCTCGGATCCTTTCTCCGCCCTGTTGCAGCCACTAGGACGACCAAGAGCAAGTGGCTGTGGAGTGGAGACTGTAACCAAGTTGTAATTCTCTCCTTAGTCTCTAGGGGGACACGTCATAAGCCGCCATCATTTTTCAGACCTGAATCCTATACTTGCTGTGGGCAACGCGACTCTCAATCTAATATCTGAAGGTAAACTGCCCTGGGACCCCCTACACTGCACCTAAATATCTAAATGACTTCGTCTTTATACATATACAAACACCTTAAGAAATTGTTTTGTATCAGAGTCCGGGTTCTGAACAATCAGTTTACTAAGGGGAGCAAACGTCCCCACCGCCACCTTCCTGTGTGGCAACAAATGGACCCCCAGGACCGTGTCGTAGGCCCAGGAGCCGGCCTCGCTGGTGCAGAGCATAGTGAGCACTGCTCCGCACCCACGTCCGGACAGGGCAGAGCCCTCTCGCTGTTGCTGGTTGGGATCATGCAGACAGGGCATTTCTTCTGCAGAAGGGGCGCGGCAAATTCCGCTCAACGAGTCTTTCCTTTCCCGGCTGGCAAGTGCGGACCTTAAGCCAGACGAAATTTTGGAATCAGTCTACATTCCTCACTCGCGCAAGGTCAGAGTTCCCTTGGCTCCGTTTAGCGTCTTTCCCTGTTCATAGCTGAGTCCAGATCATTAGAAATTGGAAAGCAGATGGCAAGACAGTAACTTTGCTCCCTCCCCCCCGAAAAAAAAAAACCTGTTTCCTGTCCCGCTGTGGACAGCCCAGCGCCCAGAGGCGGTCTGGAATATGCAGACCACCGGGTGCGGACTTGGGGCTATTGTTACAGCTGTGGGGTGAGGCCTACACAGGCCCCGGAGGTCGGAAGATTCCAGATCTCTGGCCGTGGGCTGGGACTTCTCCACCTGACCCACAGCGGGTGCAAGTCTAGAGCGAGGCCTCCACTCTCCCCTGCAGACACCCAGTGGCTCAAGGTAGTTCCAAGACCTCCAGTTGTTGACAACTGGGTTCCGTGGGGGTGATGTGGCCATGCAGCTGGCTAGAGAGACTTCTGTTTGTTTGGGGGTTTTGTTTTGTTTTAGATTTATTCATTTATTTGAAAGGCAGAGTTCAAAGAGAAAGGGAGACACTGAGAGATCATCCATCCACTGGTTCACTCCCCAGATAGCCACAATGGCAGGAGATGGGCTGATCCGAGCCGGAAGCGAGGCACTCCTTCTGGGTCTCCCATGTAGGTGGTAGGGACCCAGGCAGGATGCCTGCATGATCATTATTAGTGTTTGCTTTGGAGTGGAAACTGAAAATGAGCTAACATTCAAGTGCACATGTGTGGAAGGGCATGCAGACAGGAAGTGAAGCAGATGCAGGCAGGAACACGCAGGGGTACAGCAAAGATGGATGTGTCCAGGGCAACAGCCAGCCACAGGGCTCTGAACCAGGCCTACCATGTTCTGGCACTGGGGCTCAGTTAAAGCAACTGTCACCTCCTCAAGGCTCCCATACCCACCACTGGAAAGTTCTGTTTGGTTCCTTCTTGAGTTTTGCCAAGTGAGGAAGTGGTCATCTCTACAACATAGGAAGTGTGCTAAATCACCTTGTTGCCTTTCAGAAACCTTGTGTTAAGAGGGTTCCTCTAACCGCAGGACAAAGGCCACTGACAAGTGAAGGAGGGAAGGGCACATTAGAGTGTTTCTAGTGTGTGTTTCCACAGCATCCTGTGTGTCCTGACCTCAGAGGAAAAGCAAGTGGGAGCGGGGAAAGGGTGTGTGTGTGTGCCTAGCAGTGCATTGGCTCAACGGGCTAATAATCCCCCACCTCCAAAGCGCATGCACCCATGTGGGTGCCAGATTGTGTTTCAGCTGCTTCACTTCCCATCCAGCTCCTTGCTTGTGATCTGGGAAAGCAGTGGAGGATGGGCCAAAGCCTTGGGGCCCTGCACCTGCATGGGAAACCCAGAAGAAGCTCCTGGCTCCAGTTCAACTCAGCTCTGGTCATTGCAGCCATTTGGGGAGTGAACCAACCAACATATGAAAGATATTTCTCTCTGTCCCTCCTTATTTCTGTAAATCTTTCTTTCCAATAAAAATAAATAAAATCTTAGAAAGAAAGAAAAAAGGAAGGAAAGAGGGAAAGGAAGAAAGGAAGAAGGAAAGAAAACAGGATCCTGGGCTCTTGAGGGTGTCCAGGGCTTTGGGCTGGGCCCTTGCAAGAATGCCATGTTCACTTTGAACAAGGAAGCCACTAGTGCCTGTTTATGATGCCAGCCATCCCCATGCATGTCCCCTTGGATTGAGCCTCCATGAGTAATTGGAGACACCAAGACACAGAGCCTAAGCCCTTGGTGTTAATGGCCCCACACGGTTTGTGTCTCTGCAGTGGGAATTTGTGTCAGCCTTCCGGCAGGCTCAATGCCCACAGAATGCCTTGCCTGAGGTGAGTGCTGGCATGCGCGTCCTGTTCAGAGAAGGCACAAACACCATTGAGGACCTGAGCCTGGCCTATGGAGGCCTGGGACCCACCACAGTCAGCGCACAGAAATCCTGCCGCCAGCTCCTGGGGAGGTGAGAGACCAGGCCTGCACCACAGGAGGGATACTGGACATTGAGAAAAACAACTGGAAATCTGGCTGTGGCCAGAGCTGATGGCAGCCTGGGAAGATGGGCACACCCACATGCTTGTTCTCTTTGTAATCTTGCTGAAGGAGTTAGATGTCATTTGACTTCTGTAAATTGGATGCCATCTTTGTGTGAGGAATCCAACCCAAATGACCCAGCTTGAGGTCAGCCAGGATGTGCTTTTTCTGTGCCCCTGCCACCCCAAGCTATCATCTTCAAGTGTTGATCCACACTCAAGCAAGCACCCATGGGGCGACACCCAAGATTCCCTTTGTGGGGTGCACCCAGTTCCTTCCTCAGCATCCAAGTCTGAGTCCTGTTTTGTTCATAATTGATCCCAAGGTTATGTTTCTTTGGTACCCAGTTCTATCCTGTTCAAGCATGTTCCACAATGTGCATGGCCAATGCTGCAGTGAAACACCCCCCGCCCCATTCTCAACCAGCCTTCACCCTTGGAGCACTCAACACAGTCTCCCGAGTCCTTGGTTTTTCTGAGGGGCTTGACCAGGTGATTTCTAAGCTCTCTTCCTCCAAAGGTAACTGAGGTTTCTGAAGTATCACTGACCGCCATCCATCACATGATGGAGACTGCCCGCTAACTGACTCCCTCTTGCTACCAACTCTTGCAGGCGCTGGGATGAGCTGATGCTGGATGAGGCTTGCAGGCTGCTTCTGGATGAGGTCTCCCTCGTGGGCTCGGCTCCGGGTGGCAAGGTGGAGTTCAAGAGGACTCTGTTGGTCAGCTTCTTCTTCAAATTCTACCTGGAAGTTTTGCAGAAACTAAAGACTCTGGCAAAGCTGTGGAGTGGGTCTGTACGTGTGAATGCAAATTTTTAAATAACTTTCTGGAGTTTTTAACTGAACTTCTAGAATAAGTTACACAAATCAAAACAGTCTCATTCTTGCCCTTGTCATATCTCCCTCTGATCGTACTTACAGCTTCATCTCATTCAGGAATCTGTTCCTTAGCCACACCCTGCACAGCCCACTATGTTTTTGTTTTTTCTAATTTTTTTTTGAGAGACAGATTTTTTCAAAATATATTTTTCTTTTTAAATTTTTATTTATGGATTTATTATTTTATAATATACTTTCGTAGGTCTGGGATTTCCTCTCCCAATCCTAAGTCCCCACCTCCCCATATTGATTTCCCCTATATTATTACAATGATAGAGTCCTTCATAAATGGTCAAAAGTCTATCATTCTGCTATTTAAGTGTATCCTGACACTGAGGTATGGACAACGGCAGAGAGTCCAGCATCCTATTGTCAAGATATACTCAACAGTTTCACTGGGAGTCCATCTTTGATTTGGAAGTAGAGATGCACACTGCATTATATCTTCATATCTGGATTTGATAGCCTCTATTACACAGTTACCATACATTCCTTGAAATTAAAAGGCATAAAATAAAATCAGCAGCAGGAAGAAAAATAGAAAATTTACAACAACATGGAGTTAAATAACATGCTACTGAATGACCAATGTCTCACTGAAAACATGAAAAAGAAAATAAAAAATCTTGAACAAAATGATGCCACTGACCTATATGTCATTGAAGAAATTAGTAAGAAAAAAAGTTTTTTGAAGAAATGAAAATAAAAGCAAAAATGTTAAAACCAAAGAGATACAGTAAAAACAGTATTGAAATAAGTATTGATAAGGCTAAATAAGTATTGACCCTGCACATGCCAGGATCCCATATGGGCGCCGGTTCATGTTCTAGCAGCCCTGCTTCCCATCCAGCTCCCTGCTTGTGGCCTGGGAAAGCAGTTGAGGAAGGCCCAAAGCCTTGGAACCCAACACCCACGTGGGAGACGTGGAGAAAGTTCCTGGCTCCTGGTTTCAGCTCAGCTCAGCTCCAACCATTGCGGTCACTTGGGGAAAGAATCAGCAGACAGAAAATCTTCCTCTATGTCTCTCCTCCTCTCTGTATATCTGACTTTCCAATAAAAATAAATCTTTTTTTAAAAGAAAATATTTATCACATCAAGTGCTTATAAAAATAGAAATATCTCAAATAAATTATTTAATAATGCAATACAAGGACTTATTAAAAAGAAAAAAATGAACAGGAAGCAAGAAATGATTAAAAATCACCACAAAAATAAATGGAATTAAAACTAAAGAACTCTAAATTGGCAAGAAGAAAGAGTCATTTTTTAAGAAGATGAGCAAAGCAAACTTTTAGCTAGACTAACAAAAAAAGCAAGAGGGAAAAACCAAGTAAAATTAGAGATGATAAAGAAAACATCATAAGGAACTAGTGAGGTGATCGCTTCTTGATGAATGGATCCTTTGATCATTATGTGATGTCTTTTCCATCTTTTTTTTTTAACATTTTTCATGTCAGAGTCTGTGTTGTCTGATTTAAGAATGGCTTATACCAGCTGGTTTTTCTTTTCTACTAGCCTGGAATATCTTTTTCTATCCTTTTACCTTCAGTTTCTGTGTACCTTTTTTGGTGAAATGTGTCTCCTGTAGGCAGATAGATGGGTTTTGTTCTTTTATTAAGTATGCTAATCTATGATGCTTGATTAATGACTTTAAGCCATGTACATTGAGTTAATAAATACAGGTAGTGATTTGATCCTGTCATTTTAACAATGAGTTGTTCATTGCTTGATTTAGTCTTCTTTTGTTGTTTTATTGGGACGTTCTCCACGTTTGTCTCTGGTTTTGGTAGGTGCTGTTCCTTTTCTCTGTCAGTGGAACATTTTTAAGTATCATTTGTAGGGCAGGTCTGGAAGAAGTAATTCTTTGAGCTTCTCTTTATTGTGAAAGAATTTTATCTTATTTTTTAAAAACAAAGGAAAGATTTGCTGGGTAAGTATTCTAGACTGACAATTTTTTCCTTTTAGATTCTGGAATATTTCACTCCATTCTCTTCTGGCCTGTACCTGTTGCTGCACCCACTTATTTGGGCTCTGCCACTCTGCTTTTGCTCGTGGTCAAATCAAGCAAATCAGCAGGACAGGCAGTTTCTATGCCTGGGTTCACCTCCTGAGCTCCCGGTGAGCTCCTCGTCCCACCTCGCTGCTGGTGGAATGCCAGTCTCCACTGGGGTATCTGGTCACTGCAATACTGCTCCGCTGTCTCTGCTGCTTCCCCATGTCCACCGATCTCCAGATGTCCCTCTGCTATCAGCCTGGCCTCTCTGTTTCCCAGGAATCATGGTCTCTCTGCTTCACCCTGGCTAGTGATTGTCCATCTGTTTAAATGTGTCCTTACCCTATTCCACCATCCTGTTTCTCTCCTGAAAGATTTTTACAGAGAGAAGACATGGAGAGAAAGATCTCCCACCTGCTTGTTCACTCCCAAATGGCCACAATGGCCAGAGCTGAGGTGATCTGAAGCCAGGAGCCAGGAGCTTCTTTCTGGCCTCCATGAACTCAGGTTTGGGGGCCCAAAGCCCTGGGCCATCCTCCTCTGTCTTCCCAGACCATAATCAGGGACCTGGTTTGGGAAGTGGAGCATCCAGGTTATGAACCGGCACCCATATGGAATGCCAGGGCCTGCAGGCTAAGGATTAAGCTGTTATGCCACCATGCTGGCTCCAGTCCACTGTTCCTAAAGCATCTAAGTTCCACCACCTCAAATGGACCTCTTACTCACCCACCATATCCCAGGAGAATCCCTGCTTCCATTTGACCTCTGCATCTAGAAGTTCATGTGAACTGCCTTGAGTTCACGTGAACCAGCTCAAAAAAATTAACCAGCTCCTCTTTGTCGTTGTGAATCAATTCTCAGGGCAGCCATCATCCCCCTGAAATTCCAGACCGGTTCCTGAGTGCCCTAGAAGATTTCCCAGTCACAATGCCACAGGGAATTCAAGAGTTTCAGGTCAGTGAGCCTAATGGGAACCCAGAAACATGGGACATGTTCAGCCTCTGCAGAAAACGTGAGATCTCAGGGTTGCAGTGTTTGTTCTGACTTGACTCTTGCGAAATCTATGTCAGGTTGGAATCCAAGGTCAAGTCTGAGCTGCTGCTAAATGGACTCAAGGCTGAGTCACCTGACTAATCAACAAACTAGCTGCTGCAGTCTCCGCAAAGTGGTACTGTTTGCTCATTTGTTTGATATTTACTCAGAAGAACAGTTGAGCCAGAAAGTTCAGCCTCTGGCAAATATTTAATCTCAAGCCAGCAAACAAGAATCCTACTAACGACTGAGCTCAGCTTTCTGGAAAGACAATTCAGAAGACACTATTCTCATTAGAGCATGTTCCCTCTCCTTCCCTACCTGTACAAACATAGGCAAGCATGTGTGCAAATAAGCATGCACACACATACATACATGCTCGTATACACACGCATTCATACACATATGCAAACTCTCTCTTACACACACACACACACACACACACACACACACACACACATCTTCCTTGAGAACAAATTTATTCCCTCCACAATGAACCCTCCTGCCTTGTCTTAAACTCCTAGCATAGCCTTTGTGCCACTCACAGAAGCACCAAGACACGTTTAGATCTGGGAGGAGAGCATGGCCAAATTCTACCTCATCCTGATCCCTTGACCAAGTCAATACTCTGGCCTGGATTTGGGAGCCCTCAGAAACTGTATCAGTTCAGCCCGTCCACTGGTAACCCTTTACATTTCAGGGAGAAGGGTGTGGGGAGACCACTTGGGAAAAGGAGATAACGAAGGAGGAACTGGGGTGCTCTTTCACCTACTTTACTGTTTTGCCGAAAGATTGGCTCATCTGGGGCATTTCTACAGAGCTGAAATAATAATTCCTCAGCCTGATTGCAACATTAAACAGGCACAGCACCATCTGACCCACTCCAGTGTTTGTAGCCCCGGGGTTGCTGTCTGGTTTCTCAATCTCAAGACAGGAGTTTTGGTGACTGGCCAAGCCACTTCTGAAAGCCACAGGGTTCTAGGGCAGTTCTTGCTTTCCTCTATAGAGTGTGGCTCCTCACCAACCTCTCCAAGATCCCATTGGACGCCCCATCATGCACCTGTCAGGTCTTAAACATGCCACGGGCGAGGCCATGTTCTGTGATGACATCCCTATGGTGGACAAAGAACTTGCCATGGCTTTGGTGACCAGTACCAGGGCTCACGCAAAAATCATGTAAGTCAATGAAAAGCTTTCAAAAATCTTTAAAAAGACTTCCTGAAGACTCTCTCAGAGGAATGCCCTGATTCTACTGATCCTAAAATGAAAGAGAGAGAAGGCAACCAGCACTAGAAAGAAAGGAGAGTAACAGGAAATGACCAACAAAAGAGAGAATATAAGTCAGTTATGGGCTCCCTTGTCTTGCATCACCATGCTGCAGCCTCTGGTGTAGCTCTAGGGAGTAGCTCTGCAGGTGATAGAACATTGACACACCTGCTCCACTACTAAGGGATAAATGGCCATTGTCCTAAGCTTCCAAAGAATGTCCCTTGTTAAAACTACACTGCCCATTTCACAGCTTGCTCCCTTCATAACAGCTTAAGTGTTGCCTCCTAGCTTAGCAAGACATCTCCTGGACCCCAGTTCATGGCAGGTGCATTCTGATTAACCGAGGCCTAAGCTGATTTGTTGCCATATATTTTTATTTCAACTGTACTGTAACCCTCCCTCACTTTTGGGGCCCTGAAATATTGCCTTTCCATTCCTCAAATATCTCTCTTTGTTCAGATCAATTGATTTCTCTGAGGCCCTTGAACTTCCAGAGGTGGTTGATATAATAACAGCTGACGACATTCCAGGCACCAATGGTACTGAAGATGACAAGTTATTGGCCATCGATGAGGTACGTATGAAACAAGTGACTTTGGGCAGGTCATCGCTGAGGTGCACCTGCAGCCAGCTCCCCAAGCCTTCTAACCCCTCTCCACTCTAGCATTTTTATTCAATCCTGCTCCTCTGAGATAGGAGAGCAGCATAATGAAAAGGAGTCTTACTGCAGAATAGCAAACAGTCCTAATTCTGACACTACATGTTCCTGAGTCCTCTTACACAGAGTTCAGTCCACTGAGCAACTGATTTGTAGCAGGATAGAAAAACCTAGAAAAATCTGGAGACTACAAAAAATTATAGCCACTCCCACTTGTTGTCACTGAACTTCCTCCCTTCCTGATCCACCCCTTCTTCAAGTCACAACTACCTTCACACACTCCATTTTTAATTAATACAATTGACTTTGTCTTTTGACCTTCCCATTCAAATTCACCAGTCATCCACTGGGTACTTGACTGGCCCCGTTCAAGCTCCTTCACTTCCACTCACAAGTTTTCTCACTCTGTGAGAATCCTTATCATTCAAACAGGAGTCACCACCACACCTGTTTTGTTGTGTCATCATGAGATCTCAGAGCCTGGAGCACTTGTGGAATGCCCAACACTCTGCCTGGCATGTGGAGGCTGTCAGTGAGTGCCAGTGGGGCAGTCACATCATCAAGAGTCCCATGCAGACTTTCTGCCTCAGCCTTGGAACGAACAGCTCCAAATAAAGAGCTGGGTTCGGAGCTGCTGGGCTGCTCGGGCTGCCATCACAAAGTCCTGCAGACAGGGCAGAGGCAGCTGGGATGAACCACCCTCCGGTTCTGAAGGTTGAGTGCAAACTCAAAGTTTCCCTGGAGGCCTCTTCTCCAGGGTATGCACAGCCAGCTTCTCATTGGCCTTTCCTCCACACAACAGCATCCCTGATGGATTTTCCACATCTGTAAGAACACCAGTCATATTGGATCTCATTTAGCCTGCCTCACCTCTGTGAAGATCCTGTATGCAAATCCAGTCATGGCAGGTTGGCTCAACATAAGAACTTTGTAGCGATGCAATTCAGCCCATGATGGGAGTCATAACACACACACACACACACACACACACACACACACACACACTTTAAAAACTTATTTGGGCCAGTATCATAGTGTACTAAGTCTCCTGCCTCCAGTGCCAGCAATCAATATGCGCATCATTTGGTGTCCCATCTGATCCATCTCCCTGCTTATAGTCTGGGAAAGCAATGGAGGATGCCACAACTCCTTGGGCCCCTGAAGAAGACCTGGAAGAAACTCCTGTCTCCTAGCTTCAGATCAGCCTCACTCTGGCCATTGCAACATTTGGGGAGAGAACCAACAGATGGAAACTATCTCAAATAAAAATAAAATAAATGTTTTTAAAAAGTACTCATCTGAAAGGCAGAGTACCAGAGAGAGAAGGAGACACACAAGGAGATGTCTTCCATCTTTTGGTTGATGCTACAAAAGGCCATAAGTGACCAGGCTGAAGCCAAGAGCCAGATATTCCATCCTGGTGTCCCACATGAGTAGCAGTTGCCATCTCTGAGTGCTTTCCCAGGGGCATTTGTAGGAAGTTGAATCAGAAGTGGAGTAATCAGGACCGGAACCAGCACTCTAACATGGGACACTGGCCTTGTAAGTATGGACTTAACTTACTGAACTGCAGTATGCTCATACCCCTGCCAAAATACTTAACTTTTAAACTCTTAAATAATATCATGAAGTGATACATGTGAGCAATACCACAGAGGTCACAATAGATACGTGTCACAATCAATTTCACATCCACTCTGGGGTGAACAGTCACTATGAAAAATGGCAGGTGTCTATATTAAATAAATGGCAGCTGTCTATATTAAATAGTTTTTCATCAACTTTTTTTGGCCAAGCACATGAGATTGAATGTAATTACAAAATTGTTATTACTTAACAAAGAGATCTAAGACATCAGCAACTAGTAAGATCAGGCTAAGCTGTTCTCACCTGAAATTTTCTATCTGAGGACTGTGTGTACTTTCCATAGGTTCTTTGTGTGGGCCAGATCATCTGTGCTGTGGTTGCAGAGACAGATGTGCAGGCAAAGCGAGCAATTGAAAAGATAAAGATCACTTATGAGGATCTGGAACCCGTGATCTTCACCATTGAGGTAGGCATGGATGGCAGGTCTCACCCTAGGGTTGTTGAGTCAATCATTGTGTAACTATGTTTTTTTTTTTTTAAAGATTTATTTTTTATTTTTATTACGAAGTCAGATATACTGAGAGGAGGAGAGACAGAGACGAAGTGGAGCTGCCGGGATTAGAACCAGCAGCCATATGGGATCAAGGCAAGGACCTTAGCCACTAGGCCACGCTGCCGAGCCCATGTGTAACTATGTTAACACAAGATGAAGTCAGGGACCTGTTTTTCTTCATGACATTGGCTGGCTCTAGAAAAATCGGCTTTCTCGCAAAGGTACTATTTGTATGAACTGCAAATTTGGCTGGCTCCAAGGAACAGGAAAAAAAGAGAAGTTTGTCTTTCATGTTCAAAAAGTCTCTGCTGTGTCTTAGTCTGCTTTGTACTGTTTTAATGGAATTCTCAAGACTGGGTAACATTATTCACAGAAATTCATTTCTCAGGGCTCTGGAATTTGGTAACCCCTAGGCTGAGGGATCTCCCATGGCAGAAGACAGAAGAGTTAGAGTGCACATGGTCCTACACGAGAAAGAGTGAGAAAGTGAGTGAGCAGGGAAGAGTGACAAACTCACAGTAACGAAACAATCCCACATTAACATTGCCCTATTCATGAGGCAAAGCCCTGCTCACCTCTTCAAGTCCTAACTGTCAAGGCTGTGGCATTTAGGATTCAGTTTCCAATACATGGAACTTTGGTGTACCCTGACCCTGGGAGGTTGCAGGTGATGACCGCAGCACTTGGGTCTCTACCAGCTGTATGAGATACCTGGTTTGGGTTCCGGGTTCCTGGTTTTGACCTGGTCCAACTCTGGCTATTGCAAGCATTTAGGAAGTAAATCAACAAATATGCAATCTCTTCTTTCTCTGTTTCTCTCTCTGTTTCCCTGCCCTTGAAGTATATGTAAGTAAAAACAAAAATTCTTCTATGACCAAAATCAGATAACAAAATAGTCATATCACCAATATTGGTTTATCCATCCATTGAGTTATTTATGTGTCTATATATGAAAGGCAGTGTAGGTTAGTGGCTACAAAGCACAAGTCCCAGACCCGAACTGCTGTTGTTAAATCATAGCTGCACCACTTACTAGCCATGTGACCTCAGGCAATCTCTCTATGCCATGGTGTGCTCATCTGTAAAACTGCAGTAATAATATACCTTTCATGAGCTTGTCACAAAGTAGTTACTACCTGTAAAGTGCTTAAGACAGTACCAGGCATGTAGCTAGTGCTCACTAAATACTAGCACAGCATATGTCATGATACTGTAACATACTCACATGATACAGTGTGATAAGAAACATGCTTCCATATGTACCATGCACATGTGACCTATTATAAAATAGTAAGTGAACAGTTCTACTGTATTTGTAATATTTTGTTGCTTTGAGAAGTCAGGGATTCATCACTGGTCAGCATATTTAAACCAAGCCTGGGCTTGAAAACTACCTCTCAAGTTTGTTTGAAGCTTGGCTACGGGGAAGTTAAATATCCTCCTTCAGTTCCATTTCTTTGCCTACAAAATAAAGATAATAACAGAATCAGTGTGAGAGTAGAGGCAAACATACTGTTACTGCGCAGGGCCTAACACAATGCAAGCTCTCAATTAACAGCTACTCTCTGGTCCTCTAATATCAGCAAGAAAGACCATGGAATCTAAGACTATTGGCAACAAAGAATACAGGAGACAGGGGTTGTTGGAAAATCAGCCTGGGTCTAAAGGATAAGAAATATCAGTGATTCCTTGCATATAAAATCAACTGGTGCTACTGCCAGGGGAAAAGAAAAAAACATAGAATGAAGGGTTAGAAAGGTACTTGTGAGCAATGCCAAATATCAAAGAAATTAACATATGTCCTACAGTGTCTGCTGAGCTTTCTTCCCCAGAGAGGTGGGAGTGTGTGTGTTTTCTCCTTCAGTTCAGCCTCAATTTTTTCCAGACTGCAGAGTTGGAGGTACTTGCACATGAGCTGCTTAAGCAGTCTAACCCATGTGGTTTTCTTCAAAGAAAAAGTAAAAAAGAGGAACCCTCCCCCACTCATAATGCATTTGGATCTGCCACTTGTTCCCTGAACCATCCACACCAAAAATGAGAGGCAAATAGTCATCATCCTGTACTATCATGGTGCACTCCAGATCTGAGATCTAAATGCTGCCCCCTTTCTGGTGCTATGTGCATCTGTCCTGCCAGTTTTCTCTGCAAATCTAGAGTGTTTCCTCTGACATCGCATCTCCACTGTGCTGCTGGTCAAGTACTTGTCCACCTCTTTGACTGCTTCCCTGTGACCCAGGAGATGGAGATCTGAGGCACAGTGCTAGCTTTGGAAGAACAAGTTGGGAAAACCAGCTGTTTTTTTTTCCTCCTTCTCCTTCAGGATGCTATAAAACATAATTCGTTCCTATGCCCTGAAAAAAAACTTGAGCAAGGAAACATTGAGGAGGCATTTGGAAAAGTGGATCAAGTAGTTGAAGGTAAGGGGCTGGCTTGTGGGGCAGTGGGTGCAGCCTCCACCTGGGACACTGACACCGAATGGCTGTTCCACTTCTGATCCAGCTCCCTGGTGATGCTGCTGGGAAAGCAGCAGAGATGGCCTGGGTTCTTGGGTGCCTGCTACCCAGATGGGAGAACAGATGAAGTTCTGGCTCCTGGTTTTGGCTTGCATCCTTCCCCCCACCCAGTCATTGCAGCCATTTAGGAAGTGAAACAGAGAATGTTCTTTATCTATCTTTCTATCTCCTTCTTGAATTTCAAATATTTAGATAAACCTTTGTTAAGAATTGCTGAAGGTAAATGACTTGGAACTGTTACTAGAGTTCTCATCTGATTCTGTTCTGTGATCTCCCCTTGGGAAGATCATCCTCCAAAGTCTCAGGGCTTGGCTAAATTTCTTATTCCCCCTCCTCTCCTGGGCATGCAAATGTGGGTTGTGTTTATGGGTGGGAGGTAGGGAGCAGCATATTTGTGTTGGTCAAGGACAGAGTAAGGGACAGAGCCTGGCCCTTTTCACTTGGTGCCCAGAACTATGGCCGCTCAAACAGCTCATCCTCTGTTGCTGCAGGAAAGATGCCCAATTCCTTGCTTGGGACAGATCCAGGACAGCCAGTGCACATCTCACTGGCTTGTGAACTCCCCACCAGGGCAGCCTGCCACCAGCCAGGCTCTTGGGAATTTTCCTGTGTTTACAGGTGAGGTCCACATTGGTGGACAGGAGCATTTTTACATGGAGACGCAGAGAGTGCTTGTGATTCCAAAGGCAGAAGACAGAGAGCTGGACATCTACGTGTCTTCCCAGGATCCAGCCCACGTGCAGGTGAGGCTCTGGGGTACTCTGCTCCCCCTGGAAACCCCCACAGGCCCACGGTGGGCCACCAAGTTTCAGACATCAGCCGAGCAGCTCAGACTTCAGACCCTTGGCTGGTTTTTGTTTTGTTTTGTTTTGTTTTGCTTTGCTTTTCTGGTCTTGTCAAGTTAAGAAAAGAACACCCATGTTCACTTTAGGCTTGAAGAGGTGTGGGGATGTGCATGAGGCTCAGGAGCTCTCTGATTGGATGGCATGCTGAATGATTTCCTCATTTGACATTTTTCTTATGTAATCATCACGGGTCACCCATGGAGGGAAGACACTGCTATGTGCACATTTGCATTATCTCACTCTAAAATGAATGCTAGGTCTTAGCCACAAGCCTGCCAGTCATTCCCAGTAGGTTGTTAGTTGTGTGCTGGTTCGTCCACTTTGGAACTTTTGATCTGTGCATTTAAGTATGAATACAGCTTCCTTCTAGCAGGCATCCAAGTCAATGCCATCTTGCTGCTGAAAAGACCATTCCATGAAGACACGCTGTGTTTATGGACCTCCAGCCCCCTTGGAGATGCAGGCCGACCCTCCCTATCTCCCCTCAGCAGAAAGTGTAAATTAATCCCGCTGTCAACGTGTTGCAGGCGACAGCTCCTGGTCTGGTTCATTCTTAACTATGAACCTTGCTGATGTTTCACTTTTGCAGAAAACAGTGTCATCTACTTTAAACATCCCCATCAACAGGATCACCTGCCATGTGAAACGAGTGGGTGGCGGTTTTGGGGGGAAGGTGGGAAAGCCAGCTGTTTTTGGAGCCATCGCAGCCATCGGTGCTGTCAAGTAAGTAAGCCCGTGGGAACTGGGGGTGCAAAACACACAGGGCCAAGGAAGGCAGAGCCATACCTGACAGCCACCTGGGCTGCTGTCACAACTAGCTGTGTGTTCTTGGGCAAGTCTGCCTTCTTCTTAGTCTGTTTCTTCATAAAATAAAGTTGACACCGACCCTCCAACTCTTTGAAATTATTGCAAAAGGCAAATGGACACAGAACTTCGAAGATTCCAATAAGCGACAAACAGGAAAGTGGTTTTATTAGATAACCCCTCATGGCTGGGGTTCCCCCATTTCCAAAGTTCAGGAAAGGTGGCCTATTTACGAGAGGGGCAAGTTGCCCTGCCCAGGTGGAATGCTAAGGCAGAGGTTGCTCTCTGACTTTTCCTTCTACTCTCAATTGCAGAACAGGATGTGGTAAGGAAAGAAAGACTCCCACGCTTGGCTTTTGCAGGCCTCTGGGGGCCTGAAAGTGTCCATCTCAGGGGACAGACGGTTCAGTTTCTGTGAGGCCTCCCGGGCCAGCCTCAGTGCCCCGCTCTCACCTTGCTGCTTACCCCTCAGCATTCCTGTTTAGTGTGTGTTGGCTTTTCTATTACTGGTTCACTTCCTGTGGCTCTCTGTGCATATTTTGTCAGAGCCCTAATTAATCTGTAAACTTCACAGGCCCTGCTTCCCTTAGCACCTGGGTAACTCAAAGCTGTGGCCCAAAGTACCCAGAAATAGGTCTCCACCCAAAATGAAAGGTGGGAGAAAAGTAAGCCCAGAATCCCACTTCCAGGTCATTCCATAATGAAGCTGTCTCTGCTCATACTCAGCAGGGACCCAGCAGGGGGCAACCTGTTCATTGGGTTCCCACCAATCACTGTGCCTGTGCAGCTGCTCTACTGTGACTCCACAATCTGGGGAGCTTATAAATCCCCACTGTGGGTGAAAGCTTGAGCACTGCATCTCTGTCAACTGTTTGGGAGACCTGAATTGAGTTCTTGGTTCCTGGCTCTGGTCTGTCCCACCCCAGTCATTGCAGGCATCTGTGGAGTGAAACAGTAGATGGAAGATATCTCTTCTCTCTTTCTTCTATCTCTTTTTATCTGCCTTTCAAATAAATAAAATATTTTAAAATAGTAAATTAAAAATCCCAGTGCATGGCTGCCCCATACTGACCCAGACACCAATGTATTTGACAACTTCCTTTCCCAGTGGTTCCCCAGTACCTTCAGTTACAAGGCTGTCCAGCACCCAGCTACCATTCTTTAGCTGATCCCAGAACTGTACCTCCTGAGGTCACAGCGATTCCTGTCTTGCCTCCTGCCTCAACCCCCCTGCATCACATTACTATGGCAGGAACATGGAAGCAGCCCACTTGAGTGATATTGCAGCTTGTCCCTGCCAGAGAAGACCGGAATCCCTGCTCTAAACTAGTGACTGCCTGCTCCTGAAGATGTCTGAATTAGAGAAGGGCACGGATTCCTCCCCAACACACCAAATCATAATCAAGGGAATAAGGCCCAGGAATGAATATTTTTACTGAGCTCTCTGATCCTTTTGCATTCCAAACTCTAAGAACCCTTATCCTAAACATAAAGAAAAGCTGAGGTTCCAAGCTCCCCAGAGGCGAGCACAGCCAACACCGTAATAACCTCCATGGTTGCTATCAATGCAGTCATTGATGACACTAAAATAGACATCTGAGAATATGAGTGTTTGACTTAGGTTTGCCAGCAGTGTTGTATCTGTTCACAATCATTTTCTTTTGTATCTAGTGGTTGGGTTAAACAAAATGACTGGATCTGAATGCAGATCAAAATCAAATCCATAAAAACACAATCTAACTGCCATATGATATTGATCCCTTTTAGCTGAACATCTAACACCTGATTTATAGACCACAGAAACAATAGTAATTCAGTCATACATTAATTCACATCAGTGACTAGCACCCTGCATTCAATCAGTAAGTCTAAGTGGGATGGGTAGATGGATGGATAGTTAAATAAATGGTTGCCTAAATAGGTGGGAGGGAGGATAATGGCTATTGGTAAGAGAGGTGGGTAGATGGATGGATGAGCAGAGAGTAGAGAGGACAAACAGGTGGGTGGATGAGTAGCAGACTAAATCAATGTGCGGGGACGGATGGAGAGTCTAACATGTATCTTCTTCAGAACCGGTCATCCCATTCGTCTTGTTCTTGATCGTGAAGACGATATGCTAATAACTGGGGGAAGACACCCACTATTTGGAAAATATAAAGTGAGTACAAAAATGAAATTATTGAAATGATTCATTTTATCTGCATGGCTTTGTCATTTTCTACTATTTTGATTTTTTTCTGAATCATAGCATCTAAAATATTAAATAAGAATTGTTTGACTTTAATATTTCATGATAAAATTTTGATGCATAGTGCATAAGATGAAGTGTGATGATAAAATATAATCTCAAATGATAATAAAAGGATTTACATTAGTGGTTCCTCAATTTTTTTTTGAAACTGAAAGAAGCTATATACATTGCTATTCCAGAATTCTTGAGATTACAGTAGAAATGCTTAGAAACAATTTTAATATTCTATAGTTTTTACAGCAGTTTCCAGCAAGTGGTTATGGAAAAAGTTATAAAAACTCATTACAGATAGAAAAAAGAACGCACTAACTAGGAAATTTTAAATTGTTTCAAAACCTGTTCACCGCATTTCCTGCAATTATAACATTAACTCTGTTAAAAATACATACTGGCATCCAGTTGGCAATAATACTACTCTTTGAATTTGTAGTTTTTCAAATTTGGAATTTAGGATAGTTCTAATGTAACGTAAGCTATCACATGTGCTTTATTCAGGAATTGCATGTGGCATATGCATAACTGAATTTCCTTTCTGATATTGTCATTACCTTGAATTATTAAATGGTTACATTCTCTGTATTACTAAAGCAACAGCTTTCCATAGCACAGCACAATTTCATTGGCTTTGGTAATTTTATAATTACAGGAGAGACCATAGTTGGCCAGTAAGCTTTTAGTTTGCTTCTAAGGCACAGAAATTAAGAGCCACAGCTTTTACTATTTTCTAGGGTCAAAAGCAATATGGACTCACACTATGGGATTGTGACAGTTGCTAATGCAGCTTTGGCCTGGATTATAAATTAGACTTTCTGTCGTAGTTATGAGACTGTAACACTTATTAAGATTATCTTAGGTTATTCATATTTTTGTTAAT
Source organism: Ochotona princeps (assembly GCF_030435755.1). Taxonomy (NCBI): domain Eukaryota; kingdom Metazoa; phylum Chordata; class Mammalia; order Lagomorpha; family Ochotonidae; genus Ochotona; species Ochotona princeps. Next base: position 75,957,329 of record NC_080836.1, read on the forward strand.
ATGTTAAAATTAAATATAACTAAAAAGAGTAAATTTTTTAAATCCAATTTTTATTTTATTTTAAAATATAATTTTACTTCTACCTATTAATATATACATGTTATATACGTGTATGTACAAGATAACTTCAAAACACTCATGGAAAAAAAGAATTTTTCAAATTTTTATTGGAAAGTCAGATATACAAAGAAGAGGAGAGACAGAAAAGAAAATATTCCATTCACTGATTCACTCCCCAAGTGGCCACAATGGCCAGTGCTGTGCCAATCCAAAGCCAGGAGCCTGGAGCCTCTTCCCCGTCTCCCAAGTGGGCGCAGGGTACCAAGGCCTTGGGGCATCCTTGACTGGTTCCCCAGGCCACAAGCAGGAAGCTGGATGGGATGTGGGACTGCCAAGATTAGAACCAGTGCCCATATGGGGTCCAGGTGTGTTTAAGGTGAGGATTTTAGCCACTAGGCTACCGTGCCAGGCCTGGAAAATAAAATTTAAAAATAAGTTTGTTTAGAGCTTGCAAGTGCTCTCCTTGCAAGTGCCAGGATCCCATATGGACACCAATTTGTGTCCTGGTGGCCCAACTTTCCATCCAGTTCCCCGCTTGTGGCCTGGGAAAGCAGTCAAGGATGCACCAAGGCCTTGGTACCCCGTGCCCATCTGGGAGACAGGGAGGAGGCTCCTGGCTTCATATCAGCTTGGCTCCAGCTGTTGCGGCCACTTGGGGAGTGAATAAGTGTACAAAGGATCTTCCTCTCTGTCTCTCCTCCTATCTGTATATCTGACTTTTCAATAAAAATAAGCAAATCTTTTTAAAAGTTTGTTTAGTGCAAAATGTTCTGAAATCCATGCATATGGGGGGTCTTCAAAAAAAGTTCATGGAAGATGCCTCCTATAAGAAGACTGCATGGATTTTAAAACTTTTTGCACCAAAATAAATTTATCTTTTCATTTTATTTTTCCATGAATTTTGTGATGAGCTCTTGTATGTATGTTGCCATTCAACAGCTAACCATTTTATTTGGTTATTCAGAACTATTTTCAAAATAGCAAAACAAATATTTGTGTGTAAGTAGGTTCTTCCAAAATTCTTGAAAGGTTTATAGTACATAGTTTAAGAATTCTCTCTGTTCCTTTATTTCTGGTACTGTTTTTGTTCAGCAATACTTTCTTTTTAAAAATAATTTATTTTATTTATTTGATGATGATTACAGGGTTGACAAAGGTGAGAAGAATCGAGAATCAGGGAAAAGTGGGTGAAATCATCGCTTCCTAATTCTCCATTTCTTATTGTCTCTGGGGGAAGGGTAGATACAAAGGAAGTCACACCCAGGCTCCGAAATGTCCAGTACTCAAGGATGTGGAACTGCCACCCAATATCAACCCAGGGTCCTGCTATAGTGTATGATCTAAGGGTTCTGATCAAGTGATTTGGATAGTTCTGAAATGTTGTCAATTTTGCAGATCCAAGGATGAGAACATACTTAATGAGAAGTTGAAGGTGGATTTCAGCCCAGCAGTTGCTAAAAGCACCAGAAATTCTGAACCTGCACATTTCCCTGTGCTCTGTGGTTTATCAGCCAGTGTTGCCCTGGAAATATTTGACAATAACCGCAAGCCAGCAGGGACCATGTTTGTCACTGCTGTGAGAAAGGCAAAGAGAACTGGGCTGAACCTCTCTTGGTAGAACTGAGAACAGGAAGTAGAATGTCTTTATTTTAAGCCAGGCTGCCTTGGGTGCCTCCCAAACAGTGCCCACAGGACTGGCTCCCGTTTCCGGGTTCTGTGCCCATTTACACAGCACCTCCTCCACCTAGTGAAATGAGGGTTATCCTTCCCACGCATTCATCCACAGATCTCAGCGTCAGAGATTTTCTTCACAGCAAGATTCACTGTGATTATAATTAGATAGGGAAAGGCCAACTCCAGTGCGTGGTGGAATTCCAGGGCCTTCTCCACAAGGGAAAACAAAGAAATCCAGTTTAAAAATAAATTAAAGGCAACTCTTGTGGGAAGAAAGAAGATGTTGGAAATTTGATGCTGAGAAACAATCAAGAACGTTAGAATTTCATAATGAATGTGAAGACAGAAAATGACATGTTGAAGGGAAAGTGCTCAGCAAGATTCAGATCAGGAGAGGGCTTCATTTCTCAAGTCCTGAGAAATCACAAAATGCAAGGTGTGGTGCACCACAGAGCAAATGTGGAGCGTGGAAACTGGGCGGTGGCGCACACTGGCTTGTAAGTCTTAACTCTGATCGGTCAAATGTCCATCATCGACAGGTGGGATTCATGAACAACGGGCGCATCAAAGCTCTTGACGTGGAGTGCTACATTAACGGAGGATGCATGCTGGATGACTCGGAGCTGGTAAGTTCATCCGAAACCAGGAGGGCCCTTGATGATCAGTAAAATACAACATTTTTACATGAGTCTTTAGCAAGCACCTAGCTCCAAGTAGTTAACAAAACTGCAAGCAGTTCAACTCTGTGTATGACTTGGAGAGAAAGAGAGAGAGAAAAAAAAAAAAAAACCACGTGCCTAATGTACATGAATCTGTTCTTCAGGTAACAGAATTTCTTATACTAAAGCTGGAAAATGCATATAAGATCCGCAACCTCAGGTTCCGGGGCCAAGCATGCAGGACCAATTTACCTTCCAATACAGCATTCCGTGGATTTGGCTTCCCACAGGGGACCCTGGTGACTGAATCTTGCATCACAGCTGTGGCAGCCAAATGTGGCCTTCCACCAGAAAAGGTAAGGTGGTAAGCAACATCATGGTCATAGTGGCTGGAGACTCAGAAAAAGCAGAGACCCCACTACAGGACCCAGTAGACCCATTAGAAGGAACTTGCAAGTTAGTCTTGTCTCAGAGCTTACACTGAAAGCTACCTCAAAGTCCCATCTCCCTCTATCTCACTTTCTCCCACTTTACCCAGAAATCTTTTTCTCCTTTTTAAAATTTTGTATAAAAAATACTTGTTTTTTCAAAAAGCCAAACCAGTGAAGCCCCAGTGGCCTAATGGATAAGGCACTGGCCTCCGAAAAAGTCAAACCATACTGAAGTAATGAAAGCAAAAAGTGAACATAACCCTTTCCTTTTCTTATTTCTGTTGGTCAGGGGGTATCCATTATGAACAATTTCACATTTCTTGTTCTAACACTTTTTCTCTCTTTATCCATCCATTTTTATTTGCACACACACCACTGATACACAACATATGTGTGCAAATCAATGTTTAGTACCAAAATGAGTAGGCATACTATTCTTTTTTATTTTTTCTTAAAAGATTAATTCATTTTTATTTGAAAGGCAGAGTTACAGAGAGAGAAGAGACAGAGATTTTCCACCTGCTGATTCATTCTCCAGGCTCCTGGCTGGTCCAAAGCCAGGAGCCTGGAGCTTCTTCAGGGGCTAACAGGGTCTCTTCTGCAGGGGCATAAGGCCTTGGACTATCTTCTACTGCTTTACCAGGCCAGAAGCAGAGAGCCGGATCAGGAGTGGAGCAGCCTGGAAAGAAAAAGGATGTCACATTGCCATGAAAGAAGAAGACTCAGAAAGAGCTTTCTGGGAATTGGCACTGTGGCATGATGGATAAAAGCTGTTCAGCCTGTAGTGCTGGTATCCTGTATGGATGCTGTTTCATGTCCTGGCTGCTTCACTTCCAATCTGTCTTCCTGCTTATGACCTGGAAAAGCAATGGAGGATGGCCCAAATCCTTGGGCCTCTGCACTCACATGGGAGACCAAGAAGAAGCTCCTGGCTCCTGGCTTCGGATTGGATCAGCTCCAGCTGTTGTGGCCATTTGGGGAGTGAACCAGTGATGGAAAACTTGTGTCTCTCTCTGTCTTTCCTTCTCTGTGTAAATCTGCCAAGTAAAAACAAATTTTAAAAATAAATAAAATGTTTAAGTTAAAAGATAAAGCTTTCTGGAGAAAATGGCACTTGAGATACACCTTCAGGAATGATTAGAAGGATAGTGGAAAGGTAATCCAGGCATGTGAAACAGCATAAACAAGCAAAGTCAACTTCTTTGTGGCTCAGTTTCCTTATCTACAAAACAAGTAGAAAATGACCCACAGAGTTAGCAGTCATGAAAGTCTTTGTGTTCCTAAACTGGATAGTATTATTGCTATATTGTTGCTGCTGATAGTACAGTCATTCCTGCATTGTTATCAGAACAAGATGAGGATAGTGGAAACTCTTGGGGTTCCTCAGCAGGTTCACTTTCTTAAGTCCCAGGACTTAAAAGACACTCTGTGTAAATCAGTGTCTGGAAGACGTCAGCACACATTCTGAAGGAGAATGGGAGGCGAATGGGAACCCTGCGGCTCGTTGTGGTCTGCAATGCTATTCACGTGACAGAGTAACTCTTGCAGTAAATCCTGGCTTCTGTGTACTGTTTCCTAGCCTGACTCTGTCCACATCTTGTAGGAAATCCCCACTCCCTCCACCCCCAGCACCATTCAGGGACTAGTTGCTACCTGCCACCTTCCACTTCCAGGCAAGGGGAGGAGAGATTCTGATCAGTACTTTGATGAATGAGATGAAAAATTAATCCTCACCATTTTACAAAAGCACATGCTGTTCAGATAAAAATAACAGTCCCTGTTTTCCCCCAACCAAAATGTGTGCTTATGTGGAGAAGCTTTTCCAGTCTCCATGGAGATTTCTGTCTTATCACACATTGCTGTTGACTGGATTTCCCACCTGTTTCAGATTAGGGAGAAAAACATGTACAAAACTGTTGATAAAACCATCTACAAACAAGCCTTCAGTCCGGAGGCCCTGATAAGATGCTGGGAAGCATGCCTGGACAAGTCATCCTTTCACAGCAGAAGAATGCATGTGGATGAGTTTAATCGGAAGAATTACTGGAAGAAGAAGGGCCTCGCGATTATCCCCATGAAGTTCTCAGTTGGCTTTGCTGCTACCAGCTACCACCAGGTAAGACTCACATGCAAGCATATGGCAACCCTCACATCAGACACACTCCAGCCCTGGTCAGCTCGTATCAACTCAGAGAATGTCATAATTCCCAAATCACTGAGGCTTCCATCTGTCAGCATGTTCAACACAGAGCATCAGAGGAAAGCCTCAATGGCCAGAAACAGTACCAGCAAGCAAGAGAGTTGCAGCAGCATAACTGACAAGGTCGTTAAGGCCCTCTCCTGCTGCCTCCTATTCAAAAAGGGAACTGGAACCCATGAAGCCTGTGGCGCTGTGCTAGGCTGATTTCAGGGGTTCTATGGCTTGGGGAAGGAAATGGAACTTCTGCTGCGTGACCCCAGATACCTGCAGTACTCCATAGTGTACCTGACAGATCCTAATCAGAGACACCACTCCACTTTGCACTTTGAAGTCATCTCTCCCGAGAATCTGTGTCCATTCTGGTCCAAAAATTCTCCAAGCTAAAGGAAGAGGAGACTTCTTTGCAGGAGTGGAAGGTAGTGCATAGATGAATGCCTTATGCAGCAAAAGGTGGGGCCAGAAAAGTGTCTCCTGGGTCACAGACAGTAGGCTATTACCTCACCATTGCTACTCATGAAAATTCAGAAAATTCTGCGTGCATTGGATCTGCACCATTGAAAGTGGTCTTGCAAATAAATGTACCCAGCTACTGGAAGCCAAGGGTTCTCATTCTGTCTCTCCTACACACACACACACACACACACACACACACACACACACACACAACACAACAATAACACAACCCACAAAAACTGCCCTGCCAAAGAAATTTCTCCTTAGGGAAAACACTGAGTTTCCCCCAGTCCCTAAGCAGTTGGCATCAGAAGGGCTTGCGGAATCCTTGGCCCTGCCACACGTTTGCTGAGTGATGTCAAACAAGCTGTTGAACTTCTGTGCGCCTTTGCTTCCTCAGTTACAAAGTGAGTTCAATAACAACTCTCTCTTAAAATGGATGGGAATCCCAGGGGATAATTAATGACTTGGCTATGTTCCCAGAACTCTCTGGACCTTTTCCAGAGCAGTCCTAGGTTCCTTGCCCAAGGAACTCAGACATCCCTCAGTGTCCCCACTCCTCTGGTGGGTGGAATGAGCTTCCCTGGGCTTGTGGATCACATTCTGGTTCAGGTCCAGCATCCTGTCTATGAACAGGTGCAGGAAGGCTGGCCACATCAACAGCCAGACTGAGTCAATGGCTAGGGCATCAGTGACCCTTGCTTGTAGCACATGTGAAGTTCTCTGCAACACCAAGTACTCCATCTTTTCCAAACCAAGTTGCTACCACCCATGGGCTGTCCAGCAATTCAATTCTCACACTAGCTTCCCAGAGCTAGCTAGCACAGACCCCCATGGGCAGAGGGCTGTCTCCCACCACAGTGGGAGACACAGTGCCCAGTTTGAGACACTAGTTGCCAAGAGGGTGCCAAGGCGGCTCCCACTTCCTCTCTCTGGCTGACGGCTATCTTGGGGATTGTCACTACCCCCACACAGAGTTGGCAGTGAGCTGGGATGACTCACAGAACTAGGCCAAGCACTTCACTTGTAATCATCACCACTTTATTACGAAGCATCAGCCTACAGAAGAGAGGCAGAAGGCAAGGTGGGAGAGGTGAGGGGCCTCTCCCTGCCCTCCCTCCAGAGCCAATGCCTTCCCAGAAGCCCCAGCCCTACCTGCACCAAGGCAGAAGTTTCCCAAATCCATCATCCAGGGTTTTATGGGGGGGGTCTCCTTTTAGACATAATTAGAGGATTTTATGGGGGGGGTCTCCTTTTAGATGTGATTAGAACATCAAATGTTGGGGATGAGACTCCATCTCTAGTCCTCTAAGGACATGACGTGGTCCTGAAAGATCAGCCTCCTCCCCGCCCCATCCTGAAGCTCTCTGGACCCCACCCCATGAGTCACCTCACTGGCAGACTACAGACAGCACATTCCAAATTCTAGGAGCTCTCCACCAAGATCCAGTGACAAAAACCATGTCTTTTTTATTTGGCCACATCTACCTTCCTCCTTATGACTGCTCCCAACCTAAACCGCAGCCTGTTCTCTGTCATCCACTCATCTCACCACACATGCAAAACAAATTCCCATCCCCCAGTGACTTTCTCTCCATTTGAAAGCACCCCTCCTTTCCCACAGAGTTCTACTTGCACTCCATCCAGAGTCTACACTAGGAGCTGAAGGCACAAGCAGTCAGAGCACTGTCCTCAGAGGGAGTGAAAGGCCCACAGGGAGTCATTCCTGCAGCTACTCCAGGGTCCTGCATGGCATCCCAGGGCACCCAGACAGACTCCAGCCACCTGCCTCCACCTTGCCATGCCTCCATGCACCAAACACACATGCAGTGTCCCCATGCCTGGGCCTATTCCGCCTCCTCTGCAGGACACAAAGCTGTGCCAACCCTGATGCCCCAGCTTGGTGAAACACTCAGAGCAGAGCCTGTTCCCTCCTGCATAATCTCCTGTGGCTCTGGTGCCAAAGGACCACTCCCTGTGGAGCTGACAGTCACACGCTGATCCTCTCGCAGTTCCAGAAGCCAGAAATTCAAAATCAGGATGTGAGCCAGGGCCAGGCCCCCTCCAAAGTCTCCCAGGAGGCCTCTTTCCTTGCACCCTCCACCTCCTAGTAGCTCCTGGCATCCCTTGGCTTGTGGCAGCATCACTTCAATCATCACTTTTTTTTTCCACATGGCCTTTTTATTTTTATTAGAAAGGCAGATTTACTGAGAGAACAAACAGAGAAAGATCTTCTATTCACTGGTTCACTTCCCAAATGACTGCAACTGCCAGGGATGAGCTAATCTGAAGCCAGGATCCTCTTCTGGGTTTCCCATGTGGGTGCAGGGTTACAAGGACTTGGGTCATCCTCTACTGCTTTCCCAGGCCATAAACAGAGAGGTGGATGGGAGTAGAGCAGCCAGAACACGAACTGGACCCATATGGGATCCAAGGTAAAAGATGAGCCGATTGAGCCATCATGCCTTCCCCTTCACGTGGCCTTTAAACAGGGCACCAGCCTTGAAACTGAAGACCCACACTCCAATGTGACTCTCTTCACTATCACATATGCAAAGACAATTCCCAGATAAATTTACACCCTGAGGCTCCAGGTGTACAGGAATTGGGGTGAGAGGGAGGGGCACTGTTCCACCCACTACTTCCTATAAGAGGAAGGAGATTGTCGAGCCTTCCTAGGTGAGAAGGCACATGGCATGGTCAAGTTCTTACAGCACAGACACTGAGCTGTGGGTCAGAAGGTTGAGATCACAGGGAAGAACAGGAGGAGGAGTGGGCCAGGGAGAAAGCAGCAGAGTACAGTGGGAAAGACTCAGGTGGGAAGAGCAAGATCAGGTTGTGGCTGAGAAAGGTCCAGAGACTGAAGGCCCAAGGCCTCCCTCCTGTTGAGCAGGAACGTTTCATGGAGCAACACAGAAGCAGCCCTTGCACTCTCACAGACCTTTGATGCCAGATGTGGGATCTCAGTGGTCTCTCTGTGTTACAAACACTGCATTTCCAGCCTGTGTACGCCATCTAAAAAAGAACCACGTCTTATTCATCTTTGTGTACCTAGAGTTCATTGTGGGTTGGCATGAGCCGTACACCAATGTTAAAGAATATACAACTAGGGGCTAGTGCAGTGGTACAGCCCTCTAATCCTCAACCTGTGGTGCTGGCACTGCATATGGGTGCTAGTTCATGTCCCTGCTGTTCCTCTTCCAGTCCAGCTGCTGCTTACGGCTTGAGAGAGCAGCAGAAGATGGCTCAAGTCTTTGGCCTCTTGAAGTCACATAGGAGACCTAGATATAGGCTCCTGGCTCCTGGCTCCTGGCTTCTGATAGACTTAGCTACAGCTGTTGCAGCCGTTTTGGGAATGAACCAGCAAATGGAAGATTCTCTCTCTCTTTCTCTGTCCTTCTCTCTCTGTGTCTCCATTTCTCCTTCTCTATGTAAATATGCCCTTTGAATAAAATAAATATTAAAAGTACATACATATTCAACTAGCTAATTTAGTGATCAGCCATTGCTTTTAAGCAGGTAAGTCACATTGAAACAGTTGGATTTGCTGCCCTAAGCTCCTAGGGGCTCCCCCTTAAACCAGGTTCTGAAGTAGGAATTATCTTTACAGTTAAGCTTTGCACAAGAACAAGGCTTTCCAATCCTGCCACAGAAGCTTGGCCTTTTTGACCCTTTCTGTGCAGTGGTACTGGCGCTTGATCCCTCCTTTTGCACTGACTCCCACTTGAGGCCAGCTTGCACTGAACAATGCCTCTGGGTTGTTTTCCTAGGCTGCTGCCCTCGTCCACGTCTATACAGATGGGTCTGTGTTGGTCACTCATGGAGGCAATGAACTGGGACAAGGTATTCACACCAAAATGCTACAGGTGAGATATATGCAATTAAACCATTCGCCTCTCTGTGCATTGCTGGTGAATGAAATGTGGGGCCCATCTTTTAGGCCAAATGATGATCTCTACATGCAAACTCTAAGACCTTGACTACATAATTGAAAAGCGGCTTGACAATGACTGAGATGCAAACCCTCCGAGGGTGTGGCCTAGCTCTAGTAGTGGAGACAGTGGGTAGTGAGGACAGCAGAAGGACTAAAACTGTCTCTCATATGGGATGCCGGTGCTGCAAGTGGAGCATTAGCATACTGTGCCACTGTGCCAGCCCCAAGAACAAAAGAGCAAGAGTGAACAGTAATGGGAAGAGCATCGTGGGTCAGTAGGCAAGGCTGAACTTGAGATGTCCACATCCCAGAAGGGCCTGGTTCAAGTCCCAATGCCTCAACTTCTGATCCATTCCTCTCAATTGGAAGATCCAGATGGAGTTTCAGTCTCCCAGTTTCAGTTTGGTTCAGTCTTGACTGTTGCCAGCATTTGGGGAAGATCAGTATGTGTGTGTGTGTGTGTGTGTGTGTGTGTGTGCCCTCTTTATCTTTCAAATCAATATTTTTTTAACTAAGAAGTAAATACTAGGAAATGTGAGAAATGGGAACATCCCATATATGTGCCTGTTCGAGTTTTGGATGATCCACTCCTGATCCAGCTCTCGGTAATATAGCTGAGAGAACAGCAGAAGATGACTCAAGTGCTTAGACCCCTGCCATTCACCTGTGAGACCTAGATGAAGCTCCTGGCTCCATTGCAGCTGGGGAGTTAACCAACAGACAGAACTTTGTGTGTGTGTGTGTGTGTGTGTGTGTGTAAAACTCTGCCTTTCAAATCAATCTTAAGAAAGAGCAAACAGGGCCCGGCAGCGTGGCCTAGCAGCTAAAAGTCCTTGCCTTGAATGCTCCAGGATCCCATATGGGCGCCAATTCTAATCCCGGCAGCCCCACTTCCCATCCAGCTCCCTGCCTGTGGCCTGGGAAAGCAGTCAAGGACAGCCCAAAGCCTTGGGACCCTGCACCCTTGTTGGGAGACCTGGAGGAAGTTCCTGGCTCCTGACTTTGGATCGGCGCAGCACTGGCCATTGCGGTCACTTGGGGACTGAATCAATAGATGGAAGATCTTCCTCTCCATATCTCCTCCTCTCTGTATATCTAAATTTCCAATAAAAATAAATAAGTCTTTAAAAAAAAAAGGACAGGTCTTCATGGCCATCCTAATCCATCTACAACTCACACTATCAGATCTGAGACAGAACTGAGTCAATGAATCCATCTAATCCCAACTGTGTGTTTGCTGTCTCTTCCCGTCCCTCCCTCTATCCCTCTGCTCTTCCCCCCTGCCCTTTCAAGCCACTGCAACCAAATAAGTGCCTGAGCACTTCAACTTGGACTATTCCTTGCACAATGCAATTAGGAAAAAGGAAAGCCTTCATATCTTAAATGCACTAAGTGCTATAAGAAGGACCACTGTGAAATGTTACCAAGAAAGCCCTTTAAATAATCTGTGTAAGACCTTACTATAAAATAGTTCTGATGCTTATAAAACAGATTATTTTCAACTTCAAAGGATATTATAGATGTAATAAAATTGTAACACTTTATTAAGAAAAGGAATGGCTCAAATCTTTCTAGAAGTCCTTACTAAACTTGAAAAACATTCTTTTTCTCACAGGTGGCCAGCCATGAATTAAAAATACCCATGTCTTACCTGCACATCTGTGAAACCAGCACAGCAACAGTGCCAAACACAATTGCTACAGCAGCATCCATCGGGGCAGACGTCAATGGCAGAGCAGTGCAGGTAACTCCTCCCATCTGACTGCTCTCAAGAGACTCGCCCCATGTCCCTGACTTTTTTAGCTGGATACAGACACAGTAGTTGGATTCAGAGAAGTCATCCTTGTCACTAATCACAGCCTTCAGCTAGCCAAAAGCTCAGGAGAGGGTATTAGAGTTGGGCTGAACTAGGGTGACACATCAACCAAGAATATAATGCTGCAGGCAGCAGCAGTCTTTTTCTGGCATATGCACTAGAGGAAACATCTGGTTGTTCAAGCACCCAGGCTGATCGCAGTCTGCTGGCTGCAGTATGCGATCTTCAGGCTTATCCTGAGTGTGTTTATTCCTACAAGCATAGAGTATCCCAAGAGGAAGACATGGACCAGACCTGTATGTGATGGCAGTCACTTCCAGTCATAATCCATCAACAGAATCAGTGTCAGACCAGGTCTAGCTGCAAGGAAGGTTGGGAACTGGATAATGGGAAAGACCCAGGTATTTGGACCCCCACCACCCATGTGGAACACATAGGTGAAACTCCCAGCTCCTGGCTTCAGATTGGTTTAGCAATGGCCATTGCAGTCATTTGGGGAGTGAACAGCGGGTGGAAGATAAATCTGTCTCTCCTCTCTCACTGTAATTCTAACCTCAAATAAACAATACATTGTTTAAATGAAAGGAATGGCAGAATGGATATTGTGAACAGGCAGTCTGTCACTGGGGGTTTTAGAAGGACAGAAGGAACTTGGAGACCAAGTCATGAAAGGCTGTGCAAGTGTCCTCTGGCACGGGTTCTTACAGGAAGGTGGGCAGGCCAAACTTCAGCCAAACAGTCATGGTTCAATGAATGTATCAGAGTGCTCACAACCTATCTTCTTAGTGATTTACTAACCAACTTGAATATCCTAAGAAAGAGGATCTGAGAGCAGAAATTCAGCTAATCTATATTTTCTCAGGAATGAACCACGAAGGAGAAACCCTGCAGTCACTGATACAAGATCAGGGGCTGTGTGTTGCTCTGTGTGACTAACACATCAGAGTCAGGCATTTCATATGCATGCGCAGACTTAATCAATAACCAGTGTATATTCTTTCACACAAATCTGAATTGCTAGCTCTTCTCTAACGTGAATTTTCTTTATTCCTTTAAGAATGCTTGCCAGATCCTTCTGAAACGTCTTGAGCCCATCATTAGAAAAAATCCAGAAGGCTCCTGGGAAGACTGGGTGAGTGTAATGCAAGCCAGTGCTATGAGGGCCCCCAGGGTGTGCACAGCCACTGCAGTTAGAGGTAGTTCCTCTAAGCTCCTAGCACAGTGATGGACCATGCTCCAAGCTTCTTCACCAGCTGAGTGGATTCTGTGAAAGGATACGGTCACCAAAGGTTGAGAAGGTTACTCTAGAATATACAATGGGTAAGTGGTGAAGGCACACAGGAAGACAGCCACTGGGAAGAGTAACAGACATAGTGAAGAATAGCCAGGTCTTACCCACTTTACCTAAGCTGGAAAAAGAAAGAAAAGACTTCTGTGCCTTCCTAAGGCACAAAGTATGTGGATGCTTTGAGCAAGAAGAAGGAAAACTAAATGTCTCGGGAAATAATTCATTTGATCCATCTTTATCAAATGCTACGCTTACTTACTACAATTCCAACATTTGAAAATGGAAGCCTCAAATGATTTGTGAGGTCGGGCACAATGGCTCAATTGGCTAATTCTTCCTTTGCAAGCACTTTGTGTCCCGCTCTACTTCACATCCAGCTCCCTGCTTTTACCCTGGGAAAACTGTAGAGGACAGCCCAAAGCCTTGGGACCTTACCCACGTGGTAGACTCAGAAGAAACTCCTCGCTCTTGTTTTGGGTCAGCTCAGCTCTGGCTATTGCAGCCGACTGGGGAGTGAGTCAGTGGATGGATCTTTCTCTCTGTCTCTCCTTCGCTCTAGAAATATGCCTTTCCAATAAAAAATAAATAGATCTAAAAAAATAATTGTGAGTTAAGGACCTGTACATGGGTTATTAGAGCAGGATTTGAGTCTCTGTTCAGTACAGATTTTTAAATCCCATCAGAGGAGATAGGCAGAACGTTAACTAAGGAAGAACCAAATTAGGATAAGCTGTATTATTGGTAGCAAAGCACCAGCAACAACACTCAAATATCAATTTTGATACACAGAATATTTGCATTTTCACTCATCAGATGATGTGTTTACTTTATTTGGGCTAATTATGCCAACCCTATAGATTGAAGCTGCATTTGAGAAAAGAATCAGTCTGTCAGCCACTGGATACTTCAGGTAAAAATTACAATAATATCTTGACTTACTTGCAGAAATGAGGTAACACAGTCAGTCTGGGTATCAGTTCTCTGTTGAGGTCCCTTATGGTCCAAAATGTTGTAATTCCATACAGATCTTTGAATTATGTCCAAAGAAATATTAAGTCATAAAAATGCCCAATTAAGCCAAAAACACCCACTTTCACATGCAATATCCAATTTGTTATTTTTTATTCCTTATTGTGAATAGTAAAAAGATTATCAGAGGACTCAGTGAGGCAATGTATCCGGCTAATCCTCTGCATGTGGTGTCAACATCACATATGGGCACCAGTTCAAGTCCTGGCTGCTCTACTTCTCATTCAACTCCCTGTTTATGGCCCGGGAAAGCAGTAGAGGACAGCCTAAGCGCTTGGGTGCCTGTACCCACATGGGAGACCCAGAAGAAGCTACGGACTCCCAGCTTTGGCCTAGTTCCACTCTGGCCACTGCAACCATTTGGGAAGTGAACCAGTGGATAGAAGGTTTTATTTTCTCTTTGTCTCTGTATCTTGGCCTTTCAAATAAAATAAAATATTTTTTTAAAAAAAGAAATATATTAGAAGTAACTGGTAACTGAACTCCATGGATGTCTCTCACATGAAACCTTTCTGCTTTCAAGCTCCTTATTGGACAGGAGGAAACTGACAGGATAATAACCAATCACTCCTGGGCATCATGGGGGGCCCACATGAACTGGTGCTGATTGAATGCAGTGGACAAAGAGCTGAAGGACGAATTGAAGAGGTGTAGGACATTAACTTTACAGTACCATGAGCCAAGTCACATACACACAGTAAGACAAGTCTTCATGAAAAAGAGGAAGGAGAGAACAAGCCAGCCCACTGCCATGTGTGCTGAGCTCTGAATACTTAAATTCAGTTCTACGTAAAGTGATCAAGACAGCACTCTGAGGACCTCCTCCACTGGCCATCAGCACATTGCACTACAAGCTTTTCGGTTCTCTCTTCTTTTTTTAACCAGTCTTGAATTACTCAGCCCCGTGATGTTTGTTTAGTTACCACAGTTTACGAAATCCCTCTGGAAAGACTGATAAAAAATCAACTGGAGTTCTAAACGTGCAGACAGGACTAAGGCTCAAACCCTACAGCATCAAGCTAACAGTTGTACTAAGGAGTCCAAGACAGTGCAGCTAGTTAGCATCTTTCACTTTTGACATCCTAACTGGAGTACCAGGAGTACCAGCAAGTACAGGGTAGCTATGAACTTCAAATGAAAGTGGATTGAATGAAATGCTACTATAAAACTTCAATATTTTTTTTAATCACTCCACATTATCTGTACCTTCCACCCCCAGGCTAAAGGTATTTATTTCCTTCCTTAGGGGCTACAAGGCCTTCATGGATTGGGACAAGGGGGAAGGAGATCCATTCCCATACTACGTCTATGGAGCCTCTTGCTCTGAGGTTGAAATTGACTGTTTGACAGGTGCGCACAAAGTAAGTCAAGTCTAACTTTCCTCTCAAGTTAAAACAACAACATAATTGCATTGTACAGGAAGTAGCCCTGAGTCGTTATGTAATGCTCATACAACAAGAACAAGAGTCTTTAAATTTATGGCAATGTCCAGAGATCTGAATTCCCCACTTACAAAAACAAAAATGTAGTACTAGAGAAGGTAGTGTGTTTGACAACCTAAAAGATGTTAAATTGTCATATTCCATTTTAGATGACAAAAATCATTTTTCCAAGTTTTTTCCCAGGAAATTATTTTATTATTAAAGGAAGGAGAACATACTTCGTATGAAATAGTCTTGAGCAAATGTTGTAAACACATACAGCACTGTGCTAATGTTTCCCCAAAGTTGGTTATCCTGAGGGTTTTACTAACCTCCGCAGAGTAGATTTGGGTGGAAGAGGAAGAGATGAAAATATGTTTGCTATTTAACAGAGTGCTCAAAAGACACCTGTTAGAGGCAAGGAGCCACATTTAGCCCAGAGTTAATGCCTTGTGTCATAAAGGAAAAGCCCATGATTATACTGCAGGTAGGTGCTGGGGACCTGAGCAATGACAGAAACTCAAATTGGATCAAGCATAACCCACACCATAGTCAACTATTAGGAATTTTACAGAATGTACCAAAGACAGCTCCATATCCCATATTCCAATTATTCCAGCATCATCTGAGCCATTTTGCGCCAAAATAGAATCAATCCTTTGCTTAAACTAGCTAGGTTTTGGTAAATATTAACAAATGAAACTTACCAAAATATCTTTTATTGCCCCCATTGGTAGTTAACTTCATCACTTCAGTCATGAGTAAGATTTGAAAAAAAATACAGTGAATAAAGGAACATCTTTGGGGAAACTGTTCTCATACTCAAGTGCATCCTGTTAATATTGTCCTCTTTTTGACTAGATTGTTTTTAAGAAGTAAATTGGCATAATCACAGATTGATCATAACTATTTTTAAATCATGATTCCTAATGCTT
The DNA here is from genome assembly GCF_030435755.1 of Ochotona princeps. Lineage (NCBI taxonomy): Eukaryota > Metazoa > Chordata > Mammalia > Lagomorpha > Ochotonidae > Ochotona > Ochotona princeps. Next base: position 75,973,229 of record NC_080836.1, read on the forward strand.
CATACATCTCAGAACACATAACATGATGATACCTGCACAGCACAGTGTGGCAAACAAAGAAGCCACAGTGGCAGGTGGCAAGCCTGAGGGTCCTACTGCAGGCCCCCTAAAGAGCAGGTGTCAGTACCTCTGCACACCTGCAACCCATTTCTGGCTCCAGGCTAGATAGAAAGCTGTTTTCTGATTCTCTGCCCTAACAGTCACATTGCCAGATTTAACCAGTGAAAATACAGGGTGTGTGGGCTAAGCTTGCATTCCATATCAATATGAATTTTGAATGTGCCTGATTGATTTCCAATTCAGCACACAGCTAATGCATCTAAGAAGCAGCAGATGATGGCTCAAGAATTTCAGCTCCTGTCACTTACGTGGGAAACCAGGATACGGCTCTTGGTTTCTGGCTTTGCCCTGGCCCAGCCTCGGCTACTGTTGCCATTTTGGTAGTGAAACAGCAGATGAAAGTTCTCTCTTTCTTTTTTTCCTCTCTTTCTCCTGTTAAAATAAACAAGTAAACTTAAAAACTGCAAGAATACTTCAAAAAGCTTTTTAAAATATAAAAACAGGGCCCGGCGGTGTGGCCTAGCAGCTAAAGTCCTCACCTTGAATGTGCCGGGATCCCATATGGGCGCCGGTTCTAATCCCGGAAGCTCCACTTCCCATCCAGCTCCCTGATTGTGGCCTGGGAAAGCAGTCGAGGATGGCCCAAAGCTTTGGGACCCTGCACCCGCGTGGGAGACCCGGAAGAGGTTCCAGGTTCCCGGCTTTGGATCGGCGCGCACCGGCCGTTGCGGCTCACTTGGGGAGTGAATCATTGGACGGAAGATCTTCCTCTCTGTCTCTCCTCCTCTGTATATCTGACTTTGTAATAAAATGAATAAATCTTTATAAAAAAAAATATAAAAACAAAATGAAAATACAGGCTGTGCAGTTAAATTTGAATGTCTGATAAACAAAAACAATGTTGTTATAAATATGTCCCATGAAATATTTAGAAAATAGTGCTTTTATCTGTCAGTTCTACCTGACAGATAAAAGCATCTGACAGTTGCAATATAGATGGCCTTGTGGGAATCTTTCAGAATTTAATGTTCAAGAAAAGTTAAAAAAAAAATGCTGTTCCTTTTGCCTTTCAGTTTACATTTTCGATTTAAGTTTTCAGTATCACTTTCTTGCCTTAAAATAGTTTATCTCTTCAGAAAGGCATCTAACCTGCTAACACACACCCTGAAAGCCATCAGGTTGTGGCTCTTGACATCTATGTGGGAGGCCTGGATGGAATTCCTGGCTTCCAGCCTCAGCTATTGTGTGAATCTGTGGAGTAAACCAGCAGATTGGAGATAGTCCTCTTTCTCTCATAAATAACATTTAAAAACAAATAATAGCTTATTTCTTGAAACAAACAAAACAAAAAACATTGGTTTTCCCTCTTTTTTATTTAAAAGGCTAAAAAGAAAAAGACAGAGAGATTTCCATCTGCTGATCCATTCTCCAAGTGCCAGCAGCAGCCAAGGCTGGACCAGGCTGAAACCAGTAGCAGTCTGGAACCTAATCCAAGTTATCCACATTGGCGACAGGGCCCTAAATATGTGAGTCATCGTATGCTGGCTCCCAGTGCATACATTAGCAGGAAATTTGATCAGAAGAGGAGCCAGCACTCTAACCAGGAACTTCAACATAGAATTATCCCAAGTGGTGACTGTGCCAAATGCCACTCCACCCCAAATATCTTTTAATCAAAGAGACATTAAAGTTTTTTTTCTTAGGTTTATTTTATTTTTATTTTAAAGGCAGAGTTCCAGAGAGGAGAGACATAATGAAAGAGAAAGATCTTTCATTTGCTGCTCACTCCCCAAATGGCCAAAATGGCCAGAGCTGAGCCAATCCAAAGCCACGAACCAGAAGCTTTTTCTAGGTCTCCCGTGGGTGCAGGGACCCAAAGACTAGAGCCATCTCCATTATTTTCCTAAGTCATAAACAGGAAGCTGGCTCAAAAGGAGAGCAGCCAGGACTAGAATCAGTGACCATATGAAATGTTGACATCACAGGAGGAAGCTTAGCGTACTATGCAAGAAGTTGGCCCTGAAATCAGAGATGTTAAATGGCAGGTTTCCTGCTGCTGACCATGGTTAGTGAACTAAAGCTTGTGTCCATTCAGTGTCAATGCGCAGTCACCATTCTGCCGTCTAACAGCCATGACACAGCACATACCAGGTTCCAAGCTAGATGCAAACTGAAGACTGGGAAGTTTATCCAGTATTCTTCCTCACCTAGACCTAGATCCAGAGGCCAATGTAGTTGTTTGAGAGGCCAATTTGAGCCTAAAGATATTTAGGCCAAATCCAGAGACTTCAATAGAAAGTAAAAGCCTGAATCTTGAACCTCAACAAAGAATGACAATGTTACCAGAATAAGCCCACTGGAAAATGGGGGCAGAAGGGAAGCCCAGAGCTATTCCTGAGTTGGATAATAGATACTGAGGAGCTTCCTGGGGCCTCTTAGCAAGAAGGCAGTAGGGCCAAAAGAGTGTGATGCTTCCCAGAGAAGGAGGTAGATTGGTAAGGTCAAAGATGATTTCAACATTCACCTTTGTTGCCTTCCAAGAGCTTACAAATCCTCAAATTAATACATGTCACAATTATTGCATGATCTCCTCAGAAAAATAGCTACAAGTCTACCCCCATCAGACCATCATGAGGACTGTGTGAGCAATTAGATTCTTGTTAGAACAAAAAATTCCAGGCTGAGAATCAGAGGAACAACCAGGCTCAATGATTTATCCAGTGACTCACTCAGTGGACCCACATGCCCTGGACTTTGGAGTCACTGAAGGAGAAGACTGGGAAAGCAAAAGAGTCCCAAATACGGCACTGAACTTTAAGAGTTTAGCAGCTGTCTGACCTGACAGTAATAGGGTTCCATGGGGTATAAATTAACCAGCGGTAGTTCCACAGTAACAGGAGACCATGTGAGTCATCATTCAAACACTGAAGCCAAGTTTTCCTAGTGACACAATTTTTGCTTTTGGCAGAAAATCAGAACGGACATCGTCATGGATGCATGCTACAGTCTCAATCCAGCAATTGATATTGGACAGGTAAGCTCCCTTGAATTGATTCCCCTTCCTTAAAGTGGTTGTGAAATGGGAAAAGTCCTTGTTAAGTAAATACAACATCAAAGTATGAGTCAACTATTCATGACTACAAGGAAATACCCGAAACAGGCTACCTAGCAAGAAAAGATGTTTATTTTGGCTCATGGTCTTGGAAGTTCACAGTCTGAGATCAGGTTGGCCCCATTAACCTCGGCCTGATGAGTGCAGTGGAGTCAGTGTGGATAGAGGGTCACAGTAAACCAGCAGGCCGAGAAGTGAAGCCATGTTAGATAAACTACTGTCTGGAGAACTACCTTTCAAAGGCAAGTCACCAGTGACCCAAGACCTACTCGCCAGAAATAGACCAAGTCTGCACCCTAATCCATTAACCATAACCTAAGGTTTTGGCAGACCCAAATTCCCATCCCATTTGCCTTTGAGGAGCACTCAAAATATTATATACATATACATCTCTGTCTCTCTGCTTATAATTCCACCAGGATACAATTATGGAGGCTCCACCCAAATCATCTAACCTAATCTCAACAACTTCCCAAAGCACCTTGATTGGGTTAAATTTCCACCCTCTGAGCACAATTAACATAAAACTTAAGTGACTTAACTCCTGGTGTGTGGGGGACAAATATTCAAACCACACAACGCACAACGTTTGTCTTTGTCTCCCTGCAGATCGAAGGTTCCTTTGTTCAGGGAATGGGCTTTTACACCACGGAAGAGTTGTACTACTCCCCAGAAGGCGTCCTGCACTCCCGGGGCCCGGATGAGTACAAAATTCCGACGGTCACTGACATCCCAGCGGAGTTTAACATCTCCTTGCTGCCATCCTCACAAACCCCACTAACCATCTATTCATCCAAGGTAAACACAGCTACTCCTGACCCACATAATGGAGCAGGGAACTTAGTAAATGGGAGATGATGGACAAAATTAAAAAGTAAATAAATGTGAATTGTGAGCCAGACCAAATCATAGACTGCTAGAAGCTGGAGATGAATCAACCAAGAAAAACACCCAGCTGCAGGAAAGCTGAATGGTATGCCCAGTAGCAATCATGATCCAGCATCTTATTAGCATCCCCTTTCACAGAAAGCTTTGAAATCCATCAGAGTTGTAGCTTCTTAGTAGAATGACATTTCACTTAAGGACCTAAGGCCAACAATGGTAAATGGGGTTGAGGGCAGGATGCCACCAAAATCTTAGAATGCAGTGACCGCTTGGACAGAGCCCTGGACTGAGACCTCAGATGACCTGAGCTCCTGCCTCAGCTCCACTCCTCCCTGTGATCCTGGGTGAATCATTCAACTTCCTGAAGCCTGAGTAATTTACACACACATACCGCACACACACACACACACACCCCTCACAACCAGGGAGCAGTCAGCAGTGGAACTAAATAGCCTTTAGTACAAAGACACACAGTCCCTCCAACAAAGAGTACCAAGCACAGACTGCACAGTCAGAATGCAAAGACATCAATCTTAATCATGGCTGTAATCATGAAGGTGCCAATTCAAATTAAGGCCTTATTTGCCTTGCCAGGTGCACACTACGGGAGAGCTACCCTCAGAGAAGAAATGTATGTAGCTTTGATACATACAGTTTACGTTTTCTTGAAAATCTTTGGAGAGACTTCTGACCAGGGATGGTGACATGATTTTAAAACAAACCTAACACAGAATCCAATTCTATCTGGAATCATTTCATCATTTCTTCCCTGGATCCCATTCTCATCCCCCAGGGACTTCCTTTGGATACATGATGTTGATGACTCCAGAGCCAATCTGAAAGGAAACACTGAGTTCTCATTGGACTGGAAACCAATGAAAGGGGAAAAAGCAAGGGACAGCTCAGAGCCTTGCTCTCACAGCTGCCACAAGAGGAACAAGACAGACAGAACCCTTGACCCTGATGGCTGTGGCCAGCCACCCAGAGGGTTGTGGGCTTGCATTGTCTTTGTTTGTTGACAGTGAAACAGAGGCTCAGCAAGGTGACTTCACTTCCTAGGGGAACTACAAGGTAGTTAAAGGCCAGAGTTCAGTCCCTGTAGTTTGAGTTGCATACAGGTGGCTACTGGCCAAACCAGAAGGTGTGTTTCTTGGCCCATTACACTGTTTTTCTCTTTTAAAAGACTTGAAGCAAAACCTTTGAATTTGTGTAAATGATAAGTGTAAAATCCTACCATAAAGTGCTAATGATACACAGTTTCAAATAAAACCAAGTAATGCAGCATTAAAAAATAAAATCAGGGGCCTGGCATGGCAGCCCAGCAGCTAAAGTCCTCACCTTGACCGCGCTGGGATCCCATAAAGGTGTCGGTTCTAAGCCCAGCAGCCCCGCTTCCCATCCAGCTCCCTGTTTATGGCCTGGGAACCCAGTCAAGGACAGCCCAAAGTCTTGGGATCCTACATCCGTATGGGAGACCTGGAGGAAGAGGTTCCAGGCTTCTGGCTTCGCATCGGTGCAGCTCTGGCCATTGTGGCTGCTTAGGGAGTGAATCAGCGGATGGAATATCTTCCTCTCTCTCTCCCTTCCTCTCTGTAAATTTGATTTCCCAAAAAAAATAAAATGAATCTTTTTTTTTTTAAAAAGATTTATTTTTATTACAAAGTCAGATATACAGAGAGGAGAGACAGAGAGGAAGATCTTCCGTCCAATGATTCATTCCCCAAGTGAGCCGCAATGGGCCGGTGCGCGCCGATCCGAAGCCGGGAACCAGGAACCTCTTCCAGGTCTCCCATGCGGGTGCAGGATCCCAAGGCTTTGGGCCGTCCTTGACTGCTTTCCCAGGCCGCAGCAGGGAGCTGGATGGGAAGTGGAGCTGCCGGGATTAGAACCGGCGCCCATATGGGATCCCGGGGCTTTCAAGGCGAGGACTTTAGCCGCTAGGCCACGCCGCCGGGCCCAAAATGAATCTTTTTTAAAAGTCAGAAAATTTAAAGTATAGATGTCTTAGTTCTTTTGAAAAAATTGAATGATTTGATATGATGATCTTATCATTTTGGTACATTCCTAGAAAGCAACAGTCAGAACCAAAGGACAGTCCCCCCTGGTAGGTAGGACATAACTGCCTCTACTTCACCATAGTACTCCCCTAAGTCCTTATTATTCTCCATCTGTTCACATCACTCATTTATGTTACCTGCCTGTTCCTTGCAGATAATGAATTTGCAACCTTCTAAGTGATAATAAGGCCTATTCTTTCATCTGGTAATACCCACTTCCCCTCACCCCAAAGTCATAATGAAGCATTTTTCTCTTCCTGGTTCAATTGATTGAACATTATTTACTAACTAGAATTTTTTTCCTCACCCTACACACAAACACACAAAAACAAACACACACACACACAAACATATACACCCCTATCCTATAAAGATTTAATCCAGACAGGATTAAAGGTCCTGGAAGTTCAGATGGCACTGAGCTTTTTTTTTTTTTTTGGTTGTTGTTGTTAAAGATTCATTTTGTTTTTATTGGAAAGTCAGATATACAGAGAGGAGGAGAGACAGAGAGGAAGATCTTGATCCAATGGTTCACTCCCCAAGTGGTCGCAACGGCTGGAGCTAATCCAATCTGAAGTCAGGAGCTAGGAGCCTCCTCTGGGTCTCCCACGTGGGTGCAGAGTCCCAAAGCTTTTGGCCGTCCTTAGTACTTTCCCAGAACACAAGCAGGGTGCTGGATGGGAAGCGGGGCTGCCGGGATTAGAACCGGTGACCATATGGGATCCTGGCATGTGCAAGGTGAGGAGTTTAACCACTACACTATCATGGCGGGCCCTGGGCTGTTTTTTGTTTTGTTTTGTTTGTTTTTTAAGAATACTTGCATTCTTCCAGTTGTGAAGTCAATCAAAAAAACATTTTTTGAGAATCTGTTTTATCAAAATGCTTTGGGTTAGGGACACAGTGTTTAGCAATACCTAGCCTCTGTCCTGTAGTAGTTTTCATCTAGTATGTGAGCTTCTAAGCAGAGATGTGTCCTTGCAGGGCCTTGGGGAGTCTGGGTTGTTCCTGGGGTCATCTGTGTTCTTTGCCATCGCTGATGCAGTGGCCGCAGCACGCCGAGAAAGAGCCATCACTGAAGACTTCATGGTGAAAAGCCCAGCCACTCCAGAATGGGTTCGAATGGCCTGTGCAGACCGGTTCACAGAAATGGTATGGAGTCACTTCTCTCTGAAAAATTAAGTTTCTGTTTCCTGGCTCTTAAACCTCTAGGTCTGTATCTACTCATGTCTTGGTAAAAGCGAATCACCCAAACACACTTTGCATAAGTGTAGCAGTTTTCGATTTTTCTAAAGCATTCTTTTATGTTAATTTGATCATCTCAACATTCCTGAAGTAGAATTGTTTGTCATGCAGGAAAATGAACAGCTAAATGGGAAACAATTGGCCCATTCCTCCATGCTGTTCTAAGTGTTCCTCCCATCCAAACTACCACATCCCCACTCTTCATCAAACATGCACACACACACACAAACACAAAAGACCCATGTGTCATGCATAATTCATGGTGTCACTCTCTGTGTTCCCTATACAAACAAGCGTACACTGTCTGCCATCAGGTAGAATCAAGGGGATTCCAGGCCCAGCTGCCACCTTCTTGCTCCATTGCATCTCATGACGGCCTTGTAGCCCAGGAGAAAAGACTAAGGAGTCATCAATCGGTCCCAGGCCATCAGGCGTTACACCTGAGCAGCATCTACAGGGTTATGGATACTGTCGTGGTGAATTTCCTGAAAGAATGCTGATTTAAAGAGGAGTAGTTAGTCTTGACTGCACCAAAGCTTGCATACGTGTTAGCCCACTAGTCATTACGATAGCTTTATCAAGTAACTAGTACCATCTTCCTCATTTAACTGTTGGGGAAACAAAAGCATGATAACCTGCTCAACATGTAAGAATCTGATTAATAGAGGAGGGTTAAGAGCCGAATCTAGGGGCCAGAGTGCTGGATTAACTGGCTAATCCTCCAGCTGCAACTACCAGTATCCCATTTAGAGGCCAATTCATATCCCAGATGCTCCACTTCCCATCCAGCTCCCTGCTTATGACCTGGGAAATCCTTGGGACTCTGTAACCTGCATGGGAGACCCAGTTCCTGGCTCCTGGCTCTGGATCGGCGCAGTTTTGGCTGTCGTAGCTATGTAGACAGTGAACCAGCAGATGGGAGATCTTTCTGTCTCTTCTTCTCTCTGTAAATCTACCTTTCCAATAAAAATAAGTAAATCTTGAAGAAGGAAAAGCAAAGAGAAAGAGAAAGAAAAAAATCTGAGTCTAGGTTGGCTGGCTCCATCAAACTAGACTGCCTCCCAGAAAAAAATAATTAACTCTCTTTAAGGAAATTTGTCTTTTCATATCTATGTTTAAAAAAAAAAAAGACTCAAATACTTAACTGACCTCTTCAAAATAGCCAGCCCTAGGGCAAGTAATTGGGCACAGACATGAAGACACCAGAAACTCATATCGCAGTGCCTACATTTGAGTCCAGCTCTACTTTTGAGTCCAGCTTCCTGCTGATTCATATCCTGGGAGGCATTCAGGTACTTGGCTCCCTGTCACCATGTGGGAAACCCGGATTAAGTTCCAGACACCCAGCTCTGGCCTGCCTCAGCCCTACCCAGCTGTTGAGGACATTTGAGGAGGGAACTATGAAAGGAAGATTTCTCTGTGTCTACTTTTCAAACAATGAAAATAAAGTTTTAAAATGGTATCTAAAATGAAATAGTCAGCCCTACACTGAAAAATAATATATAAATATTGCCTAAATAGGAACATTGTAATTATTCATTTCCTTTTCCTACATGAATTATTCCTCTCTGTCTCCAAATTTAACTTAACAGTCCTTGTTGTATTCCAGCAGTGCCAATCAGCCTGTAATCTGTCCATGGCAAGGCCGGCCAACCCCTGGCCATGGCTCCTTAGTGGGCAAGGCCAGGACAGCTGCCACCCTCTGTGCTGGGTTTGGCTTGGAGGGCCACTGGTTGGGCCCCTCCCTGTACTCACTATGTAGTAATGGGGGGAAAGAGGGAGTAGTGTCATATCACACCCTGAAAGCAAAAGCAAAAAAAAAAAAAAAAAAAAAAAAAAAAAAACCTCTGACCTTTAAAAAAAGATGTTGTTTCCATACTTTGGGATCTTAAATATCCTTTTCTGGAATAGGGTAAGTTAGAAAAACTTTTTTAAATGCACCACAATCAAAAGATACTGCTAATTCTCATTCTGGCCTGGAGTTGACACTCTCAGGCTCCCAATGGGGCTGGCTCTTAGAAAATAAATTTTTTCAGTTCCTGGATTGCAGATCATTTTTGATAGTTCAGTTATCTGACAAAATAGCTCTCTCTCACGCAGTGGTAGGAAATAAATGTTCTGATTCCATTCACCATTTGGGACTCAATGTCCTGGCTACTTAGTCCATTAGATGAAATCGTATTTTCTCCCAAGTCTAATGTACCCTGGTTTAGACCAGCTTAATATCTAATCTAATCTGTTAGTTTGTACACTCATTAATTAAATTCTCAGACTCAATGGAAAAGTAATCTCACCTTTCCCACCTTTCCACTTTTTTTCCCTTAAGATTCACTTATTATTATTATTTTTTTTTGAAAGGCACAGTCACAGAGACAGACATCTCCCAGCTGATGGTTCACTCCCCAAATGGCCACAATGGCCAAAGCCAAGTTGATCTGAATCAAGGAGCTTCTTCGGGGTCTCCCATGGGGGTGCAGGGCTTTTGGAATTATTTTGGAATGTTCACAGCTCTTTATCACTGGAAATAAGTTGTTTTGGCTTTTAATACCTTTGTAACTCAAAATGAATCCTTCAAACAAAAAAACAGCATCAGCGATGGGGAGAGAATTGTATTCTGCTTCAAGATCAAATATAGCCAGAACTCTTAGCAGAGGAGACAGGCATTGAAGCCTTAAGAAGAAGGGTGAACAAGAGATGCTTTAGCTGCTAGGCCAAATGCCCACCCCTAAAGTTATTTTTCTTTTTTTTTTTTTAAGATTCATTTTTAAATTTTTATTGGAAAGTCAGATATACAGAGAGGAGGAGAGACAGAGAGGAAATCTTCCATCCAATGATTCACTCCCCAAGTGGCCGCAATAGCCAGAGCTGAGCTAATCCAAAGCCAGAAGCCTAGACCCTCTTCTGGGTCTCTCACACAGGTACAGGAGCCCAATGCTTTGGGCCATCCTCGACTGCTTTCCCATTATACAAGCAGGGAACTGGATGGGAAGTAAGTCCACCGATTAAAACCAGCACCCTTATGGGATCCTGAAGTGTGCAAGGCAAGGACTTTTGACCACTAGGCTACTGCACCATACCCTTATGTTTCTTTTTAAAAATGATTTACATATTTGGAATCAGCATGATGGCTCAATGGCTAAATCCTCACCTTGTAAGCACTGGGATCCCATATGAGCACCAGTTCCTGTCCCAGCTGCTCCATTTCACATCCAAGCTCTATGTTTGTGGCCTGGGAAAGCAGTCGAGGATGACCCAAAGCCTTGCGACCCTGCACCTGTGTGGCAGACCCAGAAGAAGCTCCTGACTCCTGGCTTCAGCTCAGCTCAGCTCTGGCTATTGCCATCATTTTGAGAGTATATCAGTGGACAGATCTTTCTGTTTCTCCTTCTCTCTGTAAATCTGCCTTTCCAATAAAAATAAATAAATCTTTAAAAAAAAAAAGGTTATTCATTTGAAAGGCAGGGTTACAGTGTGGTGCACAGAGCTGGATCTTCCATCTGCTGGTTTACTATCCAAATAGCCACCACAGTCAGGTCTGGATCAGGCCAATGCCAAGATCCCACCCTGGTCTCCATCTAAAGAAGCAGTCTTCTGATGCCTTCCCAGGAAGAACAAGCAGGACTCAAAATGACACCTTTTTGGGATGTCAACATGGCCTGGGGTGGCTTAACCTACAGCACCAAAATACAAGCCCCTCAACTTTCAGGGGCCTACACTGTGGTTCAACAGGCTAATCCTCTTCCTGCTAGCACTGGCATCCCATATGGACACTGGTTTAAGTCCTGGCTGCTCTACTTCCAATCTAGCTGTTACAGCCCTTTGATGAGTGCATCAACAGATGGAAGATCTCCATCTCTCTGTAAAATCTGCCTCTCAAATTTAAAAAAATATATACCTTTTCACATACACATACACACACACATTAAATAATTTTTACTTTCTGTATGTATATATATATATATGTATATCCCTATATTTATAAAATTTATAACGCCCATTTTCTGAAATTGGAATATTGTTGACAAAAGTCTTCAAAAAGATTTGACCCTAGTGTGGAGTTTGACTTTTGAATTTTCAATCCCAGGACATTTGGATTGAAAAAATATGCTTTCCCACGAAACCAATCAAAAAACAATTGCTCAGGGCTACCCCTGTTGTCTAGTGTATTAACTGCCACAGCACGGTTTGAGGGGAGTGGTGAGATCCTATGCAGCTTGCTCACCAAAATCAAGCGCTTTAAAACATCTTGGAACAAATCTGAACCCATCTCAGGACTAGATTTGTAAATATATTTCATTGCCTACATGGTTTTTAATGGAAATATATGATGATTTACAACACACAGTACCATGTAATAACGATGTTTATAGAAACATGGACACTATACTCTTTGTATATGTCCTCTTCATACTGTGTCAAAATGCAACTTGTTCTGATGAGTAAGAAGATCGGGGAGCTATGGACTGGAACAGGAACACTGGAAAGTTCAAAACCTTCCCTTTTAAAAGCCTCATCCTAGCTGCAAGGTAAATGATAGCCTGGCTAGATCTCTTTCTTAAACAGAGATGACGGTAAAGTGCTCAGCACTTGGGTCTTGGAATTCAATAACATAACGCATGTAAAATACTGTGTAAATACAAATCACTAGGTAAATATTAGAGTTAAGGGTATCACCGAATACCTGTAACTGTTAATCGCCTTCAAAATGTGCCTCTCCCATAGCCCCTAAAAAGTGTTTCTACATTAAATCAAGCTGACTCAAACTAACAGACTCATTTTCATGGGCAAATTGGCTTCAACAAAAAGCAGGTATTGGCTGGAAGCCTAAGGTGCTTTCATTCCCTGTGCACTCCCCTATATCAAAGAAACACCCCCACTGTTCAAATGAGCAGTTACTGTATCTGAAGTTCTATCTGGTTTTACGTGTTTGGGTTTGTCAACTGGATTTTACGGTCGAGAATGGCAGTTTTTATACTTGAGTCTTTGCTCTGGTGGTTAATTTCTGGTAAAAAAAAAAAAAATAGTGATGACTCTGAGCTCAGCAGGGCAACCTGGCTTAGCCAGATACAGCCAGAAGCAAGCATCATTTCTATGTAATTTCCTTTTTGGTGACAGGAAAGGGAAAAAAAAAATGTCCTTCTTTGAAAACATGTCTCATAGAGTACTAAAAATTCCGCAGGGGGTGGGAAAAGCTTTCCTTCATGACATGACAGGAATCTGTAAGTAACACTTTTAAATTAGGACCTTTCCTTGGTAACAGTAGTTTAATTTTAAAAAGAATCTTTAGGATTCAGAGATGTGAAAGGTGCTACACCTTTTAAAAAAACAAAATACTATCTTTGGATGATTTGGCAATAGGATAGATAAAAGCAAACAGAAATCTTGCTACCTTGTTAGCACCAGCAACAAACAAACAAACAAACAAACAACAAAAACACGTTATTGCGTAAGTACACAATGGTCTATTGTGTACTTATTAGAATAAGCAGAGTCAGCTTCCATCTTCAGGCAACCAAGCTCAGAAACAAGTTCATAAACTCAAGTCACCTCAATCCACATTTTAAAGGGGCAGCCTTGATACTGTGGATTCACATGGGGCAACAGGCTTTGACATGTATTCAAGTACAGCCTTGATTCCATAGTCACTTGGATGGAAAAAGTCCTCTTTTTTGGACAGTATTCAAGTTCAAATACCCATGTTTGCCCTCCCCTGCTGGGTTATAATATTGGCTAAGGTCTGGTCCAAGAAGGTCCTCGCCTCTTAGGTACAGCCCCCAAGATAGGCTCCTTTCAACAGCATACCCTCTCTGACCAGCTCCACATCTCATTTCTTTCCTTCTTCCCTTGCAGTTCTAGAAGCCTGGCCTTGGTGAGAGTTGCCCACAAACTATCAAAACCACATGAGCAGTGCCTTCGGAGCATGGTTGGGAGCCTGGGCGGAGCTTCTCCCTTTATGTCCCCACTTCTCCCAGACAAGGAAAAAAGACAGAGACAGAGACAGAGAAAGAGAGAGAGGGAGAGAGAAAGAATGTGGAGAGAGAGAGAGAGAGAATGTGGAAAGAGAGAGAGTTACCCACGGTAGAAGCACCTCCTGTTTAGGTTGGTAAAGGGGTGTAAACATCCAAGCATGTGAACATTGCACATGCTCCAGAAAGTCTAGCTTGCTTGCACTAGTCCCAGATGGGCCACCCCAAAACACTAGTCTCCCAAGAAGAGGTTCTCCAATCACACAGCCCAGACACAGCCATGGATTTCTCTGCTTGTGGGGAGACAAACTTCCAGGCAGACAGGACTGGGTTTTGTTTCCTGTGCTTCACACACCAGAGCATGTGGGAACATGCGGTCTTCAGCTTATTCAGCTAAAATGTAAGCTGCAGACTGGCAGGACCTCAGGCCAGGGCAAACATGCCACGCTCCCATGGGCTCTTTGAAATGGAACAACATTAGAAAGTTGTGTGAGTCAGAACAACAGCTCCAAGTAGCATCTCCCATGGTGCCTTCCTCGGGATGCCAACTGCGTCAGCCTGCTCCCATGTGACACAGCACATACATACACATTCACACAGTTGTATTCTCTTCACCACATTTCTTCTCCTTGCCTCTCCTGATGTCTTGGAAGAGGCCTCACTGGGTCCTCTGACTGCTGTGGAACTGGTTCCACATTGAGTGTGTTCATCCCATGATGCAGGGCCAGAGTCTGTTCCCAGCAGTGCTGTAATACCCCACTCCCTAACCATTACTATTGCTGAAGGGAGATTCTGTGATGCTGTTCAGAACTCTCTTGGGGGTATATCTGGAGTGTTGTGCTTCACCTGGGACTAGCAGGAAAAGGGCCTATAGAGGAAAGGGCCAAGCTACAGGAGTTTGCAGTGCTGTTGAAACACCAGAGAGCCATCAGGACAGCAGGGAATGAGGCACGAATAGCTGCTATAGGTCAGTGGGTAAGACACAACTCCCAGTGTGAGAGGAGCCTGGTGTGTGTGTGTGTGTGTGTGTGTGTGTGTGTGTGTGTGTGTGTGTGTGTCTCGTTTGTTTTGGTTTTGGTTTAGGTTTTTAAAATTTCTTCATTTCACTTCAAAGAGTTACAGAGAGAACAGGAGAGATGGAGACAGAGAATATTCTATCTGCTGGTTCACTCTCTAGAAAACTGCAATGGCCAGAGCTGAGCTATTCCAAACTTGGAGCCAAGGGCTTCTTCTGGATCTTTCACTTCAGTGCAGTGGCTCAAGGGCTTGCCAGGTCATAAGCAGGGAGTTAGATCCAACTGGCACGTATATGGGATGTTGACACCTCAGGCAGAGGATTAGTTGCTACACCACTGCACCAACGGCTGAAGCCTGGGTTCTACACATGGTGATCTATTTAACATTATCTAATCACTCTACTTCTTTTTTTAAGATTTATTTATTTTTATTGGAAATGAAGATATACAGAGGAGGCAGAGAGGAAGATCTTCCATATGCTGATTCATTCCCCAAGTGGCCACAACAGCCAGAGCTAAGTTGATCCAAAGCCAGAAGGCAGGAGCTTCTTCTGGGTCTCCCATGTGGGTGCAGGGCCCCAAGGCTCTGGGCTGTCCTCAACTGCTTTCCCAGGCCACAAGCAGGGAGCTGGATGGGAAGCAGTGCCACTGGGACATGAACCAGCACCCATATGGGATCCCAGCGCACATAAGGTGAGGATGTTAGCCACTAGGCTATTGCACTGGGTGCCATTCCACTTTTTTATCTGTGATATGGGGTGGGAGTTGGGAAGTGGAAAGAGTAATTCTACTTTCTTTACAGGATTCTTACAAGGATTAAATAAGAACACATAGAAACTATTCATCAGCACACTTAAATAACAGACTGATGGAATTATAACTCCTTATGAAGGACTATACTATTGTAACAATATGGGGGAAATCAGTCCGGGAGTGGGAAATTGGAGGGGTGGAATCCCAGACCTTATGTAATTGTAAAATAAAATTCAAAATCCAAAATTCAAATTTTAAAAAATCATTAAAAAAGAAAACATTCATCAGATATCACACATGGAAAGTGCTAATGATTATGAGGTTGATGAGGAAGATAGAGCGAAGGGTCCCCAGACCACCACAGGTTCAATGGTTCACTAGAAGAACACACAGAATGCAGAAACATTATAATGCACAGCATAGTTGTGGCTAACATCAGTGAGAGGACACAGACTAACATCAGTAAAGGGAGTGTGTGCACAGAGCCAAGGGCAGGCATTCAGATGATCTTGCCCAGTGGAATCACACACAGAGTTCGGCTCTACTAGCAGTGACGTGTACCAAGTTGCATGAGGTCTTGCCAGCTAGGAAGGCACACCTGAGCCTTGGTGTGTATGGTTCTTATTGAAAGACAGTGACCCAGACAAGAAATGCCCATGAGGTTGACCTGGGTCACTCATTAGGCCCTCCAGAGGTCACACTGTTAGCAGGAATCCAAGGCCCCAGATAAATAAAGACATTTTTAGCAAAAAAGATATTTCCAAGGGCCTAGAAGCTAGCTCCCAAGAGCTCCCAGGACCAACCTGTCTCCACGATGTGTGGAGTTCAGACAACTCAGGTCTGCTGGATTCAATGCATGAAGAGGCCTAGACAGGTGGCAGCTACCAGTTAGAACTTAAACCCGCTAAGGCTGAGCCTAGCTATTATTTCAGTAACTAAGTTTTAAATAATGCCTTAATCATAGCTATCAAATTCTGATAAGGGAAGAAAATAAGTTTAGAGGAGTGGGAGGATGTCACCAATCATAAAAGCAGGTGAAGGGAATGGAAGGAGAACAGCAAGGTCATTGCAAAACAGCTTAACTCAGAGTTCGGGTTTGAAAAAAATATTTTTTAATCGAGTTACATTGTCTTTACATGAAAGGCGAGGAGAGAGAGAAAGAGAGAGGCCTCTCATCTGCTGATTTCACTACTCAAATGATTACAATGGTGAAAGCTGTGTCAGGTTGAAGCTGGGACCAGGAGCTCAACCCAGATGTGCCACACGGTAGCAGAAACTCAACCAACTTGAGCCATCACCTGCTGCCTCCCCGAATGCGCTTTAGCAGGAAACTGGTGCAGAAATGGAGGCAGGGCTCAGTCCTAGGCACTCTGATATGGAATGTGGACATCCCAAGCTGCAGCTTAACTTCATGCACCACAACACCCGCTCCAGGGCTTGGGTTTTTGAGACCCAAAAAGAGAAGCTGAATCTTCGTGCAAGGGTCTGGGAAGTAGGTAAGGTCCAAGAGTGGCAAGAGAATGAGTGTTGGTTTAAATCCCAAAGCAAAAGGGTACCCCAAGGGCACCCCAAGTCTGGTGAAAAGAACAGGAAATGGGTTATGGAGGAAACAAAGAAGCTCTATTCCCAGTGGAAGAGTTTGACCTGAGTGTCCTGCAGACTGAACTGGGCGCTGTGTCCAAGGTCCAGCACATCCTGGGTATAGGGATCCAGGCTGGCTCTCAAGGAGGTGGCCAAGCTCCTCCCCCAGGAACAGCTCAGAGGAGAACAAGAGGGGCCATAGGAGCAGGAGATCCAGGCCCCCTACCTACATTTCAGTATAGACTGAGGGTAAACAGTAAGGACAGAAACTGTGACGGAATCCCAAGCATTTGGAGTTGGGTGGGTTTTTTTTTTTTTAACGTGTGTGTGTGTGTGTGTGTGTGTGTGTGAAAGAGAGAGAGAAAGAGAAATAACATTAGGAGAAAAAATGCTTTGGGAATGTTCACAGCTCTCCATCACTGGAGAGAGTCACCCCCCCAACACACATGTCAAGATTTATTAATGTATTTGTTTATTGAAAGGTGCTTACAGAAAAACAGAATCTTTCACTTTCTGACCTACTCCCCCAATGGCTGCAAGGGCCAAGTCTGAGCCAAGCCGAAGCCTAGAACTCTGTCCAAGTCTCCCACATGGATGACAGGAGCCCAAGCA
The DNA here is from genome assembly GCF_030435755.1 of Ochotona princeps. Lineage (NCBI taxonomy): Eukaryota > Metazoa > Chordata > Mammalia > Lagomorpha > Ochotonidae > Ochotona > Ochotona princeps. Next base: position 75,990,513 of record NC_080836.1, read on the forward strand.
CTTGGGCCACCCAAGCACTAGCAGGGAGCTGGATTAGAAGTAGAACAAGGGGGCCCTCAAACCAGTGGTCAGATGGGATGCCAGCAATGCAGGCTGTTAGTCGGTCATGCTGAGCCACAATACCAGTTCCTAATCACCTTTCAGACAGAAACAGAGCAACGGGGGGGGGGGGGGGGGGGAAGATATGTGTTCTACTTTGAGGTCAGACATACAAAGAGAACTTCCACCAGAGAAGACAGCATTGAGGACCACATTTGGAAGAAGGGTAAGCAGGTCAAATTCTGAGAACTTGTAGCTCAGGATAGCAAAGTGAGCCAAGAGCAAAATACCATGCAAATCATTTGGTCAAAGGGCAGACAGAGTTGTCTTCTTTCCACTGTGACAGAATCCAGGTTTTTGGGCTCCAACACCAACTCCACCTGGCAGCTCAACCCCTTGCTCCTCCCTGTCCCCTGCCCCCAAATGTATTCCTCACATACATACTTCTCTTTGGGACTCCTATCTGAAAGTGAAGAAGATAGGTCTAATTGAAGTGTCCTCTTACTTAACCACATTGTGTTTGGCCGGGATCACAACACCCACACACTGTCTTCTTGTAATTGTCATCTGAAAGGAATCACACAGTCCCAGGAACCAGAGAAATCCTGCCTCCTCTCATCACAGAATTTTTCCAAACTTACACATTTTACGGTGTTGAATTACATCAATAACATTAAAATATTGCCATGGCATTATGATAAAATATGTGTTTAATTTGTTTTTTCCAGATTCCAAGAGATGACCCTAAGGACTTTAAACCTTGGTCAATCCCTGTAGCGTAACACTACTGTCACTTCCTCAAAGGTAAGATCTATAAGTTCAAAGATGATTACTCCAACAGAAAAAAAATCAGCCAGTCCAATAGTTTCAAACTATGTTCTATGAATTCTATGATTGCACAATTGTGTAAATTGTATTTTAAACCAATTTATCTGACCCACCATTTTAGCACTTTAACACAAGACATGTGTGTTTTGGGATGCTAACAATGGAAAGGTAGGGTGTTTTAAACAACATTAGCAGTTTTTCATTTTATAATGAAACTAAACAGGAAACTGCAGTGCGTTCAGATATTTTATAATTCTACTCTGATTAGTTTGGGAAGTATGATTTGAATGTCCAACACCAAATTCAAATGCATTGATCATTGCACTTAAGATTCACTAGTCCTATTTAGGAAAGCTGTATGTTAGTATTTCTTGAACTACATTTTTGTGCTCTTAGCACAAAACACAGAGCAGCGAAGGCTTTGGACAGTGGTCAGAGCATTTCCCCAGGAATCATGCTGGTCAGAAGAAATACATTTTCATTGTTAGCAAAATAAAATTTTACTTCTCTGCACACTTAACAGCAAATAACAGAGAAGTTGACATATGGTGAAACACAGAGAGCTACATCTAAATTTAGATACAACTACGCTTTCATTGAAAGATAATTTTCCAATTAAATGTCTAACAACCACTAGTGGGTTTTTTTTAAAAGATTTATTTATTTTCTGAAAGGCAGAGTAACTGAGAGAAGGAGAGAGAGAGAGCACTTCCATCCATTGGTTCAGTCCCCAAATAGCCATAGGCTGGAGCTAAGCTGATCTGAAGCCAAGAGCCAACAATTTCAACCAGGTCTCCCACACAGATGCAGAGACCCAAGTACTTTTTATAATTATTCTCTTTTCTTTTTCCAGGTGTTTCAGTTTTGCATGAATGAAAAATGTCTTCTTGATTTTCACTGGACTCCAAATTTCTATTCTCAGAATATTATGGATGCAAACACACACACACACACACACACACACACTATATTCAAGCCTGATCACATTCACATCAATCATTGTCTACAGCTTACTTAGTTAGACTGCCCAAGCTATAGTCTACCACACATGTACCCTACTATCCAAAGAAGAAAGATTTTATGCAGGTTACTTTAAAACCAATCACAGATATGTTGCTGTAATCATTCGTTTTTCCCTTTCTGGCTGCATGCAGTGCAAGTGGCTTGAAAATACAGATTTGAATCATACAGTGAGAGACACATCTCAGTAGAGGAAGGCGGAATCACTTTTGCCAGTAATGGGTTTGAAGGCACAGAACAGCAACAAATGATTCTGCATGATTTTGTTGCATCTAAGTCATCAGTTGGCTGTGGGTCTCTATATGTGTATGTAACAGCAAAGGAATAATATTTTCTTCACATACATCTACTGTTCAATTGGTTAATATTCTTTTGGAATTTAGAGGGTTTTCCCTCTGGATTTATTAATGAAAAACACCAAATCTACTAAGAGATTTTTCAGAAGTATCATGTGGCTCAGTTTCCCATATATCAAAGTGTGTAACAAGGAACAAAGGAATCGTAAATTATCATCACATCTAAGCTGTTGCTTAAAACATGCAGAACCCTCCAACTTCTACTAACCCGACACAGAGGGGCCTTCAGAGAAGATGAAAACATTGCGCAAATTGGGCCTGGCTTGGCCAGAAACTAAGGGGGAAAACAGATCACTCACAAGATCAGGCAGAAATTCACATGGCAGGGTGACCGCCATGGTCTGCAGAGCCTGTGGTAGTGTGTAAGACGGGGTGGAGCTAAGCGTGAGAGAGGAGCTTTACAGTGCTGTCCAGGGAGGCTGCAGGTCCTTGGAGGCCATCAGCTTGGCACAAAGGGACAGGGACACAGCTGCCCGCAGACCCGTCTTCACAGGCTCCCCTAGGAGTCACAGGAAGGACGCGAGGCAGAAGGAGCAGAAGCAGGACACATTTCAGAAAGCACAGATTATCTGGTAACTCAGTGGCAATGGCAGGGATGAATGCAGATGAAAACCGTAACAAATTAAAAAAAAAAGCTTTTGAAAATAAAATCCTTAACTATGTAATCAAAACAGGGTAAGAAATTTGTTTCATCATTTGTATCACTTTAACTGATAGTAAATACTTTAAAAAATTGGTCTATTAGGGCTAAGGATGTTTAATGGACATTAATTCACTTACCAAACTATAAAGCAATTAAAAAGGAATCTGAATGAAGAATTCTTTTTGTGAGTTGATGCAGTAAAAGCTGGGACAGGGGCCAGCTTTGTCACATGGTATGTTAAACCTTCATGTGTGGTGCCAGTATCCCATATGGGCACTGCTTCAAATCCTGGCTGCTCCACTTCTGATTTGGGCTCCCTGCTAATCTGCTAATGTGCCTGGGAAAGCAGGGTGGGCTAGCTGAAGTCCTTGGGCCCCTAAACCCTTGTGGAAGACCGAGAAGAAGCTCCTGGCTCCTCGCTTCCAAACAGCCCAGCTCAAGTGCTTGTGGCCATTTAAGGAGTAAACCAGAAGATGAAAAATCTCTCTGTGTCTCTCCTTCTCTTTCTGTAACTCTGTCTTTCAAATAAATAAATAAATCTTTAAAAGAAACCAATCTGGAATAGCAGGGCCAGTGTTAAGCTGTCACTTGGGATGTTTGCTTTCCATATCGGAGTGCCAGTATTTGATACTTGATTAATAATCATACCACCCAATTTTAAAATTTTAATTCAGTTAATCAAAAGGCTGAACAATACCAAGCGAGGCACTGAGGGAGGAATAAAGAGACAGAGATATTCCATCTGGTGGTTCACTCTGTAAACACACAGGCTAGGGCCCGGCGGCGTGGCCTAGCGGCTAAAGTCCTCACCTTCAACGCCCCGGGATCCCATAGGGGCGCCGGTTCTAATCCCAGCAGTTCCACTTCCCATCCAGCTCCCTGCTTGTGGCCTGGGAAAGCAGTCAAGGACGGACCAATGCATTGGGAAGAGGTTTCAGGTTCCCGGCTTCGGATCGGCGCGCACTGGCCCGTTGCGGCTCACTTGGGGAGTGAATCATCTCTCCTTCTCTCTGTATATCTGACTGTAATAAAATAAATAAATCTTTAAAAAAAATCACCCAGGCTAAAGCCAGGACTCTGGAGCTCAATCTGAATTTCACACATGGATGGCAGAGATCGAAGTATTTAAATCACCCACTGTGGTTGGGTTGGCCAGGGTGTGCATTTACAGGAAGCTGGATCAAAAGAGGAGCTAGTATTTGAGCATTGACTTAAGCAGTGACTTACTATGTCAAATGCCATCCCCATTTCACACCACCCCCTTAACTGCCCACTCTCCACCATGGAACTTGATGTGGTTGTTTTGAAGAAAGCTAATTGTATCCTACTAAGGTCTGCAAATTTCCCCAAGGCAGTTTTTTTTCCCCCCAAGGCAGTTTTAATACTGCATCTTTAAAAAAAAATTTTTCTTTTTCATTTTTTTATTGGAAAGTCAGAGATACAGAGATAAGGAGAGACAGAGAGGAAGATCTTCCATCCAATGATTCACTCCCCAAGCAGGCTCAGCAGCCAGAGCCCAAGCAGCCGCAACAGCCAGAGCTGAGCCAATCCGAAGCCAGGAGCCCAGAGCCTCTTCTGGGTCTCCCACACAGGTGCAGGGTCCCAAAGCTTTGGACTGTCCTCCACTGCTTTCTCGGGCCACAAGCAGAGAGCTGGATGGGAAGTGGTGCTACCGGGATTAGAACTGGTGCCCATATGGGATCCCGGCACATGCAAGTCAAGGACTTTAACGGGTAGGCTACTGCACCAGGCCCAGGAGTTTCTTCTGAGTCTCCCACCTGGGTGCTGGGGCCATCCAGATGAGCTATCTTCCTGCTGCTTTTCCCAGGTCATTAGCAGGGAGCTGGCCTGGAAATAGAGTAACTAGAATTTGATTTGTTTTTTGATTTTTTGCAGTGTCATCTTTTTAAAAAAATTTTTTATTTTTATTTTGAATTTTGAATTGTGAGGTACAATTTTGTGTTGGCTGGGATGCCCCCCAAACTCCCAACCCCATCAGATTTTTCCCATATTGTTACAATAGTGTAGTCCTTCATAAGGAAGTGTAATTCTATCAGTCTCTTATTTAAGTGTATCCTGACATTGTTGGTCAAATGTCAGACAGTCCAGCATCCCATTATCTACATATGTCCAATAGTTTCATTGGGATTCTGTCTTTCATCTGGATGCATGGATGCATGTTCCGTTATACCCCCACATCTGTACATGATGGACCCCAGTACTCCATCACTATACATTACCATAAGTAAGAAGCCATGAAACAAGGTCAACAACTGGTATGAGTTAGAACAGCCACAACAACAACATCAACAATGAATTACAGTACCATGAAAAAAAAAAAAAAAGAACTTGATTTGGCAGCTGTATGGCATTCCAGTATGGTAGATCGAAGTTTTAACAGCTATGTTACAATACCAGCTCCTTATTTTGTTTTAACAAATCCCATGAACATTGTATAATTTGAAATGTAGCTATGATTACCCAAAACGCAAAATTGTTTGGAAACATTCTGGTTTCAATTTATCTTCCAGAAGTTCATGTGCTGGGAATGTAATCATGAAATGTATATGGTAATGGTATTTGGATGTGGGGGCCTGGGACAATAATTAGAGTTAGACAATGTCAGGAGAGTGGAATCCAGAATAGCCTCAGTGACTACAAGCCTGAGCTACCCCACCTGCCCTGTATCACCAATGCCTTTTGCCATGTTTCAATGCAGCAGCAAGTGGACCCTCACCAGAAACCAGGATCATGCTCACTCAATAGCCTCCAGTACCAGGAACTAAATAAATTTGCTCTTTATAAATGATCAGTCCATGAAATTCAGTAATAGAAAAAGAGTAAAACAGCTTGTCCTTTCCAACTATTTTCTAAATAATCCTTTAGAGAAATGAGAGCTTTCACTTGAATTTGTCATCATTCCTATGCAGAGAGAGAAAGGAAATAAGAAGAGGGACAGGTGTTTGGTGCAGCAGTGCCACTCCGGATGCAGTGCCAGTGCCTGAGTTCACATCCTGGCCCCACTGCTGATGCCAGGAAGCAACAGATGCTGGAGCTCACGGACGTGGCCCCTGCCATCCAAATAGGAGATGCAAACTGTGTTCTTTCTTACCATGCTATACTTTACATATATCTTGCATGCCCACTATCCCTACTCTCATGAGTGTACTTGGAGGCACGGACAAGATAGGCTGCTGGCTGTGAATATCTCCTAATAACTCCCATTCCTCTCTCATCTACTGGGGGAGTACTGTGTTGCAGCAGTTGAGATGCCCTTGGGGAGGGCACTGGGTCACTGTGGCACAGCCGCTTCAGCTGCTACCTGCAACATCTGCATCCCACATGGGAACTGTTTCCAGTTCCGGCTGCTCCACTTCTGATCCAGCTCCCTGCTAAAGCACCTGGGGAAGTACGAGAAGATGATCCTTGGCCCACTGTTATTGATGTGCAGACTTGAAGTTCCTGGCTCCTGGTTTTCGACTGGCCCGGTGCTAGTCCTAGCCCCAGCAGCTGTTTGGGGAGTAAATCAGCTGATGAAAGGTCTTTGTCTCTCCCTTTCTCTATCTATGTAATTCTGCCTTTCAAATAAACAAATCTTTTTAAAAATATATAAATTTGTCTCTCTCCTGTCTTTGCCTTTCAAATAAATACAAATTTTAAAATATATATACTTATAGAATCCTGGTGAGAATGATTTTGGATTATGAATAACTTCAATCTGCTTTAAAGAAAATATTTTTGCTAACCTTGATCATTTTTATTCACAAACTGCTTTGTAAACATCCTCACATCAGATGGTAATACAACCCTTAATGTAACATTATAAAACATAGGTCAGGGGCCCGGCGGCGTGGCCTAGCGCCTACAACGCCCCAGGATCCCATATGGGCGCTGGTTCTAATCCCGGCAGCTCCACTTCCCATCCAGCTCCCTGCTTATGGCCTGGGAAAGCAGTCGAGGACGGCCCAATGCATTGGGACCCTGCACCCGCGTGGGAGACCCGGAAGAGGTTCCAGGTTCCCGGCTTCGGATTGACGCACACTGGCCCGTTGCGGCTCACTTGGGGAGTGAATCATCGGATGGAAGATCTTCCTCTCTGTCTCTCCTCCTCTGTGTATATCTGGCTGTAATAAAAATGAATAAATCTTTAAAAAAAAACAAAACATAGGTCAGAACTGTCTCTGGATGGTCTCAAATACAAACCAAGGCTTTTAAAGGGAGGAAAGAGGAAAGAAGGCATTTAAGGGGGAAAAAAAAGAGGGAGGTATTCTGGCTGTACTTGTGAGAATTGATCTGCAAGTGGAGAAAAGGTCATAGTGAAGTTAGGAAGTTATCGCAAAAAGTTAGTTAGAAAACCCTAAATCAAGATAATACCAAAACTGATAAATGTGGCAAGTACTGAAGATGTGCTTTGTGAGCACAGGTCTCTTTATTAGGTGTGTTTAGCAATACTGAGTAAAAGGATACAATCCTAGGTAGGTGAAGGGGGATTCGTTCGGGTTATCAGCTCACCTGCGTATGACAGTTGACAAGTCCCACAACAAGCCGTCTGCAGGCACAGGGGCTGGACTCCACAGATATTTGTTCAGCAGTTCAGTAGATGGGCTGGAATTCTCTTAAATGGAATCAATGTGCAATCCCCAAGAACTTCTGAGGCGGCCATGCAGGAAAGAGGAGGAGGATCTACCGCGCAGCCTATTCAGAGCACAGCGGCTGAGGCCAAGTTATATGTCCTAAGCAAACACTGTAAATGCCCAGATTGGGTAAGATGGGTAAGGAGGGGGGAGAATGAAAAGAATCACTGGATCTGTTAACAATTCCACAGAAGAACGTTAAGGAAAGTAATTCTCCACGAAGTTGGAGACACAGAGGTCAGATAGTCAAGGAAAACAAGGGACTATTTCTTCAAAACGCTAGACAGGAGAAGCAAGGCCCAGAAAGGTGATTTCAGGTCGCGAACTTTGGGGGTTTTGTAGGTAGTGAGGTAGCAGATGGAGATGGGCCAAGATCTTAAGGGGAAATGAGGTCGCCTCCGGAGACACAGTCCGCCTCTGTATGGCGTTGTGTAAGGTCCCCAGGGATTCTCCCCAGCACTGTCCCATCTGACTGCAGACAGCGCTAGTAAGAGTGCTTCTCAAAGCGTGGCCCCCAGAACATCAGCGTGGCCCATCAGAGAGCTTGTCTGCAAGGCTTTTGACGTGGGTCCCACACCAGCCCTGCAGAACATGCCAACTCCGCAAGTGGAGCCCAGCCTGCAGTGGACAAACCCTCCAGGGCGTCCTGCCGCTCTCCAAGTCCCCCCCCCCCCCCCCCGCAGCCACTTCCCGGGGGAGACGCTGCAGCCGGAGACAGCGGCGGCGTGGCGGCCGCGAAACCTCGCCGTGAACCCTTAGGACAGGCCCGGCTCGCTCCAGGGAAGGACAGCACATGACCCCACCCAGCCAGCCGCCGCAGAGCAACGTCGCCCCGCTGGGGCCTTCGCCAGAGCCCTGGCCGCCAGCCCCCGCCCGCTGCGAGGCGAGGAGTGGCTTCCTGAGGCCCAGCCAGCAAGCCGGGCCCGCCCCCGGCCTCGGCCGACGCACAGACCCAGCTGCCTCAGCACCCCCAGCCCCCTGGGCTCTGACTTCCGGCGCCCTGGACTGGGACTCCGAGAGGATGAGTCCAAGTAGGAGACTGACGGGGGAGGGGGAGCCTCCTTTTCCCACTCGGTGTGGGGGGAAGAGGGATGACACAGTAGAGGTGGAAAGGTAGGCTGGTGGGGGGACAGGCACCCACGCACCCTGGAGCTCAGCAGGAGAATGAAGCAGCCTGAAAACCCTTGCTCCCTGCCGCTGCCTTCCCTCCCTTCCCTCTCCCCTCCCCAAGCTTCCGGCAGTGGAACAGGCGGAGGTGTCGGGCTGAGCTGGGAGGGACGCGAAGTGGTGCAAAGGAAAAGAAATCTCGCGATAGCAGAGCGCCTGGCGGGGGCGGCACCTCTTCCTTCGTCCTCCTCCTGCTCGCCTTAGTTCCGGTCACAGAGGAGACACCGCCGCAGTTGTCGCCACCTCGGGATTTCTGGCTCTTTTCTCTTCGCCTTAAATTCGGTGAGGCGCGGCGCCCACTTGGTCCCTGCCGAGGTGGCTGGCTCGTCCGTCACCGGGCAGAGGGCCAAGGAGGCGGCTTGTCCTGGAAGGCGCCGCCGCAGGAGGCCGGACTGGAGCTGGGGCCTGGATTCGAGGGCTGCCCTCAGCAGGGGAGGCCGGGCGGCGACGGCGGCTGCGGGGCTGGGTGCGCGCCGCCCGGGCCCGGCCTGGGTAACAAAGCGCCCGTGGCCTCTCTGTTGGGTGGCGATGTACGCGTGGAGGGGCTCCGGCGGGCGGGGCGCGGGAGCCGCCACCACCGCCGCTGCGGCCACCTCCTCCGCCGCTGCTTCCGCGGGAGGGCGGGCGGGCGGGCGGATGTACGGGGCGGCGGGGGCCCCGGCGCGGAGCGCCTCGGCGCCTGTGGTCCGCTCCTTGCGGCGGCCGGCACCGCAGGCGACCGGGTCAGTGGACGCGGGCCCGAGGGGCATCCAGGGCGCCCGCTGGCGCTGAGGGAGAGGGGCTCCCGAGCTGGGGCGGGAGCCGCGGGAAGGGTGTGGGTTGCAAGGCACGTGTCTGGGAGGAGACTGGGACTGTAAGGGTGTGGGGTAGAGGAAGCTAGAGCTGCTGACTTACAGTTTTTGCAGGCCCAAGAGGTGCAAAAGGCGCCGTGGCCATGGGCACGGCGCTAGGGCTCCATCGAGCTGTTCCCCAGGGAAGAGACTCCCCCATTGGAAGGACTTAGAACTGGCAGACGGGTTTTGACTACCACTTGACCAAGTTCTGTTGCACTTACAGATAGTGGAAGACATAGGCAGATGGAGGGAGGAATCCGGAATAAACAGTTATGTGTTTATGGTGGGGATTTGTCACCGCTCTGGCTTCATAAGGTCATCTAAGGTTGTAGTTCCGCCATCCTGACTTAGAGGCGTTCTCCTAAAGAGAAAGCAGATCTTTGAGGTGACGTTTACTTCAGGCGAAGGTCAGTTGTTCTTTGTGTTTGCACCAGCTGTATAGTGCCAAGCTAAAGGTGCATTCTGTTGGGTTTAGATGGGCTAGACTAAGGTTTGATACTTTGTAGATGAATGTTATGACGTTGGTATTTTTAAGGTCATGCTTTTCTTTCTCCAGGGTGTCTTTTATGAATAATCAAAAGCAGCAAAAACCAACGCTATCAGGCCAGCGTTTTAAAACCAGGAAAAGAGGTGAGTAAATGTTACTGACATAGGCCCATCTCGATCTCCCAAGTGACAAGGGCGCCTTTGCCTGGGCCATCCTCCACTGCCTGACCAGTTGCACCAGCAGGAGGCTGGACCAGAAGCCGAACTCAGCTTACACGGGATGCTTGGTATCTCAAGTGGCAGCCTGCCATCCTGTGCTACCCTCTGGCCCCAGCCATTTATGGTTTAATGTCTCTCTTAATAACTCCGAAATACCTTTTAATTCTGTCTTCACAAGGTTGTTTATTCAAAAGGCAGAGAGAGAGACCAACTGATCAACCTTCCATCTGCTGATTTAGTCCCCAGATACCCACACACAGCCCCAAGCCAGGGCCTGGTCTCTTGGTCCAGGTCTCCTGGGAGCTGGCAGGGATGCAGCGACCTCAGGCTACCTCTTAGGATGTGCTTTAGAAGTAAGCTGGGGCCAGAAGAACTATTAAGGAACACAGTGCGATATCCCAGAAGGGCTCTCAGAGTTGTAGCAGTTCCTCACCCTGTCCTGTATTTTTGTTATTGAGACAGGTAAATGCATCGCCCTAAAACTTAAAGAAAAATGCCAGAAAGGAGCTTCAATTTCTAATTAGCTGCCATTCCAAATATACTCTTAATGCTCATGTTTGTGCTGCTATCCCAGTTTTTATGTCAGTGTTTAAAGATTTGTTTTATTGGAAAGTCAGATTTACAGAGTGAGAGAAAGATCTTCCATTCACTGCTTCACTCGCCAAGTAGTCACAACAGTCAGTGCTGTGCCAGTCTGAACCCAGGAACCAGGAGCTGCCGCGCAAGGTGCGGGGTCCCAAGGCTCTGGACCATCCTTGACTGCTTTCCCAGACCACAAGCAGGGAGCTGCCGGGATTAGAACCGGCGCCCATATGGGATCCCGGGTGTGTGCAGGGCAAGGACTTTAACCACTATGCTATCGTGCCGGGCCCGACAACTTTTTCTTGAGCAAACAAGGCTAATTTATAAAAGGAGAGCACCTCACATGATCACTAATACTACAGGTTTTGTGAGATAAATCAGGTTTTATCCGTGAAAATAATTATAGAACAGGAGGATTCTGTGCATTGTAAGTATTTCCCAGCTTTTTGTATTAGTGGGTGTATTGAATTCTGTAGCAAGGCACTATTTTAAGTGATACAAAGCTAAAAGAGTTTTTGTTTAGAGAACTGGGTCAGCTCTGGCTACAAATGTGAGTGGCAGGTGCTTCGACATACATATTATGGAACCTTTCATAATTATTGTCTGCTCCTTACGTTAATGGTGAAGACACCAAAGTCTGATTCATTTTAGTCTTTGATGATTCTCTTAGTTTTAGCCAGTTAAGTTTTCTTATGGAACAGGAGCTGTAAGGTAGACCAGTTTGGTGGTGATGGAGAAAAACATCTGACTCCTATGAGTGTGGATTGCTGGTTCCACCCATGGATAAATAATAATAGCCAGGTACAGTGTGGTCAGCATCAGGGAAAGATGTCGTTTCCCGTTTCTGATAAAGCTCTTGGCTTCCTGGCTGGGGTCCATAACCATCTCTTTTGTCCCAAGACTAAGGATGTTTCTGAGAAACAGACACTTCTGTGCTAAAACCAGGAGAGCCCTGGGCATATAGGACTGTGTTGTCCTAGTGCAGTGTGACAATTGAAGTGTCATCTACCCTAGGTGGTGAAGGGAAAACCTTTCGTGGATTGTAAAAGCCATTCAGTAAAGACTAAGTCTGTGCCCAAAGCTGTGTTCTGAGTCCTTTCTGTTTTCTTGATATTTTGACATTCACAAGAGCTTTCTGACATATACTGTCCTCGTTAGCCTTGTACAGTGGAGGAATAAAGGTTTACAGAATAAGGCTAGTTGATCAAATTTAGATTAAGTGATCATTAGCATTTCTATTCTGAATGCTACAACAGTACCTTTTTAAGGTTTGTTTTTGTTGGAAACATAGATTTAGAGAAAAAGGGAAGATCTTCCATCCACTGGTTTGCTCCCCAAGTGGCAGCATTGGCTGGAGCTGAGCCAATCCGAAGCCAAGAACCAGAGCTTCCGCATCTCCCACAAGGGTGCAGGGTCCGAAGGCCTTAGGCAATCCACTACCGCTTTCCCAGGACAGAGGCAGGGAGCTGGAAGGGAATTCAAGCAGTTGGGAAATGAAATGGCATCCGTAAGTGATGGCATCACAGGATGAAAGATTAGCCTGTTGCACCATGGCATGGCCAGCATGGCCCTCAGAACCATTTTTGCTACCTAATTTCTATAACTCAGTTGCCTTTCTTAATGGGAATAAACGTGATTGATAGGAATAAAACAGAACTCCAAAACTTTACATCAAGTGTTCATTGTGCCATAAATGTGCTCTCTAAATACCAGGTGAGTGTTTCAGTGAGGAAAAAAAAACACGACATTTTAAAGGAAAAGAACCAGAAACTTTAGTGTATGGGCAAAATGTTAGCGGAATGAAATTTAAAGTTTGAATTTTAGAATGGCTGGAAATTTGAAAAATGCTACAAGCAGTGATTAGGGCATTCCAGGTAGAAAATGGGTGAGGCAAAGGACCATGAAATACTACCATACTTAGCTCATCTTTGAGATGTGTTTAAAAATAGAAGAACTGGCCCATAGTGATAGCCTAGAAGCTAAATACTAACCTTGCAGGTGCAGGTTCATATCCTGGCTGTTCCATTTCGTGCTTGTGACCTGGGAAAGCTGTCGAGGATTGCCTTAAGACCTTGGGACCCTGCACTCCTGTGGGAGCTCCTGGCTCCAAATGGGCTCAGCTCTCGCCCTGTTGCGGCCCCTTGTGGAGTGAACCAGCGAATGGAAGATCTTCCTCTCTGTCTGCCCTTCTCCCTGTAAATCTGACTTCCAATAAAAATTAAAATAATTAATTAATTAATTTAAAAAAACACACAATTCTTGTGACTGACCCAATCCTGCCTTACATTTATACAGGAAAACCTTGGTAAGGGTATTATAAAGCTTGGATTTAACTTGTTTTTCCTTTCCTTTTTTTTTTTTTAATAACTGTTGAACTAAGATGACATGATGATGAACTGGTAACCTACTCAGTAGCTGAAACTTCATTAGTTGATGATTTCATGACATTTGGTAAGCATTTTAAAACTTAATGAATGATTTGGGTTCCCTCTCCTCCAGATGAAAAAGAGAGGTTTGACCCTACTCAATTTCAAGACTGTATTATTCAAGGCTTAACTGAAACTGGTACTGATTTGGAAGCAGTAGCTAAGTTTCTTGATGCTTCTGGAGCAAAACTTGATTACCGCCGATATGCAGAAACACTCTTTGACATCCTGGTGGCTGGTGGAATGCTGGGTAAGTATCTGTTTTGTAGGCTTACCAACAGAGGGAAGTGTATTGTATGGAAATTGTGAGCAATTCAGAATGTGGGCTGAGGTGTTAAGTGAGTTTGTGCTGTTTTTGGGGGGTTTGTTTTGTTTTGTTTGAGATTTATTTTTCCAGAAAGACAGAAAAAGGTCTTTTCAGCTGCTGACTGCAGTGACACAACAGTTGGAGATGGACCAGGCTAATTGCAGGAGCCTGGAGCTCCGTTTGGGTCTTCTGTGCAGGTGTCCATGTTGTAGTGCTTTATCCAGCACATCACTTAGGTTCTAGATTGAAAGCAGAGCAGCCAGGACTTGAACCCAGGTTCGTAGGGTGCTGGTACTGCCGCTGATGACTCTCAACTTTCATGAGACTGCATTGACCCCAGTGTTGTGTTTTTTGCCCTCATGGGCTTGGCCATGTTTCCTTCTGTGAAAACTAAGTTCGCATAATGTTCCCACAGAGTGGTTTTTTTTTCCTGGTCTGTATTTACACACACCCTTAATGGAGAAACCCCTGCCTGTTTTGTTAGGAAATACTTCTGTGTTTTAGAAAGCTCTATAATCTAGTCTAATATTTGGAATGTTGCAGCTCCAAATTGAGAGAGGTGCTGTAGATGTAGAGACATATCAACACTAGTATGAGGTTCTGGCTGCTCTACCTTCAATCCAGGTCCTTGCCTAATGGACCTGGGAAAACTGAGGACGGCAGCCCAAGTCCTTGGGCCCCTGCACTCATGTGGGAGAACCAAAAGAAGCTTCTGACTTCTGGCTTTGGCCTGGCCCAGTCCTGACTGGTCACATTTGTGTTGTGAGCCAGCAATGAACAATTTTTTTCCTCTGTTTCTCTGTAACACCACCTTTGAAATAAACAAGTAAATGTTTAAATAAAATTATAAAAGTAAAACATACTGGAAGAGAATAGCCTAAGTATTTTTAAAAGTTTTCATAGTACTGTAAAAGAAAAGCAATACCATTAATTCTGTAATAAGGAAATTCAAAGAGAGCACTTTGTACCCGCAAAGCCGTGCTATGGTGGAATCATAGTTCCATTTTATGCCTGCATAAGTGACATGTAATAAAACAGTTACCCGGTGGTAGAACCAGAGGCTTGAAGTTAGTAATATAATGCAATCAAGAAGGCTTAAAGGAAATAAACTGATAAGTTTTCAAGCACGGCCTAAAGAGAGTAACATGATGAATATCTGATCTGTTACTGACTGCAACAGTTAACACAATCCTACTTTGTACTACCACAGACTTCATGCTGTTACTTTTTTTCTTTTTAATGCAAAGTCTCAATTTGTGGGTTTTGTAGCATAGCCACTCGGAAGCTGGAAGGATTATTTTTATTTGAAAGGCAGAGTTATTGTGACAGGGAGGTAGTTGTATCTACCACCTGGTCACAACAGCAAAGGCTGGTGCAGATTGAAGACTGGAGCTTCTTCTAGTTCTACGATGTGGGTGTAGAGGCCCAAACACTTGGGTCATCTTCCATCTGCTTTCCCAGGTGTATTAATAGGGAGCTGGATGATAAATGGAGCAACCATTATTTTAACCCATGCTCATAGAATGATGACATCATTGGTAGAAGCCCAACCCACTATACCACAATCCCAACACCTTTAAATGGTTATTTTTTGTGGGGGAAGTTACATAATCAAAGCCAGCTCTGAGAATCTCCAGTTGAAAGGTTTGGCACTATTCAGTGGGGTGTGCTAAGCTTGATTGCTTTATTCCTGTATGAAGTGTTTTACTTCATTTATGCACATTGAACCAATCAGTTGTTCCTGCGGACAAGTTGATTGTTTCAATTCATTTCGAATGTTAGGTTATGTTATTTTATAATGGGAAATCCTTATACAGTGAGATTGAAATGATTGCTACTTCAAAACGAAGCTGCAAATTTTTGTGAATTCTACCTTAGCCCCAGGTGGTACATTGGCAGATGACATGATGCGTACAGACGTCTGTGTGTTTGCAGCACAAGAAGATCTAGAAACCATGCAAGCATTTGCGCAGGTAAATGAAACACTTCTTTCCACTTAGCTGCTGCCATCTTAAAGTGCTTAAGGAACATTCTGCCTTTAAAAGATTGCAGGTAGAAAGTAGAAGAAATTGAAGTTTTAAGGGATGCTGTTCTTGGTTCAGACAAATTAGAAACTTTGGAAGCATTACTGAGAAAGAAACAAAAGATTTGATTGGTTCTCCTTTTTCCCTTTAAGAAAAATGTCAAGTAAAAAGGCAAATTTGTTCCATACTCTGATTTCCATGGTTGAATCATTTATTGTACCACTGTTTCTGAAGGTTGCTACAGAATAATATTTGTACAATTTCAAGTGCATCCAACCTGAACATTGTTGCCTTATATCACAACATAAGCCTATTGAAAAGTGGCTAGTATTAAGTACTCATAGCATTGGTTACTTTATAGGATTTTGGAGTTGACAGACTTCTCAGGCTGTCTTACACAATTACAATTTGTAAGCTGTTACATACAGTGGATAGTATACTTGTTTTGTGTTTTAGAAATAATATAGAAAGTCCTTGGCTCTGACCTAGGTTTTTATCGGTGTGACATCTGCACATATATTAAATCTATTCAGTTTTTCTCATAGGTTTTTAACAAGTTAATCAGGCGCTACAAATACCTGGAGAAAGGTTTTGAAGATGAAGTAAAAAAGGTAAGAGACACATAGTATGGTTGTGGAAAACATTGGGATCACAAAATCCTAATTAATTAAATCTTAATTCTGTGAAGATTTGAGGTCTTTATTCCAAACAGATTGCATCAGGCTGAAAATTAAAGTGAAATTTTCTATCAGGGAATGGATGGAAAAGGATTTAGGTTAACATATTGAGTGAAATTTAGCCTGCCTGGTATTTGAGTCTCTGTCTCAGATATTTTGTGGATGTACAGAAAATCTGGCAAAGCTAGTAGTACTAGCACATGAAACACCAAACTTTGACCTGATTGTATTAGCTGGCTCATGAGGTGCATTTTGTCACCCATACTGTGTATATGATACTGAGTGACAGAGAGTAAGTGTATCCTCCGAGATCACTCGGCTGATGAGTGTTAATAACTGAGATATGCCCCAACCCATCCTTTTAACCTGATGTGGTGCACCCTACTGCTTCTCTTAATTTTCTTTAAACTTTTAACTGTTTACCTTTGCAGCTGTTGCTGTTCTTAAAGGGTTTTTCTGAGTCTGAGCGGAACAAGCTGGCTATGTTGACTGGTGTTCTTCTGGCTAATGGGACATTGAATGCATCCATTCTTAACAGCCTTTATAATGAGAATTTGGTTAAAGAAGGTAATTAACCTTTAGTCGAAGATGGTGTTTAGTTGGCTTAGGGTGGGGTACATAACAGGCTGAAAAGTGATCTGATGAAATTCTTTCCAGTTTAGTAGACATTAGATGTAAGTCATTAGGAACTAAGTCTAATGGTGTTCTTTAAGCAGACAATATATTTCCAAGGTTTAGGTGAAATGTGATTGTTTCTAATGAAAGTCAAAAGAAAAATACTGTGGAAACCCAGAGATTAGTGCCAATTAGAAGACTTGAAAACCAGTCTTCATGGAACGTGTAGAATTTGGGGGGAAAAAAAAGTCAAGCTAGAAAGAAAGCAGTTTCCTATTATGGCCTCAGTACTTGTTATTCTGTATAGTAGGTTTTCTTGTATTTTTTTAAAGGTAATTTTTCCGAGCTACTTTGAGCAATGAGTAGATAGTTGCCATACATTAAATAGGTGCCTTTGACTTCTTACCTTAGCGCCAAGTGTAGGAGTCCATTAGAAAGTAGTGAGTGGGGCCAATGTGGCTCAACAGGCTAATTGTACAATTGCAAGTATGATTTTCCCATATAGGTGCTGGTTCTGTACCTGCTGCTCTACTTTTCCATTCAGCTCCCTGCTTATGGCCTGGGAAAGCAGAAGAAGATGGCTCAAGTCATTTTAACCTGCACCTGTGTGGGAGACCCGGAGCTTCTGGCTTCTGATTGGTTCAGCTCCAGCCATTGTGGCCATTTAGGGAGTTAGCCAGCAGATGGAAGATCTTTCCATCGCTCACTAAATCTATCTTTCAAATGAAAATAAATCTATTTTTTTTTTTAAGATTTATTTATTTTTATTACAAAGTCAGATATACAGAGAGGAGGAGAGACAGAGAGGAAGATCTTCCGTCCAATGATTCACTCCCCAAGTGAGCCGCAACGGCCAGTACTGCGCCGATCCAAAGCCGGGAACCTGGAACCTCTTCCGGGTCTCCCACGTGGGTGCAGGGTCCCAAATCCTTGGGCCGTCCTCGACTGCTTTCCCAGGCCACAAGCAGGGAGCTGGATGGGAAGTGGAGCTGCCGGGATTAGAACTGGCGCCCATATGGGATCCCGGCACATGCAAGGCAAGGACCTTAGCTGCTAGGCCACGCCGCCGGGCCCCTCAAATAAAAATAAATCTTAGAAGGAAAGAAAGAAACCAATGAGCAAGTTGTAGTGGAAAAGGGAAGTTGGAGAGAAGTGGTAAACAATGGAATAGGGAAGGTCAGTGTTAAATTTGAGGAGAAAGTGAGTAATCACGTGGTTGGGGAGTTACTGTGATTGATGTCCAGGAAGGTCCTTGTGTTATCTCTCTTCTTTTACAGGGGTTTCAGCAGCATTTGCTGTTAAGCTCTTTAAATCATGGATAAATGAAAAAGATATCAACGCAGTAGCTGCAAGTCTTCGGAAGGTCAGCATGGACAATAGATTAATGGTATGTAGTATGTTGCTTGATGCTGCTGCTAAAAGTTAATGAGAGTGTAATAAGAAATCTTCATTTTTGAATCGATGAAAAGAACGAACATGTATTTCTTCCTCTGATTTAGAGGCTATTTAACCATATAAATTTACCTTTCAGGAACTCTTTCCTGCCAATAAACAAAGTGTTGAACATTTCACCAAGTATTTTACCGAGGCAGGCTTGAAAGAGCTCTCGGAGTATGTTCGTAACCAGCAGACCATAGGAGCCCGTAAAGAGCTCCAGAAGGAACTTCAAGAACAAATGTCTCGTGGTGATCCATTCAAGGATGTAAGCTGTTTTATGTAAAAACTTTTAGTGACTCAGCCTCTAGCATAAAAATTTTCACTCACTCAGGAACAAATTTGAATTCATAGTTAAATGTTGCACTTAGGGCTTGCTGTGTGTGTGTTTACTTCATCAGTGCCTTAGCAAAGCCTAGAAATACTAACACTTGGAGATCTTGCAGCATTGAAGTCAGTGGGCAGACCCATTCTTTCCATGTTCCTTCCTAGCTAGCCTGTGTGTGAAATGAGGTTGGAACTCAGGGTTCGTTAGCCTAAGTGTGGTACACAGCTACACCAACTGTACAGAAAGGATGGGTATCTAAGGTTATTTTTTAGAAAGGAAGAATAACAGCAAGAAATATTCTATCTGTTTGCTTCATTCCCCAAATGGCAACAAGCAGTTGGGGTTCAGTGCTCATTTGGTATCTTTTCCAGATCATTTTATATGTCAAGGAAGAGATGAAAAAAAATAACATCCCAGAACCAGTTGTCATTGGAATCGTGTGGTCAAGTGTAATGAGCACCGTGGAATGGAACAAAAAAGAGGAGCTTGTAGCAGAGCAAGCCATCAAGCACTTGAAGGTATTAAAACGTGCCTTGGCAAAACAAACTCTCCTTATAAGTGGAGATAGGTGTGAATTGTGTATTTCCCCAAGAATGGTTACTTTTCTTTCTTTAATTTGCAGGTGTAAACAAGAGCTTGTTTAAAAGTAACATATAAGTCTTCAATGTGATGCTTTCTAATGAGGAAATACTGAAAAATATGAGGGTTTTCCCCTCTCTAAAAATATTCATATTGACATTTACCTGCACTATTGTATTTATTTGACTTAAATGCTTTTAGTTCATGTTTTCTGTTTGACCTTTTGATTTTTAGTCCCTATTAAATAGAGTTCACAGAAATTATAGGAGTCGTATTCTGAACTGGAGAAGGTCATTGCACTGAGTAACCACCTTCTCTGCCTCCCCTTCACACAGCAATACAGCCCTCTACTTGCTGCCTTTACTACTCAAGGTCAGTCTGAGCTGACTCTATTGCTGAAGATTCAGGAGTATTGCTATGACAACATTCATTTCATGAAAGCCTTTCAGAAAATAGTGGTGCTTTTTTATAAAGGTAATATAAATTTTGTGAGTATATTTTATAATAATCCTTCATTATTCATTCGTAAATTATCTGACCAGCAGCACCCTAGAATTTGTTTACGCTGGTCATGGAGTTGTCTGATAGTATTGAGTGCTGCTTAAGTGCTAATATTGACAATATCAAATCTAAAGCCTTCCTGTTATGGTTCCAAACTCTGCCTCTCATACTCCGTCCACATCAAAATCCCGTAGTTCTTTCCTCAGACCTCCGTAGTCTTTGTAAAGCCTGTGTCACTGCACTTGAAGCTCACAGCCGAGCATTGGCTTTCTTGTGTCCTTCAAAGCACATACCTCTGGAAAGTCACTGTTTCAGTCATTCCCTTTTGTGATCCCAGTTTCAGAAGCCTACTCTCACAAGTGGGTGGTAAAGATGCAACCTCTGTTGGCTAAGAACCCGTTTTTGTTATTTCATTTGCTTTAGTTAGAAATAGAACCTTTTGAAATTCTGTTATTAATCAGACCACCCCTGGTCTAAGTGAACATGGATGATAGGCCTAGTGTGAACACTGTCTCCTGGCTACCACAGGTGATTTTGTTCGTGCCTATGTTCTACGCTTAGACTTGAGTCTAATCTGCACCCTAAGACTAGGGATAAGCAAAGTGCACTTGCCTCAGTCACTGTCCACTCGTAGTAAGTGTTCTGAAAAGTATGTTACCTACTTTGCCTATTCATGTTCCTGAGGAACAGATCCTGGAGATCTTCATTGAATTCATAAAAATTTCAGTATTAATGTCTACTGGGTAAATACTTTGTTGTTTTTAAATAAAACACATTGTTTTGTAAGGCTTGTAAGATTCTGCTTTGGGGGCCTGGCATGATAACCTAGTGGCTAAATCCTCACCTTGCATGAGCTGGGATCACATATGAGCGCTAGTTCCGGTACTGGCTGTCGCACTTCCCATCCAGCTCCCTGCTTGTGGCCTGGGAAAGCAGTGGAGCATGGCCTAAAGCCTTGACACCCTGCACCGACATGGGAGATTTGAAAGAAGCACCTGGCTCCTGGCTTTGGATCATCTCAGCTCCAGCCATTAGGGGAGTGAACCAGTGGATAAAAGATTTCTTTTGTATCTCTATCTGCCTTTCCAATAAAAATAAACAAATCTTTAAAAAAAACAAAGTGCTTCTTAGGACACCTGCATCCCTTATTTGAGTAAGGGCTTGCATCCCAGCTCTGTTTCTAATTCCAGTCCAGTCCCTTGGCCCATCTGCTGCTCTGCTGGGTGCTTTAGCAGGCAGCTGGAACAGAAGGGGAGTAAAAGGACTCTAAAGCTGCACCTGCTATGCCATGATGCCACCTAGCTTGTTCTACTATTTTTCTTGGAATTATTAAAGAAACTGATGTTAATGCAGCTGTGTCTTCCAAACTTAACTTTTCAATGGGATTTTCTTTTCTATCACACATTTCTATTCAGATGGTTCCAACTCTGCCTCTGATGTAACAATTGATTATTCTTTATAGCGGAAGTCCTGAGTGAGGAGCCCATTCTGAAGTGGTATAAAGATGCACATGTTGCAAAAGGGAAAAGTGTCTTCCTTGAACAAATGAAAAAGTTTGTAGAATGGCTCAAAAATGCTGAAGAAGGTAAGTCTTGGTAGGGTTGGTACCAGAAAGCTTAGGAATGCATTGTACCATGGCTTTAGGGCTTCACAGAGGTCCTGGCATGTGGCCACACACGTGCCCTTTCCTGTGCCATCATTTCTACTGAGTGTGATTAGCACATACCTGAAAATGGTCACTTATTTTAAGACAGGTGAGAAAAAAATATAGTTCCTTCAAAGGAAATTTGAAGTTTTTGAGGTGATAGTTGTGAATTTTTAAGATTTATGAGTACTTTTGAATATCCTCATCTATCATTATTCATGTAATTAAGGATGTATTAATGCATAAAGGATGTTTATATGATTGTGGTTAAAGGGCTTCAAAAATATAAACAGAAGCTTCCTGTTTTCTGCTACGTAAAGGTTGACTGCATGTTCCCCTTTTCTAGAATCTGAATCTGAAGCCGAAGAAGGTGACTGAATTGTGAAACCACACCCTCAGTAAAGCAAACGGGAGTTGTAGATACAATGTCATGTCTCATGTGTCCTGGTTCTTACCATCTTCCTACCTCCCTATATCAAGCATGATATAAGGGCTTTCATGGCAAACTTTATTTTAATTGTTTCTATGGTTACTGGAAATGTTCAGTTTCTAAAACCATGTTTTAAGTAGCTACAGGAGCTGTAGATTTGAATATGATGTTGCATTGGTCTTTTCAGTTATCTTCTACCTCCTGTATTTTCTACTGTAATAATGTAATTTAAGGCCTTCCACAATGAACCGTTCACTTTATTCCCTGGGTTTTCTATATCAACAAACAGTTTTCAGTATGATTTGGTTAATAATTTGTTATAAAAATTCTGTTTGAAATTAAACTGTAAAAGTATCAAAAAGTCTCAAAAAGGCAATGATTTGTGTGATAATTTAATCTGCCCAGAGCCCTGCTCATCACTGAAAATCTCATAGATGGTAGTTGAATTATTGACATGGTTCTTGAGTAGTTGGACTGTTGTTTGCATGTTAACATTTTCTTGCAGTTTTATTTCTATATGTCCTTATGCTCAATTATTTGCTGTTGGGTTGCATCCTTAATGAAGCCATGAAAAGCAAATTTGGGAAATTTGAAAGATCATATATGGCTTAGGTGATGGGAAGTGTTTGTTTTTTCATTTTGGAGAGGCAAGAGTAATGAATATTCTTTTCCTAAGAAGCACTTTTAAATGTGCCTGGTAGAAGTCTTGTTTAGAATTTCTATGTTGAAAATACACTTAGATTTATAGGAAAAGACTTGCAAAGGAAATGATTGTACTATCCCCAGTGAAAATGGTAAAACTCAGCATGTTTGAATTGGGGATCTTATGTAATTTACATTTCCTACTGGCTTAGAGTATTTGTAAAGAGTGAATGCAGTGGCAAATTCCTTCCCACTTGGCTCTTACTGGAGTCGCTTCATTTTATTAACATACTTCAGTAATTCCTCAAGCTTCTGGCTAGAAACGTAACTCCAAATACAGGTTTTTTGCTTTTTGCTTTTTTTTTTTTTCCCATTGCTATGAGCCAAGTATTCTATACAGTTGATCTTTTATTTTAATAGCTGCCTTTTAATTTTCTTTTCCTGCTGCTACCCATCTATGTATGTACTCATTAGGGAGAGAACTGTAGTTTTCTTCCAGTAGAAAGAGCTTGTTGAAAGTGAACACGTTGAAGAGTTTTCAGTTAGTGAGACAGTAAATATGGATTAAGGCCACCAGAAACTGAGTAGAGATTACCCCTTTGGAAGGTGCCATTCTCACAAGCCAAGAATTTGGTCTTTAAAAGTTCACCTTGAAGGAGGAACTTGTAATTTAACTGATAACATTATGAATGGGGTGAGGTTGTAAAATGAATAATATTCAGTAACGTTCATAGTTTTCATGCACAGGTAAAATGTATTCACTAGATTTCTACGTAATAATCTGCCTTTACTTTGTAGTCCTCAAACAAATTTTTTTTAATAAAGTCCATCCTTATACTTAGGTTTTATAGATCAGTCTTTGTTCTTTGTAAACTCCATGTTAATACTGAGTAGTACTGTATGTTGTACATTCAGGTGTCTTTATTGTGCAAGCATTAACTAATTGTTCCTTTTAATCTTTATAATTCAAAAACTGTAAACACCACAGAATTGTAATGTAGCTGAAACTACATTTACATTTCTATAACCAGATCACTGCATGTTATGCTGTACAAAGTGTACCCTGTTCTATTATATACTGTGTATAGTGAAATAGTGTGTAGTCTTCCAGAACTACATTATGATCTTTGATCATAATTGTTTTCTTCATGACTCGGTAGTATTTACTTACTACACTAATATGAAGATTACAGTGGATAAGCTGCCCTTGACAGTATAGTATAAAGAAAAGGACTACTTTCTAAAAGACATTGCAGGTTTTTATTTTTTAACTTTAGAATTTAGCTGCCAGAGCCAACCTATGGCCTCATGTAATTCTTATTATAGATCTTAAAATTGTGCTTTTAATTATGATTACATAAATGTTAATTGATTTTCCTAACATGGTGTCAGTTTCTAAGGGTAATACTAAATTAAATGTGTTTAGAACTGATCTTAAGTTTCTTAATTTATTAATATTATCCCCATTATTTTTTACTCTGTTCTTAAGAAAAAACATACCAAGCATGCCACAGGCTATTTTGACATAGTTTTTGCAATGGTGATGAGGGCAATTGCATGTGACCAAGAAATTTTCTAATTTACTGTTTTCAAACTTTTTTTTCCCCATTATTAATATACCTCCTACCAGGGAAACTTTTTTGTTTTCTTTCTGATGGTAACAGTTTTTTTTAATATCTCAAATGCATTGTAGACCCACTGTACTCTGTAACTAGACCTGTTTGGTGCCCATGGGGGCCACAGTGCATGCTCCTTTGAGCCTGCACACTCCAGTGTATATTTTTAAAGCAATGTGGGGCACCCTAATGGTAGATATGTCTTCCTGTATCCCTGGTGTGAAGCAGTAGGTTTTGGTCATGGCCATTAAAACTAGCAAACACTGTCTGCTACTCACTGCCTATCTTTGAGCATTTATGCTTTGCACCCAGTTGAGGCATTTCCCATTGGCTTTGGTGGTTCTTCGGATTCCACTTGATACAGTATCATTATTAAGTAGAATCTTCTAGGTTCTTTCTAATCCATAAATGTAAAAATTCTGTGGATAGATGATTTAAACTTGTAGGCATAATGTTGATACTGACATTCGATTGGTAAGTCTCATTCAAATAGGCTTCTTGCAGGAACTGACACAATTATTAGTTAGCTTTGAATGCTACATAAATGCCAAAGTTGTAGTGTAAATTATTAGATTACTGAATTAATTACCTTTGTAAGTTTCCTCAGATGCTATTTATAGGTGCTGCCATGTAAAACAGGTTAATAAGCATTTCTGTGAGAATTCTAATAAACTGCCTTGCTATGTTTTTTTCTTACATTCACTTTTAGTCCTCTAATCAATGTGATTCACCAGCCTGAAGCCTACAGGATTAAAATACTAGAACTGAAAAGGTTTGCAGGAATCTTGATTTAAGTAGAATCTGGAGGATGGTTTTGACTTCCCAGCAATGACTCCATAATAAGCTTTTGTCTGAGAACTTAAGTAAATGTCAGAACCCAGTATGAGATGTAAATACCTCAAGCTAGATAAGGTTTTCCTGGCTTTCCTGCTCACTCCATCCTTCCAATCCACTACTTACAACTGTGAGCAGTTGGCAGCCATATCAAAGCCGTTCTTTTCATATTATAATGCATTTTAATCTTTTTGCTTTTATTCTAAGATTGTGGTGTAGATTCTTGATAAGTGTACTCGAAACACTGTCAATTCAGTAAACCTTAGTCAAAACCTTAGTTTTTATTTTTTTTTATTTTTTTTTAAAGATTTATTTTTATTACCAAGTCAGATATACAGAGAGGAGGAGAGACAGAGAGGAAGATCTTGCGTCCGATGATTCACTCCCCAAGTGAGCCGCAACAGCCAGGGCTGTGCCGATCCGAAGCCGGGAACCAGGAACCTCTTCCAGGTCTCCCACGCGGGTGCAGGGTCCCAAATCCTTGGGCCGTCCTCGACTGCTTTCCCAGGCCATAAGCAGGGAGCTGGATGGGAAGTGGAGCTGCCGGGATTAGAACCAGCGTCCATATGGGATCCTAGCATGTTCAAGGTGAGGACCTTAGCCGCTAGGCCACGCTGCCGGGCCCAAAAACCTTAGTTTTTAAAAGCTCATCTGCTGTGGTGCCTACAGTAGTGCCCAAGAGCAGATGGTGATAAAATGCTGCTGAATCCCTTGTTCTAGAATTTGTCCAGAGGGACCAATGTTTTGTCAAAATCTGCGATGTTTAGATTGTTAATGGTTGTAAAACAAACTTGGGTGTTACAAAGTTGTCAAGAACAATTGAGTTGTTCCTTGTCAGGGAGCTGTTTTGTAACTGAAAAGTGAAACCAAGTTAGGACTACCAATTTATGCGGCCATGCTAAAGAGGAAAGAGTTAAACATCTTTTTTTTTTTTAAACCTGAAAAGGTAAGTGTTGGAAACAGTTTAGTAGCTGATGACTGAAGTATTCTCTTAAAAAAAAAAAAAAAAAGATGTCCTACATTTTCTGTGGGTATATATTGTTTAGAGTAGTGGAGAACACTGTATAACTAGGAATGCAGGTAGCCCTTGGCACACTCAACAAGCTCAAGTACAGCCATCCAACCCAGTAATGTTTCTGCATTATTCCTGTGCTTAACTGTGAATCTTGCTGCTTGTCTGTACCCTTGAAATTTAATAAAATTTCATGAGACTTCTTGTTAAAGAAAAATGCGGTGGTTGTTGGTGGTTGTATGGTAAGGCCAAGTCCTTGATCCTTCCATTTGCCCATGTATTTATGTGACATATACTTACAAGTGCCATCCTCTGTTGTCTTCCCAGGCACATTAGCAGGGAACAGGATCAGAAGTGGAGCAGCTAGGCAGCACTTAAACTGGAGCCCATGTGGGCTGCCAGCTTTGCAAGTAGTAGCTTATTAGACAACAATGCTGGCCACCAAACATGTACATTTTAACAGTTTATCTAGAAGGCCCTGCAGGAAATCTCCAGGTGACCGAGCCTTCCCGTCTAATAGCATGTGCACATTACTTAATGTTTCGGAACTGAAATAAACAGGAAAGTGAATCCTTGGGTAGGGGAAGCCTGCTGTGTGCTGAACTGGTGACTGTGCTAAGTACATTCTATCTAGGTACCATGGCTTTACCATACTGTAACAACCTATTTGGGACACTTTTGGGTTCTACCATGGGACAGACACAGGGTTACATTTTGGGGGGTTTGATGTGGACTGGGCCATCCAAGGGCTCAGGAGCCCTCTTGGACGGCAGGAAAACAAGCTGTTCTTTGTTCTCATTCACAGCAGTGCTTCTGGTCTCCAGGTATGTTGGGTTTTCCCCACAAAGATTCAATTCAACAACTGCAATATACTGCAATTCTGAGAGCCTCTACCTGGGTGCCAAAGGTTGAGCATCCAGTTCCAGGGGCTGCCACACTACCTCAGATACCAGCTACCTAGCTGTACACTTGGTAGATGGTTCCTGTGTCATCTTTGTGTTTAGATGATTGGAACAAATCGGGAATTCAGATTTTTTCCTGAGGGGGAAAGGAACCTAAACATTGGAGACACATCAGCACTAAGAGTAGGGACTTGAATTTACACTAACACAAGATGTGGGCATCCCAAATGACAGCTCCAATTTTCTGCCTTACTGAAATTGTTTATAGATAAACCATCAAGGTATATGGGGTGAGGTATGTGTAGAGCTGACTTCTTGACCTTTCCAGTGTCACCAAGCCCATAAGCTCAGCAACCTAGTCTTGGGTTTTATTGGGGCCTGATTAACAAGGGTGTGATCAAATTATTGGCTGCTATTGATGGGTTGCTGTCCAGCCCGTCTGCCTCTCCTAAATTGAGAAATTTTCCCTGGGTGTCCAACAATTAAAATTCTAGGGCCTGGTGTGTGCCATGACTCAACATGCTAACATACCTTACAAGCACCAGGATCCTATATGGGAATTATGGATAAACTCACCACAAATGAGACCCAAGTCATATTTTATGTGCAATTTAATTCATCTAGCATACAAAATATCAAAGAAGGGTCTCAGGATGGCACAATTGACTAATCCTACACCTGCAAGCATGGCATCCAATATGGACCTGGCTACTCCACTTCCAGCTTCTTAGGGCCTGGGAAGCAGTAGAGGATGGCCCAAAGCTTTGGGCCCCTGCACCCACGTGGGAAAGTTAAAGAAGTTTCTGGCTTTGGTTTGGTTTGCCTCTGGACATTGTGGCCATTTGAGTAAACTGGTGGAGGATCTTTCCTATAAATATTCCAATAAAACAATCTAAAAACAAAACTAAATCTTAGACACAGGAGGTCATTTGCCTCACTATAAATGGCAGTTGCAGGGTGGCAAGATGGCTCAATTGGCTAATCCTGCAAACACAGGCACCCCATATGGGCATTGGTTCATGTCCCAGCTTCTCTACTTCCAACCCAGCTCCCTGCTGGCTGTTGTGGCTATTTGTATTTGGAGAGTGAACAAATGGAAGACCTTGCTGTGTCTGCAAATCTGCCTTTCCAATAAAAATAAATCTTAAAGAATATGGCACCTTGATGTTAATACTTCAGTTGTTTCAGAAAAATCTGCATCTCAAGCCTTAGGCAGAGCTCTCCACCTTTTTGTGACTTTCAATTAGAAAATCAGCCACTGCATTAAGCAACAGAAAGCTTGCACCACTTATTTCTCCTTCCAATCTGGTGTCTGATGTTGGTGATTATGCTTTGGGGTTTTGAAGGTTCTTCAACAGTGTCTCAGGACCAGTTGGAGCATCAAGGATGGTGCAGCTAATTCGGTTTCATCTTGGGTCAAGTTTTTAAGTCATGACCTCTCACCACGTGGAGAAAGTAGTGACATAATATAAACTTGAAGTCCTCGGTGGATTGTAACATACACTGCTGGTACCATCCCTTATCCCCCATTGCCCGTATCTTCCCAGGGGGCTCTCACCTTTTCACCCAAAGGCCTTGACAGAGCCCTGTTAGTGAATGCACTACCAACATTCTGGTGGTAATTCAGAGCAGCCTCCTATCCCTGACAGGAGTGGGTATATAAATCTCTAGTAACATGTACTTTATACTAGTTCCCAGAATTTCTCCGTGGTTTTAAAACTTGTTGCAAGATAAACATAGATACCTTAACATACAGTGAGGTATTTTGTACTCTCCAGATGGCTGGGACTGGGCCAGGTAAAATCCCAGGAGCCTGACCTGGAGACTCCACGTTGTCAGATAGGTGGCAGTACTTAATACTGCTTTTCCCAGGCATATTAGCAAAAAGTTTGAAAAAAAGAAGAGATGCTGGTATTAAGAGCAGCAGTTAAAAACAACTATTACATCAGCCCCAGTAGTCCTTCTTGGCTTAAACTCTAGTTCTTTGTGTCTATTTGGTTTCATTACCTTCAACTTGAAGGCAGCCCAAAAACTGAGCCTACAGTCCCTAAAAAAAAAAAAATTCACGTATCTTTCCTCCTCTGGTTTATTACTCAAATGGTTGTAAATGCTGGGCCAGCCTGAAATTAAGCACATCTGGGTCTTTCACGTGTTCACCTGTTCAGGGACACAAGCATCTTCCACTGCTCTCCAGGCACATGTGCAGGAGCTGGATTGAAAGCAGAGGAGTGATGACTTGGAGCAGCACGCTAATAGATCTGTGGCTGAATCGGTGCACACTAGGCTTGTTCCTGTATCTTCTAAAGCCATGGTATCAGGTTGCTTTATTCTGTAAAAGTCTCATATTTTAATCCCTGTACCATAATTTTTCTTCTCTGAAACCTAAGTTCTTGAAAAATCACTGGGTTGGGGGATAGTTCTCTGACCTGTGTTTAAAGTGGAGCAGCAGAGAATCAAATTCAGGTTTACCCCACCTCACAACACCAGAAGAAAATCTTGCACAGTAATAAATTTCAAAGCACAAAGTTTATTTTTAATAAACCATTTGGTAATCACTGAAGATGTTTATTACTTTACAATCAAATTATCCAAGCAAAAATAAGCATGGCAATACAAAAATTTAGGAAAATGTACAAAGCTGTACAAAATAACTTAGTATTTAAAAATTAGACTGATACAGTCTATAATCTCTTTGAGAGCTATACAACTATGGTCTATAGAGTTTTTTTAAGTGGATAAAAAAAAGGGTGTTTTAAGGCTTCCTTGAGAGTGATTCTTTTGGCTGGATCATACTCCAACATTTTCTGAATGAGGTCAAAAAGAAGTTCGTGTTCAGCATCCTGGGAAAGCATAAATTCCTGAAAGGAAAAGAGAAAATTAGTCTTTTCTACATTTCTTCCTCATAAAAATGGAGGGGAAACTCGATGTGTCAATTCCAAAAGCTTACCTTTAAAGGCTTACAGCGTCTCGAAACATATCTGCCAGCAGAACTGTGCTCATCCCAGTCTAAGCGATCATGATGGAAATACTTGCGTTTCCTGAAAACAAGTCAAAAATTTAGCAGAAGTGATTCATCAGCTGCTCTTTCCTGAGACCAATGATCAATGTTTAGAATTTCTAGAGAATCAGAAGGTAGCTAGCCACGGAACAGAAGTCAAAGTAATCAATCTGCTTAACAGAAAAAGATTTAGTTGCATAAAAGTTGAGGCAGGACTAAAGACGGCACTAGCTCCTACCACCTACCTGGTTTTCTGTATCATGTGTTTTGGCAAAGGTCCAAGAATCCTTTCCATCATTGCTAAATGCTCTTTACTATCATGTGTCTAAAAGGAACAAAAGGAAAATAACTCATTAACTATCTTATTTTAAACATCATGTTTTATTTGAAGTAGCTGCTCAGTTTCCAGTCTGTAATTGGAAGGCAAAGATGGAGACCACCAAAAGGACAGACTCGGCAAATTATAGCTCATTTGTGGGTCTCCCAAAAGGGACTAGCCAAGAACTATTTACACCAAACTTCTGTAATGAGAAATGCCTCATAGTATATTCATGTACTGAATGCTTTTCTTATGCAAAGCCAATGAGAGTCACTTACTGGAAATACTGTGAACCCCAGATAGTACTCAATGAGAATGCATCCGATACTCCAGACATCACATGGCTGAGACCATCCAAGAGCTGCAAAATATAGTGTTAGGAAATGAACCTCAGAATTACATTCAAACCTCAGAAGACATTCAAAGTTGATTAAGAAAACTTTGTATGTAAACACTGATGTTAGCTTTAGGATTGTAAAGGAACGACTTAATTTAAGGTTAAAAAAACACATGAAGAAATAAAGGTTACGGGCCCGGCGGCGTGGCCTAGCGGCTGAAGTCCTCGCCTTCAACGCCCGGGATCCCATATGGGCGCCGGTTCTAATCCCGGCAGCTCCACTTCCCATCCAGCTCCCTGCTTGTGGCCTGGGAAAGCAGTCGAGGACAGCCCAAAGCTTTGGGACACTGCACCCGCGTGGGAGACCCGGAAGAGGTTCCTGGTTCCCGGCTTTGGATCGGCGCACACCGGCCTTTGCGGCTCACTTGGGGAGTGAAACATCGGATGGAAGATCTTCCTCTCTGTCTCTCCTCCTCTGTGTATATCTGGCTGTAATAAAATGAATACATCTTTAAAAAAAAAAAAAGAAATAAAGGTTACAGCTTTGAAAACATCTTATTTCAAGTCTCAACCGATTTGACTTTTGGAACTAACTAGTCCCATGTTTGTGACTCGCAACTTGGAGACTTACTTCTTTCCTAGGGTCCAATGTCCTAACTATAAAAGTGAAGGCTGTCTGCATAAAGAAATGGAATACAAAAGGCATTAAATAACTTCTGCTTTGAAGTCCCTCCGATAGAGTATAAGGAGCTGAACAATTCTTACTGCCTACTGACACCACAGTTGTCCTCATGCTGCGGTGCAGGGTGTCTTGTGATGCTGGTGGCAAGACATCGACACTGTGGTTATGCAGAAGTAGCACATGGTTCTAGACACTACCTAACATTTGACAGGGATGATAAATGACCATGCAACTGCTGATTTATATGCTTACCTATCATTAGAATGTACTCATACTTACCAAACACAGTGCACTATAAACCAGTGTGATCTGTTATGCTGGCAGCAGCCTCATATGCCCTGTTCATCTGCTGCCTCACCTATTTTCATGCTTAGAAGTCTTCTGACTGCATCATACTTCCTGGTGCTTTATTATTTATTCTAGGAGCAATAAGCTATACTGTATAAACACCCAACTTAGATACATTCTATGATGTTTGTACAACAAAAATGACTTAATGATTTCTTAGAATAAATCCTAGGTATTAAGTGATACCTATTTACCAAGCATGCAAGTACTTTCACAAAGATTAAATCACTTGTTCAAAATCTTGAACTATTACATAACTAAGAGCTTTAAAAGCAAACAAACCTAAAATGACTTCAGGTGCTCTATAGTGTCTTGTAGATACCAGTGTACTGTGATGTTCATCATCATACGTCGCACTTCCAAAGTCTACAACTTTGATATCTGGGTTTATCAAGGTTCTCTCATCACGTTTCTGAAAAATATTAAATCATGGTTTACAAAGGCATATAATACTCATTTGAAACAATGAAGAAAATACTCATTTGAAGACTTACCATTTTGGGATTATATGCTTCTGTGTAGTCAGACTGTACAAATAAGATGTTTTCCGGCTTTAAGTCTGTGTGAGTCAACTTATTACTGTGCAAAACTGAGAGCAGAAAAAAAGCTGATACAATCTTTAACAAAACCAAACCAAGCCACACCCCAAACCCTACAAACCAAAAAAGTAACATTCCAAGCCTATATAGTCACCACAAACTGAAATGCACTACACTTCTTACAGCTTATACAGTTGAATTTTTCACATATATTCTCCCCTTATTTTTAACTGGTAAATGTGTGATATGTGTAAAATCACAGAATGCCTAAATCACGGGACTTTTTCACACGTTATCTCATACTCATTAGGGGGTTGTGATCAGAATACTTCAAATCTTACTGATTTTTAAAGTATATAACATAAGTAATTGCAGTCACCACACTATGTAAATTCTCTCTTGAACTTATTCCCAAGTGAAATTTCATATGCTCAGACCAACACACCCCCTTCCCAACATTACCCAATTCACACCACCTACAAGTCCAATGTGAAATCTTACTATTTTAAAAGAAACTAATCAGTCTGGCAATAAATCTCAAATTGATTCTGTAAGATGTATCAACAACTTACAATTCACAGACTTGCATATCTGATATGCCATCTTCCTGATATGATCCAGTCGAAAAGGTAGAAAACCATTTTCCTTAATGAAGTCATAAGTACTAAGCCCCAGTAATTCAAACACAATGCAAATATGACCATGATGCTCAAACCATTCCAACATCTGGACACAGCGGCTACAAACACAAGAAAAGTACCTTGAGTATATTCTTACAATTCAGTTCCCAAGGGCACTTTCCAAGTTCTAATTTGATACTCACAAGGTACTGTTGGGATCTGTTGTGTTCAAGTGTTCCAGAACTTGTATTTCTGAGCGAGCAGCTTCACAGTATCTATCCACATTTTTTACTATTTTTACTGCTACATGTCTACCTCCCCTGTAATAGAGAATGAGTTTGAAGTTTTAAAAAAAAAATAAGTCTAGTTTGCTATCATTCTCTGCAAACAGTACTACTACTTAACACTCTGAACTGTATCTTTAAAATTTTGGTCACAATTCAGTCTAAACGATTAACAAGCCTTTCAAGCATACCATACAATCAGTAATGCAAGCATGCCAAACACTACAAAATACTTTCATTAGACCATTTTTATTAGTTTTGGGGATAATACTTCCTCAATTTGGATTCCATGTAACATATTTAAACTCATTTCCTCCTGTAATTTCTGTGACTGCCAAATACAATCTCAATTTCTTTGGACAGTTTTACCAGAATGTCGGGATGCAGTGGGGACCTAGGGAAGAATGCTAGTTCACAGACTTCACAAGCAACTGGAAGCTTCTAACAGAGACTAGAAAAAGATAGAGGAAAACATTTTTTAACCTATCTTAATTTCAATCATTTGTCATTGAAATGAACACAAATAAATTTGTGACACTATTTAGAAGTCACTTGCCCTTGGGGGCTGATGCCAGGGCACAGCAAGTTAAGCCTCCATCTGCCATGCTGGCCTGGCAAAGCAGCAGAACATTACCCAAGTGCTTGGACCTCCACCCCCAAGTGGGCCCAAAAGACATTCCCAGCTCAGCACCAGCATGCTCTAGCCATTGTGGCCATTTAAAGAGTGAATCAACAGATGGAAGATTTCAGTTTTTCCTCTCTCCAATTCTGCCTTTTCATTAAAAATGAATCTTTAGGACCCAGTGCGGTGGCCTAGTGGTTAAAGTCCTCACTGTGCATGCACCAGCATCCCATATGGGCGCCAGTTCATATCCTGGCTGCTCCACTTCCCATCCAGCTCCCTGCTTGTGGCCTGGAAAAGCAGCTGACTCAAAAGATGACTCAAAGCCTTGGGATCCTGAACCCACATAGGAGACCCAAAAGAAACTCCTGGCTGCTCCTGGCTTTGGACTGGCTCAGCTCCAACTGTTCTGGCCAGTTGGGGAATGAACCAGTGGACAGAAGATTTTTGTCTCTATCTGTAAACCTGCCTTTTCAATAAAAACTAATAAATCTTCAATAAAAATAAACAAATGATCTGAATGGATTTTAAAAACTTAGGAGCCAAGGTATAACCTAACTAGTAAAGTTCTTACATAAGCAAAGCTTCAAAGGCTCCTAATGTTAAAAATCAAGGTTGAAGGGCCCGGCGGCGTGGCCTAGCGGCTAAGGTCCTCGCCTTGAACGCCCCGGGATCCCATATGGGCGCAGGTTCTAATCCCGGCAGCTCCACTTCCCATCCAGCTCCCTGCTTGTGGCCTGGGAAAGCAGTCAAGGATGGCCTAGTGCATTGGGACACTGCACCCGCGTGGGAGACCCGGAAGAGGTTCCAGGTTCCCGGCGTCGGATCGGCGTGCATCGGCCCGTTGCGGCTCACTTGGGGAGTGAAACATCGGACGGAAGATCTTCCTCTCTGTCTCTCCTCCTCTCTGTATATCTGGCTGTAATAAAAAAATGAATAAATCTTTAAAAAAAGAAAAAAAACCAAGGTTGAAAAACAGATCGAAATGAGGAAAAAAGGGAAGCCCTAATAATTGTGCTCAGCAGGATAACCAAATACTCATCCAAAAAAATATATTCCCAGACTATTAAAAAATATAAAAGGTACATATTTTAACTGACATTTTCTTATACTGAAAAGACCTAAGTTAAAAATGTATAAACACATTTTAAAAGAGTGCATAAAGCCTACACAAAATATTATAACTCCAGTGTAATCTCGAAAGAAACTTACGCTTTATGATCGATACACTCCACAACTTTCCCAAAAGCTCCTTCACCCAAAGTATCAACAATTTCATCTAAAAAAGAGAAATAAATCTTAGCCATGCTGAGAAGTGGAAATGATGTACTTACAATTAATGCTATCAATGCAGATTATTCTACTTGATGCTAAAAATTTCCTTATCATTATATATTTACTTTATTGATCAACACCACCAATAAACATTAACTACTTTAGGTCTAATTTCATTAACTTCATTTACTGTTCTGGAAGTTCTGTGTAATAAACATTAAATTTCTAAAGAAAGCAAAACACAGTCCCTCCCCACCAAAAAAAAAAAAAAAAAAGAAAAAACAAACAGAAGAAAATAAAACAAAAACAGAGAAAGAAAAAGATTTCCAAATCCCTGAAAACAATCTACATAAAGATTATGTTATCTGAAAAGTTAATAAGTGTTGAAAAATATTCTATACATCTTGCACTTAGTACGTCTCCACTCTGACAGATCAGGTGACCCTCCTCATCATCCTCTACACTCCTGGTTCTTTTCCTTCGGTGACTCTTCTGGAAACGTCAAGTGGGCGGCACCAAGATCATCCAGCCAATCAATATACCCGAGTGAATTCAGGGCAGAATACGAAATTCATTCAGCGGGGAGATATTCAGGCATTCAGATACACGCCAGGCCACAAACGGTTGGCAGGAGCAATTTCAAATTCAGTCCCCAGAAATTCACAGGGCACATAGTTTATGTTAACAGGAGAAAAACATGGCAAGGAACAGATTTTCAGATAAGATACTCAAAGTGGCAAGGCAACAAAACATAATACAATTGCTTTTCTTAAAAAAAAATAAATGCTTAGTTGTAGCATTCACTGAAACATAATTTTAAGTTTCTAGTGTCCTAATTTCAAGTTGTAAAACTGTAGGCTGTAATATTTACTTGTTAAAGTAGGCTGTGGCCAAATTAAAATTTCCTAGCTATCTAAGAAAACAAGTATTAAAACAGTTAATAAAATTTAAGTCCTAATTTTGGGGAGAAAAATATCCATCATACAAGAATAATACTATGACATTTAAAATATCATCTGAGCTCATCTCCAAATTAATACATAACTCACAAATCTCAATTACATTGTGACTGGCTTACTGGAAGGGACTAAACATGCTCTATTGGAACAGAACATGTTCTACTTTTATGCTAAAACACCAACTTATCAGAGTAAGGCAATTTCTTGAAGTACTTTTAACTATCTCCATAATTTCAATGGAATGATAATTTGGAGCCAATCACTAACTAAAATCTTACTATAGAATACATATATGTACCACATTTTATGAATTCCCTATCCAATGCATAAATACAGAAAAAAAATCCTACAAGTCAAAACTGAGATGGTTTTGTCTCTAACAAAACTTTCTCAAATTCAAACATTCCTGTCCCACATGGGTAATAACATTGAAAATGTTTTAAAACAGCTCATACCCCGTGTGAACGATGATGTGGCGTACTGTGATGAATCCTATGTTTACTTTTATAACTACTTCTTCCACTTCTACCAGAGGACTTGCTACTATGGTTCTGGTATCTGCTCTCATGGTCTCTATGGCGATATCCAGGTTCACATCCTTGACTGTAGTCATTTCTATATTCATCAATGTAGCGTCGACTATGATAATCTTTCTCATTTATAGATCTGCTTTCCAAATAATAGCTAGAGAAAAAAAATTGCTCAATGTTTTGTGCCAACATCAAATTATAATAAAATTATAATTTTTATGTTCTCTTCAAGACTGTCTCTAACTGCCACCCTCCCTCCCTGATCACCAGCACATCAGAGGAGTTTGGCCCAGGTCGAGACACTGATCAAGCTTGTATCCCATTCTAGAGTGCCTGGGTTTGACTCCCAGCTAGCTCTACCTCCTGACTGTAGCTTTCCACTAATGCAGACCCAGTGAGGTGGCCAAGGTACAGGTCACTGAGTTCCTACCACTCATCCTGGGAGACCTGATGGGAGTGCCATACCCTATAAATACAAAACAAACACCCTCTCACAGGACACAGAGGAATTGTAAACAAAGTTATTTATTGAGGCAGAAGGCGCTCCCATTGGCTGTTTCACTCCCTAAATTCTCGCAATTTAGGCTGGGTGTGGGATCACTTCAGTCATTGCTAGCTCCCAAAGTCCACATTAGGAATCAGAAATTCAAACCTAAGCAATTGAAATCGGGACAAGGGGCACTTTCAGTTGTGTGACACTAATGTTCCCATACGATGTATTTGTACAGCTTCACCTCCTTACCTATCAGATGTTTTAGAGTGATTGTATTTGCAGCGCTTGTTCTCCCGAGCACTGCTATAGGATCGCTTCCTCCGTTTATGACAGCTGCTACTTCTCCATTTTCCATAATCCCAATCCTTTTCATCCCAATCAGGACAGTAAGTCCTCTTTGAGTGTCTCATCTATAAAAAAAGGCAAAATTTTCCCAGTTCAGTCGCATCCCGCAAGGAGCTGTTTAATAATAAAATCACTTCTTTGTAAGTGTACCCTTGGTATGACCTTCCGGGATTGTTCTTTCAAATTAAAATTTGGCACTCGCTTTCACCCCATCCGTAACCACTGATAAATCCCACTGACGCCATGCTCAGACTTGAAGCTACAACGAAGGCAAATTTTTTTAAAATAAAAGGCAGAGTGCGAATCCCAATTTATCAACTACCTTCCAGTAACAAAAGCAACCACAAAACACGTCTCAGAAACTAGTCTCCAATCTAAACATCCTGACCAGATTTCTGCAATCATCTTTCCAGCGCACACTGAAAGGTCGGTACAAAACACGCCAGCACGCCAAGGACTCTGAGCACGCACGGAAGCCAATGAGAGCACCAGAGACCCAAAACCCCAGACTCCCCAGGCCGGACGGTACACAGCGGAAACGAGCTAGCTTCACGCACCACTCCGCGGCCGGCCGAGACCACTGCCTTCCAGAAAGCGGCTCCTTAAACGACTCCACTGACCTCCGGTGCCGGGACTGCAGCACAGGCCTCTGCCTACGACCTGGGACCCCGAGAGGAGCCAACGCACCCCCGCGTCTCTCTTCGTCCCTCCCGGTCACCCTGTCCCGTCGCCGTTTCCACTGGCTACAGACAAGTGCCCGCAAGCGCTGAGGGATCTCTATACATTCTAGAACGCCCGCGCGAAGCCAGCCCAACAGGCAGCTCCACCACCTCTTCCCAAGGAAGGACGGAAGGACGGAAGGACGGACGGAAGGACGGACCCCGCCCCGCCGCCATCTTGCAACTCGGCCGCCGGAGCTAACAACATGGCGGCCGCAGGTGCCCGGGCTCAGCCCTCCCCACCTGCCCAGCTGCGGAAAGCCGCGCCGCGACGGGGGTGCCCCGTCATGCCAACCGCCTCAGCGTCGGCGAGCAGAGGCCGGCGGCGACGGGCCCGCCGAGAGCAGACGATCGCGCCGCCTTTGGGAAGCCTGCGGCTGAGGAGGAAGCCGCCGTGGGGGCGGCCGACTGCCACACTCCCGGGGACGACGGCCCTGGTGCCGGTGCGCTATCTCTGCCGCTTACCGTTCTGCTTGAGACGCCTCGCTGAAGGGCACAAAGCTGCAACGGGAACAGGAGAGGGCCCAGCTCTCGGCGACCGGCAACCACCACAAAATGGTGCTGACAGTCGCGGCGTCAGGACTCTTCTCGAAAACACGGAAGACGTCCTGAGCGCGTCACCGCCCCAGGGCGGGGCGGGGGCGCGGCCTCCCAGTGCGCAGGCGCTGGGTGCAGAACCCCAGCGAGGAGGAGGGCGGCCGCCATGTTGGGTACGTCTCCGTTCAGATTCTTACCCAGTGTGTCGCGGCTGGCATTGTTTTCTGCGTTTTGTTACAACTTAGTACGCAGTGGGTATGTCTCCTTCTCCATATATGGCCCTTATGACTATAACAAGGGGGCGTTTAAGAAATAAGCTCTAAGACACATAAAACTGCATTGGCACCACTTAACCACTGGCACTTCAGAATAAAAATTGAATGCCGGTAAATACAGACGCATTCTAATAATCAAGTACAGATCTTTTGAGACTGACAACAAAAATTAGTAACACTTGGGGAATAAAGG
Organism: Ochotona princeps; assembly: GCF_030435755.1. Classification (NCBI taxonomy): domain Eukaryota; kingdom Metazoa; phylum Chordata; class Mammalia; order Lagomorpha; family Ochotonidae; genus Ochotona; species Ochotona princeps. The sequence goes on from NC_080836.1 coordinate 76,029,367, forward strand.
TATGCGATATAAAACGTGGCCCAAAAAAACCTCTGGCAAAAAATAAAATTTTAATACTAAAAGCAGAAACGGAAATGATTACAGTTAAAGGATGAAACAATGAGATCATTAAAACAATTAGCATTTGCTTGTGAGGCGTATGTAAGAGAAGAGAGCTGCAGGCTAACTTCCAAACTTAAGAATCAAAACATTAATTAGTCTCCCTTGGGAGAAGAAATAAACCAAGTAAAGATTTTGATGTCTTGATATAATCAAGGTGACTGAGGCAGTGATGGGAACATTGGTCTGAAGTCAACAATAATGCTGGGAAAATGGGTTGATTAGGTGAAAGCCCTGTGGTAAACAGCAGTGTGTTAGGAGAGCACCTTCCATTTACTGTGTTGTGCGGGATTTTGAAATCCCCAGAGAATCATCAAGTCTGAAGTCGGTGCTAAGGCATAAAGGTGGTTTATTCAGGTTAGCCTAGGTCTCCCAGCCTCTTCCCCCAGCCCAGCCGAGGTTGCAGCCAGATCAGCAGGGACGACCAAAGAGGAGAGAGCCAGAGAGAGCCCCCGGTTGAGCAGTCCAGCATTCTTATACATTTTAGGCTATTAATTATACAGTCATGATTTAGCAGGCTTCTATTGGTGGGTTTGAAGCAAGCAACTTTTAAAAAGTACAAATTGATGAGCTATAGGGCAGTGGATCTTATCTAACACCAGGGACCTCCTTCCTGAGGAGTGGTCTGCCTACGTGATCTGCCAGGTGTCCTGCCAGGTGTCACATAGACTATCAGGCCTGGAGTTCACACAGCTCCCAGCCAAGCAATTAAGGCAGAATCACAAAAGCAGAAAACATCTAGGTTCTTCAACTGCATGACAGAAGCTTTACACTTATTTCATGTAATCCTTACAGCAATCAGCTCGAGATACATGGACAAGAAACCAAAAACTTGGAGATTCTCCCTTGCCTAAAATCACCAAGTGGGGAGCACTCAGCTGTGATTCCACATACACTGACACCACAATTGGTGTTTTAAAAAAATTATTTTTATTGGAAAGTCAGATTCACAGAAGAGGAGACAGAAAGAAAGACCTTCCATTTGCTGGTTCACTCCCCAAGGAGCCACAACAGCTGGAGCCAAACCAATCCGAAGCCAGGAGTCAGGAGCTTCTTCTGGTTCTCCCATGTGGGTGTAGGGTTCCAAGGTTTTGGGCTGTCCTCAACTGCTTTCCCAGGAGCTAGAAGGGAAGTGAAGCAACTGGGACATGAGCCAGCACCCATACAGGATCCCAGGCATGCAAGGCAAGGACTTAAGCCATTAGGCCACAGCACCGGGCTCACAGCTGGTGCTTCTAACAAGCTCACTGCCTCTTCAAATGAATCCTGGTCTCCCAAGTGAATGCCAGGCCAAGGCTTTGGGACCCTGCACCTCTATGGGAGATGGGAAAGAGGCTCCTGGCATCTGGCTTCAGATCAGCTCCGCTTTGGTCATTGCAGCCACTTGGGGAGTTAACCAGTGGATGGACGTAAGATCTTTCTGTCTCTCCCCTTCTGTATATTGGCCCTGCATCGTTAAAAAAAAAATAATAAATGAATAAAAGTTTCTTAAGTGGGCCCAGCATGATACTCTAGTGGCTAAATCCTTGCTTTGCTTTCAGTGGGATCCCATATGGGCACTGGTTCTTGTCCTGGCTGCCCCACTTCCCATCCAGCTCTGCATGTGGCCTGGGAAAAAGCAGTCGAGGACAACCCAAAGCCTTGGGACCCTGAACTCACATGGGAGACCTGGAAGAAGCTCCTGGCTCCTGATCAGCACATCTCCAACCACTGCAGCCACGTGGGGAGCGAACCAGCAGACAGAAGATCTTTCTGTCTCTCCTTCTCTTAATTTTTCTTAAAAAAAAAAAAGTTTCATAAGCAAGTAACTGGAGAAACGCATTGAGTGCTCTAAGTATTTTAGGGACATTTTAGAGCCATTACTGTAAGTCTAAAGACCAGAAGATAGCCTTACTGGACATCTCTGTAGTTCCAATTTTGGTATATGTGCTGCTGGACCGAGCACCCTACATCATCTCCTTATCCTGTCAATTTAGCCACATGAAGTTACTAGAAAATATTACTCCTAGGATATGGATAAAATTTAGTAGATAATTGGGGCACTCAGAAATGCCCATGCTTTACTGTGGACCAGCATTTTAAAATGCATGTATGTGACAAAAAAGCATCATGATTTTTTTCTAAAGATTTATTTATTTTTGTTGGAAAGTCATATTTACAGAGAAGGAGAGATAGAAAAATCTTCCATCTGCTGCTTTGCTCCCCAAGTGGCCCCAACAGCCAGAGGAGAGCTGATCTGAAGCCAGGAGCCAGGAGCTTCTTCTGGGTCTCCCACGTAGGTACAAAGTCCCAAGGAATTTGGGTCATCCTCAATTGCTTTCCCAAGCCACAAGCAGGGAGCTGGATGGGAAGTGGAACAGCCAGGACTAGAATTGGTTCCCATATGTTATCCCAGTGCAAGCAAGGAGAAGATATAGCCACTAGGCTATAACACCAGGCCCAAACAAGATTTTTACATTTAAAATTAAACAAATATATTGACTAGCAGTTGTAGAAAATAATATGCCATAGGAATAGGCACTAAAGATTCTGTGCTTTCCCTGGCACCACCAGTTCATAGAAAATTTTGTAAACAAGTAGGAGTCTCTGATGCAGTCTCTGATGTAATTAAAACAGGATAAACCACAATGGGTGTGTTCCAATAAACACTTTGTCATGTATTTGTCCAGCTTAATATAGCTACTGAGCAAATGGGTTGGCATGAATAGTTATGTCTTTAATGTGGACATCATTAAGAGGTCGATATGTCTTCTCATTTACTGGTAACTTCTCCAGTTCATCTAGAGTCTCCAGACCATCTATTACCCTAAAAGAGAAACAACGTAATAAATTAATTTCCAAAGATTAAAATATAATATCCAAATATTTCAGGCAATTAGTTTCCTTAAGAGAAATGGACCATGTTACAGTCCTCCAGTTGAGTATGTAACAGAATATTAATTTTAGTTTCTGCCATGAAATTCAGCAATAAAAATTCGTTTTTTATGCTGTTAGTCAACAAAAGAAAAAGGTAGGAATATTCCTGCAAAAATACCTAAAATTACATTCTGCTCCATTCATTCAGTCAGACAGGTAGCTACAATACAACCAGCAAAAAGGAAACAGACTTTTTCTATTTGTTCAGAACAACTCAGACACCAAATGTGTTGGTTCTCTCAATTCTCTACTTGGGCAAGTGCCATAAATGTTAGTTTTGACACTGTTTGCTTGGAATAGATGCAGGCCTTACAGGTTAGTTCCACAAGTCACCCTCCTACTATAGTCACAGGGAGCAACCTAACTTTTGACTAAACTGGTTACAAATCAGGGATTCCAGTGACCCCTTTCTCAGGTGCAGTCTTTTGCTACAGATTCCCAAATTTCAGGAGGATATTCTGTTTATATCACGGTACATTATAACTCAGGAACACCCACAGAGATTGCTCAGGCAAAGCATAGAGTAGGGCTCCCCTCCCAGATATCCTTGTGTTCACCCATCTGGAGTCTGCTCAGCCCAGCTTAGAATCCTTAAGGAGACAATGATTTTCAGTCACGAGTTCTTAGTGACGGTACTCAGTCTCCAGCCCCTCTCCCCTTCCTGGAGATCAGAGGTCATGTGAATGGAAGAGATAGAAAGAGGAACCCCAACCCTCGCATCACACAGTGTACTCCTCCCGCAGCCCTTCTAAATCCAGCAGCTCCCCACGGGCCCACAAGAGTCATTTCCTTAGTGTCAACTCAGGTATGATTGAGAGGAATTTGTTCTGACCAATAAAATACTTGTCTAATCTTTATCACTAAAAAGTTCCACAGGTTTTAGAAGCTCAGTTTCAGGAGAAAGGAGCAAGGCCAAATCTACATTTCTTATCATATTCCAACACCACAATAGCCATAGGGAATTTTTTGCTATAGGAAGTACAGAGAAAGCATAGAATGTAACTATTATCGTCAGTACTGCCCTACATGAAGTCCCTGAGTAGATGATGACTTTGCATTTCACTGCTAAATACTTGCATGTTGTTTGTAGTCTTGCTCTAGACAACAGTAAATACTGAACAGTTAGCTCAGCCGGCAGCAAGTTCACTACGTGCTTCTACCGAGAGAGAAAATTGAGGGCTACATTTGAAGTACATGTTTTAGAAATCTGATTCTTTAAAAAAAGTGGCTTTTTAGATTATATCTTGTGAGACAATTCAGATAAATTCTCATTCCAATTTTAGTACATGTGCTGCCGAAGTGAGCAACAGATCAGTTCTCAAGATTTACAGTACGTTCTTAAGAAACAAAGATAACAGAATTACATTTATTTTTCATTTCCACTAAAAGGGTCCATTAAAAAATAAAGAATCTCTAGAATGGGTATCAGCAACAATAACGAAAAACACAAACCTTTTGATTTTATTCCTATATGTAGGGCCACTAAAATCGTTTGTCTTACAGGTGTTTCTACTATCAAGTCCCCAAGACAGAGGATATAAACACACAGCTTTCGTGGAAAGCAGTCAGGCCGAATTGAGACAAATTTAGTCCAGTCAAGGATCTAGGGTGTGGGCCCCTTAAAGAATGAGAGGAAATTACAGACCATCTTCCGAGAAATGGGTGTGCAGTCCACACAACTGCAAGGAATTAATGAAGCTGAAGGTAAGAGCCCTGGTTCTTCTTCTTTTCTTTTCTTTTTTGAGATTTATTTTTATTGGAAAGGCAGATTTACAGAGAAGGAGAGACAGATCTTCTGTCCACTGCTTTACTCCCCAGGTGGCCGCAATAGCCAGAGTTGAGCTGATCCAAAACTAAGAGCCATGAGCTCCCACCGGGTCTCCCATGTGGGTGCAGGGACCCAAGGCTCTGGGCCATCCTCGACTGCTTTCCCAGGCCACAAGCAGGGAGCTGAATGGGAAGTGGGGCTGCCCAGACATGAACCTGCTCCCATATGGGATCCTGGTGCATGCAAGGCGGGCGAGGACTTTAGCCACTAGGCTAGTGCGCCGGGCCCAATAACCTTTATCCCGGAGAAAGCATTTGGCACTGTTTAAGCTGTCAGTTGGGATACCGATTACTATTCCCATGTAAAAGTGCCTGTGTTTGAGTCCCAGCTCTGCTGCTATTTGCAGCTTCCTGCTAAGGCCTACCCTGAGAAGCAGTTTGTATTGGCCAAAGTCTTTGGGTTCCCGTGGCACAAGAAGGAGATCTAGATGGATTTCCTGGCTGCCAGCCTGTCTGACCCAGTTATGACCATGTGGGAATTTGGGGAACAAGCCAGAAATTATGATCTCACTCTGTCTGCATTTCAAGTTAATTTTACAAAGAAATCCAAGAAGAAAAATCCTGGCAATTATTGACAAGTAATTCTAAATAATGAGTTAAAGATAAAATTAAAGGCAAGGATCCTGAATAATTTATCTCCCCCCCCCCGAAAGATTACTAGCTACTCTAATATTTCATTAATTTAATTGATTACTTGTAAGGCCTAGCTAGGGTGGGTGAGGGACGGTCTAGGAGGAAGCTGAGAAGGGTGGCTGATAAGGCCACACCAGGAGAGGCAACTTCCTCCTCGGCCAGCAGTCCAGCAGTGACATATGAATCCACCAAAGTTGAAGAGAGCCTGTGACATTCTAGAGCGCACATTCCTTTGTCCTCCAAACCCCACCTATGTATAAAAACAACCCCTCACATCTCCTGGAAAAGACCTCCTTGGCCCACTCTCTGTACTGGACCAGTGAACTCTACCCAGAAGTGCTACCAATAAAACTAGTTTTAAGCTTATTTCTATTCTGTGTGGATCTGGTTCTGAACATGAACTCCAACCTTACAATTACTAATACATATAGTAAAAATCTTTCTTCGACATTTATTTCCTTATTCTATAGAAATGGTTGTACTAGATATTCTCTTCATTTAATAGTACACGTATAGACTACAAATATAATTACTATATAACATCAGCCAATTATGTGAAATTAACATATTTGTCTTTATTGTGTTTGTCATCAACCTAAGTAGAAAGGCCATTAAAACACATTTTTTTAAGAAAAAATTTGAATGCATTTTGTTTGGTATTGTGTTTGTTCAGTAAACATTTAATTAGTGCTAAATGTGAACTAGACCCTCTTGCTAGCCTAGCAAATAATTATACCTTAGAAAGGGTTAAATTCCCAGTAAAACTGCCATATTGCTGATATCTTGATGAATTTTCAATGTTAAACAAATTGTATAGTCACTTTAAAAAAAATATGTAAATTGGACATGCGTATTGAATCAAAAAGTAATGTCACAGGGGCCTGGCACAATGGCTAAACTGGCTAATCCTTACAAGCACTGGAATCCCATATGGATGCTGGTTCGTATCCTGGCTGCTCCACTTGCCTTCCAGCTCCCTGCCTGTGGCCTGGGAAAGCAGCAGAAGGCAGCGCACAAAGCCTTGGGACCCTGCACTCACATGGGAGACCTGGAAGAAGCTCCTGGCTCCTGGCTTCAGCAACAGCCATTACGACCATTTGGGGAGTATATCAGTACAAGATCTTTCTCTCTGTCTTTCCATCTCTGTAAATTTGACTTTCCAATAAAAATAAATAAATCTTCAAAAAAAAGTGATGCTATAGAGACCTCTATTTTCCAAAATGTATTATATTTTCTTGCGTTTAAAAAGGTAGCAGTCGGGCTCGGCAGCGTGGCCTAGTGGCTACGGTCCTCGCCTTGATCCCATATGGCCGCTGGTTCTAATCCCGGCAGCTCCACTTCCTCTCTATCTCTCTTCCTCTCAGTATATCTGACTTTAAAAAAAAAAAAAAAAAAGGTAGCAGTCTATGTGACTGAAAAACCACTTCCTATGTTCTTCTGTAGGGAAGGCATAGCCATATTACAAACTTCTGGGTCATCTAGGAAAGTTCTTTAAAGAGGAGCTGACTCAGCTGGCATCCAGCTTCTGCCCTTCCTCTTCCTGGGCGGCTGGATCACAGATGCTCTGGCTGGGGCGGTACTGTCGACATTATGACTATGAAGCATGCTCCAGGATGATAGCTAATGGTGGTTGAGTGGTCTGTGCTCAGAACACTGGTGACAATGCAACCACGATGGCTGTCCGTTTTGTTTGAAAAGATGTTAGCTGCTGTGAACTGCCCTTCTTAAAGAAAACACATTACTGTTAATTTATATTACAATCCTGAAAAAAAAATTTTGCCCCCTCTTTCACTAAATTTTAAAGATGGGGTTCAAAGAGGCTGTAACTTTCCCAATAAGGGGTAGACTTAACTGCAGATACATTTGCTCTCATATCACTCGTCCCAGTATTTGTACTACTATCGTAACCATGCTTATGTACCCTTTTGCACTGAAATTCTAACAAAAACCATAACCAGGGCAGGTTTCCTGTCAGACGATTAAGATGCTTGTGGAACACTCACATCCCAAAATTGAATGCTTGGGTTTGAGTCCCAGCTCTATTTCTGACTATAGCTTCCTGCTGATGAGCACATAGAGGGACAGCAGGTAACACCTCAGGTAATTTAGTCCCTGCCACTCAGGCAGGAAATCTGGATGCAGTTCCTGGCTCCTGGCTTCAGCCTGGTCCAGCTCCAGCTAGCATGAATAACTGGGAGTAAACCAGTACATCTTTTTCTGTTCTGTCCCTATCCTTTAAATAAATAAAGTAAAATTAATTAATTTAATATAAAGTTTTGAAAAATCACTAGAGTACTCACTTCCCAAATACTGTGTACTTCATGTCCAAATGTGGCTGCTTGCCGTAGGTGATGAAGAACTGAGACCCGTTAGTGTTGGGACCATTATTGGCCATCGATACAACTCCCCTAACATTGTGCTGAAAAAGACAATCCCAAGTGTTGTTGATAGAAACATTCCACACATTGAGACAAGACATGTACTCTTTCCCTTTCCAATATTTAAGGGAATAAGGACACATTTAACCTTATTGGGGCTACTCCAAATGTTCAGTTTCTATATAATCTGTATCCCTGAAAAATTAGAGAACAACTTATAAATCAAAGCACATTTTCCATTTAACTATTACTTTGGAGAATAACAGCCATAAACACTTTCAGTAACACCAATGTGTAGTACTCCTTACATTTATATTAAGGAATAGTGAACTGGCATGAAATGATTAGGCAGCCAGTAAAGCCAAAATCCCTGTTATCTCTTCACATGTACTGAACTCATTAGCTTCTTTATCTGAAAAACTAGGGAGACTGGACTAGTTCAGGGTCTACAGATAATTCACATGCGCACAAGAGTAGAGCAGTTGATCACTGGAAACAATGTCAACATCAGGGAGAGATGGAGTCTGGCAAAATGAGTAGCCTAAATCTTGCCTTACAGCATTCATTTTATAAATCGATGGCAACAGAGAATGCTTCTCAGGGTCTTCCCTTCATGGACAACCAATGTGCAACCCCTGGCATGGATGAGCTCATGGAGCTTGATGATTATGACACTACTGATGTACACACATTGATAGGACTGAAGCTATGACTAAGAATCATACTGTAAAGAGGTGCACAAATATAAAATTCAGTAGCTCCGTTGATGACTCCCACTGCAGCTACTCATCTGATAACACTAATTAAACAAGTCATAGAGCTATAGCTATACACTACCTGGGGCTGGCACTTCGGTGTAGCAGATAAGGCTTCCACCCGCAGTGCTAGCATCCCATATGGGTGCTGGTTTGGGTTCTGGCTGCTCCACTTCCACTTCAGCTCCCTGCTAGTACTCCTCGGAGGGTGGTGGAGAATGCCCAAGTGCTTGGGCCCCTGTAACCAAGTGCCAAGTCTTGAAGAAGTTCCTGACTCCTGGCTTCGGATTGGCCCAGACCCAGCAGTTGTGGCCACTCTGGGGATTGAACCGGGGGATAGAAGACCTCCTGTGTCTTCTGCCCCTCTAACTGCGGCTTTGCCTTTCAAATAAATAAACCCTTCTTCAAAATTAATACTTTATCTTCTCCTTGAAAGGTGACTACCAAATGTAATATTAGATATATGATTTTTCAGATTTATTTATTTAGTTAGTTGAAAGGCAGAAGGACAGAAAAAAGGGGAGGGACAGAGAGCACTGGCATAGGATCCCAAGCAGCAGTTTAGCTTTAAGCCAGATGTTTACCCCTAGATATATTTCTAACATATGCACCATTTCTAAGTTAGTAAAACAAATATCCATTTACCACTGCTGTGTAATCACAGGGTAATATTTTGCCCTGTGGTGCCAGCATCCCTTTTGGACACCAGTCTGTATGTATCCTGGCTGTTCCACTTCTGACCCACTTCCCTGCGTATTCCCTAGAAAAGCTGTAGAGGATGGCTCAAGTCCTTGGGTCCCTACACCTACACGGGAGTCCCAGAAGAAGCTCCTGGCTCCTGGTTTCAGATCAGCTCAGCTCCAGCAGTTGTGGCTGCTCTGGGGAGTTAATCAGCAAACTCATCTTCCTCTCTGTATATCTCACTTTCCAATAAAAATAAATATTAAAATCTCTAAGTTACCATGTATGCCTGTGTGCTTCCTTTTATTCCTGCCCGTGCAAGAGGTAACCACAGGTTTACTTGTGAAGACATGTACGTTTCCTTTTGCCACTTTCTGAACTCTGTAACCTGGTATCATGCAACTTTACTTTTCTGGACCTGCTTTTCACATTTAACACTGTTACATTTCAAAGATTTACACAGGAGCAGGCCTTTGGCACAGTGGTTGAGGTGTCCCTTGGGATACCTGAGACCTTGCTTCAGAATCTGGCTTCCTGTCAATGCGCACCCTGTGAAGCAGCAGGGGCTGGCTCAAGAACTTGGGTCCACGTGGTAGACTCAAATTGAATTCCTGGCTCCTGGCCTTGATCTGGCCTAACCCCAGCTGTTGTGGGCATTGGGGGGGTGACTGGGCAGTGGGTGGGTGTGTCAATTAGCAGATGGAAAATCTGCTCTCTTGCCTTTCAAATACAGTAAACACATTTTTACAGATAAGATTTATACAGGTTTAAGCAGTTACAGTGCATTAATCTTTTTTCAAAGGTTTATTTATTTGGATGGCAAAGTTACACAGAGACAGATACAGAGAGGAGAGGTCTTCCCTATGTTGGTTCATCCATCAAACGGTCACGACAGCCAGGAGTGGGCCAGGCCAAAGCCAGGACCCAGGAGCGTGTGCTGGGTCTCCCACGTGCGTAATGGCCTAAGCACTCTTCCACTGCTTTCCCAGGCACGTAACAGGGAGCTGAATTAGAAGTGGAACAGGTGGGACTGAAATGGGTACGTATATGGAATGATAGCACTGAAGGCTGTGGCTTTACCTGTCATGCCACAGCACTGGCTCCTGACTGATTTTTTTAATTTTTATTTTTATTTATTTTTATTGGAAAGGCAGATTTATAGAGAGAAGGAAAGCCAGAGTGAGAAAGATCTTCCATCTGCTGGTTCACTTCCTAAATGGTTGCAATGGCTGGAGATGAACCAATCCCAAGCCAAGAGTTAGGAGATTCTTCTAGGTCTCCTGGTTAGGTGCAGAGTTCCAAGGCTTTGGACCATTTCCACTGCTTTCCTAAGGCACAAGCAGGGAGTGGATGGGGAGCAGAACAGCCAGGATACAAACTGCCACCCATATGGGATGCTGGTGCTTGCTGGTGGAAGATTAATCAATTGACCCATTTTGTTGGCCTCCCATACTTGACCCTTACTCCACCCTCCCCCCGATTGATTTTTCAAAAACTGCTGATTCAGTATAGAAAAGACTGAGGAGGACCTAGTGAGGTAGTCCAGTGTCCAAAGTCCTCGCCTTGCATGCGCCAGGATCCAATATGGGTGCTGGTTCATATCCCAGATGCTCCACTTCCCTTCCAGCTCCCTACTTGTGGTTAAGGAAAGCAGTCAAGGATGGCCCAAAGCTTTGGGACCCTACACTCACACAGGAGACCTGGAAGAGCCTCCTGGTTTTGGATCAGCTCAGCTCCAGCCATTGGGACTATTTGGGGAGTGAACCAGTAGACGGAAGATCTTTTTTTTTTTTTTAAAGATTTATTTATTTTTATTACAAAATCAGAGATATACAGAGAGGAGGAGAGACAGGAAGATCTTCCCTCTGATGATTTACTCCCCAAGTGAGCCGCAACGGCCAGTGCTGCACCGATCCGAAACCCAGGTGCCAGGAACTTCCTTCAGGTCTCCCACGCGGGTGCAGGGTCCCAAAGCTCTGGGCTGTCCTTGACTGCTTTCCCAGGCCACAAGCAGGGAGCTGGATGGGAAGTGGGGCTGCTAGGATTAGAACCGGCACCCATATGGGATCCTGGCACGTTCAACGTGAGGACTTTAGCCGCTAGGCCACCGCGCTGGGCCCGTAAGATGTTTCTCTCTCTTCTCTGTAAAATCTGCCTTTGCAATAAAAATAAAGAAATAAGAAAGAAAGAAGGAAAGAAAGAAAGAAAGAAAGAAAGAAAGAAAGAAAGAAAGAAAGAAAGAAGGAAAGAAAGAAAGAAAGAAAGAAAGAAAGAAAGAAAGAAAAAGAAAGAGATAGATAGATAGAAAGAGAAAAAGGTAAGACAAGACTGAGGGGCAGGCATCTGACTTAGAAATACAGATAATGATGAGGAAGTCAGAGTGACTGGGTTTGTTATCCATCTCAAGTTGCTGCTGCCAGATTCCTGCTAGTGTAGACTCTAGGAAGAAGCAAATAATGGCTCAAGTAGTCGGCTCACCGCCATGCACATGCGAGACATGGATTGAGCTCCTGCTCCCAGTTTTGGTTTGGCCCAAACCTGGTTGTTGCAGGCAGTTGAAGAATTAAAAAATGGGTGGGAGCATTATGTCCATTTAATTTGAGATTCCAGTATAAATGATAGGCAAAAACTGTCATTTATCTTTTCTGATGCCATTTATCAAGTGTGGAAAAGCTATAAAACAGTTTATTAATTTAGTAATGTTAACAACGTTAATCAGTGTAACCATATGTAATAAAGTAGAGTTTTCAAGCCCTGGGATATATACCTTAAGATATTCACTGTATTCATCTTCAAACTTCTTGCCCCAAATACTGTTTCCTCCTCTTCCAGTACCTAAAAAGTAATCAAAAAGAAGTATGTAGTTAAAGTTGAAAAAGGATCCAGTTTCTCAAATTAAGGGCTATTTTATTGTTCTTTATGGAGAAGTAAAATTTGATATACCCTCTCACGCTTCCCCACATTTAACTTTACAGAACAGAAGAAAAAAATCCTACCCAAAAAAAAACAAAAAGTAAAATAACCCTCCTTCTTAATACCGCTCACATTTTCGGGCAGGGGTTAGTAACTTTTGCTTACAAAATTCTTGGTATGAGGTAGATATTTGGTGCAGTAGCTAAGACAATGCTGGGACACACTGTTCCTATACTTCAGTCCCTGGATTCAAGTCCCAGTTCTACTTTGTCTCTTGTGTCCTACTAATGTGTGCCCTGGAAGGAAGCAGGTGGTGACTCAAACACTTGGGTCCCTGTCACACATGGAGATCCAAGATGAGTTCCCAGCTCTGGCCCTTGTCCTGTTCCATCCCTGGCTAATATAGATATTTGGGGAATGAACCAGTAGATAGAAAATCAATCCATCTCTGACTCTGTCTCTCTGATTTTCTCCATTTCTCTGTATTTCATTTAACAAATAAAAAATCTTCTTAAGGATTTACTCATTTTCATTTGGAAGGCAAATCTACAGAGAGGAAGAGAAAAAGGTCTTCCATGTGCTGGGTTATTTTTCAAATGGCCACAATGGCCAGAGCTGATCCAATCTGAAGTCAGGAGCCAGGAGCTTCTTCTGGATCTCCCAAGTGGGGCACAGGCCCAGGGGGACTTGAGTCCCTTCCACTGCTTTCCCAGACCATAAGCAGGGAGCAGGATCAGAAGTGGAGTAGCCAGGACAGGAACCAGAGCTAGCACTTGCAGACGAAGGACTACCTTGTTGAGCCACTGTGCTGGCAGTCCCCACCCCCTACATTTTTTTTTTAAGTTCTTGCTGTTGTAAAGTAGCCCAATCATAAAAAACTTCATGTGCTTTTATTCTTCTACTCTTTTCCCCTCCTATGTATGCAATACATTCACTTTCGTGGATTTCAATTTGTAGAAAAACTTACCTGTTGGATCTCCTGTTTGAACCATGAAACCTTTGATATTTCTGTGAAATATACAGCCGTTGTAGTAATTACTGGCACAAAGAGCCAAGAAATTCTGAAGAGAGTAAAAACGGTGACTGAGAAATGGTGCAGCAGAAACACATTTAAGATAAAAGAGAAAGAAATACCAGTCACGTATTGACAACACCACAGTCTATCTTTTAGATACTGTTTTAAGTCATATGAGTCCTCTGTGCCTAGAACACTTCAGTTGCTTTCTTGTGCCCTTGGAATAAAACACAAAATCTTCATCAACAGGGTCTTGTAAGCCCTGGTTATCTCTACCCCTTCTATCATGGCAACACCTACCTGCTACCCACTCCATAAATCCCATCAACATTCCAACCACCATCCACAAAAGACAGACTCTTCTATCCTAGGGACCACTGCAGCTGCCGATTCTATATCCAGAAAGTTCTCTTTCTAGCTCTTTCCATGGAATTGTCTTGATACCTTCAGAACTCAGCTTAAGTGCTACTTTCTTGATGAAGCCCAATCTTACCTTCTTTTTAATACAGGATGAACACACCTAATCCAATCATCCAAAATCTGAAATGCTCACAAAAGGTGATGCAAACATGTCAGAATTTGAAAACCCCTGAAATCTCAAACACTCCACGGAAGGGATACTTAACCTGTAGTTCCTTTCCCACTCTTCTGTATCTCACCACTTTATTTTCTTCAAGGCAACATCACCCTTTAGAACTGATCTTGCCCCCTGCCCATTTTCCCAAGCAGAAGGACAGCTTGATGAAGGCAACAGTGCCTAATTCACCACAACACTCAGGCATACCAGGGCCTTCAGAACACTCAGGGAAAACGTGTTATGCAAACATGAAAAAACCAGGCAAAGACTTTTAAAAACATGTTTGCACCAAAACATACTTATCTTTTAATTCTGTTTATCTTTCAAAGTGTGCTCATACTCCTAGACCTGGCACAACAGTCCTTCATAAACAATCTTGAAAGAATGAATATCTACGGCAGTCTCTTCTTTCTACCTTGTCATTTATACAGGTGAAATGACGACTAGAACAGTCCTCCTGTAGCCTAAGGATGATGTTTCCTGAGGAAAAAGATGCTTAACAACCTTGAATCCAGTACAATTATCCCCTTCCCCTCTGGCTTATTTATGAAATGAGGAAGGGAAAGTGGAAATTAGACCAGAGTTCCGATGACTAGCATGTCCTGACAGGATTTTACAGAAAGTCTTCAGGTGAGATGGTTCAACTTAAAAATGGTTATCCTGCTAACTGATTTAAATTTTGTTTTAATTTTTACTTTTATTCACGTAAAGATGACAGATTTCATGCATTCCATAAATAAATTCCCAAAAGACATCATAATTCCCTTCCTCTTTCCAAATCCATCTTTTCCCTTATTTTTGTTAGTTTTTGCAAAGACGTAATTTTAATCTAATCTATATTCATAGGTGTAATGCATCACTAATCATAATATTCAATAAGTAAAGTGACTGATGCCTAATATGTAAATAGTGTTACTCACCTCACATGTTTTGGGAGTCCTCTCACAGAAGATCTCTATTTTAATGTCTCCTACATCTGTGTGCAACGTCACAGACTAGAAAGGAGAATGCAAGACAAATTAAGATTTACTCAAATGACTATGTTCTATATTATTGCCTAAGCTAGACAGTAAAGATGATAACAAAAACAGGAATACTGCTTCAGATATGACCCACCCACACAACAGTGCTAAGAGATAAGCTATACTTCTTCCTCCAATTTTCTTTCTTTTTTAAAAAAAAATTATTTAGGGGCAGGTGTGGTGGTATAGCAAGCTAATCCTCTGCCTGCAGCACTAGTATCCTGTATGGGCATTGCTTCAGGTCCTGGCTGCTCCACTTCCAACCCAGCTCTCTGCTTATGGGTGTCATTGTTGGGTGAAGGGACTACCTGAAAACGCCCTCTTACTCTCTCTTGTCTTAAACCTTTCTAATCCTGGAACTTGGGCTAAACAGACAGACATTCCTCACCAGCTTGTCTCTGGTGGTTTTTATGGTGACTTCAGGGCCAGCTGGCAGACTCTAAAGCCCAAGAGGGAAACTTAGAAGAAACCCCTGGATCCCAGCTAAGGTTAGTCCAGCTCTACTGCTACAGCTATCTGGGGAGTGAACCAGCAGACTGAAAAAAAACTCTCTGTAACTTTGACTTACAAACAAAATAAATGACCCTGGCCATTGTGGCCATTTGGGGAGTGACCCAGTGGATGGAAGACCTCCCTCTCTCTCTCTCTCTTTTTCTTTTCTCTGTAACTGTGCCTTTCACAGAATTTTTAAAAACCAATTCCTTTTTTTTTTTTTTTGAGAAAAGACAATGGACACGAAAAGTGTGTTTCTATATCCAAAATGTGCCAAGGCAACCACAGCACCCTGTATCCTCGCCCTTTATTTTGAACCAGTCATCATGGTAACTTTTATACATCGTTGACCTCTATTCCAGAGAGGGAATACATTATTTGGAGGCTTCCTTGTTCATTTCTTTCCTTCAACAGTATCTAGCAGTCAGAGTGTGCGACCAAGTTCAAGACGGGAAATGTGTGCATAGGTGGACTAGGGCCTGATTCTCACTGCTGTTCTTTGACTTCAAGTCTAGTTGCCCACGCCAGAGCTCAACGATCACATATGGTTAATCTCGTCTCCTCTTGCAATTCTTTCAGTCTCTTATAATCAGTCTTTTTCCAAAAAAGGTAAGTTTTGTGCATTGTAATTGAACATTTAAAAAAAACTAAGTTAGTTCTGGAGGCATTTGGTTGCAGTAGTTGACACCTGCATTCTAGACTGAAGGGCTTGGGCTGGAGTCTTGGCTATGCTCCTGGTTCTGATTTCCTGCTAAAGCAGACTTGGGAGCAGCAGGTAGTAGGTTAAGTGGTGGGGTTCCTGCTACCAGGTAAGAGACCTGCACTGAGTTCTCAGCTTCCAGCTTGGACGAGGTCCAGGTGTGGCTGTTGGGATCATTTGGTGAGGAGTGAACTCACAAATGGGTGCTTGCTCCTGCATCTCTCCCTGTCTTCTAAATAAAATAAAATAATAAATAAATACAATATATACTCCTAAACACTGATTTATTTTTTAAAATTTTAGATTTATTTGAAAGGCCGAGTTACACAGAAATGGAGAGACAGAGGTCTTCCATCAGATGGTTCACTCCCCAAGTGGCCACACTAGCCTGGATCAGGCCTAACCCAGGAGCCTAGAATTCCACTTGGGTCCCCCACATGAGTGCAGAAGTCCAAAGATCTCAGCCATCTTCTATTGTCTCCCCAGGGGAATTAGCAGGCTGTTGGATTGAAATTGGAGTTGCCAGGATTCAAACTAGCACCTATATTGAATGCTGCTGATGAAGCCGGTGACTTAACCTGCTTTGCCCTAGCACTGTCACCTAAAAAACTGGCTTAAAGTAATTCTGCTTCACTAGTGTTTTAAATGTCTTTTGTTAATTTTTAGGTATTTGAAAGACAGAGAGATAGACACCTTCTATCTTTTAGTACACACTCCAAAGGTCCAGCTGGAAATGGACTAGGCTGAAGCCAGGGACTCAGATCTGAATCCAAGGCTCCCATATGGATGGCAATGAACCAGGGCAAAAGTGGAGCTGGGACTGGATCCCAGGCCCTCGGACATGGAATGTCCCCTGCAATATTGTGCCCTGCAACCTGTGCCATGTTGGTTTTTTACTTTTTAATATATATTTTCAAAGATTTATTTATTTATTTGACAGTTTCTCTGAGAGGGAGAGACAACAAGATCTTCCATCCCCTAACTCAGCCCTCCAGATGGCCACAACAGCCAGGGCTAGGCCAGACACAGTCAGGAGCTAGGAGTGTCTTCCAGGTCTCACACATGGTTGGCACGGGCCCAAACACTTGGGCCATCCTCCTCTGTTCTTCCCATTAGCAGAGAGCTGGAAAGTGGAGTAGCCTGGACACAAACTGATGACCATTGCAGATGGCAGCTTTACCTGCTACATGACAATGCTAGTCCCCAATTTTCACTCTTAAAATATTTACTTTCATCTACTTGAAAGGCAAAAAGTGAACAGACAGGAATGGGGAAAGGCAACAGAGATTTCCATATCCTGGTTCACTCCCTAGTCGCCACTCTAAGATGGTAGGGCTGGGCCAGACCAAAGTGTAGAGCTCCATCTGAGTGTGCCATGCAGTTAGCAAGGGCCCGAGCACTTGAACCAACATCCGCTACCTCCCAGAATGCATTAGCAGGAAAGGAGGACCTAAAGTGGAGCCATTAGGACAAGAACTGGTATTCCAATGACAGATGTAGGTGTCCTGAGCAGCTGCTTCACCCACTGTGTACACCACCTACCGACTCAAATTCTTTTTTCAAAATTTATCATTCCACATTGTATGCTTCTATAGCCTATCATTTCTTCATCTTGACACGGACATTTCTAAAAACTACTTATCATGAACGATATTTATGAAAATCCTTTTAGTACTTACCATTTTTTTTATAATTCCGCCAAGTCCTATTTAAGCTCTCAGCGTCTTTAAAAGAAGCTTGAAAATAAATCTGTTTCCAAAGAAAAGAAAGAATTAAGTACATTGTCCTTTTTCTTAATTCGCAGAGGCTCCTCTTTACCGTCCATGTAAAAGAAAAAGCCTAGGCTAGGATGCCCAGGGAGCTGACTTCCCTAGAGCTGATTTCCTTATTAGTTCCGGGTATCTCCTCACATGTCAAGTCTTCCTACTCTGACAACCCTGCTTAATACCACCCGACCCCTAAGACCTTTTCCCAGATCCCTTACCACTCACCAGATCGTCTCCTCCTTTATTCCGGCGCTGTAACTACTCCGTAGTCGTACGGTACGTTCCCTCCGAGTGTCCCGAGAACTCAAGCAGTGCCGATGCGGAGTTCAGCATGCACTTGGAAAAGTCAATGAAAGAAAAGTATGAGGCGCGCCAGCCCTAGCCACTTGAATGAGCAGACAGCATCCCGTTGGGGAGTCACCGGAAGTCGAGCGGGGGACCCATTAGGGAAACGCGCCTCACCTTGTTACCTCCCCTCTCCTCCCTTCTCCTTTCTATAGCAAAGTAACTATGACAGTAACTAATACTGCAGAAACAACGTGATGTATCTCCCAGCTGAAATTGGACGGCGAGATGCAGTTCTATCACTGGAGCAAGAAGCCTAAGCCGGAACTACCTGGCCAACCTCCGTCAATGTTTTCGACACGGCTGTAAAACAGGAGGACCACTTCCGCCAGGTTCCTTTCCTCTCTGCTTAGTTCCGGAAGACTCGGGTTGCAGCCTGGCGAAGCGGTGGTGGCGGCTACGGAGACGTCCCCGCACTTGTGAGTCATGGACAGTTTAAATCCTTGGAGAGGGCTGTGATTCCGCCACAGTTCTCTGTTAGATGTAGGGAGTGTAGTTACAGGTTGCTGCAGAAAAAGGATCGAAGCCCGCTGTGCCGTAGGAGGGCGAAGGGTAGTAGTGGGGTCACTAAAGGATTTCCACGTCCTGATACTTCACTGGTCTTGGAAGAGGATGAGAAAAAGACAGACCTTTACATGTTGTGGGGTTGGCAACAGCAAGCCCGGCGTTCACGTTAGGAGCGCGCCACGAGCTGGGCGTTTTTTATTTGCATGATTTACAGGGCAGAACTTAAGCAGTGAAGTACTTTGCCCGCCGGGATTCAGTGTGCTTCAGGAATGTGCATGCTGTGCGGGGCACCTGCGGCTTCAGGCCATGCGCCTCCGGTTGGCTCCTGGTGGTATCTCGCCCAGAACTCTTCGAAGTGGAAAGGACTCAAGCCTTCGCCAGGACCCGCCACGTCTTCTCTTTGAAGCTGGCCAAATTTAGAGGAGATTGGAGAGTGGATTCGTGTCCGAATATGAATCTGTAGGGTGGAAGTGCTGTCAGAACCAATCGCAGACCTTCCAAGACGAGTGGTTTCTGGAAGCGAGTTCTTGCCACGAAGAACGTGTTAACTAAGGGGAAGGGTTGGGCAGAGTAGCCAAGACGCTGCTTAGGCCGATGGCCTTCTATTTTGGAATGCCTGGGTTCAGTTCCTTGTCTGATTCCAGTTTCCTGCAATTGTACACTGTGGAGGGCAGCTGTTGGTGGTTCAAGGACTGGGGTCCCTGACCACCTCCTTGGGAAATCTGGGTTGAGTTCTAGGCTCCTGGCCATCCCCTGGCTTATGGTCATTGGAATAAAGTATGAAAATAAAAAAAAAAAAATGTGCAAGAAATATATTGATTATCCAAGTTTTGTTAATTTTTTGCACTAGGCATTTTTAAAAAACATTTAATTTTTGCCATTGTTGGGTTATGTTTATTCATTAAATTTATAGTTGGTTGTGCTGCTTATATTTTACTGTAGTAAGTAAAAGCTGTTATACTCCTTTCGACAACCTGTGAGGCAGGGGTGGTCTCTGTTTTTAATTTTACTTTTTAAAAAGGTTTTACTTGAAAATCAGAGGTGGAGAGAAATCTTCCATCTGTTGGTTCGTTTCTCAAATGGCTGCAGCAGCCTGGGCTGAGCCAGCTGAAGTCAGGAGTCAGGAATTCCTTCTGGATTTCCCGTGTGGGAGCAGGGGTCCAAGCACTTGGGCCATCTTTCTCTGCTTTCCCAGGCACATTAGCAGGAAGTCAGATCAGAAGTGGAGCAGCTGGAACTGGAACTGTTGTTGCTCATTTGAGGTGCCGGCATTGCAGAAGGCAGCTTAGCTCACTGTGCCCCATGCAGGTTCAGTCTCCACTTCTCAGAGGAGGAAGCAGAGCTGCAGGAAATTAAATGGCCAGGTTAGACTGAGGTCCTGCTGGGTGTTTAAGCCAGGTTTGTATGATAATAGCTGTTTGACTCATGTGCTTGGAAAGTGGGCAAGATCCTGTCCTAAAGTGTATATGTGTGCTGTTTCCTGTGTTTTTGCTTCAGCAGCTGAGACCTGTGTAATCCTATATGTGGGGATCTTGTATCCGCCTGGTCCCCACCACAGTCCGGCTTGTCCGTTCTCAGAACTGCTCTTCCTCTCGATCCTTCATGGATCTGAAGACACTCATTTCCTCCTTGAACGACTTTGCATCGCTGTCTTTTGCGGAGAGTTGGGACAACGTGGGATTGCTGGTAGAACCGAGCCCACCGCACACTGTAACCACGCTCTTCCTGACCAATGACCTGACGGAGCAGGTGATGGACGAGGCTCTGCAAAAGAAGGCCAACCTTATCCTTTCCTACCATCCACCCATCTTTACTTCCCTAAAGCACCTCACCTGGACTTCGTGGAAAGAGCGCCTGGTGATCCGGGCACTGGAGAACCGAGTGGGTATCTACTCCCCTCACACAGCCTACGATGCAGCGCCACAGGGAGTGAACCATTGGTTGTCCAAAGGCCTCGGTGAGAAGCCTCTTATTTCTCTACAAACACTTTGAAATCTTAGGATGTCTGTCCAGTAGAATTTTTTTTAAGATTTATTTATTTTTATTGCAAAGTCAGATATACAGAGAGGAGGAAAGACAGGAGGATCTTCCGTCCGATGATTGATTCCCCAAGCGGCCGCAACTGCTGGAGCTGAGCCAATCCGAAGCCAGGAGCCAGGAGCTCTTCTGGGTCTCCCACGCTGGTGCAGGGTCCCAAGGCTTTGGGCCGTCCTCAACTGCTTTCCCAGGCCACAAACAGGGAGCTGGATGAGAAGTAGAGCCGCCGGGATTAGAACCGGCATCCATATGGGATCCTGGTGCATTCAAGGCGAGGACTTTAACCACTATGCTATCATGCCAGGCCCTGTCCAGTAAAATTTTAAGTGCTTTAGGGGCACAGGAGGGTGCTATTCTACTTTATATACATAGTTGCTAGAATATGGCAGTTAAATTGTTTTTGAAAAATGAAACATCTTTTATCCTTACTGGGTAAGCAGAGAGTAAGAAGTCCCCACTGCTGTTATAGGAACTGAATTCGTAGCTGTTGCCTTGTGTGGTCCGTGCCTTGGACCCAGTCACGTGGAAAAATGCATGGACTGGAGCTCCGTCCTCTCCGGGTATACTTGGTATGCTTCTCGAATGGATGCCTGGGGTTGACAGAGTGTTAGCTCAGGCTGTGCACAATAAGGGAATATTGGGAATAAGGGAATATTTAGCATTGGTTGTTTAGCTTAATTTTAATGAATCTTTTTAGTTTCCTCATTGTAGGCTACAGCATTGCTGATGATAAGGGTCTTGATTAATGTGGTCAGACTATGAGCTTTTGTAGTCAGAATCATAGTTTAAAGCTTAACAGAGCAGTACTTAATTCTGTATATTATCTAAAATTCTGTGAGCCAGAGTTTATATGGATTCATTTTATTTGCTTGAAGGACTTAGAGGAAGAGATAGTGATTTTTCCGCCTATTGGTTTACTCCCCAAATGGCTGCAACTACTGGAGCTGGGTGAGGTTGAAGCCAGGGGGCTTCTTCAGAATCTCCCACATGGGTCCAGGGGTCCGAGTGGTTGGGCCATCGTCTGCTGCTTTCCCAGGCACATTAACAGGGAGCTGGATTGGAAATACAGCCCTTGGGACTTGAACCTGCACCTATATGGGATGCTGACACTGCAGGCAGTGGCTTTATCTGACAGTGCTGGCCCATATTTTGTTTATTTAAAAGACAGAATGACAGAGTGAGGAAACGAAGGAGGCCTTGCACAATCTCCATAATGGCTAGGGCTGGCCCAGGTCAAAGCCAGGCACCAGGAGCTCCATCCCCCTATGCTTGGCAGGGTGCCTAAGGCTTGATCTGTTCTCCACTGCTTTCCCAGGCACATGAGCAGAGAGCTGAATCAGAAGTGGAGCCAGCTCTTAGTCTTTAGTGTCCAAAATTTTCTGAAATGTAGGAGTCTTGGAGTATAACTGTAAAAGTAAATTTGACTTTGTCCACACCAAATGGTGACTAGTGCTACCTATCTAAACATGTGTATGTGTGTGTATTATGTAAGCAAATGAAAACATATCATACAAAAAATGCAAATTTTGAGGAGGACATTCACCCATGTGGTTAAGGTGTCTGTATCCCATGTCAGAGTACCTGAGTTCAGTACCCCACTCCTGATTCCAGTTTCCTACTAATTCAGGCTTTGGGAGGCAGTTGAGTTCTTACCGCTCCTATGGGAGATCAGCTCTGAGTTCCTGACTCGTGGCTTCCACCTGGCCCACCCAGCCGCAGCTGTGCTGAGCACTGGGTAGTGAACCAGCAGTTAGAAGCTTGCTCTGTATCTCTTCTCCTCCCAAGAAAGCATACTCATTTCTTAGAAATTTGCATGATATTTCATCTTTTTATTCCTAAAAAGATATAAAGCCTCCTGTTCACTCACACTTGTTTCTCCAGGAGCCTGCACATCCAGGCCCATTCAACCTTGCAAAGCTGCCAACTGCCCTACAGAGGGAACCCACCGCGTAGAATTCTACATTAAGCACACTGAAGATCTGGACAAGGTCATGTCTGCAATGAAAGAAATTGCAGGTGTTTCTGTGGCTTCTCTTTCTGCTAGGTACATCTGTTTTATTTATGTGTAAGGCTGCTCCTAACATACTGATAACCCTTGTGCTTAGATTTCAACCAAATCATGTGGCCTGTGGTTGGTATATAGTGCAGCTGTGGTATACTTCTCATACGCATGTGCATCTTGGCCTGAAGCTTGGGGACCCTGCACCAGCACGGTAGGCCTGGGGGAGGCTTCAGATCAGCTCAGTTCCAGCCACTGGGTCATTTGGGTAGAGAACTGGCAGATGGAAGATCTTTGTCTCCCCTCTCCCTAAATCTGCTCAGACTTTCCAATAAAAATAAACAAATCTTTAAAAAATTGCTTATGAGACTTTCAATAGATTTCAGTCATGAAATCTTTCTATCATACTGAAATACTGTATAGATATTGATAAAAAGAAAAAATGTATACAGATTAAGCACAAAGCATTTCAAACATGAAAGTACTGCTTATTCATTTTGTCCAGTCCCAGTTTCCACATTCAGGTTGTCTTTTCCTTTGATTTCACAGAAGTAACTATCTTTCTTTCACTTATTTTAAAAATTTATTTATTTTGGGCCCAGCACCGTGGCCTAGCAGCTAAAGTCCTCCCCTTGAAAGCCCCGGGATCCCATATGGGCGCCGGTTTTGATCCCGGCAGCTCCACTTCCCATCCAGCTCTCTGCTTGTGGCCTGGGAAAGCAGGAGAGGACGGCCCAAGGCTTTGGGACCCTGTACCCGCGTGGGAGACCCGGAGGAGGTTCCTGGTTCCCGGCTTCGGATCGGCGCGCACCGGCCCATTGCGGCTCACCTGGGGAGTGAAACATCGGATGGAAGATCTTCCTCTCTGTCTCTCCTCCTCTCTGTATATCCAACTTTCCAATAATAATAAATCTTTTAAAAAAAATTATTTATTTTTATTGCAAAGGCAGATTTACAGAGAGAAGGAGATGCAGAGAAAGAGCTTCCACCCACTGGTTCACTCCCCAAGTGGCCACAATAGCCGGAGCTGAGCTGATCAGAAGCCAGGAGCCTGGAACTTCTGGGTCTCCCATGTGGGTGCAGGGTTCCAAGGCTTTGGACCATCCTCAACTGCTTTCCCAGGGCACAAGCAGGGAGCTGACTGGGAAGTGGAATGGCGGAGACATGAATTAGTGCCCAAATGGGATCCTGGTACTTGGCAAGGGGAGGATCAGCCAATTAAACCATTATGATGGTCCCCCGAGTATCTGTTAAACACATAATAGGAACATGAAGAAATGTGTAGTTTTGTTGTATGTATTTTCCCTAATTCAGTGGTAGGATGTATTTGTCTTATTTGTCTTATTTGAAACACTGAGTTGCAGAGAGGGAGACACCTGCAGTTTCTTTGACCTGCTGGTTCACTCCCCAGATGGCTGCAACAGCCGGGACTCATCCAGACTGAAGCAAAGAGCCTGGAACTCTGGTCTCCCCTGTGGGGGCAGGAACCCATGACTTGGGCCATCTTCCACAGCTTTCTGGAAGTGTAGCTGACAGGAATCAAACCAGACACACGGAGTGCCAACTGCAGTCTGACCCCTAGCATTTCTTATTTAGCAGGATGTCTTTCCTTGTTAGTTTTTTGGTTGATGTGTCATGTTTTTTCCTGTGAATGTACTGTCGTTTCTTTAAGCATTCTTTCTTAAATTGATGACTTTTTAGTGTAACTCCAATTTTTCAGTGTAAGAGATACCATCTACGTTTTACTAGTAGACTGAAGTCGGCAGATAATTGCAGTGTTGCTTCCAGGTTATCTTTAACATGTTCTTTAGTTCTAGAACTCTGTTATTACGGAAATGGTGTAAAACTTACTTGAAGCCAGTCATTTTGCAAAGTCCCTAGGGCATTGCTTCTCAGAATCACCTCAGAAGGTGATTCAGGTACTTCCTGAATATAGGACACTTATTAAAGACACTTATTAAAGACACAGAATTTTGGCTTTATTCCAGATCTTTATAATCAGAATGGAGTTTGCCTGGGAATCTGTGCAGGAGATTCTCGTATTCAGTGATGTTTGAAAGTTCCGTAGTCTAGAGCTTTGAGAAACTTCAGTGTTCTCCAACTCTTTTTGTAGATACTGTTTCACTAGATGTGTGGCACCAACCAGAAGTGTCATCTTAAGAAGGTAGCAGGAGAGTCCAGTGCAGTAGCCTAGTGGTTAAAGTCCTTGCCTTGCACACACCAGGATCCCATATGGGTGTCAGTTCACATCCTGGCTGCTCCACTTCCCTTTCAGCTCCCTGCCTGTGGCCTGGCGTAGCAGTCAAGGATAGGACCCTGCACTCACGTCAGATGCCTGAAGGAGGCTCCTGGCTTCGGGTGGACTTGGCTCCAGCCGTTGCAGCCACTTGGGGAGTGAACCAGCAGAAGGAAGATCTTTCCGTATCTCCTTCTCTCTGTAAATCTGACTTTTCAGTGGAAATGGATAGATCTTTAAATTTAAAAAACAGAGAGAGTAAAGGTAGCAGGAAATTTCTGGTACACAGTTGGATTTGGATTTAAGAATACTTCTAGAACAGTGGGTTTAAAGTGCGTTTCCAGGATTAGGAAGATCCTGTCACCTGGAACTGGTTAAAAAAAATACTTTTCCACCTAGACCCGTGGAACCCGAAAATGTGGGGCATAGGACTCAGCACTCTGGTTTTGCTTTTGTTGTTGTTTGTTTTTTTTGGGGGGGGGAGTGGTTTTGTTTGTTTGTTTTTGTTTTTTAAAGATTTACTTTTATTGCAAGGTCAGATATACACAGAGGAGGAGAGACAGACAGGAAGATCTTTCCTCCAATGATTCACTCCCCAAGTGACTGCAACAGCCAGTGCTGCACCGATCTGAAGTCAGGAGCCAGGAGCTTCTTCTGGATCTCCCACATGAGTGCAGGGTCCCAAGGCTCTGGGCCATCCTCGACTGCTTTCCCAGGCTACAAGCAGGGAGTTGGATGGGAAGTGGGGCCGCTGGGATTAGAACCGGCACCCATGTGGGAACCTGGTGAGTGCTAGGTGAGAACTTTAGCTGCTAGGCCACAATGCCAGGCCCAACACTCTGTTTTAATAAATTCTTTTGAGGATTCTGATGCAGTATACATTTTGAGAAACATGATCCTAGAACATAGACTAGTTCGGTATTATATGGGTTCTGTCTGTAAATCCTCAGCATCGTAAAACCTAATTCATTATAACAGCTTGTATCCAAAATTATTTTTTTTTGTAAGATTTATTTATTTTTATTACAAAGTCAGATATACAGAGAGGAGGAGAGACAGAAAGAAAGATCTTCTGTCCAATGATTCACTCCCCAAGTGACCCCAATGGCCGGTTCTGTGCCGATCCGAAGCCAGGAACCAGGAACTTCTTTCCAGGTCTCCCACGTGGGTGCAGGGTTCCAAGGCTTTGGACCATCCTCGACTGCTTTCTCAGGGCACAAGCAGGGAGCTGGATGGGAAGTGGAGCAGCCAGGATTAGAACCGGCGCCCATATTGGATCCCGGCATGTTCAAGGCAAGGACTTCAGCCACTAGACTACGCCGCAGGGCCCCAAAATTATTTTTTAAAGGTCTACTTTATTTGAAAGGCAGAGTTAACAGAAAGGAAGGAGAGAAGAGAGAGATCTTCCATCCACTGATTCTCTCCCCAGATGGGAAGCAGTCACCAGGCTGGGCCAGGCTGAAGCCACAAACTCCACACATTCTCCCACGTGGGTGGGAGTGATCCACACACACAGGCCATCTGCTGCCCTCCCAGGTGCTTCAGCAGGGAGCTGGATTGGGAGCCTTCAGCAGGATTCAGACCGTGGTCCAAATGGGATGCAGGCTTAACTCACTGGGGCACAGGTTAGCCCCAGCCGTGTTAGTTAACATTGTTTGGTTATATTCATCCTAAACCAAAAGGAGATTTTACTTTCTAGCATTGATGGCGAGGAACAAACACGGATCAGCCTGAATTGTACCGAGAAGGCTTTGCTGCAGGTGGTCGCCCAGCTCTCCCAGCACAGGCAGCTTTATCAGAGAACTGAGATTCTGTCCCTGGAGAAGGTAACAATAAACAAACCAATAAATGACTTATAATTTTGCATAAACTGCATTTTAACAGCTTTATAGAGGTATAATTTCCACAGAACTACACGTATTGTGAGCCAGTTGATGTTTGTTTTTTTGAAAACTCATTTGTATATTGTTGGATCAGTAGGCTGTTAACTGTTCCCTCAAGAAGTACAGAGGGGGGCCCGGCGGCATGGCCTAGCGGTTAAAGTCCTCGCCTTGAACGCCCCGGGATCCCATATGGGCGCCGGTTCTAATCCCGGCAGCTCCACTTCCCATCCAGCTCCCTGCTTGTGGCCTGGGAAAGCAGTTGAGGACGGCCCAAAGCTTTGGGACTCTGCACCCGCGTGGGAGACCTGGAAGAGGTTCCAGGTTCCCGGCATCGGATCGGCTCAGCACCGGCCTTTGCAGCTCACTTGGGGATTGAATCATCGGACGGAAGATCTTCCTCTCTGTCTCTCCTCCTCTCTGTATATCTGACTTTGCAATAAAAATAAATAAATCTTAAAAAAAAAAAAAAGTACAGAGGGGTGGTGAGGACATTCCATGTAAAGAATTTTGAGAAGGACATTATTGATATAGAGAAATTAGGCTACTTCTTCAGGTTCCTAGGGTTGCGGGTTTGATTTCTTCTTAGTGCCTGTCTTCATTCATTCTTTCAGCTTGACAGCTGTTTGCATGACGGTGATACCCATATCATATTTTCTGGCTCAGAATATGTTGCTAGGTAAAAAAGTCAAAGAACCCACACATATACATAGCTTTTTAATTTTATATTTTTCTTTTTTCTTTTTAAGATTTATTTTTATTGGAAAGGCAGATTTTACAGAGAGAAGGAGAGACAGAAAGATCTCCCACCCACTGGTTCACTTTCCAAGTGGCCTCAATGGCCAGAGCTGAGCCGATCTGAAGAAGGAGTCAGGAGCTTCTTCTAAGTCTTCCACATGGGTGCAGAGTCCCAAGGTTTGGGGCTGTCTTCGCCTGCTTTCCCAGGCCATGAGCAAGGAGCTGGGTGGGAAGTGGAGCAGCCAGGATATGAACCAGAGCCCATATGGTATCCCAGCACATACAAGGCGAGAACTTCAGCCACTAGGCTGCCATGGAAGGCTCAAGAACCAATATTTCTAATTACTTGCAGAACCTACAAATATTTCAGGATATTTCAGATGGCTTGGATACAAATATAAACCTTGTCTCCACCTCACTCTTTAATATCTTTTGTGGATTGTTCCCGATTTCATTGATGTTATCATTGTCTACCTTACTTCATGTCTGTAAGGTGTCTCTCCTCCCTGTTGACTGTGGCACCTCCGTAACTGGAAGTTCCACCTTCCCTCACTTGGAATAACCAATACCTCAGTGGCATCTGACCTGGGTATCTGTAGGCACAGTCCCGGCTTTTCAACCTGTTTTGTTTTGTTTTAATTTATTTTGAATTTTATGGTGCAATTCCATGGGGTCTGGGATTTCTCACACACACACCAGATTCCCACCTCCTGACTGATTTTCCCCATATTATTATAATAGTCTAGTCTTAACCTGGTGTTTGAGGTCTGTTCCCAGCTTTGCCTGCTTCCCCCAGCAAGTGCTCTGACCTCAGCCATGATCGTTATTCTTAGGTCGCCCCCCAGTGTCTGCTCTCATGCCCCTGCCACCTCTGTACATTTCCTCACATTGTAGAACACCTTTCCAACATGTCCATCCTATCCCTGTCCCCACTGCACCTGATGGTACCCCTTTTAGGTTTGCGTTGGATTTTTCTCTAACATGGTGTCCTTCTAGGATCTTTGATGGCACTGCTGCAGGTTCTCCCTTCCCCTCGAGTACCAGCTCCTTTAGTCATCCCTTTGTGTCCTAACATGTCTATAAATAAGGCTGTGAGCCCCAAGGAATTGGAATGGAATTGTCTAGTTAGCATCCCCAGCCTCTATCCTGGAGTTAGCTTTAGTAAGGTAACCTTGTGCATGTTGCACTGGCTTCAGCATTTGCCATTGTTTGTTCGTTTTCTTTTTCTTTCTCTCTTCCTCTCTTTCTTTCTTTTTCTTCATTCCTTTCTTTTTAAAATATTGTTAATTGACATTTTTTTCTACCTCTGTTTCTCTTCAGCCTCTGCTTCCACATACTGGATTTGGACGATTATGCACCCTGGATGAATCTGTCTCCCTGGCAACCATGATTGAGCGAATAAAAAGACACTTGAAACTAACTCATGTTCGCCTAGCCCTAGGGGTAGGGAGGACCTTAGGTAAATAAAGCTTCAGTTGTCTCATACACCTACTGCTAACATTGGGGGAAAGTGCAGCACTTGTTTTGTTTTGATCTTAAAGAAAAACAATATATATATATATATATATTTTATATTTTTAAAATATATATATATTTTAAATTTGAAAAGCCAAGTGATAGAAACCATCCATCTGCTGGTTCATTTGTGTTCAGGCTGATCTTAGGAACCTGGAATTCCATCTGGGTCTGCCTTGTGGGATGCTGGCACCAAAAGCAGCAGCTTAGCCCTCTGTGCCATGATGCTTGCCCTTCTTGAGTTTATTACGTGAGGAGATGATGTTAGGAGCTCATGGGAGATGATTGGTTTATTTTATTTGTTGCAATGGGTAGGGTTATAGGGTAGAACCCATCTCATTGTTATATTACATGTTTCTTATAGTGCATGTTCTTTTGTTAATTATGTTACATGTTCATTTCATCAGGTCATCGGGGAAGTCTGGTTATTGTAGACCAGTCAGTGTTGCATAGGGAGCAAGGGTTTTTGAGGTAAATTTCCTACCATCAGGTAAAAAATTTCAGACAGGAATAACAAGCATGTAACCTAACAGTTAAGACACTGGTTAAGGGCAGAACTGTAGCATTCGCCAGAACTCAGACCAACACTCCAAGGGGATACTGGCCTCCCAAGAGGCAGACTTCAATGCTCTGTGGCAACACACACTCCTGACAAGTGATTTAGCTCTTCTATGTTCTAGTAGCTACACTAATGGGGTAGGCAAACAGACTGGCACTTAAGATACCTGCATCTCATGTAAGAGTCAATGGGTTAATGCCCGGCTCCAGCTTCCTAGTAATGCAATAGCTATGGTTCAAGTAATTTGGGTCCTGCCACCCACATGGTGATGTGGATTTCCAGCATCCAGCCTGAGCTCCACTCAGCTTGGGTCATCACGGGCATTTCAGAAGTAAACCAGCAGGCAGATGGTCAGATGTGTAGACTAGACGGTGTTCTAGAATCCTTTCTTTAGCCTGGGTCAGCCCCAGCCATTGTGGCCATTTGGAAGTGAACCAGCAGATGAATATCTCTGTTTCTCAAAGTCTACCTTTCAGGTAAACAAAAAACCATCACTTCTTGACCTTTTGGCTAAGATCAAGTGTAGTATCAAATAAATAAATACACCTTGGGGCGAGGGGGTAAAAAAACATTCATGACAATTGATTCCAGAGAAAATGCATGGCAGAGGTGGGATTTGACTTTGATCCAACCCCAGACTACACTGCTAAAAAGTGGTAACTGCTACTAAGGTATTCATTTGAGAAACCTGAGCATTTAGCACTTGGATTTTGACTCTAGAGTTTCTGTTATTTACTTTTCAGATGATGCACTTTGAGAATATACTGCACTTTTTAAATCTTGTTACTTTTTTTAAAGATTTATTTATTTTTATTGGAAGGGCAGATATATAGAGAGAGGGAAATACAGAAGTGACTGAAACGGCCAGAGTTGAGCTGATCTGAAGCCAGGAACTCTTTTTGGTCTCCGATGTGGGTGCAGGGTCCCAAGGCCTTGGGCCATGCTCTACTGTTTTCCCAGGCTACAGTCAGGGAACTGGATGGGAAGTGGAGCAGCCGAGACACAAACCAGCACTCATATGGGATCCATACAAGAAGTTTAGCCACTAGGCTACTGAGTTGGGCCCAGCATTTCTCTTTTTAAGCCTTTCCCTCCACTGAGAACAGCTGAACATTACCTCCCTCCCTTCCTCTCGCTGTTGTCCAGAGGCCCAGGGAATCTTCAGTTACCCGCCAGCAGTGCCACAGCACCTAGAGCTATACCACGAGTACAAGCACTGTTCCATGGTTAATTGGTTTGTGCAGCCACATCCAAAGGGAATAACTGTGAACTGCCAAAGAATGTTCTGTTAAAAACTAGTAGTGGTGTTTTTAAAATTAGTAATCAGTTTGTTATACTGTGATGAGACGAGAAATGAAATGTATATTAGGTTTTGAGTTCCTGGTATGAATTAAAACAGTCAAATGAAAGGGAACTGAAGTGTTGCTCTCTTGCTTCCCCTGTCTCAAAGACTCGCCAGTCAAAGTTGTGGCCCTGTGTGCTGGTTCTGGCAGCAAGATCCTGCAGGATGTAAAGGCCGACCTCTACCTCACAGGTAGGACAGCTTGGGGTCTCTCTCTCTCAGGGCCAGCTTACTATTTTAGATATTTAAAAGCACCAGATTTTAAGAAAGAGCCTAGCATCTGGATGTTATTAATGTTTTCCTAAACCTGAAACAATAGGAAGGAGATCAGAGTTGGATATACAGTGTATTCATTATGGGGAGAAGTCGTTATTTAAAAATTCATTATTAGATTATCAGAAAATTCAGGGTGGGCATCTGACTTGGAGAGTCAGGCTCTTTTAAAGATGTATCTTATTTTTCCATTGGAAAGTCCGATATACAGAGAGGGGGGAGAGAGGGAAAGATCTTCCATCCGATGGTTCACTCCCCAAGTGACCAGAACACCTGGAACTGAGGTGATCCAAAGCCAGGAGCCAGGAACTTCTTCTGGGTCTCCCATGCTGGTGCAGGATCCCAAGGCTTTGAACTGTCCTCGACTGCTTTCCCAGGCCACAAGCAGGGAGCTGGATGGGAAGTGGAGCTGCCGGGATTAGAACTGGCGCCCATATGGGATCCTGGTGCTTGCAAGGTGAGGACTTTAGCCACTAGGCTACAGTGCTGGGCCCAAGTCAGGCTCTTTTAAACAGCTGCATCCCAGTTCAGGATGTCCACACTGCACTCCTCATTCCAGCCTCCTGCTAATATGGACCCTGGGAAGGCAGTGTTGATGGCTTAAGTAATTGAGTTCCCAATTTCAGCCCCACCCCATTTCTAGGACTGGCCTCTGGTCCTAACCATCTGGCTGGCCCCTTGGCCACCGTGCCTTTCCTGCCTCTTACAGACATGCCCAGCTTGAGGCTGCTGCATGAAACATGTCACATCTTGAAGTGTGGAGGTGTGCCACCTGAGCACACCTGATAAATTGCACTGGACTAATTCAGTGTCTGACCATTACTGGCTTTCTGTTCTGTTTTGTACCACAGTGAAATAATCTGTTGATATATAGGCAGTTTGAGCATCTTAAAGCTTAGTGTGTGGCTGTTTTAAAAGCAATTTTCACATTTTACTTAAAATTTCAGACCTATAGAAAAGCTCTGAGAACAGATAACTCTGTTATCACAGCTCTATTTTGCCACATTTGTGCATTCTCTGAGTGTATGTGTACCTACTCATATCCAATATATATATGTGAAAAACACAGGTAATATCTGTTACTAGACTTGCTTCCTGGAGCCATTTGTGAGTAAGTTGCAGTCTGTTCATGAGCTGCTGAGGACAAGACATCATCTTAGTGACCAGGGAGCAATTGTCAGACTTAGGAGTTTGGGTCTGTTAAACACTCATTTGATAAGCAATCCATATTCCCATTTTTTCCAACT
This sequence comes from Ochotona princeps, assembly GCF_030435755.1. Taxonomy (NCBI): domain Eukaryota; kingdom Metazoa; phylum Chordata; class Mammalia; order Lagomorpha; family Ochotonidae; genus Ochotona; species Ochotona princeps. The sequence continues at coordinate 76,061,819 of NC_080836.1, forward strand.
GACTGGTAGTTAACAGTATTTCCCTCTCTGAACCACATTCAGTTTAATCACACTCCAGCGTTCATCGTTCCCTGTATTGTTTTGCAGTCTGGAATAGTTCCTCAGCATCATCTCCATAGTGTTGACATTTTTTAAGAATACAGGCCACTGGCCTTGTGGTTCTGTTTGTAGTGTCTATTTTTATTTTTCTTAAAAAAGATTTATTTTATTTATTTATTTTAATTGGAAAGGCAGATGTACAGAGAGGAGGAGAGACAGAGAGAAAGATCTTCCATCCGATGATTCACTACCCAAATGGCCACAACGGTTGGAGCTGAGCTAAGCCAGTCCAAAGCCAGAAGCCAGGAACTTCCTCCAGGTCTCCCACGCGGGTGCAGGGTCCCAAGGCTTTGGGCTGTCCTCGACTGCTTTCCCAGGCCACAAGCAGGGAGCTGGATGGGAAGTGGGGCTGCCAGGATTAGAACTGGCGCCCCTGTGGGATCCTAGTGCATTCAAGGCGAGGACTTTAACCACTATGCTATCGTGCCGAGCCCTGTAGTATCTGTTTTTATAAAGAGAAATGAATGTGAGATAATTTCTAGCAGTGCAGTTCTAAAATCAAGCCCTTTCTCTGGCTTGATGGAGAAACAGCAAATGTATGGTATGGGTAACTTCAGGTGCCCCTGGTCTGTGAGGCCGCAGCAGGCCTGAGAAGCACCCATTGAAGGGCCGAGCACTAGCATCTGCAATGTTCAGTGTCGTCCTGAGCCTCTCCTGGGCTTCCTGGGTATTCAGTTAATGCGGCTCTACAGACCTGCACGGGGGAGCTTAACTCCGTACCAAGCAGATGTTTCTCTCCTTGGCCTGCTATGCTCTCCGCTTGCTTCATTCTTTCCCACAGCTGCTATCCTGAGCCAGGCTTCTCTTTCCTTTGGCTTTGCTTGTATCGCAGGGTCTTCACTGATTTCCCCACTTCCCTGCCATTGCAGCTAGTGTGTTTATAAGAAAGCAGGCAGCCAGATTTGTCTTGCCTACGGGGGAATCTACTGTCTTCAATATTTTATTATACAGTTCAGAGCTTTAAAAGGTGCTTGAAATAGAGAAGAGACATGTACTGGGGAGAAACTACAGAGAATTGAAAATTTGGAGGAATTAAACTTTTTTCCTTAGAATCTTTGTTTTTTAAGCAACAATCCTCATATGCAGCTTTTTCTTTTTTTATTGGAAAGGCAGATATACTGAGAGAATGAGAGACAAAGATCTTCCATCCACTGGTTGACTCCCCAAGTGGCCACAATAGCCACAGCTGAGCCAATCCGAAGCCAGGAGCCAGGAGTTTCCTCTAGCCCTCCCACGAGGATGCAGGGTCCCAAGACTTTGGGCCATCCTCCACTGCTCACCCAGGCCACAAGCAGGGAGCTGGATGGGAAGCAGGCATGCCAGGATTAGAACCTGCGCCCATGTGGGATCTTGGTGCTTGCAAGGCGAGGACTTTAATTGCTAGAATACTGCACTGGGCCTGTTGTAGAAAATTTTTTAAATCCATGTGTAATTTTCATAATACACATTATCCATTAAGTTTATGAAGACCTCTAACAATTCAAAATCATGCTTTTCAATGAATAAACCAATACACAGTATTTTTGGTTTTTGATGTAACATCAGATTCAGAAAAGATTTTTGGAAATTCAAAACATCTTTGCCTTGTCCTCCAACACCTTCACAAAAAAATGATTTTTTTTCATCAATAGCATCAGCATTTTCTAGTTTCTAACATCAGAATTTTCTAGTTTCACGTAAGACAAAAACTCATTTCATCTTTTAGTTGGACTAGGATCAGGGCTGAAGATGTTGGTACTCAGAAAGGAAGATTTTTCTGGAAAGGACAATTAAGATTATCTAAGGTGTTTATTACCTATATAAAAAGCTCTCTGGTACCTGTCTTCCTGACCAGTGATCATTGATTGTGGCAGTACTGAATGAGTATTCCTACAGATCTGGGTCTGGCTGGATATGCAGGATTAGACATTTGCTTGGGGTCTGCAGGAAGTCTTGGTGGAATAGTGTTGGAAAATTAAAGTCATGTTAAACAAATTATACATGAACCCCCCCACCCCCCACCGTCGTTCCGCTGACTTACACTGCTTTCATGTGTAGCACCAACTGGGGATTTCTGCTGTTGTGATTCAGCACTCTGAGGGCTCCATGCCAAGTACTGAAGTCTTGGTTCTTTCCCTTTTGGCAGGTGAGATGTCTCACCATGATGTTCTGAATGCTGTTTCCCAAGGAGTAAATGTCATCCTCTGTGAACACAGCAACACCGAACGAGGCTTTCTTTCTGACCTTCGTGACATGCTACATGTCCACTTGGAGGGCAAGATCAATATTATCCTATCAGAGACAGACAGAGACCCTCTGCACGTGGTGTAAGGTGCACAGGAACATCAAGATGACGTCATCTGCAGATCGGATCTCAAATCACGATGCAACATGGATATCCTTCTGCAAGAGTGTCTTAAGATGTACAAAGAAGCTTCATTTCAATGGAAGTGTGCATTTTGAGAAAACAAGATTTCAATTTTTTCACCATTAAAATAAACACTTTCGAATTTCATTTTCTGCAAGCTTTTGAACTGTTCTCATATTATTTCTGGTCTATCTCATTCAACGTTCATGAGGTTAAAAACTGTTAACTACCATAATAAAGAACAAACATCCAGTAAGAAGGATCAGCAGGAATCTGTTTACTTAACATTCTTGGGGAAATAAGCAAATAATTCTCTGATTTCATAGTTGGGACATGATAATCTAGATGTCTTTGTCATTGGTTAGTTTTAGAAACGTCCTTCAAAAACACGGGCATGAGCATATCGTTTGAGGCAGTAGCCTATTGGGGATGATATGGTCTGTCTGTGGCCCTGTTCTGTGAATCCACCTAAATTCCAGTGTCACCTATTTCAGAATGCAGACATTTATCAGGAAGGAGGCTTTTTGTTTTTTCGTTTTTTTAGATTTTTTAATTTTTCATTGGAAAGGCAGATTTACAGAGAGATAGATCTTCCACCTGCTGGTTCACTGCCCGAGTAGCTGCAATAGAGCCGAGCTGATCTGGAGCCAGAAGCCAGGAGCTTCTCCTAGGTTTCCCACATGGATGCGGGTCCCAAGGCTTTGGGTCATCCTCCACTGCTTTCCCAGGCCACAAGCAGGGATGGGGAATGGAAGTGGAGCAGCCGGGATATGAGCCAATGCCCATATAGGATCCCAGCACATGCAAGTATTTAGCCAGTAGGCTACTGCCCTGGGCCCATTGTTTTTGTTTTTTAGAATTTATTTAGAATTTTCATCTGAAAGGCAGAATTACAGAGAAAGGCAGAGACAAAGAGATCTTTCTTCCACTGTCCCACTCCCTAAATGTCTGCAAAAGCAAGCTAGGCAGGACTGAAACCAGGAGCTTCTTCTGAGTCTGCCATTTGAGTGCAATGGCACAAAGCTTTGAGCCATCCTCTGCTGCTTTCCCAGGCCATCAGCAGGAAAGTGGATTGGGAAACCAAGCAGCCAGGACATAACCAGTACCCGTTTGGATGGCAGCACTACAGATGGGGGAGCTTGCTATGCCACCGTGTTGGCATCAGGAAGTTACTTAAAAATGTACTATTTAGTGCTTTTTAGGTGATGTACCTGTAACTTTATAAGCAATATGAAAATATTTAGCAGTATGGTCTGGCACGGTAGCCTAGTGGCTAAAGTCCTCACTTGCATGTGCTGGGATCCCATATGGGCACTGGTTTGCATCCCAGTGGTCCTGCTTCCCAACCTTCTCCTTGCCTATGGCCTGGGAAAATAGTTGAGGACAGCCCAAAGCCTTGGGACCCTGAACCTGAGTGGGAGATCTGGAAGAAGCTCTTTGATCCTGGCTTCGGATCGGACAGCTCTGGCCATTGTGGCACTTGGAGAGTGAACCAGTGACTGGAACATCTTCCTCCGTCTCTCCTCCTCTCTATATATCTGATTTCCTAATAAAAGTAAACAAATCTTAAAAAAAAATTTAGCTATGAAGATAATCGCGTTTATACCAGGTACTCATTGGATACAAGGCTTCATAAACAGTAACAGGTTTAGTCCTTAGAAATAGGCATATGGGTAGTATTATTACTTTACAGTTGAGGAAACAGTAGTTTGCTTGTATCACTATTGTTATTTGAGCTTGGTAGATAAGAGAGCCATCCACTGGCCCATTCCCCAGAGGCCGCAGCAGCCCCTGGCTGGAGGCCAGCTATCAGGAGCCAGGGACCAGGCTGAGGTATCATGTGCTGCCTCCCAGGAAACTAGAATGGGGACCACAGCTGGGTCCCTACCCACTCGAGCAAGGGACGTGGGCATCACAATTCATGGCTTAATGGGGCCAGAACCCCATCCCTCATTGCTATTTTTCAAAATTTAATATGCATCAGAATATTGGGAGATTCAGTTAAAATGCAGACCAGCTTGTAGAATAGGGTACAAGTATTTTTAAGTTTCCAAATAATCCCAGGAAATGCTAATGTTGATACTCTGAGGATTACACTTAACAACAAAAATACAGGGTAATAAGGCTTGAAGCCAGTGATTAAAATAAAAAAGCTGTGAAAACTTGTAACATGCTCCAGATTTTTTACTCATATTCAAAGTTGCATTTGGGCCCGGCGGCGTGGCCTAGCGGCTAAAGTCTTCACCTTGAATGTGCCAGGATCCCATATGGGCGCCAGTTCTAATCCTAGCAGCTCCACTTTCCATCCAGCTCCCTGCTTGTGGCCTGGGAAAGCAGTCAAGGACGGCCCAAAGCCTTGGGATCCTGCACCTGAGTGGGGGACCTGGAGGAAGTTCTTGGCGGCTGGCTTTGGATCAGCCAGCACCAGCCATTGCAGCTCACTTGGGGAGTGAATCATCGGATGGAAGATCTTCCTCTCTGTCTCTCCTCCTCTTTGTATATCTTCCTTTCCAATAAAATTTTTTTTTTAAAAATCTTTAATTAAAAAAAGCTGCCATTCTTCATTCTAACTTAACATGTGAAGGGGGCTATAACACCTTTATTATACACCTTTACTTATACCTTTGCAAGTACATGTTTCATATTCTACCTTCATATCCTCACAACTTCTGAATGATAATATGTAGTAAGTATTCAAAATTACTTCAGATAACTTAATATTTTGAAAAGTCAAGAGGTGGGAAACCCTCTTAAAGGGACAATTAAATAATCACAGAAGAGCTGGGAAATGAAGTCATTTACTTAACAATTTGTCCATCCTTGGATTTGTGGGAGCCATATGATCTGGGTTTTCAGATACGGCTACTCAAGATGAGCTACAAGCCCCCTTACCTGCCAGAATGCAGAAAGGTATATTCTGAACACAGACTGGCTTCAAATTTGGAATTATTAAGGGGGTGGTGCGGGGGGGGGGGGGGCGGGAGAAGAATGCAATTTAAGTTGTGACTTCTATTATGTAAGTTAAGCAGTCTACTAACCATTTCCCAAACCTACTCATCTTCTATATGAATGTTAACATATATGATGCTAAGAAAGCCCAAGTGTCTGAAGTAGGACAAAAACAGCAACTCAGTATTAGGCACATTAATGAAAGATAAATGCTCTGCACCCCTGTGCCTTTCCTGCCAGATTAAGAGTACCCAGAACATCCTTCAGGTTTTCAGGCCTGCTTAGTCTTACCAGAAACAAGTTAAAAAGGTAGAAGATAGTGGAGCATTGGCAGTGTAGACTTAATAGCTAGTGTTTACAGTGTACTGGTGCTGACACAAATGAACACACAGTAATTCTGCCTAGATCTGTGAGGTATACTCATAAAATTTCATCTGAAACACTAAAAGACATTTTTAGTTTAAAAAAGGCAGCACTACAGATTAAAAGTTACTCTAGGCACACTGAATTTTTATTAACAGTGAAGTCTGCTTATACTGATGCCCACAAATAGATGACACACAGAGATTACAAAAATAAACCCAGTAAATATTTAAGGGAAAATGCAAAATTTTACACATTAGGTCATTTAAGATTTTATACATATATATATATATGTGCACATATACTTTACTCTAACAGCTTTTTAAACTTAATATGTTAAGGATAAAGCAAAGTGCAAACCAGCAAATATCATATTATCTATGTTTTTAAAAGAAGAGAGAAAGCCTGACTCAAACTACTCCCAGTACTTTCCCCCCAATGACTAGGGATCAGAGAATGAGAAGGGAATTCACTTTCACTGTCTATCCTTTGGCACTAATTTAAAACTTTTTAAAAAATCATATTCATGTACAAATTGTTTATATATCCTGATTACTTAAATTTAAGACTGAACTCTTGATAATTTAACATAAAATTATTTATGACAAGGAAATCACTTTAAAATTTAAGCACTTTTGGAAATATTTTCATAGAAGGGATTTATCAGATACGAGATAAATGAAAAATGCTGATGCAGTACGTACTTTATTTCAGTGATATTTTAACAATATCATTTCCAACAGTGAAAAATTTCAGGGGACATTTGTAAACTACAAATTGAAAATGGTGGTCTAGCCTAGCCTTCTGTTCTCTAATAGGCTCATGTAAATATTTAGGAGGTTTGAAACCATGAGTTTAAAACTGGAACTATCTTACATTGAGGTTGAGGTTTCTGTGACAGAGGCCTCAAGATTAATTTACACTCAACATCAATATGCTACTTAACCACTTTTTATTCAAGAAAAGAAAAATACGTCGATGTACGGTAATAATGAAACGTCATTTTCTGTTGTTTGAATACAGCTATGAAATGTAACAAAAGGTTTTTCTCTTTAGCCTGGCTTCTCACTTGTACCATGAAGATCATGGCACAGATATGAACTATTCCTAAACATAATCCTGTTGTTCCTGTGCTTTCTAGATTGAGTATGCACATAAACTCCTTGTGCTTTTCTCACTATCCCATTGCCCCAAGAATGCAGCCTAAATACAACAGGAGAAAGCCAGGTCATTTACCTTCTCCTGGTGAAGTCATTTCAGAAGCAGGCAGCCAGGCCCTGTCACTTTCCATTACAGCCAGTGGTTCTGACACAGTACAGCAGACAGCAGACTGACCTGACACCTGTATCTCTGTACTTGTACACTCTGGAACCAGCACACTTGCAAATAATCAGTCAGCTCGGAGAATAATAAAAAGCCTCCGAAGAATCACAAATATTATCTTTAGTACAAAAATTTTCAAAAAACATCCAGTCCCAAATAGTCCCTGAGCACACTGTACATTCCCACAAGAAGAATCCAGAGGTAATGAGTGAAAGGCACATTTTCTCCAACTGGAGGACCAGTGCATAGTGTGAGGCATGCTAGCGCAGCCAGGCTAATCAGAAATTCTAATTGGTGATGTCTCCCCTCTCAATTCATCTTGTTTGCTGGAAAAATAAGAGTGGATGAACACTTTCTACCAGAGGAGTGGCTACTGGGGTAGAGCAACCCTTCCAGGGAAGGCTCAAGAGTAAAGGATGGCTTCAAACCTCTTCTTCCTCCTTTTCTAAGAAGTCTGTCAATGTTCCACTGTTAACAGGAATTAGTAAATACTCAACTCCATCAGTTCCCTAGAAGATATAAGAATACCCTTTTAGTCATAATGGACTAAGTAATAAACTAATAGAACTAATAGACTAAATGGACTTCTACAGTAAGTTCAGCTACACACACAACATTCTGGTAATGGAGCAATTATCACCCCACTTCGCAGAGCACAAGGAGGGTAACCAGGCGGGGGGTGGGGGGAGTGTACAAGCCATCTGTACTCTGCAACACCTGACACTATTGATTTCTCTATTCTTTTCCATCTTTGCGACCAGATTCTTCCCACTGGCTTTTTTTTTTTTTTTTAAGATTTATTTATTTTTATTGGACAGATTTCCAGAGAGAAGGAAAACCAAAGAGGAAAATCTATCCACTTGTTCACTCCCCAAGTGGCCACAATAGCTAGAACTGAGCCAATCCAAATCCAGGGGTCAGGAGCTTCTGTCAGGTCGCCTATGCGGGTGCAAGGTCCTAAGGCTTTGGGTCATCTTCTATTGCTTTCCCAGGCCACAAGCAGGGAACTGCTTGGGAAGTGGAGCAGCCGGGACATGAACCAGCGCCCATATGGGATCCCAATACTTACAAGGGGAAGTTTAGCAACTTGAGTCATCCTGCTGTCCTTCTCCACACCCCAGTTGGCTTTTAAATATGTCAGTTATTGGGCCCGGCACATTAGCCTAGTGGCTAACATCCTTACCTTACATGTGCTGGGAACCCTTATGGGTGCCAGTTTTAATCCTGGCAGCCCCACTTCCCATCCAGCTCACTGCTTGTGGCCTGGAAAGCAGTGGAGGATGGCCCAAAGCCTTGGGACCCTGCACCCGCATGGGAGACCTGGAAGAAGCTCCTGGCTCCTGGCTTTGGACTGGCTCAGCTCTGACTGTTGCAGCCAATTGGGGAGTGAACCATCAGACGGAAGATCTTCCTCTCTGTCTCTCCTCCTCTCTATAATTCTAGTGAGACAGCATTGCTAAAAGTGCCTGTGGAGAGGTCGTCTGAGATGATATGAATAGTAGTGTGGGCAAGATGGTGGTGCCTTAGCCTAAGGTCCAGAGAAAGTGGTTGGATTCAAGTCATCAATTAGGACAAACATACTTATTTTAATTTTCAGAAGCAATCATAGAATGTAACATTGCTACAATTTTACATGGGCATGATTACTTGATTAATGTCCACCTCCCCAACTAGATTTTAAACCTCACAAAGAAAAAGCAGTTAAAATTTTTTCATTAATATATCCCAACAGTTAAGTGTTCAATAAATACAGACTGAGATAATGAACTGGGCAGGGGGAACAGAAAGGAATAGTTATTTGGCACATGCTATGTTTGCTGATAGCCCAAGTCAATCTGACGCATCACAAGCCCTCAGTACAAAATAATCAGGTCTGAATCAAAGCACACTTGACCTTAAGTAAACAATATGCATTATTCTTGGCACATATACCACAAAAGTAGAACCATACCTTCTTTGTCCGTATGAGCTTGTGGTCCCTAAATTCAGTTAACTGAGCCCGCAGTGTCAGATCACTATTGACGAGGAATGCTTCCCGACACTGCTGGTAAAAATCTTGAAAGGATAGTCCTGTAGAGTTCCAAAGGAGATGAGAACATAGGTCAGCATTTAAGATATGACCACATATATGAGTACCCACAGCAAAGAACACAAAATAAAAGTGCTATTGGCACGTGAAGGCAGAGCAGTCAGCAAGGGCTGGTAACACAAAGCACCTCTAGAAGAAGCCAAACTGTGGGATGCTTAGTTATTGCACATTGTGGCTTTGCTTTTACAGAAAACTAACTGGTGAATATGGTCTACTGGGACAAAGTGTGACATAATCCTGTAGAGAATTTTAAATGGTGAGAATACAGTTGACCTTTAAAGAGGGAATTATTCAAAAATAAGGAATGAAGAGACACTAAAATATTTGTTTAAATAAACACCTTATTTTTCCAGAAAGGAAGAAAATCCTCCAACCTGCCGGAGATACTTAACTGGCAGACACACATGCACAGCACAGGAAATTTTTAAAGCAGGTCGGGTTTGTCTTCCGACTTGTGTTGGCATTTAACTTGTTCAGCTGTGTAGCTGTAGGGTCACCTGGCAGACACTTACTTAGTGCTATGAAAAACTGCAATGTTATCATCAAAAACATTTCAGGAGTAGGAATTTACAGAGTGAAATAATTCAATACCATAATGTAATATCATAAATATTGGATACCAATGTAAGATGGGTTATCCTGGTTATCGAGTTGATACTTTATCAGCAGCCTGAAAATCCCCCTAAGGAAAAAAAACAAACAAACAGGAATTCAAAGCTACAATATTAACATCAAGAAATAACAGTGAGTAATAGTAAAACGCAAAGAGAATATTGGTTCGTTTACATCACCTTCTCTCCCTTCTCCAAAGGACATTATATGCTTGCCTAGATAGTGGGAAAAGGCTTACTTCAAGAAAACTAGGAGGACTTTCTTTTTTCCTGATTATAATTAGTCCTTGCAGAAAAGTTGAAATATATGTTTCGGGCTCGGCAGCGTGGCCTAGCAGCTAAAGTCCTCGCCTTGAACGCCCTGGGATCCCATATGGGCACCGGTTCTAATCCCGGCAGTTCCACTTCCCATCCACCTCCCTGCTTGTGGCCTGGGAAAGCAGTTGAGGACGGCCCAAAGCCTTGCGATCCTGCACCCATATGGGAGACCTGGAGGAAGTTCTTGGCTCCTGGCTCCAGATCCTCACAGCACCAGCCACTGCGGTCACTTGGGGAGTGAATGATCAGATGGAAGATCTTCCTCTCTCTCCTCCACTCTGTATATCTGACTTTGTAACTAATATATATATATATATACTTTCTACAGTGAAAAATACCAATCCCATAACAGTAAGATAATAGCCATTAACATTTGTTGTTGAGATCATTTTATATAGGATGCTATCTCAGATCCTTATAAAATGAAGTGTTGTAGAAATATATGCCTAGGGGCCAACACCTAGTATGGGTTTTGGTTTGTGTCCTGGCTGCTCTACTTCCCATCCAGCTGCCTGCTAATACACCTTCATATAGATGAAGCCAGACTGGAAGCTGAGTGGCTGGATGTGAACTGATGCTCCAGAAGGATGCCACTCTCCTGAAATAGTGGCTTCATCTGCTGTGATACACTGCCCTGCTGGCATGGTTACACAAAGGGTTCACGGGCATTGGTCACATCTCTGTTGCTTACTTCTGATCCAGTTTCTTGCTAATGGCCTGGAAAAAGCAGTGGAAGATGGCCTACTTCCACATAGAAGTGCTGGGGTACCTGCACCCAAATGGGAGAACTGGAGGAAGCTTCTGGCTTTGGCTTGGCCCAACTCAGGGCATTGTGGCCATCTGGGGAGTGAACCAGTGATTTAAGATCTCTCTGTCTCTGTCTCTAATTCAGATTCCATATACAAATAAAAATCTTTTAAAAATGACCACTTTATAACAAAGTATTGCCATGGACCCCAGAGATGGAGTTTTGTTAAGAATCTTGACCATTCATACTCATACAGAGTAAAACATGATACTGAGGTTTGCAGAATGAACTACAAGTGGGGAGTGAATTAGATGGAAGATCTTTCTCTTTGTCTCTATTCCTCTTTATATCTTTCCAATAAAAATGAATAAACCTTAAAAAAATTGTCCTGCTTTAGAGAATAAATGATGCCTTTAAACCACTGTATTCCACTAAAGCAAATTCCTGGTTGCCAGTGTGGTTTCCAGACCCAAAATGAGGTGGTCTATGACTTCAACTATCTTGTGGCTTTGGTTCTGTTTTGTTCTGAGGATGCTTTTTTTTTTCATCTATTATATGGTGTATGGACAAGAGAATAAAGTTGGTCACCTTGACCAAAGTGTTTCCTCATTGCTCTTTTAAGCAAAAGCTATGGTCTTAGCTAGTTTCCCCTCCTAAATCTTTTTTTTTTTCTCTGCTAAATCTTTAACAAATATTTTAGCAAACCTGACCACCCCCCCAAATAATTATATTATGATTTTTTTTCTTTTTTTTTTATTTTTATATATTATGATTAAATTAGGATACAGTATATTCTGGTTTAGGAAAAATGGTACTTTTTGATATTGTTATTCTTTTTCATCATAAGTTTTGTAGGTATAGGGATTCCACCATCCCTTTCCCATGGAGAACTGCTTTTTTTATAATATTCGGTCAACCCATCTAAGAACACAGTGCTTATTTTCATCTTTTTAAACTTAACTTTTTAGTTTCAACATGGCCTGTTGTTTTGCAACATTTAGTTTTCTTAAATATAGTGTAAGTCTAAAACTGTATGTTTTCCAAGAAGGCAAGCTGCTACTAAACACCTCTTCTACTAGGCTAATCATACAATTTAATTTTTGCTGGTTTGTGCTGCATCCAGCTTTTCTTAAGTGTCACCAGTTCAGATATGCCTCTTGGTTAGCTGCTAAAAATGCTTTACCAGAGACACATAGGTAGATTAGGGTTGAAATTCTCTACCATTTACTATCCACCTTAGTTGTGTGGATCAAATGAGCTATCTCATGTGACAGGTTCAGTGTATGATCATAAAATTCAATATGTAATTTCATTAGCATGAAATTTCAGTAAATCCACCGGAACTCTGCTTTTACCCATCTTGATCACTTAGCTTCTCTTATTCATAGATGCCGCAATCTATGGAGGAAAAAACGTTGGCCCTTCTGCACTATTACTGAGTAGCCTGCCTATTCCATATTCCAGTACTGCTGACTATTATTTCTATTTTTTCCCATAATCCTTCAACCAGTGGGGACTTTTGCATCACCATAAAAACCAGGAGAGTGCATATTTTAAAATGCACAATTCTGTTTTTTCATTTTGTCCAGTTTTTAAAGAAATGGGTTTTCATATTTACCTTGCGTTAGGGGTGAGACTTCGTAAGACATGGGTCAGAGAGCTAAGTGGCAAGGATCCTGACTGCTTAACCAGAAGAGAGTTCTCATAGGAGGTTTCTTCAGTGTAGGGGCTGTATGTAGTAGCTTCATACCAGAGCCAGTTGTAAAGACTCTGCTTTGCGTGATCCCACACTAGAGCACAAGACAAAAAAAACAAGAATTACAAGTTACATTCACACTGCCATGTTGCCACCTGCCACAGTGGGGGACAAAGAGATAGCATTAAGGAAAACAGATGCTGAAATTTACTACTTTTGCCGCTTCCCCATCTAAATCAGTGACTCGGCATGTAATTTTACTGTGAGTCAACATTCGAATCTTTATTTGTACAATGAATGCAAATTATATCAATATATCAAAACTGACAACTTAATGTGTTGTCCCTCAGGATAATCACCAAGTCTCTGATTTAAGGGCGTAAAATAAATTTTACAAATATTTTTCCACAAAGAATAGAAAAACACCCAAACAATAATTGTTATTTCTTTCTCATGTAAATTAGGTATAAAATATACCCTTCTTTATTATCCAAATTTTTATTTCCAGTTGCGATGTTCTAAGTCAGATTGGCTACGGCTTTCTTTTGGCAGTTTGTGTTCTTAAACATACAATAGGAAAAAAATACAATGAAAAAACAAAAAAGAATTTTGTGAGACTATCATCAGAAAATGGAGAAAATGCATTGAACTTACTGAGAGGAGCATTGAGATGATCAATAGACGCTATCAAGTATACATTATGCAGAGATGAGAGCTGTCCAATAATTTGCTGGCTCTTGTCTCCTCTCAACATTTGGCTATCCAAATTGTGGATGAGAAGGAAAAGTTCTAAAGAAGAATCTGAAAGGAAACAGAACACACTCATTTTTTAAGATTTATTTTATTTTGTATTTGAAAGGCAAAGTTACAGAAAGGAGAGAGGGACGGAGGAAGATTTCATCCTGTAGTCCACTCCCCAAATAACTGCAATGGCCAGAGCTAAGCTAACTTGAAGCCAGCAGCCAAGAACTTCTTCCAGGTTTCTTAAGTGGGTGCAGGGTCCCAAGGACTTGGGCCATTCTCTGTTGCTTTTCTAGGTTATAAATAAGGAGCTGCACCAGAAGTGGAGCAGCCGGGACCCAAACTGTCACTCATATGGGATGCTAGCATGGCAGATGAAGGCCTAGCCTACTACGCCATGGCACTGGTACCCACTCATTACGTTGAATTATTTGTAAAGCTGCAACAATGATTGGAAGGAATATATCAAAGTAGGATGCAATAAGATAACTGCGCTTCAGGCTAAGCAGTGTCTCAGGAGATAAGACATTCACTCTTAAAATAGGCAAGACATTGAAGTTATCCCAAGAATCAGGAGCTAAAGAAAGCAGTTCTAATAAGGCACAGGAATCATAGCAAGATTAGTATATAACAGATTCAAAGTGCACCTATGCATGTTGTTTTGTAAAGTAGGAGTGAGAAGAATGTCAAATAAGAAAAAAGTTCTCATTAAGCATTAAGAGATAATACAGAAACCCTGACTGTCACAAAAGCCAAGGCAAGCAACACAAACGGGGAAGAGGACAAAGGCTCAGTATATTTTTACAACATCAAGACATTGTAGGATGGAGCTACCGACACCACCATATACAGCAGAGATCAAATTAAGGATTCCAATGGATTTTTATAAGGAAATTACAGATGATCATCAAGAATACATTTCAGGGGCCTGGCGGCGTGGCCTAGCAGCTCAAGTCCTCGCCTTGAACGCGCCGGGTTCCAATATGGGCGCAGGTTCTAATCCTAGCAGCTCCACCTCCCATCCAGCTCCCTGCCTGTGGCCTGGGAAAGCAGCTGAGGACGGCCCAAAGCCTTGGGACCCTGCTCCCGTGTGGGAGACCTGGAGGAAGTTCCTGGCTCCTGGCTCCAGATGGGCACAGCATCAGCTGTTGCGGTCACTTGGGGAGTGAATCATTGGCAGGAAGATCTTCCTCTCTGTCTCTCCTCCTCTCTGTATATCTGACTTTGTAATAAAAATAAAATAAATCTTTAAAAAAAAGAAAATTACAAATAAAATAAGGAGACAATTGAGGTCGAGACATGTTTTCAAACATTGAAATCAGCTTTTAGCAGCTAAGACACTTCTTGATTTTGGAGGGTCTGTTGCAAATCATGGCTGCTGTGCTTCTTTTTTCCTTTTCTTTTTTAAAGGTTTATTTATTTTTTGTTGGAAAGTCAGTTATACAGAGAGGAGAGACAGAGAGGAAAATCTTTTGTCCATTGATTCACTCCCCAAGTAACCGCAAGAGGCCAGAGCTGAGCTGATCCAAAGCAAGCCTTTCTTCCAGGTCTCCCACGCGGGTGCAGGGTCCCAAGGCTTTGGGCTGTCCTCAACTGCTTTCCCAGGCCACAAGCAGGGAGCTGGATGGGAAGTGGGGCTGCCGGGATTAGAACCAGCACCCATATGGGATCCCAGCATGTGCATTGTGAGGACTTAAGCCACTAGGCTATCAGGCCAGGCCCACTCCTGTGTTTCTGATTCAGCTTCCTGCTACTGTGTACCATGCGAAGCAACAGATGATGGCTCAAGTATTTAAGTCCTTGCCACCCACACAGGCAACTCGGATTGGGTTTCAGATTCCTGACTCACTTCAGCCTGGCCCAGCCTCATCTGTTAAGGGCATCTGGGAAGGGAACCAATGGATAGCAAGTCACTTTCTCTGTTTGTCTGCCTTCAAATAAAATGAAAAGGAAAAAAAAGCTTTTTTTAAAGGCAACTTTAAAATCCTATGAAAACAGAAATAAAATAGTTTCTTTTCTGTAAATACAAAAGCCAAGTTTATTGGCAAGTGACTTGCAAAGAAATGGGACACTTGGTATACATATGGTAAAGGACAAGTCTCTTGAAGAAAATCAGTAAATGTCTCCTCCACTAGGGCTGCACACACAGGAAACAGTGAAAAATACTCTGAGACGACACACTCTGAAAAATCCCAGGTTCCTTGAATTCTAACTCTCTACAGTCAACAGTACTTAAACAAACCAAAGTTCCTTTTCAGTATTTTAGTTAAGGTCACAAAAAGCAACCTGTCTATTCTAGTTAAATGAAATTCACTGGAAACTAATACATTGAAACAGGACGAACAAATTCCTTCAGAGAAATCCATATCTGCACCGAGATAAATGGCATTTACTAAGATCATTCTTTTCTGTGCGTACATGCTTACCTTCACCCTAAAACTATAAGGCATCTACTTTATGTTACCTTCTTTAAATCTGTTTATTATCCAGTCTAGTTGATCCAACACACTTCGGAAAGTTCCCACATAGTCAAGAACTTCTTCTGTGATAGAATTCAGGACCTAGATCACAAAAGTGCAACAAATACTATATCAATTAGAACTTATTCTGTTATACATCTCAATCTTTTCATAATCTAAGAATTATTTTATATCTTTTTTTTTTTTTTTTTTTTTTTTGCAAATTATCAAGTCTTGGGCCCAGCACAGTAGCCTAGTGGCTAAAGTCCTTGCCTTGCACATGCCAGGATCCCATTTGGGTGCCAGTTCTAATCCCGGTAACCCTACTTTCTGATCCAGCTCTGCTTATGATCTGGGAAAGCAGCTGAGGAGGGCCCAAAGCCTTGGGTCCTTGCACCCACGTGGGAGACCCAGAAGAAGTTCCGAGCTCCTGGCTTCAGATCAGTGCAGTTCCAGCTATAGCAGTCGCTTTAGGGAGTGAATCAATGGACAGATCTTCCTCTCTGTATATCTGACTTTTCAATTAAAAAGAAAAAACTTTAAAAACAAAATCTTAAACTTATTGAAGTGTATCTAATTCATTTTCCCCCCATAAAGTATAGTTGAAAGGAAACAGAATAGCAAAGACGTGAGTGGACAACAAAAGCATTTAGGAAAGGCCTGTAACAACATGAGAAAAATTATAGATTTATCAAAAGAAACAAAGACACTTTAACAAAACTAGAAACCATCCACAAACATCATAGACACTTTACGAATACTAGGATTGGGTGTCACAGTGCAGGCTGAACATCTGGTTAGGACACTCACATCCCATTTCAGAACGCTGATTTGAGTCACAGCTACTCTGCTGCTCTTTTTTTGTCCTCCACATGGTTCAGTGTTGCAGATGAGGTTTTTTTTTTTTAATTTTTAAAATAAATTTTATTTTTATGATTACATGGCTGATCAGGGTGGGAAAAATCAAAATTTAGGGAAAACTGGGTGAACTCATTGCTTCCCAGTTTGCTAGTTCTTCTTGTTGTTTCTGGGGGAAGGGGGGAGACAAAGCGGAAGGCACTGACGACTTTCTACACATCCCAGAGCTACTCTGCTCTCACCCAGGCTGACGCTAATGTGAACAGGAAGGCAGCAGACGACAGTCCAAGGGACTCACAGGGGATCCCTGGGTGGAATTCTGCACTTCCGGCTTCAGACTGGCCCACTGCTTACTGCTGTAGGCATCCCGAGAATAAATCAGAGGATGGAAGTTATAATGATCACTTTGCCTTTCAAATCAATTAATTAATTCAGCTTCCTGCTAATGTGCATCCCTCCTTGGGAGAAAGCCGATGATGGCTCAAATATTGGTGACAACCAGATGGGAAACCAGACCTGGACTGAGTTCTTAGCTCCTTAGCCTGGCTGTTTTGGGTCTTTGAGAAAACAGGAAATGGAAGGTAGATCTCAAATCAATCAATCTCTCAATCTCTTTCTGTTTCCGAAAAACTGAAAATGATTTTAAAGAAAACTAATATTCCAGAGGAGAAAGAAAACAAACAAAAAATTAAAACAAACAACCAATATTTGAGAGTAACAAGTCTTTCTCATCAGTGTGCAGTATGTATTGGCCAAGGATGTATATTTGTAAGGTTACTCTCTTGATCATTTTCAACACTTACTGATTTCACAGTGATTCCGGGAAAGAAGCCATTGATGACAACATGAATAGAATCTTGCAGCATGGTGGTTCGAAACCTTTCTAGTAAATCTCTCTTGGAACCCAAACCATAAAGGACAATGTTGAATCCAAGGCTGTCAAAAAGATAGTATTCATGAAATTAAAGCCCAATACCTTTTAATAACATCTTTAAATCAACCAAATTCTGGGTTAAGTTTATAAGGAACAGGAAAAGCCAGGTGACACAATAAAATTATTGGTTTCTAAATTTACACAAAGGTGTAATTTTATTATTGAAACAACAAGGTTCAGTTGTTTTTTCTCCAGCTTCTGTTGCTTTTCAAGTGACAGATGCCCAACAGGCAAGAGAGACCACGGCTGGCCAGCCGATAAAAGCTACTAAAAATGTTTCACAGGTTGACGTAGAGTTTAAATTAGAACGGCAAAAGGTAACAGAGGTCTTGTTAAATCACATTAAGGTGCTCATTAGATTTTATTCCAAGGACAGGGAGCATTTAAATAACTGATCAGGTGGTAAAGGAAAGGTTTTCAACAGCAAGACTGCCGAGGGGCAAAATTGCCAAAAATAAAGAATTTGAATTAGCTGACATGGAGAAAGATTGAAGGTGTCAAGAGCTTTAAAGAAGTTCAAATCAACAGGACTTGGAGATCAATTAGATGCGCGGGATGTGGGGAAAGGGAAAGGTTTTCTGCCACAGACACCTATAGGAACGAGGAGGGCACAAGGGGCAGGTGGGAATGATGGTTTCACTGAGTTCAATTTTACGTACGCTGAATTATTAAGGGAAGCTTCTAATATACATTCAGATATTCATGTCTGCTGCTGAGGAGATGGTTCTAGGTTGGAGAAAACACTTACGGGAATCATTCACATACACAAAGCAACTGAAGGCAACAGAGTGAATGAGTTCACCCAGTACACCAAGAAGCAGGGCTTCAGCTAAACCACAGTTCCATGATTGTTCACAGAGGTCAAACAGGATTCACGTTAATCATCTCATGCAGTGTAGGATGTCCTAGAAATACAACACTCACACCTCCCTTCTGCAACGGTTAAAAATATCAAGACCAGAGCAACAGAAAGACACAGGCAACGAGATTTAAAGAACTCAGAATTACATTCATGTTGCCAACCAAGAGGTCTAGGCTGGGAAGCACACAAACTGTGAGACAGGATTAGAGTAATGAGCTATACATTTACAATGCAATGAATCATAGTTACTGAAATACGAACTAAGGTCGTTGTAGTAAAGATAATCCTTATTTTTCTAACATAACTCTTGGACATAGTGTAGGCAAAAAAAACCAGTATCAACTACGAGCAGTTATAATCATTTCTCGCTTCACTGCTTAGTAGATCTTCCTTCTTATCTACCCAAGTGACAACATAACTGTACGTGTATATTCACATCATCATACATTGTAAGCACATTTTCACTGTTAGTCCTTTTTCATACAAGTAAAAAGGTAAATTAAAAAAAACTTTGATTTTAATCACTCTTCTAAATACTTGAGGGAAATTTAAAATTTAACCAAAGCTTTTGAAAAATGATAAATCTGAAAAAACATTCTAAGAAATAATTCTAAATTGGGTCCAGCACAGTAGCCTAGCAGCTAAAGTTCTAGCCTTGCACATACTGGGATCCCATATGGGCACCAGTTCTAATCCTGGCAGCCACGCTTCCCATCCAGCTCCCTGCTTGTGACCTGGGAAAGCAGTCGAGGACAGTCCAACGACTTGGGACCCTGCACCCGTGCGGGAGACCCAGAAGATCTGGGCTTCTGGCTTCAGACTGGCTCAGTTCCAGCTGTTGCGGCAGCTTGGGGAATGAATCACTGGATGGAAGATCTTTCCCTCTGTCTCTCCTGTATATCTGACTTTCCAAAGAAAATAAAATAAATCTTTAAATAAATAAATAATCCTAAATTGGTAAAATGTATTTAGACCAAGTCTGCTCATGAAATTGAAAGACTCTAGTACATGCATACAATATTACATTACAAGAAAAGAACCGCAGGAACAGGCTGTGGCACAGTATGCTATCCGCAGCCTGCGACACCAGCAGCCCGGAGCAGAGCACGTGAGGCGCCAGTTCAAGCCCTGGCTGCTCTGCTATCAGTTCAGCTCTCTGCTCATGAGCCTGGGAGAGCAGTGGAAGAAGGCCCAAGTACTTGGCTCGGGGCCACCCGTTTGGGAGACCTGGAGGCAGTTCTGGGTTCCTGACCTCTGCCCTGGCCCAGCCGCAGACCATGCAGCCGACGGGGGGTAAACCAGCAGAACGCTCTTCTTCAAAGAAATAAAATAAAACCCTATCAAAACAAAGCAAACTAAAACAGAAGCAAAAAGCAAAAATAAAAACAAAACACAAAAAACCACATATTATTTCAAGAATTTTGCTGTGGAAAACTTGATGAAAATATAATTGGTATATCTTTTAATCTTAACAAGTTAGGTTTTCAAATATTTGTGAGTAATAGCAAAGAAGTGCTACTTATTTTACCAATAGCTATCAAGTTTGATAAACTCCAAGCACAAATTTCTTAACGCCTGTATAACTTCAGTGAAGCCATTCAATGAAATTCCATTTCTATACTTAAGTCATAAAATTGGAAAAGTATTTGTTTTCTATTTATTTATATGCTAAACATTTTGAGTTCTCTGTGAAAGAAAATTAAGTGCTAAATTACCTGGATTTAAACACATAAATATATTTTCACTGCAAATATGTATTTGCAGTAAAAAAAGTACTTACTGTAACTGTAGCATCCATTTATGAAATAGATTTTCATATTGTTGATTTAATTGTTTAAGTTCAGCAGAAAAGGAAGGAGGAACCTTGCTCAATAATTGACGCAAACTTTGCTTCAAGAAAAGAACAGAGGTAAAATAATCATTCCCACACGTGAACATCAATTGAAACTGACACTATTCCCTAATGTTAGAGGACACCAGCAGTACAAATATTTAATCAGGTTTGGCAAATAGTACATCAACTGATTATGCATAACACTCTGAAAATCATTCAAAAGTTTGTTTTGGTATAATTTTTCGCATTCTTTTTAGGACAAACTTATATTAGCAGCACAGACTTTGATAAGTGTTATCTAGGACCATTTAAATAATTATAAATTCCAAATATATAACTTGAATTTTTTAAAGATTTATTTATTTTTATTACAAAGTCAGATATACAGAGAGGAGGAGAGACAGAGAGGAAGATCTTCCATCCAATGATTCACTCCCCAAGTGGTTGCAATGGCCAGAACGGAACCAATCTGAAGCCAGGAGCCAGCAACTTTTTCCGGGTCTCCTACGTGGGTGCAGGGTCCCCAGGTTTTGGGCCATCCTCAACTGCTATCCCCAGGCCACAAGCAGGGAGCTGGATGAGAAGCGGGGCTGCCGGGATTAGAGCTGGCACCCATATGGGATCCCGGTGCTTGCAAGGTAAGGACTTTCACTGCTAGGCCACCATGCTGAGCCGAGACTTAAATTTCTGAAAAGATTAATACTATAAGATGATTAAACCTGCCACCCAGGCTGCACAGAAATTCCAGACTTTTTTTAAAAAAAGACTATTTTATTGGAAAGGCAGATCATATTTGTGGAGAGAAGGAAAGGCAGGGAAAAGGATCTTCTATCTGGTTGTTCACTTCCCAAATGATCTCAACGGCCAGAGCTCAGCAGATCTGAAGTCAGGAGCCAACAGGATCTTCTAGGCCTCCAATGTGGGTCAAGGGCCCAAGTTGTTGAGCTGTCATCTACTGCTTTCACAGGCCATATGCAAGGAGCTAAACGGGCAGTGAAGCAGCTGTGGGACACAAACCGGTGCCAATATGAAATCCCGGTGCTTGCAAGGTTAGGATTTAAGCCATTGCACCAGGCCCAGGCAGACTTATAAGCCTATGGGTTGTACCCCACGCAGTTTCTCAATTTGCTAATCCTCCTCCTACAAGCACCAGGATCACACATGGGCACCAGTTTGTATCCTGGCTGCTCCAGCTGCCTTTTTGTGGCCTGGGAAAGCAGTCGAGGACGGCCCAGAGCCTTGGGATCCTGCACCCATGTAAGAGACCTGGAAGAGGCTCCTGACTCCTGGCATTGCATCGGTGCAGCACTGGCCGTTGCAGCCGCTTGAGGAGTGAATCATCGGACAAAAGATCTTCCTCTCTGTGTCTCCTCTCTGCATATCTGACTTTGCAATAAAAATAAAACAAAAAAAAATTTTTTTAAAAAAAAAGCTCTGGCAAATATCATATGTTTGAAAAGTAAATTTAAAAAACAGTAATAAATGCTAATTAAGGGAGATAAATTGCCCTGCACCCAAAACTCACAATTTATGCTGATCAAAAGAAGCTTATTTTTTTAAATGAAAACTATAGCAACAAGTTTTAAATGAAGCTTTGCCCAGGTGCCATCAAGTGTTCAATATTCTACCTTTAATACATTTTTTAAAATTATTTCTATTATTGCAAAGGCAGATATATAAGATAGAAGAAGATAGAAAGATCTTCCATCTCCTGGCTCCAACAGCAGGGACTAAGCTGGTCCAAAGTCAGGAGTCAGGAGCTCCTTCTTCAGGGTTTCCCATGCAGGTGCAGGGTCCCAAGGTTTTGAGCCATCTTCTACTGCTTCCCCAGGCCACAAGCAGGGAGCTGGAAAGGAAACTGAACAGCCAGGACATGAACTAGCGCCCATATGGGATACTGGCAATGCAAAGAGAGAATTTAGCCACTAGGCTATCATACCAGGCCGAAGTAAATGTTTTAAAAACAGATTTGTTAATTTATTTCAAAGGCAGAAATTGAGGGAGGAAAAAGTCAGAGACAGAGAACCTTACATTTGCCAGTTCACTGCTTAAATGATGTCAAGAGCCAGGGCTGGGCTAATCAAAAGACAGGAGCCTGGAACTCTATCCAGGTCTTCCAGGTGAGTGCAGGCATCCAACAAAGAGGAATCTTCAGTCAGGACCTTAACTGATGCTTATATGGGATGCTGGGATTGCAGGCAGCAGCTCAACTGGCTCTGCCATAATGACAGCACCATAAAGTAAAATGTAAAAAAAATTTAAACATTTATTTGTTGGTGTTTAAAATGCAGAGAGAATGAACTATGAACAGACATCTTCTCTTCATTGGTTCACTCCCTAAATGCTGGCAACAGCCAGGGTCAGGCACTCAATCCGGTCTCCCCATATAGGTGGCAGAGATTGAAGTTATAATCCACTGCTTCATAGGGTGTGTATCAGCATGAAGCTGCACTGTTACTCAACCAGGACTCAAACCTAGGCACTCTGATATGGCAGACATGTATCCCAAACCACATCCTAACTGCTGGACCAAGTTCCTGCTCCCTAAAATATTTTTTAATATCAAGATCAAAGCTGCAATCTAGGTATTCTGATCAACATAGTTTCTATTTGTCCACACAGTTAAAGAGAAAAAAGGGCAACATGTAAGAAAAACTATGGGCTGGGAAAACAGTAGAGGAGGGCCCTGCATCCATGTGGGACCCCCAAATGAAACTCCTGATTCCTGCTTCAAATTGGTTCAGCTCCTGCCATTGTGGCCACTTGAGGAGTGAACCAGCAGATGGAAGATCTTTCTCTCTGTCTCTCCTCTCTGTAAAATCTGTCTTCCCAGTAAAAGAAATAAATCTTGGGCACGGCGGCGTGGCCTAGAGGCTAAAGTCCTCGCCTTGAAAGCCCCGGGATCCCATATGGGCGCCGGTTCTAATCCCGGCAGCTCCACTTCCCATCCAGCTCCCTGCTTGTGGCCTGGGAAAGCAGTCGAGGACAGCCCAATGCATTGGGACCCTGCACCCGCGTGGGAGACCCGGAAGAGGTTCCAAGTTCCCAGCTTTGGATCGGCGCGCATCGGCCCGTTGCGGCTCACTTGGGGAGTGAATCATCGGACGGAAGATCTTCCTCTCTGTCTCTCCTTCTCTGTGCATATCTGGCTGTAATAAAATGAATAAATCTTTAAAAAAAAAAAAAAAAGAAAAGAAAAAGAAATAAATCTTAAAAAAAAAAAAAGCCACACACACAAAAAAACCCTCTTATTCCTTCTGAAGTTTATAGCCCAACTACTGGCAGCATTTCCACTCATCATTTATACTGAGCAGACACACTTGAGTGTAAACTCCAGAATGTCAGAGTATCTATGCACTTATACTTCAAACTCTGACATCCAGGAAGTATTGCATTACAGTCCCAATTCTCAGCCCTCCCTTTGTTACCCGACTTTGTAGACCTTCCCAACAAAGGGGTGAAGTAGTTACCTGACCTTTGATTTTATTTAGTCAGGTGTTTCACTAAGGCCAGGAGAATAAGATAGAAGCTATAGTGCCAGTTTTGAATCTCAGATTTAAAAAACCATATGGTTTTCTGTCTTACACCTTTGCCATTCGCAAGAGGAAAACTTGCCTCAGCTCCAATAAGGAAGAGACATGAAGCAAATCCTAGATCAGCCACCCCTGGTTGACCCAGACAGGATTAATAAAAGCGGTACCATCACATACTGCAGCATTGCTCAGCTACGCCATGAACAGCCTTCCCCCTCCTCCAGCAACGGCAGCATGCTTACTTCCCAGAGATCTTCTGCCTCTAGGTACTAGGAAGTCCTACTTTGACTCCAGATTAATCTTTCTCCCGTGTTGCTCTGCACGAATGTCAGTGTCATTTCTTCCTCGAACTTACCTTCTTGACACCAACATTCTGCTAGATAATACCAACAACACACAACATCAACAAAACCCAAGTCACTGTGACTGTTCAGGTGATAGAACCTTATCCCAAGTTCTCTTTTCTTTCACATAATTCAAAAGCACCACTATGCACTTAAGAAAATTCACTAAATTCTGATTTGCACAGTATAATAAAATCTTTAGTCATTGTCAAAATGAAGTTTAATGCAGTGATTGTTTTTGTCCAATAAAAATGTAATAATTGTAATCACATTAACTGATTCATTTAACAAGGGTAACTCTACTTGTGTACATTTAATCGTCAGATTTGCTACTTATGTTTTACACTTTTTAGGTTACAATAAAAAAAAAAAAAACCTCTTTCTGGGGCCCAGGTTACTGGGCTCAGGACCCTGGCCTGCCTGTGAAGTGGGTACCAGGTCTGTGAACCCCGGGGGTGGGGTGGGAGCCCAGTCACTTGGCACTGTCCTTGGCCCATCTACACAGTGGGTACCAGTTCCATGAGTCCTGAGTGTGTGTGGGGGGGTCCCTGCCCCACCTACGAGAACTGGTCCTCCTTAGTATGAAAGAAGGAGTGGTGCACAGCTGGCCCAGATCCACATGGAGGATATGGCAGTGCAGTGAGGCCAGAAGAAGAAATCTATACCAAGCCAGATGAAAGAAGAGAGAACAAACTGGACAGCTACCCCAGCCAAATGATGACAGCAAACATCTGCGCGAATGGAGACTCTGAAGTCGACTATGCCAACCAATGGACAATGACAGGGTTCCCACATCCTTAGACAGGCGAAATCAACATTTCAGAACTATGAAACCACCTGGGCAGAATCGTCAAGTGTGTGCCACATTGGGACCATGGGTTGATATCGGGTGGCCATTCTCCATTCCTGAGTACTGAGATGGTTAGGAGGCTCGGTATGGCTTCTCCCTTTATACCCTTCCCCAACCCCTCAGAAACAGGAAGAAGAAATAAAAAGTTTGGAAAAAATAATCACATTAACTTTTTCCTAACCCTTGATCCAACCCACCCTGATTAGCTATGTTAACATCATCTAAAATTAAAAAAAAAATTAAAAAGGAAATGGAAATGTGTATTATGAAAAAATTAAACTATGTACAGATTGAAAAAAAAAACCAACTCCTTGTAACATACCTGATCGAGTTTATCTCTCTTTAGCTTCTGCAGTGTTCTATCAGAGGTTAAAACTTTTGAACTACTGTGAGCTTCAAAATATTCTTCTACCAAGTCACTCTGAAAACGAAAAGAGTAAATATAGTTCTTATTAGTTTCAGGTGTCTGTCTTACATCAAAACCAGACAATATTCATGCAAAACAGGATGTGTAAAACTATTTCAACAGTATTTTCTTTCAAAAGCATGTAAGTTATGAACTGAGGGTACTTAATTCCATTAACAAAGTAGCCCAGAAAATCATACATGTTCAAAGAGATAGTGATGATTAAAAAAAAAAAAAAGTAATTCGTTCCTAAAATTTGTTGTTATAATACATGATATCCCTTTAGACTAAATATTAAAATGGATTCACAGGATCTTTGTTTCTCCAACAGTCCTAGCAAGTCCTTTAACACTAGTAGGATTGGGGCCCGGTGGCGTGGCCTAGCGCCTAAAGTCCTCGCCTTGAAAGCCCCGGGATCCCATATGGGCACCGGTTCTAATCCCGGCAGCTCCACTTCCCATCCAGCTCCCTGCTTGTGGCCTGGGAAAGCAGTCGAGGACGGCCCAATGCACTGGGACCCTGCACCTGAGTGGGGGACCTGGAGGAAGTTCTTGGCGGCTGGCTTTGGATCAGCCAGCACCAGCCATTGCAGCTCACTTGGGGAGTGAATCATCGGATGGAAGATCTTCCTCTCTGTCTCTCCTCCTCTCTGTATATCTGGCTGTAATAAAATGAATAAATCTTTAAAAAAAAATACTAGTAGGATTGAAATAGCATGAGTATGAGGAAGAAATCAAGAGCAAGTTGGAAAAAAAAAAGGAGGTTTCCTACTATTACAGTCTAATGGTCTACTCTGACCCTTCGTAGCAGTACTGCCTGGGATGGCAAGGAAGGGAGGCTCCCTACACTGCTCTGAACTGTTACGAGAATGCCAGAATAATAACCTGGCTTTTTCTGAAGCTAGAATGCTCACAATGAGCTTGTAAAAAGTTCAACATGGAACTATATCATTGACAACTTGCCCTGACTGGCCTACATCAGTGTTACAAGAACAAACCCCTACAAAAAAGGATACACTGAGCAGTTTTGCCTCTAAATGTCGAACCAAGTACTGATATGAAAGTACATATTTAAACAGCTGAATTCAGATATTGCCTTTAGCATTTACTATGGGACTGATGTATGAATATGAAGATGGAAGAGAATTGAAAGCCCAGAAATGAAAACATATACATGTGTTAAATAACAATGAGAAAGTAGAAATAGGTAAAAACAAAAACAAGAACCAATGTTGACCCCCGTTCTGTGCTTCTTCTGTTACAGTGGCTGAACTTTGTGGTATTACACAATTGTTCTGTAAGTCTCAAGTCCTTCTCTTCACTTACTGTCTTCTCTCTTTTCATTTTCTTAGAAGCCGTTTCTTTGCAAATAGAAGCTGAAACTATTCTATTCTGTGCTTCACTCTTTTGGCTGCCTACAAATGTCTTAGTGTCTTCTTCAGATTCCTGGGCAACCTCTTCATCATCCTCTGAGTTGGAAGCAGAATATTCACTTTCACTCTCAGAATGAGACCTAACTGTGGAGGGAAAAAAAAAAACAATCAGGAAAATTTGACAGTTTGATAAGAGGCATTGTGGGCAATGAAAATCACGTGGATTTTGAAGCACCAAAGTCTAAGTCCTGGGTTCATTATTACTAGGACATGATTTTTACCAGAGCTGGTTGTATAAATTCTGAGCGCTGGTTTCCTCATTTGTCAGAAATTAACAGTGCCTAATTGGTAACCACTGCAAAAACTATAATAAAATGTATCTGTAACAACTAATAATGCCTGATACACAGGAGTATGGTAGAAACTATAAATAATATCTAACACTATTCTCCTTTCCAACAGAATTCCATTTTGACTTCATATGGCACTATGTCCTACCCTCTCAGATGAATCATGGTGATCCCACTTTTCCTCTGTCAAGATTTGCATTCCCAGCCTTCCTTGAAAGTAGGATTGCCTCCATAATCCTTTGGCAGTGACACTTCAGAGGCTATTTCCTGGAAGCTTCTGGAAAAGACTTCCTTTGCTTAGGGAAAAGCCTTTAAAAGCCTTGGAAGCTATTCATTCTGCAACATGAAGTATCAAACCTGAAGTTGAAATATGCTGGTGGCACAGTAGAAAAGATACATCCTAGGTCCTTAATAACATTGCCAAGTTACTACATCAACCACAGAATTCATGTGCAGATTTCTTACTATGTGAGAATGTTAGAGTGGGGTAAAATGTTATTGTTGGGCAGTGTGAGATTCCTTTGTACTGAACAGCTGCTACTTTGCTAGGCCAGGAGGCGCCCAGACCTTGGGAGGATTCCGCTTTAGCGATAAATCTGTTCTTTGCTGCCTTGCAACTTTGTGAAGGAAAGGGCACAGTTCTTCTCCGGTCCCAGGAACCAGGAGGAAGATAAGAGTGTGAGAATGAGATGAGCCATAAAGATAATGGATATGGGCACAGAACAGGCTCCCTGTGCCTGAAGGCCAAATGTCTAAGGTTGCTACTTTTGATGTATTTCCCAGCCCAAAAGGGCCTATATAAGCTTCTGTCTTGGGCTTGTTCAGGGTCCGACCGCCCGGCTTGGCTGGCCTGCGTGCCCTAAGTGTGGTCTAACCCCAACACGCTGGCGCAATAAACTCTGTTTGCTGTTTGCATTACCAGCGAGACTCTTTGTCGTTCTCTGGGGGTTGACTAGCTCGCAACCTGACGTCCGGGGGCTTTGGCCCGAACTCTAAAAAGACATTTAAGTGTCTAGGGCTTAAACTACTACTCTGTTGTTGCCTCCTGAAAAATGCCATCCTACATAGCATTCACCAAAAAGCAGCTACTACTACAATAACTGCTAATACATAGGCACATACCATTCCAGAATTGAATCAAGAACTACAGCTACACCCACAACTCTCCAGAAATAATACAGTTTTACACTTATCAAATAGTAAGTATAAAAGCATTTTTACATGTTAACTGCCAAAACATGAGTGAAGCAACTCTACCAAATTAAATTTATTTTGAACACACACACTTGAGAGAATTATCTAGAGTTGGCACATACAAGCTTAGCTGTTAGAGGGGGAGTGAGGAAGCAGCACTGACACAGCAGGTTAAGCACTGAGATGCAGGCGTCCCACATCAGAGTGTCAGGTAGAATCCTAGCTACTCCTCTGATTCTGACTCAGCTTTCACTCATGTTCCTGAGAAGGCAACAGAAAATGGCCCAAGCACTTAGGTCCCTGCCATCCATGAGGAAGATGAGAATGAGGTTTCCGGCCCGTCTTCAGCCCGGCCCAGATTAGACTGCTATGGCCAGGGAATGGAGGATCTCTGTCTCTTTCAAGTGAATACATAATAAGTCTTCTGAAAAAAGAACAGAAAGTCCACCTTTTCTCTGAACAAAATTATTCTTTGTAGTAAGGAAAAATATGAGGGGTTTCAAAACTTTGTTCTTGGTTCAAAAAAAAATTGAAATTCATGCATGGATTTTCCATAATATATATTTTCCATGAACTTTCTGAAGATTCTTGCATAGGACACAGGATGCATCTGGCATGAAATAATAATCATAATTTCTTTTTTAAAATTTTTTTAAATTATTTTTTAATAATCTTACGTAGTTGATTAGGGAACAAAGAGTCAAGGGCTACAGGGTGAAAGTGGGTAATACCATTGTTTCCACATCAATATCATTTTACCCTGTATCTGGGGTCAGGGAAAAAGCAAAGGGAAAAGCCCCACCCAATCTCCCACCCATCCCAGATCCCCAACAGGAGGCGCGCTCTGAGGGTCCTGCTCATACAGTTTTGATAGTTCATCAGTTCTGGATTGCTGCCAATCTCTCAGTTCCAATCGCAATGAACCCTATTCAGAGTCCACTGGCTGACAGTCTCTTCATGGTTGGGGTTCTGAGATCAGCAGTTCAAAGAAGCTTCATCTGAGATGATTCCAATAATCATAATTTCATATGCTATCTTTTATTGCTACAGATACCCAATTTTTTTGCTGATTACCATTTTTATGCTGACTAAAACTACAGTGCTCGGGAAGGTATTCAGATACCAAGGGAGAAGCCTGTTTCCCACACTGGTTTGATCCCTGGCTTTAGCTCTTGACTCAGGCTTCCCCTGGTGCCGACCTGGAGAGGCAGCAATGAAGGCTCTAATGGCTGATTCCTGACACTGAAATGGGTGACCTCGCTGGGTTCAAACTGAACTGACCCCAGTCTTTATGGGTTTGGGGCAGTTGTGCAGCAGATGGGGGAACTCATGTGTGTACATCTGATTCTCAAGTAAATAAAGTAAAAAGCAGCATTTAAAAATGAAAAGGAGGTGGTGTTGGGGCACAGCATGATAAACTGCTGCCGGGGATTAGCAGCACCGCATGTAAGCGCCGATTTGAGTCTCAGCTGTTCCACTTCTGATCCAGCTCCTTGTCATTGAACCTAGGAAAGCAGCAGAAGATGATCCAAGGACATGGGCAACTACCACTTATGTGGGAAACTTGGATGAATTTCCTGGCCACAGCATGGCCAAGTACTGGTTGTTATGACCATTTGAGCAGTGAGCCAATCAGCAGATGGACTTTCCCTAAGGTTATCTCCCCCACTCTCTTAACTCTGCTTTTCAAATAAACAATTTTTTTGTAACAAATGGGAAAAAAGGGGATTAATGGAAAAAAAGGATTAACAGCTCTATGAAACAATTATCTTAAAAATAAAGCAATATATTGGGCCCAGCGGCGTGGCCTAGCGGCTAAAGTCCTCACCTTGAAAGCCCCGGGATCCCATATGGGCGCCGGTTCTAATCCCGACAGCTCCACTTCCCATCCAGCTCCCTGCTTGTGGCCTGGGAAAGCAGTTGAGGACAGCCCAAAGCTTTGGGACCCTGCACCCGCGTGGGAGACCCGGAAGAGGTTCCAGGTTCCCGGCATCGGATCGGCGTGCACCGGCCCGTTGCGGCTCACTTGGGGAGTGAATCATCGGACGGAAGATCTTCCTCTCTGTCTCTCCTCCTCTCTGTATATCTGACTTTGTAATAAAATAAATAAATCTTTAAAAAAAAAAATAAAAAAAAAAATAAAGCAATATAGCTTTGAAGTCCTGATGTTCGATGCATTTTACAACATTAGCCAATTATTATTGTCAAAGGGATAAGCATCACCAATGAATACAGGAGAGATTTCATCGTGCTTGGAATGGTGAGACTGGCAACAATTCAGAACTGTTGAACTATCAAAACCACTTGAGCATGCTCTATATCAGGGACATGGATGTTTGGGAGGCTGGGTGTGACTTCTTCCTTTATCTACCCCGTTCCCCGAGACACAGAAAAAAAAAAAAAAGAATATGGGAACAATGGTCTTACCCACTTTCCTGTAACCCTTGAGCCTTTGTGCCCTAATCAAATATGTAAAGATCATCAAAATAAAATAATCTAAAAAAAATTTTTAAAGGGCTAAACATCAAGAAAGGGGACATCTTTCTGAAACAGAGAGGTCAATAAGTCATGTGTCCCACAATCTAAACTTACTTTTAACTGAGCAGAAAATAGAACCCATCTTTATTAACATTACTTTGTATGGCATTCAGTCAGGCAAGAACGTTTAATATTATTGCATTGTAAAAATATGAATGAATGAATGAAACCTTTCTCAAATGTCTCAAACTAAAAAAAAATTGACTGTAAAGTATTTTAACTTACTTCATTATCCAGTAGCTATTATTAATGTCAGAATGCGCAGTGTTGGAGTTAAAAAGCTATGTTACTCATCTTTAAAGAATTTTTCATTTGAGGACATGAGCATATCCCTTCTTTCATGAAAAGTAGTACTTATAATAATTATTGTGATGAGACACGATAATAAAAAGATACTGTTAGGTTCAAGTACTTCACTAAGTACTTTTTTAAAAAGTGCAATTTGTGTTTTTTGTCTTGTTTTTTTTTCTTTATTTTTTATTCTTTTTTTTTGCCTTGTTTTTAAAGATGTATTTATTCTGATTGGAAAGGCAGATCAGATTTACAGAGAAAAGGAAAGAGAAGGAGAAATACAAAGAACCTTCATCTGCTGGCTTACTCCCCAAATGGCCAGAGGCCAGAGCTGATCTGAAGCCAGGAGCTTCTTCTGGGTCTCCCACATGGGTACAGGGTCCCAAGGCCCTGAGCCGTCCTATTTTCTCTCCCAGGCCACAAGCAGGGAGCTGGATGGGAAGTGGAGTAGCCACAACATGAACCAGAACCCATATGGGATCCTGGCGCTTGCAAAACAAGGATTTAGCCATTGAGTCATCACATTGGGCCCAAGCACTTTTGATGTTCTTTTCTTCTTCTTCTTTTTTTTTTAATTAATCCTCAAAACAACTCTGAGGTTCAAGTAAATGGCAGGCCAAAAATTTAAAATTACAGTCTCACTCTAGAACTTGTATATTTTGTCTTTACTGCCCTTTGTTTAGATGACCATCTTTGTAAAAATTCTGCGTAAGAAATACATACCAATTAATCTTTTTCTTAGGCGATGAGGTGTTGTTGATATGTATTCACTTTTGTCATTGTTCTGTTTAAAAATTAAAAAGCATGATTGTTAAATAGTTATAAGATTGAAATGAGTAACTGATTTCAGTAAAATCAAATCAGAAAACTATTTTGCTTTCAATAGATTATAATACATAAAACTAAAGGAAATTTAGATAAATTTGTTGAAAAAATAAAGACTTAACAAGTATAAGCATTGTGGTACAGTACATGAAGCTACACATGGAATATGTTTTCCATATTGGAGAGCCTGGGATCAAGTCCCATCTCTGCTCTGACTGTTTCCTACCAAGGCACCTGGAGAGAGCAGGATGGCTCAAGTACTTGAGTTCTTACCGCCCATATGGCAGACCTGGATGGAATTCTTGGCTTTAGCTTCACCCAGCCCTGGCTATTGTGGGCATTATGGAAGTCAACCAATGGATACAAAATCTTTCTCTTTTTCTTGCCTTCCTTCCCTGTCTCCCTCTGTCACTCTGGCTTTCAAATAAATATCTACTTCACATAAATAAAGTAAAAATTAAAAAATGAGTTTGTAGAAAAATAAAATTAAAAAGTAAAAGTTACTAGGATCTAAAAATATATATATATAAATTTCAAATGACTACAATGATATAGAAATTGAATTCCAAACATTTATATAGCCCAAACGTATTTTTATTATTTTGGACAGAAAAAAACCTCTGCATCAGCCTGGTCAAGTCATTTTTTTAAAGATTTATTTTAAAACACTTTATTTAAAAAAATTTTACCTGAAAGTCAGAATGGCACAGAAAGGAGAGACAAAGAAAGATCGTCCATCTCTGGTTGATTCCCCAAATGGTCTCACTCACCAGAGCTGGGCAAAGTTGGGACCCCTTACGTCATCCTCCATTGCTTTCCCAGGCTACTACCAGGGAGCTGATCAGAAGTGGAACAGCCAGGACTCAAACTGATGTCCATTTGGGATCTGTCACTGCAGGTGCAGGATTAGCCACCATCCCAGCCCCTTAAGCCATGTTTTGAACCATCTGTCACAACAGAATGTAGTGATGAAGGGATGAAAGCAAATGGGGGCTGGGTGGTGGCACAGCATCTTAAGCCACTGTTTGTGACACTGGCGTCCCATATGGGTGCTGGTTCTTCTTGAGACTGCTCTACTACCAATCTAGCTCCCTGCTAAAGGTCTGGGAAAGCAGGAAAAAACTGCCCAAGTCTTTGGGCCCTTGCCACCATATGGGAGATCCAGAGGAAATTCCTGACTCTAGGCTTCCACCTGGCCCAACATTGGCTATTGTGGCTACTTGAAGAGTGAACCAGCAGATGGACAATCTTTCTCTTTGTAACTCTGGGTGTCAAATAAATAAATAAATAAATTTGCTGCCTAAAACTGTCAGCATCCCATGTGAGCAACAGTTTGAGTCCTAAGTGCTCCACTTCTGATTCAGCTCCTTGCCACTGACCCAAGGAAAGGAGCAGACGATGTTTTTTTTATTTTATTGGAAAGGCAGATTTACAGAGAAAAGTTAAAGATCTTCCATTTGCTGGATCACTTCCTAAAGGCTACAACAGCCAGAGCCGAATTGGCACAAAGTTAGGAGCCAGGAGCTTCTTCCGGGTCTCCCATACGAGTGCAGGGTCCCAAGTTGTTGGGCCATCCTTTGCTGCCCTCCAGCTCACAAGCAGGGTGCTGAATGGGAAGTGGAGCAGCCAGAACATGAACTAGTGCCCATAAGGAATACTGGCACTTATAGGCAAAGCATCACGTAGTTGAATCATCAGACTGGCCAATAAATAAATCTTTAATTAGAGAGAGAGAAGGAAGGAAAGAAACAAACAAAAAGGAAATGAGCATCCCTATGTATTCAAAATATGAGTCTTTCAATGTGTTAGAAATGTTCTATTGTTGAAATATTACACTTGGTGAGATTTATATTTACCTTCTGTATTTGAAAAGCATTAAATCTTTCACAGAAGCATAATAGTATTTTCTTCTGAAACACTACAAAACAGGTTGAACGTCACTAACTCAAAATTTTGAAATTCTCTAGAATATGAAGTTTTCTAAGTATCAATATGACACCCAAAGTTTTCCAAAGTATGGGACTGGTGGTGTAAGGCAGTACTTAAGCTGCTGTTTGTGATGCCAGAATCTCATGTGGGCACCCATGGGAGTCCTGGCTGCACTGCCCCTGATTCAGCTCTCTGCTACTGCACTGGGAAAGCAACCAAAGATGGCCTGAGTATTTGGGTCCCTGTAACCCACATGGGTAATCTGGATGAAATTTCTAGCTTCAGCATGGCCCAGCCTGGGTTTTTGTGGTCATTTAGGAAAGAATCATCAGATAGAAGGTCTATCTTTCGCTCTTTATAAGATTTACTTATTTGAAGGGTAGAACTACAGAGACAAAGATGGAGAGAAAGAAATCTTCCAACCATTGATTCATGCAAATGTCTGACAGTACTGGCACTGTGGCACAGTGAGTCACCTGCAAAGCAGGCATCCCACATGAGCACTGGTTTAAGTCCCAGCTGTTCTTCTGATCTACCTTCCTTGTAATGCTACTGGGAAAAAAGGGGAAGATGACACAAAATGCTTGTGCCCTTGCCACTCACTTAGAGCAGACCCTGGTGGAATTTCATACTACTGACTTTGGTCTGGCCTAACCCTGGCCACTGCAGACATTGGGAAAATGAGCCAGTGGACAGATTCTGTCTCTTCCTTTCTCTGTTTTTGAAATAAACAAATAAATCCTGGGCACAATCACCACTCACACGCCCATTGCCCCACATTCCTCCACCTGGGGCTGTCCATATCCAGGCATGGCCACTTGAGAAGATATAAGAAAAAACAAAACCACAAAAGTAAAAAGAGATAAAAATCATCAATTCCTTTCAGCTACCCTGTAGTGAATATCTAAACCAAGTTAGTTTTCAAATGTAAAAATTATGAAAGGACAGAGCACTACATTCAATGAAACTTGGGATCAATCAAGGAATCAAAACAACATTTTATATAAAAGTAATACAAAATCTATAAAATTTCTCAGGTCAGCTCCATTAAGTTAAAAAATTCTCAAGGATCAGGGCCAGCACTGTGGTACAGTGAGTGATGCCAACATCCTATATGAACAGTGTGGTTCAAGTTCCCGTTGCTCTATTTCCGATATAGCCTCCCTGCTAATGCACCTGCAAAGTACTTGGGTAGAGTCAGAAGGAGTCTGGTCTTGGTCGCTGAAACCAGTTGGGGAGCAAATCAGAAGACAATAATGCCCGGGAATAATCTCCACAGACTAGAAAGAACACAGTGGTTGGGTCCAGGTGGCCTGGTTTCATTTTCCAGGCATATCACTACAATTTTCAGGACCTCAGATTGCTCATCTATAAATTAGCTGTTATACCAACACTTGTAAATTAGAAAGCACTACTTAATTAATGAAATGGCTACTTTCCATCATGTTTTATTAACACTCAGGTTTTTGCTTGTTCTTAGTTAATTGCTTACCTTCAACTGAACTTTTTCTGAATCAGAATGTCCTAAAGAATGAAAAAAAAAATACTTAGTAGAAATAATTTATTTCTTATTCTGGTCTAGTTTCATGAAAATAAAAGCTACAATTTCAGTGTAGAAGTTATCATGTATACCTGAACTCTCAACTAATGCAGAGGGTAAATTATCATTACTAATATGAAACTACTTCTATTAGTGACAAGCATCTTTTGCATTTCTGTAGCATTCTAAGGAGAAAAGATAAAGCTCTTGTCCTTTTTATTTATTTATTTATTTTCCTTTTTTTATTTATTATTTTTAATTCATTAATTACATTGTATTATGTGACACAGTTTCATAGGTACTTGGGTTCTCCCCACCATGGGTATACCTAAGAAGCCGTTGAACTTGACTGGACAATAAGATGCTGGACTCTATGTTTGGTATACGCTTGCAATGGGGGAATCTCAACTGAACTTGAGCTGTGGTTATTTATTTTTTTTAAGATTTATTTATTTTATTTTTATTACGAAGTCAGATATACAGAGAGGAGGAGAGACAGAGAGGAACATCTTCCGTCCAATGGTTCACTCCCCAAGTGGCCGCAATGGCCGGTGCTGTGCCGATCTGGAGCCAAGAGCCAGGAACTTCCTCCAGGTCTCCCACATGGGTGCAGGGTCCCACGGTTTTGGGCTGTCCTCGACTGCTTTCCCAGGCCACAAGCTGGATGGGAAGTGGGGCTGTTGGGATTAGAACCGGTGCCCATATAGGATCCTGGTGCGTTCAAGGCAAGGACTTCAGCTGTTAGGCCACTGCGCCAGGCCCTTGTCCTTTTTATTTAAAAAAATGTGTGATTTCTCTCCCTTTCTCCTTTCAAGAGGCACCTTACCTCCTGGCCCCCTCTTTTTCCCTTGCCTCCTCTTTCTATGGCCACCTGGTCACTCGGCAGATAAAATTCCTGTTGCAACCAATTCCTGGCTTTTTATTTCTATACTAAGCTGAGGAAAGAAGTTGGAGCTTTGCTGATAACATTTTCCCTGGCGCCCAACATGAGGTGTGAAAAAGACTTCTGGTTCTTGGAGCCACATGGCTTGACTCAACTGAGAATTCACAACCAATTAGAGGTTTCTAAGCTCCAGATGCCCCTGAACACAAAACCTTGTATGACGACCAACTTCTGTCACAGCAACTTGGTTGGCCCAGACCATTGCTCTGTGGAACCCATACCTCCAGGGACCTCTTTACCTGAACGACGCCCTATTTCAGCAGGAAATAGCTAGAAGACGTCTTTGGTCTTTACCCTTAGAGAAGGAGGATGTGGGATTCCAAGAGGGGAGTTCTGAGACTGTCCAAGTCCACCATAATCTTGGCCACATCTTCAAGTGAGTGGCACAAGAATTGCCTAGTCATTTCCCAACTGGTTGAATGACCAACAGTGTAGACCATCTTCTCTGCAGGTTCCTGCCCAGACAAGCTGGGGTGAGGGAACATTTAAAATCCCAAGATCCTTCCTTAAACCTTCAGTGTCTCTCCCTCTCTCCTTTCAAGAGGCACCCCATCTCCCAGCTCTCTCCTGGGAAGTGCTTTACCCTTCCCTTCTCTTTTTACATTCACCTGACCACTCTGCAAATAAAACTTCTCTGTCTGCAACTGAAATAAATAAATAAATAAGTCCCGACTACTCCACCTCCCATCCAGTCCCTGCTAATGTGCCTGGGAAAGTGTTGGAAGATGGCCCAAACGTTCGGGTGCATGCACCCATGCAGGAGACCAGCAGAAGCTCCTGGCTTTAGACTCGTCCAGCTTTAGTCACTGCAGCCATTTGGGGAGTAAACCAGAGGACATAAGATCTCTATCCACAACTCTGCCTTTCAAATCACTCACTCATTCAAAAAAAGAAAAGATGGGCCAGGCATGATAGTCTATTGTCTAAGGTCCTCACCTTGCATGCATCAGGATCACATATGAGCACTGGTTCTAATCCCAGCGGTCACACTTCCCATCCAGTTCCCTGCTTGTGCCCTGAGAAAGCAGTAGAGGATGGCCCAAAGCCTTGGGACCATGCACTCATATAGGAGACCTGGAAGAAGCTCCCTACTCCAGGGTTCAGATCGGTTCAGCCTTGTTCACTGTAGCCACCTGGGGAGTAAACCAATGGATGGAAGATCTTTCTCTCTGTATCTCCTCATTTCTGCATGCATATCTGGCTTTCCAATAAAAATAAAAATAAATAAATCTTTTAAAAAAAAGAATGAAAGAAAGAGAAGACCCTGCCTCTAGGCTCTCTGGTTGGATCCAGGCATTCCCAAGGAACCTCTTGTCTACAATCCCTCCTAGAGCTCTGCTGAAGGAGACAACCTTCTCTTCACACACACACTGGTTGTATCTACAACTACAGCATGCAACTATGCAGACACAGCTTGAAAATGAAGATGCCAGACCACATACATAATCTGGCTCTGAGCCTTCTACTGAACATAAATATTAAAGTTAATTGATCAAGGCAAAAAAAAAAAAAAAGGATGCTGTTCAACACCTAGTTGGTATCTTCCATTCAGAACCAGCTGCTCCTGGGGCAGTGATATGGCAAGGTGAGTTAGGCACCACTTAGGCTGCCTACATCCCATATGTGAGTATGAGCTTCAGTCTAGGATAACCACATCCAACCCAGCTTCAATTAAGGCATCCTGGGGGCAGCAGATGAAGGTCAGTGCTGAGTTCCTCCACTCCACTGCTATGGCATGGCCCAAACCTGGCTGTTACCGTCACTTGGCAAGTGAAGGAGAACATGAAAGACCTCTTCTCTTCTTCTGACTTTGTTGCTCTGCCTTTTCTTTATAATGAATCAACAAACATTCACAGCACATGGCCTTTTTGACTTAAGAGAAAAAAAAAAGCTGATTCATAATTCTCCACAAATTCTAAGACTTCCAAATCTCAAAAGCCTTATTTCATTCAGTATTTGCCAAAACCACACCTTCTTCTATGCAATGACACTCGGACTAATGACCTTCTAGTTGGCCTGGTAACCTGCATATTAACGAAACATTTTGTTCCCTTTAACTGATTGGTCACTGTGGTTACACTAAGGCATACAGGTTATAATTTCAAATACACTGTTGAATGAGTTTTCAGAACAGAAAAGTGGAAAAGACACAAAACTTCATTTGGATAAGATAAAAAAAAGTAACGTACTCTACCACATAGGTTTTTAATCAAAGAATTGAAGCCTTACCTTTGCTACTTTGAGGAATGTTTATCATAATTTCAGGCCCATTCTTCACATCCAATGAAACATTTTTTCTTGGTGTGTTTGCTAGCTCTGAAGCTATCAACAGAAAAATAAATGTATTTAAAAAAAAAACACCAATCTTTAATGGCAAAGAGCAGATAGCTTTATTTCACTTACACTGATTCCTGGTTTAAAAGAAAAAAAAAAATCCTGCCAGTTACTTTAATCAGAAAGAGAAAATACCCATATTAAAAGTACTAACTTTCACTTTTTTAAAAAAAATTAAGAAATACATATTTCTATTTATTTGAAAGGCACAGAGACAAGAGATCCTTTATTCACTGGTTTACTCCAGCATGGCACATGCCAAGGAGGTTGAAGCCAGGAGCCCAGGACTCAAACTGGGTCTCTCTTGTGGATAACAGGAATCCAACTGCTTAAGCCATCAATAGCTGCTTCCCCCAAGGCTCATTAGCAGGAAGCTATAATGGGAACCAGAGTTCAGATTTGGACCCAGGTACTCTCCTATGAGATGTGATTCCCTAATCTTAACTACCCAGGCTTTCCTCTTTATCAGCTGTCTTTCTAGCATCTCCACATCTTCCAATTATCCACATGCTTCTTCAATACAAATGCAGGGGACAGCCTTGCAGGAAATCTGGAGGGAGTTCCAGACTCCTGACTTTGGCCTGGCCTTCTCGTTACATCGAAAAAGTCTACCACTATTGGATTAAAGGTTGCTTATCCACAGGACAGCGAAAAACAAAAACATTCACATCAACAAAAAGCCATTTTGGAGATAATACTGGCTTTACGACAAAACATAAAAATTCAGAAGCAGGGGCCGGTGCTGTAGCCTAGTAGCTAAGGTCCTTGCCTTGAACGCGCTGGGATCCCATATGAGCACCGATTCTAATCCCAGCAGCTCCACTTCCCATCCAGCTCCCTGCTTGTGGCCTGGGAAAGCAGTCGAGGACAGCCCAATGCTTTGGGATCCTGCACCTATGCGGGAGACCCAGAAGAGGTTCCTGGTTCCCGGCTTCGGATTGGCGCGCACCGGCCCGTTGCGGCCACTTGGGGAGTGAATCATCGGACAGAAGATCTTCCTCTCTGTCTCTCCTCCTCTCTGTATATCTGACTTTCCAATAAAAATAAATAAAATTTTAAAAAAAAAATTCAGAAACAATTAGGGAGGGCCAGCACGGTGGCACAGAATGTTAGAGTCTCAGCTGCTCCAACTTCCAACCCAGCTCCCTGCTAATGTACCTGGGAAGGCAGAAGATGGCGAAAGTACTTGGGCCCCCCTTCCAACCACATGAGAGACCAAGAAGAGAACACCCGGCTCCTGGCTGTGGCCTGCACCAGCTCCATCTGAGTACTGAATCAATGGATGGAGGAGATCACACATTCTCTCTCCTGAACCTGTATTCCTTATGCCATCTCACAGCAACTCTGTCAAGATGTTATAACACCTAGAATCAGCTTCCTCACTTTCACCCCATTCTGGACTGTATCTCTTCCCTCAGCTGACACAAATCTCATTAGAAAAATCCGTGCTGCACAGGGCCCAACATGGTAGCCTAGTACCTAAAGTCCTGGCCTTGAACGCGCCGGGATCCCATATGGCCGCTGGTTCTAAATCCCGGCAGCCCTGCTTCCCATCCAGCTCCCTGCTTGTGGCCTGGGAAAGCAGACAAGGACGGCTCGAAGCCTTGGGACCCTGCACCGATGTGAGAGACTCGAAAGAGGCTCCAGGCTCCTGGCTTTGGATCGGCTCAGCTCTGGCCATTGCAGCTGCTTGGGGAATCAACAGATGGGAGATCTTTCTCTGTGTCTCTCCTCCTCTCTGTATATCTGGCTTTTTAAAAAATTAAAACAAAACAAAACAAAAACCCTGCTTGATTGGGCTCAGTGCAGTAGTCTAGTGGCTGAAGTCCTTGCCTTAACACTCATTATTCTTTTAGGGAATGCTCATCATCTTGAGATAGCAATAGGATGACAGTTACAGGAGAAAGTGGTTAAATAATCCTTAGAAAAGGTAAATATAATTATAAAAATCAGAAAAGCAACATACCTAATTTAGACATTTTTTCTGGTTTTTTTCTATTCTGAAAAGAATAAACTTTATTTCCACCCTCTGTAGCAGAGCCATTTTTCAAGGAATCTGAAAGAGAAAATTCAACTGGCATTTAGAGAAAGAAACAAAGTTAATTAACAGGGAAAAAAAAAAGAAAATAGCCTAAGATTCATGCTCTTAACTGCCTTGCATGAAGATTAAATATAAGAAGTCTTCAGAAACTTCATGGAGCATGGTAGCCTAATAGCTAAGGTCCTCTCCTTGCATGCATCGGGATCCTATATGGCTGCTGGTTCTTATCCCAGCAGTCTCACTTCCCGTCCAGCTCCCTGCTCATGGCCTGGGAAAGCAGTCGAGGACGGTCCAAAGCCGTGCGACCCTGCATCCGCATGGGAGACCCAGAAGAGGCTCCGGGTTCCTGGCTTCGGATTGGCTGAGCTCCGGTCATTTTGGCCACTGGAGGAAGTGAATCAACGGACAGAAGATCTTCCTCTCTGTCTCGCCTCCTCTCTGTATATCTGACTTTCCAATAAAAATAAACAAATCTTTTTTAAAAAGTCTCATAAGCAAAAAACTTGATAAATGTGCTGAGTGTTTAAAGTACATTAGGGACTTCTTAGAGCCATTACTGTAAGTCTAAAGACTAGAAGATAACCTTTCTAGACATCTCTGTGTAGTTCCAATGCTAGTACATGTGCTGCTGGACCGAGCACCCTGGCCAATAAGATGCATGAGACAGACAGAAAAATCCAGTTTTCCATTAAGCCAGCCATTAAACAGATTTTAAAAATATTTTTAACAACAACAACAAATACCCTCCCCACTAAAGCTTACTTTCATTTGGGAAATAGTTATTTTTCACTAACTATACAATATTTGGACTGAGATCTAGCCTAGCAGTTAAAGCCTTTGGCATCTCCTGTCAGAGTGCCTGGGCTGGCCGCCTGGCACGGCTCCTGAATCTAGCTACCTAACCATGTGGCCTCTAGGCGGCAGCCCGTGATTAGGTTCATGCCACTCACATAACAGACCTAGAATGAATTTATTTTTTAATTTTTTTTATTTGTTGATTTCTTTATTTTCTAAACCTACAATGATTTTGACGCCTAAGTTCAGTTCTATACTGAGTCCACTGGAAGCATCTGGGGAGTGAATCAGGAAATGAAGGGACTTTCTCCCTTAAATAAATAAAAATTTCAAGAACAAAAATACTACAAATAGAACACATCTGTCTCAAAATGTGCTAGCAGCCAACTTACAAAGGACTTCTTAGAATTTACACTCTTCACGAATCCTCGCACCACAGCTAGACAAACCTACAAAAGCATGTGGAGATTATGTACTCGAGATATACACCTTTGTTTCAGGTATAATATAACAACTTAGAAAAACATCCAGGTGATATTTCTATAAGCAGCCCTTGCAGTTTCTGCATAAAAGATCATTTGGGATGACTATTTCTGACATGTAGCTGTTATGCAGTTTTATTCTTTGTAAATCAAACATTAAGTTTATACTCCTTGTGACATACGGCCTGAAGAAGGATCATCATCATTTGCTGTGGGTGATGTCTGTAAAACAGTTTTTATAATAAGTTTTATAAGAAATAATTTTTTTAAAGATTTATCTATTTTATTACAAAGCCAGATATACAGAGAGGAGGAGAGACAGAGAGGAAGATCTTCCGTCCGATGATTCACTCCCCAAGTGAGCCGCAACGGGCCGTTGTTGTGCCGATCCGAAGCTGAGAACCTGGAACCTCTTCCGGGTCTCCCACGTGGGTGCAGGGTCCCAAAGCTTTGGGCCGTCCTCAACTGCTTTCCCAGGCCACAAGCATGGAGCTGGATGGGAAGTGGAGCTGCCGGGATTAGAACCGGCGCCCATATAGGATCCCGGGGCTTTCAAGGCTAGGACTCTAGCCGCTAGGCCACACCACCAGGCCAAAGAAATAATTTTTAAGAAACAAAGTTTCTTGGGCCCGCGTGGGAGACCCGGAAGAGGTTCAAGGTTCCCGGCTTGGGATCGGCACAGCAACGGCCGGTTGCGGCTCACTTGGAGAGTGAATCATCGGATGGAAGATCTTCCTCTCTGTCTCTCCTCCTCTGTGTATATCTGACTTTGTAATGAACTGAATAAATCTTTAAAAAAAAAAAAAAGAAAAGAAAAGAAACAAAGTTTCTCTTGTGGAAAATTGTTTTCAGTTTCTTCAGAGGTCTAGCATAAAACAAGGAATCAAGAATGCAAAGTCTATTCAATAGCCCCTAAAATCATCAACTGGTTGGGGACACCAAGGGGACTCCATGCAGCCCTTGAAGTCTACTGAGAGGTGGTGGTCAGCTTTTCTGAGTTCAAATACAGAATACATGACTCTACTGTCATCCCATTTAATGAACCAAGCACATCTCACAGATAACCCAACCAGAGTTCATCTGGAGCATTTGAATGATGTATTATTTCTACTTCTTGGATTAAAACGATGAGTTAAATTCACTCTAAAAAGGAAAACAGTGAACACTGGACAGTAAACCAGAAGCAGCGTTGACAAAACAGAGAATGTTTACAAGTGGTCATGATGACAATTTAACAGAGAGCCCAGCGCAGTGGCCTAATGGCTAAAGCCCTCACCTTGCATGCACCATCACCCATATGGGCCCTGGGGCACAGGTTCATGTCCCGGTGGCCTCCCTTCCCATCCAGCTCCCTGCTTGTAGCCTGTGAAAGCAGTTGAAGGCAGCCCAAAGCCTTGGGACCCTGCACCTGCGAGGGAAACCCAGGAGAGGCTCCAAGCTCCTGGTTTCAGATTGGCTCAGCTTTGGCCATTGCAGCTGCTTAGGGAGTAAATCAGCAGACGGAAGATCTCTCTGTCTCTCCTCCTCTCTGTATATCTGACTTTCCAATAAAAAAATAAATCTTTAAAAATCCTATCATTTAAAAAAATTAAAAATAAAAAAAGCAAAATGCAAGAACAGGAAGGAGCAAGGTGACATAAAGCAAACAGAACAAACTGAGGTGGCACAATGCAGATGGGAACTCGGACACAAAGTCTTCCAGCTTTCAATGTCATCCTAGTTCCAATACCCATAGCTTCCAATAACACTGAGTTTTTTCCTTGATCTTTATTTTTTTAAGCTAACCTGAGTCGATCCCCGTTCTTTCTACCTAGAAGAATCCTAACTAAAACTGAAGCCTAAAATAGTTAAGCCTAAAAAATAGTTAATCTGACAAGAACCTGCCTTAAGATTTCAAAAGAAACACAATGTAGTTATCAGCACACCTAGGCTGAAACAACACTTCATGAAATATTCTTTCTAACTATCTCTATAAAGATCAAGGTAACAATAAAGTGACCTACTTCAACAAACTTTTAAACAAGTCAAAAATATAACTTTAAAAGTGACAGTAGCATCACATATTGATGCTGGTTTGTGTCCTGGCTGCTTCACTTTCTACCCAGTTCCCCTCTAATGGACTGGAAAAGCAGCGGAAGATGGTTGAAGGGGAAGCTCGTGGCTTTTTGCTTCAGCCTGCTCTAACACTGACTGCTGCAGCCATTTGGGCGTGAACTAGCAAATGGAAGATCTCCCTCTCTGTCTCTGTAACCTCTGACTTTCAAAATGAATAAATAAATCTCAAAAAATAAAAGAATTTAAAGTAAAAATTTTCAGATGAGATGTATGATAATAATACAAATCACATACCGCTTCTGTATATCGTGCAAAGCAATTTCCACTATAAACAGAAACACAGTATGCATTTCCCTCCATCAAATACCTTGAACATTTGTTCCCAAAACTTCCACATAGTCCTCATCTTTTAAGACTTCCTGGTCATCTTCTTCCAATTCACATTCGGACTTCTTTATTATTTTTTTTGTATTCACCAATAGCTGAACTCGCTCCTTCTTTAACTTAGTTCCTAGAGGACATTCAAACAATTAGAACATGACAGATATGAAATCTTTCTGAAATCACATTTATTTTATTTTATTTTTATTGGAAAGGTGGATATACAGAGAGGAGGAAAGACGGAGAGGAAAATCTTCTGTCCAATTGTTCACTCCCCAAATGACCACAATGGCTGGAGCTGAGCCAATCCGAAACCCAGGAACCAGTAGCTTCCTCCAGGTCCTCCATGCGGGTGCAGGGTCCCAAGGCTTTGGGCCATCCTCCACTGCTTTCCTAGGCCACAAGTAGGGAGTTGAATGG
The DNA here is from genome assembly GCF_030435755.1 of Ochotona princeps. Lineage (NCBI taxonomy): Eukaryota > Metazoa > Chordata > Mammalia > Lagomorpha > Ochotonidae > Ochotona > Ochotona princeps. The sequence goes on from NC_080836.1 coordinate 76,106,673, forward strand.
GAAGCAGGGATTAGAACCAGCGAGCATATGGGATCCCAGTGCGTGCAAGGCGAGGACCTTAACCACTACGCTATTGCGCCAGGCCCTGAAATCACATTTAAATAAACTGTATCACTTGTATTGTCATTAATTAAAAGTTGGGAGACCATCTGTCTCTCTTCCTGTCTGTATATTTCAATTTCCAATTTAAAAAAAAAAAGGCACCATACGGTAGCCTAGGGGCTGGAATCCTACCATTGTATGCACCAGCATCCCATATGAGCACTAGTTCGTGTCCCAGCATTCCCACTTCCTATCCAGCTCCCTGCTTGTGGTCTGGGAAAACCCAAAGACTTGTGACCCTTCCACCCACGTGGGAAACCTGGAAGACGCTCCAGGCTCCTGGCTTCGGATTGGCTCAGCTCAGGCCACTGTGGCCACTTGGGGAATAAATCAGCAGATGGAAGATCTTTCTGTCTCTCCTCCTCTATGTATATCTGATTTTTCCAATAAAAAAAAAAAGCTGGAGAAAAGTCATTGTCTCTTTGATTAAAAACATTCAATACTCTTTCACACCATTTGTATAACTAAGCTTGAAAAAGTCTTCAAAAATGTTTATTTTGGAGGGGCAAAATATCTAAATATTTTAAATTACAAAGGGTAATTATCATTTACTATGATTAGTGGGTATTTCATTTTAAATAACACTATCATTCCAAATTATTTTTAATGAGTATAAACACTTGAAATTTTCAATTAAAGTACGATAGAAAGTAAAAATCAAGGCAGTTTTTATTTAGTCTTACTACATCACCTAGATGTGCTGTATTTTTGAAATAAAATATTTAAAATCAAATCATCTATAAGCATTACACAAGCATCTCTTCAACTGTACCTCCTTCTCTGTCAAGAATGTGATTAAGAACATCATCATCTCCCACAAACTGAACTTTCAGCATCTTATCTTCTTTTAATTCCAGTTTATTCATCACAACCTAAAGAGAAGCAATGCATCATTTTAAAGGGATGAAGGATTCATACAAACTACCACAGAATATTCACATAATGAAGATATATATATTTGTGTGATATCTTAAAAAAGTATTTTAAAGTTTGAAAAAGATACTGTGGGTTATTTTACACATATAGATTTGAGAAGGGCAAAATCAAATCAAGATAACTGAAATACGATCTCAGGAAAAAAACTGTGCTGCTAAATAAAGCATTACCAAAAAAAAAAAAAAAAAAAAAAAGGAAGCATTTACCAACCTACATCACATTAACATACTAGGGTTAATACACAAGTGTTTAGGAAAGAGCCAGCCAAACAAAGAATATATTGATATTTCCTTAATATATCAAGCCTGGACAACACAACTCTCAAGAACCTTCCTTTACTTTTATACTATGTCAATCAGGCAACTTACAATTGTGAATGTTGTTTTCCCTGTGACTTTAACAACTTCATAGTAAACACAGATTATTCCAGCACTTTATGTCAACTCCTCAATGAACAAACTTCAGAGTGTGACAAGATTTCATTATAAACTATACTTTGTAATACATGTATAAATTATAAATAGCATACTAAAATTATAAATATTTACAATTTAAAAAGAAAATTTATAATTTAAACTGTTGCCAATCAGTTAACATAAACTAAGCTGCAACATTCTCACTGAATTTCCCTTACAAACCTTACTTTTGCCTTTTCTTTTGACACAAAGTACTGGTCATCTCAATTATTTGCATGTAGACAGCTTGCACTCCTAAATGACTTGCTTCAGTCTTCACTTACCTTTTAAAGAACTATACATTCTGTAGCTGAAAAATTCAGTCCTGTAATCGGAAAAGGAACTCTGTCAAGGTCAGTTCATAGGAATATGAAAACAAAAGAGCAAAATTAAGCCCACAAGTTTTAACAAATGTGACGGATACATAAATGTAGTCTTAACAATACCAAAGCTGTCCTCAGCAACACTGGCCAGGGAACTCTGGAGACACACTCTCCGGAGGAGGGGTGGGAACAGGTGGCAGGCTAAAACCTGAGCATTTATTGAGTTAGACATCACTTTGAATATTTTAACCATATTCTCATTTAATCCTCACAATCCTCCATGAAATCTATGCTTTGTATATGAAGACAATAAACACTTCATTCATAATTTACACAGCCACTGCAAGCAAAACATGGCTGGCTTCCCGGGCCATTTTGCTAACTGTGATACTGCTCCCCATTATGGGAAGTGAACCAGTGGATGGTTCTCTCTCATCTGTCTCTATGTAATTGACTTTTTTTTTTTAAGATTTATTTTTTTATTGGAAAGTCAGATATACAGAGAGGAGGAGAAACAGAGAGGAAAATCTTCCATCTAATAATTCACTCCCCTAGTAACCAGAAGGCCTGGAGCTGCGTTGATCTGAAGCCAGAAGCCAGGAACTTCCTACAGGTCTCCCACGTGGGTGCAGGGTCCCAAGGTTTTGGGCCGTCCTCAACTGCTTTCCCAGGCCACAGGCAGGGAGCTGAATGGGAAGCAGGGCTGCCGGGATTAGAACCAGTGCCCATATGGGATCCTGGCGCATGCAAGGCAAGGACTTTAGCAGCTAGGCCATCGTGCCAGGCCTGTAATTGACTTTTAAAATACATAAATCTTTTTTAAAGAGAGGCAAGATCTTCCCTCTGATGATTCACTCCCCAGGTGGCCAAACAGCTGGAGCCCAGCGGATCTGAAGCCAGCAGCCAGGAGTCTCTTCTGGGTCTCCACGGCGGTGTAGGGTCCTAAGGCTCTGGGCTGTTCTCCACTGCTTTCCCAGGCCACAGGGAGGGAGCTGGATGGGAAGCAGGGCTGCCCAGATTAGAACCGGCTCATGCAAGGCGAGGACTTAAGCTGCTAGGCTACCGTGCCAGGGCCCAGCGCCTTAATTTTGTGACCCTCTGCTCAACAGATCAATCAGAGCACTCTCTACTGTCCAGATTAGTGGTCAGGACCAATTTTACCATGAAATAAACGCGCTATAATCTGAATTCCACATTTTGTAACTGTGACACCGTCTTAAGTCGTTTAAATGAAATGTGTCTGACATGTGAAAAGTATTCATTAAAAAGTGATAAATATGAACATAAAAGTGTCCCACTACAGCTGTTTTGGCTTTAAACTTCAACTCAACAATGCAGATATCTTGTCCTTCACACCTCTCAGCCCTTTTGGTCAGTGAGTAATGAATGATGCCCATTTAACATGCACTGTCATTACTGAAAAGTGCAGGGTCATGCTGTTTTTTTTTTTTATATCACAATTTAACCAGGGAAAGGTTTAAGGGTTCTATTACGAATTGGCTTCCATCCTTTTAACTTAGGAAAGTTCTACCCAAAGAGCCCACCTAGTGCATGGATACTTTACAGCCCAGCACTAATCCAAGGTGACCGTTAGCAAGGTTCATTCGGGTGCTTCCCGCTGCAACGACATCAAAGAGGTTCGCGGATCCTGACTCCTCAGCACCTGCTTCTCTCCTAGGAGTACTTTAATATTTCCACACCCCCTCCAACTCCGACATATTTACAGTTTTCTGGTCATTCTGCGTTGGGGTATCGGCAGGCAGGGATCGAGCACTGCTGGCACACAGGCCTGCCACGGCGGGACAGCCTGCCTGATAACCGCACCAGGCAAGCACCCCAGCATCTACAGAAAGAGGGCCTGCGACTCCCGCGGCTGGCTGGTTGGCAGGCTGCACTCCATCACCTGCGTGGCGGACCGGCCGGCAGCCCGCTGAAAGCACACACAGGTGTAACGCCCCCTGCCCCGCGTGTCCAGGGCAAGGCGCGAGTCGCGCAGCCCCGCCGCCCCTGGACTCACCTCACAGCCCGGAGCTGGGCAGACAAGGCAGGCCAGATCCCAGCGCCCCACAACACACTACTAGGTCTGCGCCGCGCACGGCTCCAGCAACCTCTCCCTACCAGACGCCGCCCCAGGGAGTCGTGGCTTCGGGAAGACGCCTTTGGCCTCCACAGAGACAAGCTCGTTCCATAAACGGTGATTAGAAAGAAAATACCGGGGGGGAGGGGGAGGAACTATCTGGGGGATGGGAGGCCCGCACGCTCCACACCGAATCTCCCGCCCTGCTCGGGAGGCGGTACCCGGGACGGCCAATGGAAACGGCTTCTGTCAAGAACGACGGCTTCACTGGCCAGTCTGCGCCTGTCAGCCGGTCCTGCTCCCCAGGAAACGGAGGAAAGCGAATCCCTAAGCACTGGGTTCAGACCTTTTTTTTCCCTTCCTCTTTCCGTTTCCGGGTCTGAGGAAGCTAGTGGAGGTACCACGGGTTAAGCAGTTGCTGTCTTGAGGTAATCTTGAAAGTGCTCTTTGGGTTTTTTTTTTTTTAATCTACTTTTCTGAACTTAAAAAAAAACGGAAATTTTATTTTTCTATTTCCTTACTGGCCTGGAAAGGTAGGATTTCATCTCAAGGTTCCGAGCAGAAAGGAGAGACGGTTCTTTCTATGAAGAAAAAGTAGGGCTGGAGACCTCACTATGGAGAGAGTGTTGCATGCACTCGACCGCTAAAACAGAGTGTGACATTCACCAGTGACAGTCATAACAAAGTTTTATTATGAGAGGCAAGGAAACGGACGGCTGGTCGGACGGCTGGTCAGCCGGCTGGGACCGACACCCCTTACCAGAGTGCGATCCCAAAGGACACATTCACAGGGTTTTTATAGGGGCAGTTTACAATACCTGGCTCTTTTCCGATCCGGACTCCAGTCTTGGCGCCACCTGTGACAACCAGACTTCAATCTTAGAATTATCTATAGGTTAATAAGGCTGGGGCCTTGATTTATACGGATTGAGGGCCATTGGCATTGAAGGCCATGTAGGCCGTTAGGCCTGCAACCTCACACAATTTCTTAGCCAAGCTAGCAAAGCAGAAGTTACAAAAGTGAAAAGTATTGCAGTCAGCAATGAGCCATGTTTACTCCATTTTGATTTCAACTCTACAATGGAGTCAAACAGCTCCTGGGATAAAGAACCCAGGGAAATACCATGAACGGAACGAGAAAGTCCAACTGCTCTTTCATTTACACCAACAAAACTACAGAGGTTGTTCCCTGGGTACCCGACAATAAAGATACCATGTGGAATGAGAGGGACATTTTTTAATACATTTTATTATTATTGTTATTATTTTATAGTACAGTTTCATATTCCCTTATCCCCTCCCCAGTTCCCTTCCCCCCCAGTTCCCTTCCCCCCCAGTTCCTCTATATCATTACTAACGTATAGTTCTTCATACTCAGTCATATGTTCATCATTGCAGGCATAGACAATGGCAGAGAGTCCAGAATCCCATTGTCACGATATAGTAAACAGTTTCATTGTAAGTCCATCTTTGTCTGGAAGTAGAAATGCATACCACACTATATCCTCACATCTGAATATTAGTCTCCATTTCGCAGCTACTGTACATCTCCTTAAATGAAAAGTCATGATTCAAAATCAACAATAGAAAGAAAAGAAATTTAAAATGCCATGAAGTTAAATGACATGTTACTAGATATGACAGTCTCCATTACACAACTACTATACATCCCCTTAAATGAAGAGCCACAAAACAAAATCAACATCTGGGAGAAAAAGGAAATTAACAACACCAAGAAGTTAAATAACTTGCTATTAAATGACTAATGTGTAGCTGAAGAAATGAAAATCAAGAACCTTCTTGAAGAAAATGATGCCACTGCATGATCTACGAGTCATCGAATGATTTAATCCGAAGGAAGTGTTTTGAAGAGATGAAAACAGAAAACAACAAAACCCATGTGATAGAGTTTCCACTGATCTTTGTTGGTGTATCTCCTCCAGACAATAAGCAGATGGGTTTTGTTTTTTAATCCAGTCTACTAATCTATGACATTTGATTGAGCTTAAGCCATTTACATTCAGAGTTTAATATACATGGGTGGTACTTTGGTCCTGTCATTTTAGGAATGGGTTGTTCATTGGTTTAGTCTTCTGTTGTCATTTTACTGGGATGTTCTTCCCGTTTGCCTTTGGTTTTGGTAGGTGCTATTCCTCTTTTCTGTCAAGAGAACATCTTGAAGTATCATTTGTAGGGCAGGTTTGGAAGAGGCAAATGCTTTTAGCTTTTCTTTACTGTGGAAGAATTTAATTTCATTTTCAAAGAGAAAAGAAAGCTTTGCTGGGTATGTTATCCTAGGCCGACAATTTTTTTCTTTTAGAATCTGGAATATGTCACTCCATTCTCTTCTTGCCTGTAGAGTTTCCTGTGAGAGGTCACCTGTGAGCTTAATTGGCATTCCTTTATATGTCAATTGATTTTTTTCACATGCACATTTAAGGATTTTTTCCTTATGTTCAATTGAAGAGAGCTTGATTATCATATGTCGTGGTGAAGATCGTTTTTGATCAAGCCTGTTGGGAGTTCTGTGCCCCTCCTGGATCTTGTTTCCAAATTCTTTCTCCAGATTAGGGAAATTTTCCTTTATTATTTCATTAAATACATTTGCAAACTCAGCTTCTCTTTCTGCACCTTCTGGGACTCCCATAACTCTTATATTTGGCCTCTTAATAGTGTCTTTCAACTCTTGAATACTTTTTTAGGCCTGATCCAGCTCTGCTTCCAGCTTTTTTGTTTGCTTCCCCCCTGATGACAGGAAGTATCTTCCAATTTTGAGATTCTTTCTTCTGCTTGCTTCATTCTATTTTGGAGACTCTCCACTGTACTTTTAATTTGCTCTACTGTGTTCTTAATTTCTGATATAGCAGCCTTGATTTGCTTCCTTAAATTCTTTGAACTCTTGAATGAGCTTCTCATTGTTGATCAGAATCTTTAAAATGAGTCTTATGGATTCTGTGTGCCCCATTTTCTCCATGTCTTCCTCAGTTAACTCTGAGGTTGGCATAGGGTTTTGCTCCTTTGCAGGGGAGTCTTCAGTAATATTCATGTGCTTTTGTCTCTTCTTTTGCTCTTGGTCATTGCACTTCTGGTTAGCAGAGTCTTCTCCTTGGGGCAGGTTTCTAAGTTGTGTCACCCACAGGGCTACAATGCGATTTTACTTATTGTGGTTGGTACACAACTTTTTCCTTGCAGCCACTTGTGCCACAACCTCCAGCAAGTTCCAGGACTGGATTCTTATATCAGATTTCCACCATGGTCTCCGTAGCCCCAGTTCTTGGCTCACCACTCTCCACCTCCTGTGATACCGTGCTGAGGCTGCACTGTTGTCTCTGCAACCTTTCTCCCACTTTTGGTTGGAGCAGGTCCCAGGATTAGAGAGACACCAGGTGTCCTATATAATTAGGTTGTTGGTGGTGCTGATTTTGTCAGAACCTGTTGGACATTAGGTCTGGGTGCCACATGAACCTGTTTTGACCCGTAGGCTGCCACAGTCGGTATTATTTTCCTGCGGGACCCGTGCAGTCACGGACCTCAACAAGTTCTCGCGAGATCAGCACATGCGCAGTTCACTGTTGTCCCTGCAGTCCCAAAGCTATTGCCACAGTTCCCAAAATGGCGCATGATATACAACCACTACAGTTCTTGATCTGCTGGCCGTCAGATCTGAGGGCTATCCAGACCTGCCCTGGGTGGAACCAGTAGAATGCCACGTCATTGCAGTTCACTGAGAAATGAGCTCACTCCCAGCTCAGTGCATGCTCTGTCCCTTCCCTTGCCCTTTCCTCCTTACGCAAAATGGCGCCCAATTCAGCTCTAAGGGGCTGACTGGGTTGTGAAATCCACTCTGTTCTCGCACTGCCCATCTGAGATCTTCTGCTCTGTCTCTGCTCCTGGTCAAATCAAACGGACCAGCAGAACGGACAGTTCTTTGTCTGGGTTCACCACCCGAGCTCCCAGTGAAAGTCCCTTCCCACCTGGTTGCTGGTGGAATTCTGGATGCTGGTGGAGTTCAGATCGCCGTGCTGGAGTATCAGTCTCTGCAACACCACACCGTTGTGTCTGCTGCTTTCCTGTGTCAGTCAGTCTCCAGGTACCCCTTTGCTGTTGTTCTGTCCTTTCCTATTTCCTGAAATATGTCCTCTCTGCTTCATCCTGATTAAATGTTTTTCCGTCCGCATAAACGTGTCCTTACCCTATTCCGCCATCTTGATTCTCTCCGAGGGGAACATTTTTCTCTGCCCCAACAGTGAGTATTCCACAGGGAAGATGATAACAAGGAAAAAGGGGAACACATGCAAGCCTGGTGGTTAGTAGCCAGGAGTCACAATTTCTTGGAAGCAAGACAGGAATGTGTGGCACAGTGGCTTCCCAGATCCTCTGCTGCCACATGGTTTCCGGTAAAGCTAATGTGCACCCTGGAAGGCAGTAGTAATGTCTGTACCAGCCAACGATGTTGAGAGCACTGAGGGGGTTGCTGCTTCTTGGTTTCGGACTGTCCAGGCCTGACTTTTACAGTAACCCAAGGACTGGATGATTGATGTCTCTCTGCCTTTTGACTTAAAACACAAACACACACACACACACACACACACACACACACACACAGAGAGATTTTTTTCACCTGAAAGATCCAAATCAGGTGGATAAAAGGCTAAAAGGATTTGCTGTTAGGAAGGACTGGTTCACCCAGGCAGTCATCCTATTTGCTTTGAAAGAGTCTGGAAACAGGAGAGTGTTAAGGAAGAGATAAAATCACACCACTCGAAAGTGTGGGCTTTTCTTTACTTGGGCTGAGGAGTAAGTATGGTGCTACATTTTTTACCTCACTTTTCTATCTGTAGGGTCTGGCTTTGAAAGTCTAGCATAGTGATTAAGCTCCTGTTTGGAATGTCTGCATCCCATATCAAAGTGACTGAGTTTGAGCCTCAACTCTCCTCGGTTCCTGCTTCCTGCTGATGTATGACCTTAAAGTAGGTAATAGCTCAAATACTTAATTGCCTGCCACCCATGCTGGAGACCAAAGATGGTGTTACTGGCTCCCATTTTTTTGTTTTGTTTTTGACCCAACTCTGGCTGATATGGAAGTTTGAGGAGCCCATCAGTGAATTAAAGATTTCTGTTTCTCTTGCTGCCTTTCAATTTTTTTTAAAGATTTATTTATTTTATTACAAAGTCAGATATACAGAGAGGAGGAGAGACAGAGGAAGATCTTCCGTCCGATGATTCACTCCCCAAGTGAGCCACAACGGGCCAATGTGCGCCGATCCAATGCCGGGAACCTGGAACCTCTTCCGGGTCTCCCACGCGGGTACAGGGTCCCATTGCATTGGGCCATCCTCGACTGCTTTCCCAGGCCACAAGCAGGGAGCTGGATGGGAAGTGGAGCTGCCGGGATTAGAACCGGCGCCCATATGGGATCCCGGGGCGTTGAAGGCGAGGACTTTAGCCGCTAGGCCACGCTGCCGGGCCCCTGCTGCCTTTCAATTAAACTATTTTAAATCTTTAAAAATTTAGATCTAATACAATTTGATTAATCATGAATTGAATATTGTCTTGAAATGCTAAAGTCTAAGAATAATCTTTTAAAGCATATAATCACAAAAGAATGGGAAAGCAGATGAAATGAATGAAAAGTCTGGAAAGTATGTGATTAGGCAAAGGAGATCAGACTGAAATCCAGGCCTGCAGAGGGGAAAACCAATGAAACAACTATTCCCATTGCAGAAATCCAGGTGGTCTCAGAAATCTGCTAAGTGCAGCATAGGTTTGACAACAATTAATTCCTAGATTTCCTTCCCTACTTAGTGGAGGACCAGGAGTTGAACTTGGTGAACTGCAAAGGAAGGTATCTAGACTATCACCAAGCATAGCTAAGAGTAGGAAAATGAAATCATACTGAGATTGAGAAAAAAATAGGTAGGATTCAGCAACTAGTCAAAAACATCCCTTAGATATTAAATTTACAGATTTCCTCTCTAGGCAATCATATCAGAAAAGCCAGTTAAGAGGACACAACTGAAAAAGCTAGTTTTTGTTTTAAGATCTATTTACTTGAGCCCAGAGCAATGGCTCAGTGGCTAAATCCTCATCTTGCAAGTGCCAAGATCCCATATGGATGCCTGTTTGTGTCCCAACTGCTCTGCTTCCCTGCTTATGACCTGGGAAAGCAGTAGAGGATAGCCCAAAGACTTGGGACCCTGCACCTGCGTGAGAGACTCGGAGGAAGCTGCTGGCTCCTGGCTTTGGATCAGCTCTGGCTGATGCAGCCATTTGGGGAGTGAACTAGCAAATGAAAGATCTTTCTATCTCCCTCTCTCTGTAAATATGCCTTTCCAATAAAAATAATAAAAAGATTATTTATTGTGCAGAGTTACAGAGAAAAGAAACAGATCTTTCATTTACTGGCTCATTCCCCAAAGAGCTGCAACATCCAGGGCTGTACCACAATGCAGCCCTAAAAAAGCCTGTTTCCCAGTTTACCTTCATTAACACTTGCTGGGAAGTTCTGCCACTGTTAGCTGAGCTTCCAATCAAATTTAGCCATCACTAAAGTTTCCAATAAAATCTCAGGAGACAGCAAGTGACAATCATTCAAGTAGTTGGGTCCATTACACCTGTGTTGGAGATTTGGCTTTGTTCCTGGCTGCCAGCTTTCATCAGGTCCAATTGACTATTGGGTATTTGGAAAGTGAACCTGTGGTTGGGAGCTTCCACTTTGTCTCTCTGAGTCTCAAATAAAAAACATACAAAGGCAAAACAAAACAAACGAAGATAAAACAAGATCAGGAGAAACAAGCCTATAAGGGAAATTTAAAACTTCATGAAAAATGGAGTTAAAATTAAGTTTATTGTGGAACAAAAAAACTTGTAATTCATGCATATAAGGAATCTTTCAAAGGGTTCATGGAGAATGCATATCATGAAAAAAAGAACAACACGTGAAAATATTTTACACCAAAGTTAAATCTTTTAAAAGATTTATTTATTAATTTGAAAGAGAAAAAGAGAGAGACAAAGGTCTTCCATCCACTGGTTCACTTCCTAAATGGCTAAATGGCCAAAAGTGGGCCAGTCCAAAACCAGGTACTAGAAGTTTCTTCTGGGTCTTCCTCATAGGTGCAAGGGCCCAAGCGCTTAGGCCATCCTCTGCTGCTTTCCCAGGCCACTGGTAGGGAGCTGGATAGGAATCCAAGCAACTGGGATTGGAATCAGCACCCATTTGGGATGTTGTCACAGCAAGTAGAGGTGTAACATGTCACACCAGCCCCAAGGTTTAGCTAATGTGCTGCCCATTCAGCTTTCTTTTAATGTACCCAGAAAGACAGGAAGATAGCCCAAGTATGCAGGCTTTAACAACCATGTGGAAGACCAGGATAGAGTTCCTGACTTCTTGGCCTGGTGTAGTGCTGGCTGTTACGGCCATGTGAGCAGTGAATAGCAGACAGATCCCTTTTCCTCTCTCTCTATTACTCTGCCTTTCCAAATAGACAAATATTAAAGGAATATAGAGACCTGAAAGTTTTAGGAGGCCTAAAATTAAGGCCACAAAAGTTGTATTGACACCTACAATATTCACAATAGCTATGGATAAGAGAATCAAGGCAGACTGGAGAACTAAAATGGAAGTCTGTAAGTGAGGCACAATTATGTGATAAGTTAATACTTGCATTGCACTTACTGTTTTATAGATTTCTCAAAAAAAAAGTTAAGTCAATGGTTCTGGACATGGAGAAAAAAATATAGTTACACCAAAGATTATCATCTTCAATCCTGATTGTACATGAGAAATTTTAAAACTGATGCCAGAACTACTTACTATTCTCTAAGTATGGCCTGGTCATCAGAATTCCTTAAAAAGAAAAAGTTACTTGAAAGGCAGAGGTTGAAAGACAGAAAGAAATCTTCCAGTTGCTGGTGCACTCCCCAAATGGCCACAACAGGCAGGACTGAGCCAGGCTGAAGCCAGAAGCTTCTTCATGTCCTGCATGTGGCTGCAGGAGTCCAAGCACCTGGACCATCTTCCACAGCATTCCCAGGCCATTAGCAGATAGATCAGTCTGAAGTGGAGCAGCCTGTAGGGAATGCTGTCATAACCTGCTACTCTACAACAGTGGCCCCAGAATTATTTTTAAAAAGATCCAAGTTGAATTTAATGTGCAGTGAGGCCTTAAAGCTAATGAATTATGGAGAATGAAAGATTTTGTCAGGTACAAAATACCTACATACTATACATTAAATACACTTGATAGGAACTTATCAGTTCAGACTATCAGTGGCAGTGGCTCAACAATTTCTACTCAAATTTTCCTAAATTGCCAATGTGGTATCAGTTGTGCACAATAAATTAAATGCAATTACTTTTGAGTATCTAGGAATGAAAGAATATGGTAGTCAGAAGCTAGTTTATCCCCAGGATTTTCTCTTACCAGGGATGGTAAAGCAGTGAGTTTGTTGTAAAACACATATGGTATGACTTCATCAAATTAGTAGCAATTTAGAATAAGCCTAAATATGTGCATAGCAATTAAAATAATAGGTAACTAGCTTTAGGAAATAATTAATACTCTTTGGTATACATAGACATTATTTATAACACAGTACTTTTATAGACTTCACATTTTTTAAAAAGATTTATTTTTATTACAAAGTCAGATATACAGAGAGGAGGAGAGACAGAGAGGAAGATCTTCCCTCCGATGATTCACTCCCCAAGTGAATCACCAGCAATGGCTGGTGCTATGCTGATCTGAAGCCAGGAACCAGGAACCTCTTCCAGGTTTCCCACGCGGGTGCAGTGTCCCAAATCCTTGGGTCGTCCTCAACTGCTTTCCCAGGCCACAAGCAGGGAGCTGGATGGGAAGTGGAGCTGCCGGGATTAGAACCAGCGCCCATATGGGATCCTGGCATGTTCAAGGCGAGGACTTTAGCTGCTAGGCCACGCTGCCGGGCCCAGACTTCACATTTTTAATTTATTTTAGATATTTACATAGTTGATCAGGTGGGAAGGATCCAGGGTCAGGGAACAGTAGGTGTGATCATCATTTCTGAATTTTCCATTTCTTCTTCCTGATTCAGTGGGGAAGGGGGAGATAAGGAGAGAAGCCATACCCAGCCTCCCACCTGCCCCAGTATCCAGGCATAGGGAACGGCCATGCAATAGCAACCCAGGGTTCCAATGTGGTGCACTCCCCAAGGGTTCTGCCCAGGTGGTTTCAATAGTTCTGAAATGCTGTTGATTTCACTGATCCATGGATTTCCACGAGGAAACTCTTCCAGTGCCCATTGACTGACACAGTTGACCTTAGAGTCTCCATTTGTCCAGATATCTGCTATCATTGTTGGGTTGAGATAGTTGTCCTATTTGTTCTGCCCTCCTTCCTCTGCTATGGTACCAGATGTCCTCTGCAGGCCCCAATGGGCTGCCATATCCTCCATGTGCATCAGGGCCAGGTGCCTACTACTATTTCTTTTCCATTGAGGAGGATCAGTTCTCATAGGTGGATCCAAGGACCCAGATCAGTCAACCTGGGCTCTGCTAGACCCCCACCCCTGGGGCTCATGGACCTGGCACCCACAGGCAGGCCCAAGGACCTGGGCCCCACTGCACACCTCAACCCTGGGCTTCACAAACTCAACACCCCCACACAGGCAGGTCCAAGAACCCGGGCTGGGTGATCCAGGCTCCACCAGACCTGCAATCACAGGGTTCATGGACCCGGTACCCACTGTCCCAGACTGGTACAGCTCGCCTCACTTTAGCATCCATCAGCAAGTGCTGCAGCCTGCCCCCAGTTCCAGTTTCTATGGTATTCAACCTAGCCCAGCCCTGCCAGACCCCATTCGCAACCCCAGTGTGAACTGGCTGGTGTTACAACCCCATCTTGGGCCCTACTGCACCCCATCCTGTTTCTCAGATCTGCCAGTGAATGTTATAAACTGGACTAGCCTGGCCTGCCCCAAGACCTGACCCACATGTATGCCAGCAGGTACTGTAGCCTGGCCTGGTTTGTTCTTGCCTTGGTTCTGCACTTACCTGCAGGGACTGAGTCCTGGCAAAGGAATTCCTCAAGCTCCTCTACCAGGTCACACTCCCTGTGGCAGATCTTGCACACAGCCTGGGTCATTAGCCCAGGCTGACTTTGTCTACCTCTTGTTCTGGCAAGAACAGTGTCTATTCAACTGGCCCACACCAAATCCGGTTCTTACTGTTGGGTGTTACAGCTTAGCCACACCTGGTCCACACCCAGACACAGATCTCTTGTAATTCAGTGGGAACAGAGACCTAGCCCAGCATGTTCAGCACCCATCCGGGCTCTCACAAGTACTAGTGGGTGCTGGCGTCTAGCCCAGTCTGGTACCCCCCCAGACCCAGTCCACATCCATTCTAAGGGAGGCTGCAGCCATGTCCAGCTCATCCTAGTGCCCCCATTCCGGTGCTCATGCTCACCAGTGGGATCCCCAACCCTGCTGGGGTGTCCCTTTTGCTCCCCAACAAGGCCTGCTCCCAGCCACAGGTCTTGCATGCGCTAACAGAGATTGCTGTTCCACATGGGTGAGCCCATATAACCTCTGCCCACCCCCCAGATTCTGCCCCCAGACCTAAATCACACACATGCTGGTTAGTGTAATGGCCTAGCCTCACATTACCTGTTCTCTATTCCAACTCTCACTGGTGGGTTCCGTGATCTAGCCCTCGGAAGTCATTCCTCACCTGGACATGAACCCTTGAGTCCTCCTTCACCTCCATCTGTGCCATCCTCAGAACCCTGCAAACCCACACCTCAAGTCCCCAGAGGAGCCAACCTGGGTTCTGCTGGCTGCTGCCTATGGTGAATGGGGCAAAAATCCTAGGTCTCCCCAGCCTAGAGTGGCACAGGTCTGTTGGCCAGAGCCATGTGGCAGACAGAGTCAAGTTTATAGGATTCTTAAGATTCTGTTTTATTTTACTTTGAGGAAACAGGGAAGCCTATGTTTGGGGAATTCCCTATTGAATAGGAGAGAATAAACTATTTTAAGTTTTTGTAGTTAGATTACACAGTGATTCAGTGTGCACTGGTTAGCATGACCTGGCCATAAAAATATCTTTTCATTCCTAATGTGTGTTAAATGCTGTTCCCTAAAATAAACTGACAGAAGAGAGGTGTCAGGTGGGTTTTAGAAGAACCCACTCCCATTCCTTTCTGCTATGACATCTTGAACAAGATAGGGAGGATGGCTCAGGTCCTTGGGATCCTGCAGCCATGTGGGAGACACAGAAGAAGCTCCTGGCCCCTGGCTTCGTATCAACTGAAATCTGTTACAGCCATAGAAAGAGTGAATCAAGGAATGGAAGATCTTTCTCTCCTTAAAAAAAGTAGTTTACATATAAAATTGTGTCCCTATAATTAACTTACAGAAATGTATGGCATGCTGTTTATGAATTTCTTTTTAAATTTTTATTAGGCAGATTTACAGAGAGAAGAGATACAGAAAGATCTTCCCATCAGTTGGTTCACTCCCCAAAAGGTCGCAATGACCGAAGCTAAACGGATCTGATGGCAGGAGCTTTTTCCAGGTCTCCCAGACATGTGCAGGATCCCAGGGATTTAGCCCATTCTCTACTGCTTTCCCAGTCCACAAGCAGGGAGCTAGATGGGAAGTGGAGTAGCTGGGATACAAACCAGTGTCCATATGAGATCCCAGCGAATGCTAGGCAAGGATTTAGTCATTAGGTTATTGTGCCGGGCTGTGTATATGAATTTCATTCCTGCCTTCATGTTCTTTCTTTCTTTGTGGCAGAATATGTAATTTGAGACATTGCCTTAATTTAGTGAGAGGATAGAAACTAAAGGTACATCAATAAAATGTCACGCGTTGGGCCTGGCGCAATAGCCTAGCAGATAAAGTCCTTGCCTTGAACATGCCAGGATCCCATATAGGCGCTGGTTCTAATCCTGGCAGCTCCACTTCCCATCCAGCTCCCTGCTGTGGCCTGGGAAAGCAGTTGAGGACGGCCCAAATCCTTGGAACCCTGCACCTGTGTGGGAGACCTGTAGGAAGTTCCTGGCTCCTGGCTTCGGATCAGCACAGCTCCAGGCGTTCTGGTCACTTGGGGAGTGAACAATTGGACGGAAGATCTTCCTCTGTCTCTCCTCCTCTCTGTATATCTGACTTTGTAATAAAAATAAATAATACATCTTTTTTTTTATAATGTCATGCTTTGGAAAATATATAGTGAAAAAGACCATTTTAAGATGTAAAATTTTAGTAAGATAAACTTCAGTGGCCACAGTGGTGGCCTAGCCAACTGAGCCTCTGCTTGTAGAGCCAACATCCCATATGGATGGTGGTTCAAGTACTGGCTATTCTACTTCTGATCCAACTTCGTGCTAATGGCTTGGGAAAATAGCAGAGGATGGCCCAAGGCTTTGGGCTCCTGCCTTGAGATCAACCTAGTTTTGGCCGAAGTGGCCATCTGGGGAATGAATCAGCAGATGGAAGATCTCTTTGTCCCACAGTGTGCTGAGCATAGATAGCTTGCCTGACCCCAACAGCACCCACGTGATCTGGGGAACTAGTAAGGATTTTGGCATCTCTGGCTTCCACTTTGGCGCTCTGTACACCCACAGCAAGGACGTGGCCTCTGCTGTGTGCTCCTTTGGCTACCTCCACAGTACCTCTGGCACCGTCCAGTACAAACTATAACCGCCTGCTCCAAGACAAAGAATGGATCAACACAGTGTACCTGCCGACTAACCACTCACGGCTCAGGAAGGCCCACAGTTATGTCACTGATCAGCTGAAGCTATTAAGAATCAAGCTATTGGGAACGGAGGAAGTTCCCTTCCTCTCTGTAATTTTGACTTTTTAGTAAAAGAAATATATCTTAACAACAAAACAAAAACCAACTCCAGGCAATACTGTTAAAAGCTGTATTTTTATACTGTACAAAAAATTTACAGTTTTAATGTAACTAGATACATCTAAGGAATATTACACATCTCTCAAGAAACACAATATATAACATCTTAGATATGCTTCTGCATTGCAGACTGATACTGAATTTTATACATCTTTATTTACAATAACTTAAAATATTTTTTCATCTCTGGCAGATATTTACAAGGCCAACAGTAACTACATTTCACATTTCAACAATCAACAGCATTAATCAGTTTAGTAAGACAAGATAATGGCTTACATGCACCAATAAATATGGTCTTAAATGTGTGGATGTTTTTACCGTTTAGCTCTGAAAAAATAAAGGCTTTCACCAGTCCTAGCTTGAAAGGACATCACTCAGTACATATAACTTCTAAATGCCTGTCCATTTACATTTTTACCAGCACCACTCTGAATACTTGAGAACCAAGCTAAAGTTTATACTGGTATACACAGAGCCTACCTATACATTCCATGTCCTTTTATGGATCAAACATACAAAAGTGGGATGACAGCTGTTTATCTGTCTACAGTGACATACATAAAACCAAAATGGTAGAAATCCTTCAGAAATTAGAGCTCCAGAGAGCCAAATGTAACAAAAATAGTAGGAACATAATCATTATCTCATAAAAAAAACATTTTATTTAACCAGTTAAATCAAATGCAATGCCAGCATAATTTTTAGAGTAAGAATCAGAACAGCTGATGTAGAAGTATGTTAGGAATTAATTACAAATATTTTAGGATACCATCTGGACTATGGGGCATACTTCAGTTTAGACAAGAAGAACAACAGCAGCAAAAACAACTAAACTATGATCAGCGAGTGTTAGAAAGCTAAGTTTCTCTTTCCAAGATAGCACAATACAATCTTTTTTAACAGTCACCTGATATTTAAATTAATACACAGAACCTGTTTGGAACATTAATTAATATACAATTGTATTTCATTTCCCACTCCCACCAAATCATTATTTAATAGTTTAAATAAATCTATTAATCTTTAACTTCTATACATTTTTTAAAAATGAGTTTTTAGCTTTTCTTATCTATGTCATGTTTTTCTGAAAAAAAGTACTCAGAATAGCCATGTACATAAATTATGTAAACAAATCATACCAGTTTAACTAATATTAAACTTAGAGATAATTGCCATTGCCCTTGTAATAGATGCATTTCTATAACTTTCCACTTGATTTTAAAAATTTACAATATCACATCTTAGCAAATTTCCCCTATTCAATACTGATGAGTACTAAGAGTATTAAGATGCCTTAATTTAAGGAGACATGGAAATGTGCTATAAGGAATAATTAGACTTCACATTTAACTGGTAGTTTTGCTGAAAGTATAAATATTGACATTTTACTGACAGAAAGCCTCAAATGGGATTTTGCAGCTTTTGTATACTGGTTTTTGAGATCAAATAAACCTTTTTAATATTTATTTTCTCCAAGCTAGACAGCAATTCGTTGTGTTAAAGGAGCTTCAATCCATTAGGAACTTTAAAAGATTATATTTGGTTAATAACATTTTCCTTGGTCAACTGTGTATGCAATTATGACATGAAGAATTTTGTGATATGATTAAAATTGAAAGTACAAATTAATTATCAATTATGTTGTTGGGGATGGATTGTCCAGTTGAATCTTTCTCTTTGAAAATAAAATTTCCTTATTAGGTCTAATACCAAACACACATTCTTTAAAAGGACTTATACCTTAAGCTATACTTAATTCTATAGTTTGGTAAAAATCTATATTAAACTTAATAGTAGACAAATGAATATGTCTTAATCTGTAAACATTATTAACACATTTTCTCAAAACTGAGAAAACACTGAACCTAGATTTCTGTACTATGCTGCCAGTTTTTTCACATCATTCTCTGCTTTCTGATAACTTCTACCCTAAATTGTTTGCTGTTGTGTGTTTTCTCATGGGACTGATAATACTAATAGATAAATTAAAAAAAATACTGAAGAGATTGAAGTTACCAAAAGTTTGTGATTGTGTGGTCAAGTTTGGAAAGAATGTGCCTACATGGGCAGAGAAGTTGAGAGGTGACAATGTTCTATGTGTAGCATTTCCTATGTATTGTCTCAGTGCCAATATAATACACCCACTGGGCACAAACAATGCAGAAAACATTAAAATTTATGTCTCCCAGTATCGGGAAAGACTACCTTGACATGAATAATTGTACCAGTCTATTGACTCATCTTGATTTTATTAGCACTATTAGCAATTTTACATTGCATACCATCTGATAATCTGGCAGATATTTTAATTCCTAAGAGTTTAAGCTATCAATTTATAACTGGTTTTCAAACAACTTGTTTCTAAAAACCATTTTTTAAAAATTAAAGTGTTACAAATAGGTGTCTCAACCCAACATAGTGTTGAAACAAGGAAAATTCATCATTCACCTTGAAAGCTAAAAAACTGTGTAGACTGTGTAACATATAGGCATAGTATAGAAAAGTTGCCCTAAATTCTTAGATTTTCTGATCACAGGCATGATTTATGAAAGCTTTTTTAAACTAAAAAACAATGGAACTAAAGGCTGATTTTTAAAATTTTTAAATGAAAATTCAACATCACAAATGGAGAGATCCTCCTTGCCAGTGTTTATATGATGTACTACCCATAAAGACATACTATTTTTTATTTACAAATGGACATGCAGGGAATTAAATGAGATGACTGTCAACAATTAAATTACTCAAAAACAGACTCATACAAACCTCACAAAGTGAGGCAGGAAAAAAGCCTCACTTCATTAAAATATGCACAGAAGTAGTTGCAAACAAAACATTACAAAAGATGTTATTCTCAACATTCCAGTGTCTAATAAATAATAATTAATTTAAAGCTACTAAATGGAATTTGAGAATACAGGTTGGAAATATTAAGTTTATATAGCTGAGATTATCAAATTTAAGACATTTTATATGGTATATACACTTTAAATGACAACATGGTCATTGATCCATTATGGAACCAAAAGTTTCACACTTAAGCCTTATTTAATCACATACCGAAATATTGCTTCTATCTGTTCTTAGCATAAGGTTCAATCTGTTTTACATTAAAAATGAATGAAAACTAATTTATTTAATCTTTACTCTGCAGTACTCCACTGTGCAATACAATTAACTTGCCAGGTTGGTGACTAAAAGCTGGCTGATTCAAATTATTTGGAAGTAGCTAGGAACACTGATCCAAGCCTTTTTATTGGATTTATTTTACATTTAAATAAATTCCCACAAATAAAATAAACTGCAAAATGGCAGCATACAATTGTTATATGGCAGAAAACAGGCATAAATTAATTAACAATGTTATATATTCATCCTTACATCTGTTTAGATACCTACATTTCCAACACTTTTTCCTCTTTACTTAACACTCTACATTTTTTCTAGATTTAGTGTTTTGTAATGTGCTATATTCACCAACTACTAGACCAGAAAAATTGAGAGAGTGTTACATACTACATGTATCATAGTATGTACAAAAGAGAAGCAGTGAGGTCTTCATAACATTTGAGAGGGGAGAATGAGGTTTGATTCTGGCTCTGCTTCTTAATCATGAAACCTTAATCCATCACAATCTCTTTGAGCATGTTGCCTGAGAGTGAACAGTTGTTTAAATGTGTCTGGTGGTGATGGATGGTGGTTGGTGGAGAAGCGTCTAGCACAGAAATTCTGATTCTATAGTAAACAGGTATGGAAAAGTGAACTGGGAAGGTAAGAATGATGGTAGGGATCAGGACTTAAAATGGTAGTCATCACCTCCAGCTTTTTCAAATAGTTTCATATTTTAAAAACCTCCAGTTTAACTTGTTATTTTACATTTTGTTTTCTGGTAATATTATGAATTTTAATTAATGTCATAGAAGAAAACTGCAAGACCTTCATGTATTTCCTTGTATCTATTAATCTATCCTAGCATAGGAGACATCAGTCAAATTATGTTTTTATAGAAAACAAGTATTTTCTCCTTACAGGTCTTTTCCATAGCTGGGTGTATTTTTTAAAATGCAAGTTAGGAAGTTGTCAGAGGACTAAAGAATGAATATCTAGTACATAATAGCAGCTGTGTATCTGAAATAAAGCCAAATTATTTAAATTTAAATTAAATGTCAGAGAGTAATACAAATATATTCCAAAGGAACTTAGAAAATTTGACTGATAGCTTATTAAGCTCAATTCCACCTTAACAATATCTCACACATGAAATCTGTTTTAAGACACTGAACAAAAAGTTTAAATGAGATGCTTCCTCATTAGGTTCAACTAAAAGAATTTGAAGCGAAAGTAGCATGATCATGAAATATTAATGGGTATAATATATTGCATACGCACATTACACATATAAATAAATTCAATCTTACAAGATGAAAATTTTCAGTAACCAACTTTTCAGGTACTAACAGCATTTCCAACCAGAGGGAAATTTTATATTTAGTATAATTCATACTCTAAAGCTGGTACATTATTGGTTATTTCTTTTGTGCTCCAATTAAAATCAAGCTAACTTATGCCAATCATGTATAATTTGCTGAATTTTAAACCTCTTAACCTCTTACACAAAGTAGGTATTTTATAGAGTGACTTAAGCTCCAGCCATAGCCAGGCTGACACAGTGTCAGGGGTAAAGTCACTGCCTGTGAGGCCTGGCATCTCGTATGGGTGCTGGTTCAAGTCCTGGCTGCTGCACTTCCAATCCAACTCCCTGATAATGCGCTGGGAAAACAGCGGAGAATGGCGCCAAGGGCTTGGACTTCCACATTCATGTGGGAGACCCATAGGAAGCTGCTTTGGCTTCAGTCCGGTCCAGCCCTGGCCTTTGTGGCCATTTTGGGGAGTGAAATAGTGGATGGAAGATGTCTCTGTCTCTCCCTCTCAAATTCTCTGTCATTTGAATAAATAAGTTTAAAAATGAAATCTTATTCCCTGGTACAGTACTGCTTTACTATATACCTGAAACTTCTTTTCTACACCTGGTATGTTACAAATTTTCAGATCTCCTTTAATTTTGGCTATCTTCTAATTTTTATCTGCTATCCCTTAAATTAAGGGATATATAAAATACATCTTTGTGAGATATACACACACACACCAATAAATTTGTCTATTCACCAATTTTTAGTTTTACCTTGGACTTTGGCAATGTTGTCCATACTAGTTCTAGTTACACACTGTCAAATTCAAACACCTTGTTGTTCTTATAAAGACACTAACAGAAAGTCACTCATTTAAAAAAAATTGCTCTTAACAATAAAGGGTGAGACGTCACTAAAAAAAAAAAGCCACTTTAAAAAAGTCATTTTCCTGGATAATTTATTTATCAAAAGATACTACAGTTTTAACTGGTAGAGGTAAAATTTTAAAGGTTGTTAATTAGGAGAATACTTGCTTTCTATAAACTTTATATTTTTCGTTCACAATAGTGAAATAAAAACACCTAAATATAAAGAGCATTAATAGCTCTAATGTATTTCATGGAAGGATAACTTATAGCAGTTTAAGTCACAATACTGATTTTCAAAAACACAACATATTCCCTTCTTTTTCAAATCTTAGAGCCTGAGACTCAGAAGAGTTTATAATAAAATGCATACAACCAAATACAAACTTTTTTTTGTTACCAATAATGTATTTTTGCAGCCTCTTAGCAGTTACCAAATGCTACTTACATACATTCAACATCTAGCTTACTGGCATGATTTCAAAGTTTTATAAAAATGAGAAACTTTGCAGATATATGATCAGAAGATTCACAAATTGCGTTACATTAAACACAAAGGCAGTGTGGTCCTTGCAGGAGAAATCAATCAGTACCCCCTGGTAAAAATGTTCTATAAAAATGTGTCACATTGAAGCATCAGTGTTTTCAGCCAATTATCTGTCCCTGATGTATTTCCTTGGAGTATATGATCTCTTAGGACTTTAGGTTTCTTAATCAAAATATCTGACTGAATTTTAAGTACATCTAGGAAGCAGCTGAAAGGGTTTCTCCAACTGTCTGAGATCACAGAAAGTGGACTGAGAAATCCCTCCCTTTACCTGAAGATGTACTGCTCTACTTCAGTCATCAGCTCACAAAGACAAAGAAAAAACCCAGTCAAAACTTCCCCTCACACACAAGCTAAACAAAAACCACCCCTCCCCCCACAAAACCCCAGCACCAAGTGTCAATCATTCCTGGAAAACTGAACATGCTCCTTGGATTCTCTGATTTGCTAACTGTTCAAACTTTAAGGACAGAAATGTCCTGTGTCCTTGTGGGGAAGAGGGAAGACATCTTAAAATGACTACAGAGCCATTGAGAAAGTGCATTATCAATTACACAACCAACTTATAGCATCTCCCTCCAAAGGAAGTGGGTACAATTTGATTTACATGCCTCAGTAAATGAACATTTATATCTTCGGGATAAGGGAGATGGTGGGGTGGCCAACCTCATTTTAATTAAAAGTGCAGTAGTCTACCATCTTTCCCCATGCTTCTCAAGAAAATGATTGCACAGACTCAGAAAAGTCCAAAGTCATAGCAGAATCTCTGAGGCACTCCTGGTTACGAGAGAAAAAAATATGATCCAGTAATCTTCATAGTTCTATAGATTACGAGAGCAAACCCGTTTTGTTTTTAAACAAAAGTCAAAGAATCATTTCATAGGGATCATATACACCATTTCCTCTAACATATTCGCAGTCTCACAGTGTTGAAATGGGACCGATCAGCCTACGATGGATTGCACATCACCCAAGGAAAAAGGAAGGCATGGAAAAGGCAAAGATTTTACACTGTTTCACAACCACATTTACAAGGAATAGAAGATATGGGACAAGGGGAAAGAAAACCTTATTGCTGTTTCCATACGAAATACAGTATATGAAGATACCTAGACCAAATCTGATTGTGATGACTCAATATTTTCACAAAGGGGATGCAGTCTCTTCTTGAACAATGAAATGTTCACTTTAAAAGATAAGCAGAAAGAGGAGAGAGGCTTTCAAAACTACACCTGGGATATTAGCTGCATATTGAAACTTGGGGATCGAGATTGCTTGCTTAATGGGGCTCCTGGGCTAAGGAGCTCCTTGCTTTCACCAGCCTGACCCAACCGGTCTTCCTGTAGACTGATAGTTGAATATCGATTAGTATTGTTGGCTGCTAAATTAGTAACTGCCTCAGTGCCAACCCCAATGCTGGTACCTGCTTGACCGCCATTTACATAGTCGAATGATTTACTTGAGGAAGCACTGGCTGTCCGGATTAGACTTAAACTATTGGTTTTTGGCACCACCTGGCCAGCAGGAAGACTCAGGTGTTTTTTCATCGGTGTCAACTCTATTGAATCTACACTAAGATCAGCTGGTTGCTGTACATACTGCTTGCGAACTACTGCATCTCGAGGGCTCTCACTGGACTTGGTGGTGGAGGCTGTTTCTTTGTCCTTGGTGGAACGCCCCGCTGCTACTTTCCTCAGGCTTCCCCTCTGAGACGAGGAGGATGGTTTGGTTCCAATTGGTTGGCTGCTGAGGGAAGCCCCTGATGAAAAACCTTCATCTGCATCATTCATGTTTACGGGTTCGTCTCCATTTATACCCTCAGCACCTAAAATAGAAATCAGACCAACTCAGCAATAGCTACATTAAAACAAAAAACAAACAAAAACCGAACAGCTGCGACTATCAACACTGATCTTTTTTCTTGGGTAATGTTTGCTACATATTGGCAATGGCCCTATTATCAACTCTTCCCCTAAACAGTTATGGAGAATAAATTTAAATCTACACTGAATTCTCATATTGCTACACATTCTTGTAATTTAATTAATCCAGCTTTTATAAAACTACTATAAAGTATATTGATGTTATTTAGGCACATAAAACTAGGCAAAGTTTTCATAAATCTTTGTGATATACTGTCATCATCTGAAGTAACCTTATCTACCTACTCAAACAAAGCTTTTTCCTCATATTTTCTTGAACCCACCAGAAGGCAGACTGCAATAGAGATCCTCTATCAATTTTAGTTCCCAGCTTTATGCAAAAATTCACTTATGCCAGTAGGCCAAACTGTTTTTAAATACAATAAAAATATATTCACAATTGCTACCTGCTTGTACACAGTTCTAAAGCCTTGAAGACAGAACTAGTAAATCTTTAAATGCAAAACTAAAAACTACATTGCTTTCAGTAATTTCATAGTTATATCTTATCTTATGAACCTATCCATTCACTGGTTTGTATATATTCTTGATAATTAATATGAAGAAAATATTATCAAGCAGGAAAGGTAGCAAGCTAGCAGGAATATTTAACAATTTGTATTTTCTATATTGCATACTTCTATATTGTTCTGGAGTCTGCACATTGACATATTTATCATAATTATAAACTACTAGAATGTCCCATCACATTTCATGCAGAAACTGCATTTAATAAGAGTCCTCATCTTGGCTTTTGTGTGAAGAAGAGAAATATATATTAGTATATTGAGCTGTGTTTTCCAGAAACCCAATGATCTTAAAGTATGTGAAATATTATCTTAGAAATAATATATTAAGGGAAATACCAGAACCTATAGAACTGTACTATAAAATAATAAATTTAATAAGAAAGTAATATATTTTCTTCTTTCAAAACTGTCTTGTTATATCATTACATATTTCCCCCAAACTGTAAGAAAGTTTAATCTGAATCTATAAAACAGATATCAACATTATAGTTAGGGTGAATTGTTAGGAAAAAATTAAGTATTACATAAGCAAAAGGTAATATTAAATGTTTAAACACAATCATTAACAGTACTTTCAAAAATAAAAATATATTCTTAGCTACATTTATAGAAGAATGAAACAGGCTATCCTTAAAGCAAAAGGCACCTTATTATATCCAGCAGTTTAATAATTTTTAACTGTCATGCAAAGGCAATGAAAATGCATTTACTAAGAATAGTAGTAGCTAACACCACTTCTCTCAACATCCTCAAAATAACTATATCATTTACCTCAACATAAAAATTTTATGTTCATGTTATTTTAGTAATTTACTTAGAATTACTATAAAGAACTCCAAAATGTCCAGGAAAAGATAGTTACTGGTTGAGGGTTAGAATTAGTAATATAAAACTGGGAGGGAACAGAAATACATCATTAGGTATATGTGTTTAATTAGGAAAGGACACTGAGAGACGTAGTGCTGGCTTTTGAGTCTGGCTACATGCAGATCTGATGCCAAAGCAGCATGGCTTTGAAAGATGGTAACAACATAAAAGGAGTCATGCAGGACAATCCACTGACATCTATTTTCTAAGCAATGCTGTTTCAATGTAATGGAAACTGAATTTACTTTAATCATAGGTTTTAGCCTCAGTTCACTAATAATTTTAACCCTGCCTTTAAAGCTCACAAATAGACTGCCTGATAATCAGAAGAAGGTGATAGTCTAATATTCCCCCTTGAATTTCAACATATAATAAACAAAAGTTTTTCAAATGGCTTATAAAATTTCATTTTTCTGTTTAAATAGCAGAATGAAAGAAAGAGATCTCCCACCCACTAATTCACTCTTCAAATGCACTCAGCACCAGTGCAGCAGCTAGGAACTCAGTCTGGGTCTCCCATGTGGATGACAGGAACTCAACTGATTGATTCACCACTGCTGCCTGCCCGATGCACAGAAGCAGAAGCCGAAGTCCACAGTGTAACCAGCATTGGAACGCAGGCACTCCAAATGTGGATGCAAGCATTTTAACCAATATGCCAAACACTTTCCCCAAACACAATTTTAGTTGTAAGACTGTTTTAAACCATAATACACAAAAACAGGTTGTCTTAAGGCAAACACATTTCTCAAAATTTTAAAGCAACCTTTACATTTTCTCCTTAGTTGATAGTGCCAATCATGATACAAAGACGAAATATCTAAAAATATATATTTTAAAGAATTTTTCTATTCATGACTTCTGTTGCTTATCAATTTAGTTTCTACTAATACTGGTTTTAAAACTACAATTAACCTTAATTAAAAGAGAAAATAATTTTTACAAATGCAATTATGATAAGAAACTTATTTCCTTTTCCTTGTGGCCATACATCCACCCCCTCCCTGAAACTAACTCTTTGCCAGTGATAAGAGATATTAAAATAGGGTATTTTAATCACTAATGTTAAATATTTAACAGAATGTAATAAGATATTAATAAGGATATTATTCTGGTTCCTTTGTCAAAGGGGAGACCTTTGATGAATTGGAAGAAAGCCTTTAAACCTAATCCCATACTTTTAATAGAAAGCTGTTCAGTGCGGATAAATCCACATTCTAAAAGTAGTAGATGCATATTAAGTAGTTCACTTAATTTGCAAGCATGGTGAGAAACAAGCTATTGATCAATTTAACGCAAGTCTTTGATTTCTAGAACTATTCCCCTTTTTAAATTTTTATGCATTTTATACAAAATAAAAACTGATTCCTAGGAATAACATAAAGAGATACAGGAAAAGCAAAAAGGGGAGGTTGCACTTTACATAGACATTTAAACAAAGATTTCTTAAAGAGTACAGCTTCTCTAAGTCCCTACATCATGCACATGCAACACTGTTAAACGAAGTAAGGTCCACTTGGGCAAATCAGCAAGGGAACAGAGGGTAGATTTACAGTCTTACTGAGCATGCTGAGATTCCTAATGCACCGAAGAGCAGGAGGCTTCCCGAAGGTGGAAGCTGACTGCTTTAGTTGGTTTGGTCTTTTGAAATATGTAACCTCTTTTAAAACCACATGGTTTATTTAATAAGTTAGTGTAAAGGTTTCACAGTACCAATATATAAAATAATGAAAAAACTATTTGGTTGTAGCCCTTCTTTCACAAAGTCAATTCCTATGGCATTTCATGTAAAGCAGCAAGTATTTATCTAGCAACAAAGTTTGGTTTTACAGATAGTGGTAGTGATGGTAGGTGTGTAAAAAAAATTCTCATTTGAGGTACCTACATTATAGAAATAAGGATCTATTATATTATCTGGCTTCTAAATTTTACATTTAATTCCCAGCTAGGAGCTTTATAATATAACCATTATTTAAAATTAACTATAAACTAGTGTGCACCAGAATAGCACATAGAAAAGAGCTCAGCAGTTCAGTGGTTAGAAAAAGAAAAGTTAATCTTTACATTATAAAGTCTACCAATACCAGTGTACTCTGTCAAAGAGATTAGAAATTCTTGTTAATTTTAACACCCTAGTATTACAGAAAAATCATCCTTTCAGTTTCTCAGAGATTATATGCTACTGTTGTAAAACTCTTTTTACAGATTTTTTTAAGAAATAAATTATTATGTAAATAAAATCATGCATGCTGACTACTAGGCTCATGTCCACTGGGTGCATTGTTAGTTTCCTTAGACTAAACATGCTCAGTAATGAAAAAATTCAAAGCATTTGCAGGTTTTTTGGAGACGGCCTCCCACCCCACCTTGTTAGTAGCCATGCCAAGCTGTTTCTGATTACATAGGGATGCAAACTCCAGGCCAGCACAAATGGTAACTAAAGACTGTACCCGACCTGGTGCTAGGCACATGGGGAGGGGGTGGGGTGCTTTGCAAGGAAGAGCTAATACACCCTGAGGCAGTGGAAACACACACTAGAATGGAAAGATGTTCTGCTTGGGGTTAGAGAGCCAGGATCCTTCTCCAGCAACTGCCTCACTGACTCTATCTCCTGATCTCTGTCCTACCCTCTGTTGTGGCTGCTGCTGAGTTGGGCTCCGGCGAGCCAGGCTCAGAGGTCCTGCGCACCAGCACCTCCCCCTCTTGCACACGTTTGATCCCTAGGTCAGTGGAGCCGTGTTGGATCGGGGAGCCAGGAATACTCGAGTCAGCCTCGTTTGAGAAGTCAAAGCCATCTGGGATTCAACATATAAAATTTTAGTGCTTTTGTGCTGTTCTATTCTTTTTTGAGCATTTTGACCCAGGCAGATAAGAGAATGTATATATGGACATGATATAAACACAAACACTATTTGTATAGTTACATGTGTGTGCACAGTATGCATGCACACACATTAGACGGTAAATGAACAATGTGAGGTTCGCAAATGAATACAACAGAAAGATAGGAATCATTAAAATGGCAATTAATATCTCTTTAGGCTAGACAGCTTAACTATTCAAGTACCATGTCTATGAAACACTGCTGGATTCAGCACTTACATAAAGGAACAGCAAAGATGAAAACCCAAAACTATGACCCAACTGTTTCACACATAACTCTCATCATACTGTTTGGCCAGTTACACTGTTTTCTCCCACAATGCTTCAAACATGCACTTTCCCTCCCCCCAATATGGTTTAACAGACCTAAAACAACTTCTTTCCAATTATCATTAGTTCAGACAAAAAGACAAAATTCAACCTGATCTTATTTTCTGCTTTAACATTTTAGGGCAATCTAAATAACATTTTTCTATCTGATGGATACATAGAGTGAAATAACTTCAGCATTTAGTATTTCTGGCACTATTTAAAAAATTAAAATTTTTGCTTTAATCATACACAGTACCCTGATACCCTGTATTAAAACAGTCTGTCCAAACAGTGCTAAGTGTACTTGTATCCATGAGTAAGACAATTTTGTACTTACCTTCTCTCCTCCATCTATGACGGCGTATTGAAGCTGTTGTAATTGCAGTCCGAGAAATCCTCGGCACTGTTGGAGTGACTTCTACTTTAAGTACTTTCTGGCCTTCTTGTGAGGAGTCAGGAGCATCAAATGGTAATGAGTTTTTCATGGCATTGGCAACCTGAAATTCATGCACATTTACAGACAATATAATCTTTGTTTATTCTATATGTTATGTATCCATAATTTTTGAAAATGTATGTAAAATCTATTCTATTAAAAGCATAAACGTACTAGAAATACTTGTCTTTCTTATTCTGAATTCTAAAAGTTTTTAAAAGCATCCTTTCTAAATGAGAAATTATTGGTATAAATATGTGAGTCATCTACTCCACTACTTCCTTAAAGTAGTTGACTTTAAAAGAGAAAGTTTTCTTTCTTTCTTTTTTTGCTTTTTAATGTTTATTAATCTTTATCATTTGAAAAGCAGATTTTCAGAAAGGAGACAGGAAGAGACCCTATATCTGCTGGTTCACTCCCCAATCGTTACAACAGCCAGAGCTGAACCAATCCAAAGACAGGCACCAGGAACCAGAAACCTCCTCCTGGTCACAAACAAAGCTGCAGGGGCCAAAGGACCTGGGCCATCCTCTGCTGTTTTCCCAACACTACAAGCAGGGAGTTGGATGGGAAGTGCAGCAGTCAGGACTGGAACTGGTACTCTTATGGATGTTATGTTATATTCTTCACACCTGCAGGTGGAGAATCAGCCTGTCGAGTGATGGCACCAACTCAAAAAAAAAAAAAAAAGAGGTTTTCAAAGAAAAAACTCTTCATTTGAACTCAATAAAAAAAAACAATTTTGCATAAA